>NC_086097.1:227984873-228595498 GCF_963921235.1 Mobula hypostoma | reverse complement strand
ACACACATTCTTTTTCTCTCTCTCCTTTTTCTCCCTCTGTCCCCCTCACTATACCCCTTGCCCATCCTCTGTTTTTTCCCCCTCCCCCTTTTCTTTCTCCCTGGGCCTCCTGTCCCATGATCCTCTCATATCACTTTTGCCAATCACCTGTCCAGCTCTTGGCTCCATCCCTTCCCCCTCCTGTCTTCTCCTATCATTGTGGATCTCCCCCTCCCCCTCCCACTTTCAAATCTCTTACTAGCTCTTCTTTGAGTTAGTCCTGACGAAGGATCTCGGCCCGAAACGTTGACTGTGCCTCTTCCTAGAGATGCTGCCTGGCCTGCTGCGTTCACCAGCAACTTTGAAGTTAAAAGGACAGCTTTGCAAACAGGCACACTGCACATAGAATGCAAGATGTTGCTCCACAGCACCTGGACTGATTTCTCAGTATAAGACATTGGGGTTATTTAACTGAGCTTGTTGCAAACCAGACAAGCTGACTAAATGATTTAGTTCAAGGAAGCTTGCAGACCAGATTGATAATAACCACTTAGTGTATCAAATGGCTGATCTCTTAATAGTCGGAAATTTTATATGCTCAAAGAGGCAGCTTCACAGCATTCACTTTGGGAACCTGGGAATTCTGTCTCCAAGAAGTTTTTAGACCATTTGTGTAAAAAGGGTATCTGAAAAAAATGCCATATAAGTGGCAGAAAATGTAAAGAACAGCTCAGACTTATTAGAAATGGTTAAAGAACATCAAGAGGAAAGGCAGAATGATGGATGACTGGAATTCATTTGTTGCCTATGATTTCTGGAATGGATGCCTTTGATACCTGCATTCTTGGTATGTCTTTTTAGCTTGGAGGAATTGCATCTGTGCTTTGGAAGTCCTTTGAGTTTTAGAAATTGTTCGTAATTTGGAAATGCTTTTTAAGATAAAAATGCTCTGTTAGTTTTAAATCTGTTTTAAGAGCTTGATCCGGATTTAAAACATGAGTCACTGAAAATAAATGAACTGTGTTTAAACCACTTTGTTAGCTGGAAGTATCTCCTCCTTGGTTGGGGGGTGGGTCCCACCACTCAGTTAGTGGGTATTGGCAGCTAAACTCACCGTGGAGGATAAACAGGGAAGTGAACTAGTCTTGACGAGTGGCTAGCTACAGTATAACCTCCCTTTAGTGAGGGTACCCGTAGTTTGTTTATATCTGATAGGGCTGACTTTAGAACTTCATGGTCAGCAAACCCAATATCATCACAGTACCCATCGGGAAATGGGCCTAGTTAATTCTGTGGGCAATTTACCTCAATATTTATGATGGCTTACTCTCTTAATGAGATAAATTAGATTTTTTGGATGTTCTCTGCGATCTTTGTTGAACAAAGAGATTAGAAGAACATCATGCTGAGAACAGCAACAAGGTGCTAATTAAATGGTATCCAGGGTGATATCAATGTCTTGTACAGGCCATCTGCCAACCTCAGTTTTTGATTTTATTATAATGGAAACCACACTACTGGTCCTTCCAACAGGAATCACACTCTTTTTATATAATTCAGGGCACAGCAATACACAACACTGTAGTACTGTGTGCAGTTCCGGTTCTCGAATCTGGAAAATGGAGTCCTACAGCATAGAAGCAGGCTCTTTGGCCCAACTCTTCTCTACTGACCATGGTTCTCATCTGAGCTAGTACTATTTGCCTATGTTTGGCCCATTCCCCTCTCAACCTTTCACATCCATGTACCAGACTATGTATATTTTATATGTTGCTAATATACATGCCTCATCCCAGTTCATACACTGACCTCCCTCTGGGTGAAAAAAAAATGCTTCCCAAGGACCTATTAAATTTCTCCCCTCTCACCTTAATTGTATTCCCTCTTGTTGATCATTTCCCAATGCTGGGAAAAAGACTGTGTGCTTTGACCCCGTCTATATCCCTCATGATTCTATAAGCTCACCCCTCATTCTCCTATGCACTAATAAAAAGAGGGCCAACCTGCTCAAACCCCCTCCATAACTCAGTTCCTTGAATCCTGCCAACATCTTCATAAATCTCCTCTGCAGTCTTTCCAACTTAGTGGCATCTCTCCTATAACAGCCAAAAAAATTGAATGTAATATTCCAAAAATTGGAATACATACCATAGGAAGAATATGTTTGCATTTCAGAGGGTCCAGAGGCTCTGGGATTTTGCCCAGATTGGAGCATTTCATTTCTAATGAGAGATTGTTTCAGCTGGGGTGTTTTCCCCGAGAGAAGGAAGCCGAAAGGTAACCCAATTGATGTAAATAAAATTCTGAGTGGGTTAGATAGGGTAGATTGTAAAAATCCTTTTTCCCATTGTAGGGAAAAGAGGCATGGTTTAAGATATGACGTAGGAGGTTTTGTAGAGATCTGAGCTGGAATCTTTTCACAGGAGACATTAGTACTTGAATTACCAAGACATTGAAGAGCATAGGACATGGGAGCAGAATTAGGATATTCGTTCTATCAAGTCTGCTCCATCACTCGATGATGACTGATTTATTTTTTCCTTTTAAACCCATTCTCGTCTCTTCTCATAATCTTTGACATCCATACTAATCAAGAACCTATCAATCTCTGCTTTAAATATGCTCGACGACTGGCCCTACACAGCTGTCGCAATAGCTTATGCAGACCCACCACGCTCTGGGTGAAGAAATTCCTCCTCGTTCGTGCTCTAAACCATGGAACTAATGTAGAATCAGTGGACAAGGGGTGACATGGACCTATTTCAGTGCTGTTCAGTCTGTGATTCCATGATTCTATAACATTGCTCGCTTTGCACCTCGTTTTGTAGGGTCACTCATGACAGGGGGCTTGATCAGGACTGGAAAATGCTTGGGGGCTGCTCGCACACACAGGGGAATATCATCCATCCCATATCCTATGTGCTTCTTTCATCTGCAGGGCAGCCAGCTTGGGTCTACCAGGGAGTGAGTTCCTTTCAGGTCTGACTCTCCTTGCAGTGATCAGCATGGCAAAGATGAGGAATCTGGGAGCTTTTAGTGCAGCTGCCGCTAAGAAGAACACAAGTTCTCTTTTAGGGCACAGATCTCCATTTTTTTAATGTACTTTTGAGCAACCCTAACTTACATGGAATACGACTTGGCATTGGCACTAGATGTAGCACATAGACACAGGGGGTACTGCAGATGCTGGAAGTCTGATGTAGTATAGGTTTGGGCGTAAGAAAGGACAACATTCAACTTTAGGGCACTGTTGCTTTCCATTAATATCTTTGAATGCAGCAATATTTAGGGTGGTACGGTAATGTAGTGGTTAGCACAACAGTGTTATAGGGCGAGCAACCTGGGTTCAAATCCTGCTACTGTCTGTAAAGAGTTTGTACATTTGCCCCGTGACTACATGGCTTTCTTATGGGTATTCTGGCTTCTTCATCTGTTCCAAAGACACAAGATTAATTGGTCATTCGATGGGAAGGGCCTGTTACCTCTAAAAAAAATTATCATTTCTAGTTGTGCACTGTACCTTGAGCAAGTCTGGAACTTGACCAGCAATGAAATTATTGCCAGCTTCAAGGATGTTGCTGATAGAACGTAGAACGTAGAACATAGAATAGTACAGCACAGTACAGGCCCTTCGGCCCACAATGTTGTGCCGACCCTCAAACCCTGCCTCCCATATAAGCCCCCACCTTAAATTCCTCCATATACCTGTCTAGTAGTCTCTTAAACTTAAACAACAGGAACTCTGCGGATGCTGGAAATTCAAGCAACATACATCAAAGTTGCTGGTGAACGCAGCAGGCCAGGCAGCATCTGTAGGAAGAGGTGCAGTTGACGTTTCAGGCCGAGACCCTTCGTCAGGACTAGACGAAGGGACCTGATGAAGGGTCTCGGCCTGAAACATCGACTGCACCTCTTCCTACAGATGCTGCCTGGCTGCTGCGTTCACCAGCAACTTTGATGAGTCTCTTAAACTTCTCTAGTGTATCTGCCTCCACCACTGACTCAGGCAGTGCATTCCACGCACCAACCACTCTCTGAGTAAAAAACCTTCCTCTAATATCCCCCTTGAACTTCCCACCCCTTACCTTAAAGCCATGTCCTCTTGTATTGAGCAGTGGTGCCCTGGGGAAGAGGCGCTGGCTATCCACTCTATCTATTCCTCTTATTATCTTGTACACCTCTATCATGTCTCTTCTCATCCTCTTTCTCTCCAAAGAGTAAAGCCCTAGCTCCCTTAATCTCTGATCATAATCCATATTTTCTAAACCAGGCAGCATCCTGGTAAATCTCCTCTGTACCCTTTCCAATGCTTCCACATCCTTCCTATAGTGAGGTGACCAGAACTGGACACAGTAGTCCAAGTGTGGCCTAACCAGAGTTTTATAGAGTTGCATCATTACATCGCGACTCTTAAACTCTATCCCTCGACTTATGAAAGCTGACACCCCATAAGCTTTCTTAACTACCCTATCCACCTGTGAGGCAACTTTCAGGGTTCTGTGGACATGTACCCCCAGATCCCTCTGCTCCTCCACACTACCAAGTATCCTGCCATTTACTTTGTACTCTGCCTTGGAGTTTGTCCTTCCAAAGTGTACCACCTCACACTTCTCCGGGTTGAACTCCATCTGCCACTTCTCAGCCCACTTCTGCATCCTATCAATGTCTCTCTGCAATCTTTGACAATCCTCTACACTATCTACAACACCTCCAACCTTTGTATCGTCTGCAAACTTGCCAACCCACCCTTCTACCCCCACATCCAGGTCGTTAATAAAAATCACGAAAAGTAGAGATCCCAGAACAGATCCTTGTGAGACACCACTAGTCACAATCGTCCAATCTGAATGTACTCCCTCCACCACCACCCTCTGCCTTCTGCAGGCAAGCCAATTCTGAATCCACCTGGCCAAACTTCCCTGGATCCCATGCCTTCTAACTTTCTGAATAAGCCTACCTACTGATGATAATGTCAGAACAACATGAGCTGGGCCAGTGCACCGTGTAGGTTGTACAATGTGACACTGACGTTGTGTTCTGTCTCTTTGCTAATCAGCACAACCCTGGATTTACCGTTGTCCATTTTCTTCCAGCCATTAATTTTTATATGCTTTTTCCCCTTGAATTACAAAACGGGCTGGTATATTACGATAGCAATCTTTCTCAGCTTTTCATTGTTCATATAAAAGGAATGCAAGCATTAGACCAAGGTGTCTTAAAGTGCACTTAAGAATATCTAATACTCTGTTTGTTAATCCATCGGCATAAAATAAAACTAAGAGAGTTTGTGTTAGATCTCCTGGGGAATTAAACCGTTAAGCTGTTCTCTGGTATTACGGCAACTGCACGACATTTCCGTAATTTTATTATTTTATAAATTCATTTTTATATGCAATAACAATGGCATTAGCAAGACTAATGAGAAATTTCAATGGAATATTACAGGAAGACACAAACACTGATAATCTGCTATCTGACTCTTTATACTGTAAATCCTCTAGGTTTGGCCTCTGACTCAACAGGTGATATTTCCAACGCTTTCTTTATACTCAGTCGAGCCCATTACCTGACTCGCTTTAAACTCACTGGGCCCTGAACCCACGCTCTGTGGCCCTGAATCCATGTTCACTGGGATCCTCACCCACACTCTTTTACCAGCATCACTAAGATTCGCTAGGAAGCTGATGTTCATGTTCCCCTTCAACTTCCAAAGGGCTCACTGGAAAATGTACTATAAGACAGTGTAACAGCTAAAGAATTGAATTAAAAGCTTACTGGTGGATATTAATAAGAATAACATCTACCATCTGGAACCACCAAATTACTGAATGTGGCAGATAATGAAGGTTTTACTGTATGATGAAATGCTGCGTGCAGAGCGGAGTTTAATCTTCAACAGAATGTAGACCATGGCCCAGTAGCAATCACCTGTCAAGGTTAAATTTTTTTTCAAATGGTGCATGTAATTGATCATACTACTCAGGGGTGTTTCTAACTTAAAATATTTCAACCAGCATCTACCCCATGAGGTAGAAACATTAACTTTTTTTCTTACAAAAATTGATTATTGCCTAAAGCGTGGAACTGCTTCTAATTTTTGACTGTAACTTTCATTGTCACCGATGAATTCAACCCTCGTTTCTTGCCTCACTGCTGAATTTAATGTACGAGGCATGTTTTGATATTTATGCCTTCTGATATATGTGAATTATTGAGGACAACATCATTTCTAATATTGGGTTTAAACTTTGCTTTTCATTATTCTGCTGAATAGTTCAATAAATATTATAATATATAATTACTATAAAGTATATACTAAATGTTACATGCTATGCTTTTATGTAGTTTTTGATACTGAAGGTATTCTCTCCTGTACTTCCACCATTTGGTAAGAATTATTTAATGGTCATTGATTTTTTGATTTGTGACTAAATGATCTGTCTATTATCATGCATTAACTTCAGACTGGTCAATGTGATTGTTTGTGTTAGAATCATTCCTTCTCTAATCTTATTTCTGCTTTTCATTCATCAAATGTTTTAATAGTTGCCATTAACAAAAGAATATAATATTCTTTTACTGTAACATATGGTTGACCACTGTCTGTGTAACAGCCTACTGTACCTCTCACATACCCCCTGTATGTTCCTCCAATCACCTTAAAATCATGCCCTCTTATATTAGCCATTTCCATGCTGGGAAAATCTCTCTGGCTGTACACTCTATCTATACTTTATATACCATAATAATAATAATAATAATAATATGGTTAACTCAATAATAATAATGGTGGTTAACACAAAAAATTGTCAAAAATGCCAACAAATTCAAGATGATAACGAAAAGAATGACAAGAAAAACCAGAAACAATTGAATACATTACAGGATCCTGTAGCAGTTTGACACAATCTGATTACTTACACAGGCAAATCAAATGGCAAACATCATTCATCAAAATATTGCTTTAAATCTTGAGCGATCTGAAAGACCACGTAAGGAATCTGGAGCAGCAGCTGGATGACCTTCGACTCATAAGGGAGAATGAGGCAGTCATAGATGAGAGCTACAGTCACACCTAGGCTGTCGGAAGCAGGTCATTGGGTGACAGTCAGAGGGAGGAAAGCGAAGGTGAGCAGACAGGTAGTGCAGAGCACCCCTGTAGCCATTCCCCTGAATAATAAGTTTACCGTCCTAGATACTGTTGGCAGGGACGACCGACCAGGTGTGAGCCACGGTGGCAGGGCCTCCGGCACTGAGTCTGAGCCTGTGGCGCAGAAGGGTGGGACGGAGGAGAGGAGAGCTGTCGTCATTGGAGACTGTATAGTCAGGGGAGCAGACAGGAGATCTTGTGGACGCGAGAAGGACACCCGCATGGTTTGTTGCCTCCTGGGTGCCAGGGTCCGGGATGTCTCTGACCGGGTGCACGACATCTTGGTACGAGAGGGAAAGCAACCAGAAGTCGTGATACATGTTGGGACCAATGACATAGGCAGGAAGAAGGATGAGGTCCTGTAGTGTAAGTTTCAGGAACTAGGCAGAAGGCTGAAGAACAGGACCTCAAGGGTGGCGTTCTCAGGATTGCTGCCAGTGCTATGTGTCAGTGATGGTAAGAATTGGAGGAGATGGCAGTTGAATGCGTGGCTGAGGAGTTGGTGCAGGGAACAGGGTTTTAGATTTTTGGATCATTGGGATCTCTTCTGGGGAAGGTGGGACCTGTACAGTTTGGATGGGTTGCACCTGAACTCGAGGGGGAGAAATATCCTTGCAGGTAGGTTTGCTAGCATGGTTCGGGAAGGTTTAAACTAATTTGTGAGGGGGATGGGACTCAGAGCGATAGAGCAGTGAAAGAATTGCATGGAGTAAAGCCAGATCTAACATACAGAGAGGCTTTGAGGGAAGAGAAGCAGAATAAACGGTGTAAAGACAGTAAGGTAGAAGGGCTGAAATGTGTGTACCTCAATGCAAGAAGCATCAGGAACAAAGGTGATGAACTGAGAGCTTGGATACAGACATGGAATCATGATGTAGTGGCCATTACAGAGACTTGTCTGGCACCAAGGCAGGAATGGATTCTCAATATTTCTGGATTTCAGTGCTTTAAAAGGGATATAGAGGGTGGGAAAAGGGGAGGAGGGGTGGCATTACTGGTCAGGGATAATATTACAGCTACAGAAAGGATGGGTAATGTAGCAGGATCCTCTTTTGAGTCAGCATGGGTGGAAGTCAGGAACAGGTAGGGAGCGGTTACTCTATTGAGGGTATTCTATAGGCCCCCTGGTAGCAGCAGAGATACAGAGGAGCATATTGGGAGGCAGATTTTGGAAAGGTGCAAAAATAACAGGGTTGTTATCATGGGTGACTTTAACTCCCCTAATATTGATTGGCACCTGATTATTTCCAAGGGTTTAGATGGGGCAGAGTTGTGTCCAGGATGGATTCCTGTCACAGTATGTGGACAGGCCAACTAGGGGGAATGCCATACTAGATCTAGTACTAGGTAATGAACCGGGTCAGGTCACAGATCTCTCAGTGGGTGAGCATCTGGGGGACAGTGACCATCGCTCCCTGGCCTTTAGCATTATCATGGAAAAGGATAGAATCAGAGAGGACAGGAAAATTTTTAATTGGGGAAAGGCAAATTATGAGGCTATACGGCTAGAACTTGCGGGTGTGAATTGGAATGACGTTTTTGCAGGGAAATGTACTATGGACATGTGGTTGATGTTTAGAGATCTCTTGCAGGATGTTAGGGATAAATTTGTCCCGGCGAGGAAGATAAAGAATAGTAGGGTGAAGGAACCATGGGTGTCAAATGAGATGGAAAATCTAGTCAGGTGGAAGAAGGCAGCATACATGAGGTTTAGGAAGCAAGGATTAGATGGGTCTATTGAGGAATATAAGGAAGCAAGAAAGGAGCTTAGCAAGGGGCTGAGGAGAGCAAGAAGGGGGCATGAGAAGGCCTTGGTGAGTAGGGTAAAGGAAAACCCCAAGGCATTCTTTTATTATGTGAAGAACAAAAGGATGACACGAGTGAAGGTAGGACCGATTAGAGATAAAGGTGGGAAGATGTGCCTGGAGGCTGTGGAAGTGAGCGAGGTCCTCAATGAATACTTCTCTTCGGTATTCACCAATGAGAGGGAACTTGATGATGGTGAGGACAATATGAGTGAGGTTGATGTTCTGGAGCATGTTGATATTAAGGGAGAGGTGGTGTTGGAGTTGTTAAAATACATTAGGACAGATAAGTCCCCGGGGCCTGACGGAATATTCCCCAGGCTGCTCCACAAGGTGAGGGAAGAGATTGCTGGCTAGGATCTTTATGTCCTCGTTGTCCATGGGAATGGTACTGGAGGATTGGAGGGAGGCGAATGTTGTACCCTTGTTCAAAAAAAGTAGTAGGGATAGTCCGGGTAATTATAGACCAGTGAGCCTTAAGTCAGAGGTGGGAAAGCTGTTGGAAAAGATGCTTAGAGATAGGATCTCTGGGCATTTAGACAGTCAGCATGGCTTTGTGAAGGGCAGATGGTGTCTAACAAGCCTGATAGAGTTCTCTGAGGAGGTGACCAGGCATATAGATGAGGGTAGTGCAGTGGATGTGATCTATATGGATTTTAGTAGGGCATTTGACAAGGTTCCACATGGTAGGCTTATTCAGAAAGTCAGAAGGCATGGGATCCAGGGAAGTTTGGCCAGGTGGATTCAGAATTGTCTTGCCTGCAGAAGGCAGAGGGCCGTGGTGGAGGGAGTACATTCAGATTGGAGGATTGTGACTAGTGGTGTCTCACAAGGATCTGTTCTGGGACCTCTACTTTTCGTGATTTTTATTAACAACCTGGATGTGGGGGTAGAAGGGTGGGTTGGCAAGTTTGCAGACGATACAAAGGTTGGAGGTGTTGTAGATAGTGTAGAGGACTGTCAAAGATTGCAGAGAGACATTGATAGGATGCAGAAGTGGGCTGAGAAGTGGCAGATGGAGTTCAACCCGGAGAAGTGTGAGGTGGTACACTTTGGAAGGACAAACTCCAAGGCAGAGTACAAAGTAAATGGCAGGATACTTGGTAGTGTGGAGGAGCAGAGGGATCTGGGGGTACATGTCCACAGATCCCTGAAAGTTGCCTCACTGGTAGATAGGGTAGTTAAGAAAGCTTATGGGGTGTCAGCTTTCATAAGTTGAGGGATAGCATTTAAGAGTCGCGATGTAATGATGCAGCTCTGTAAAACTCTGGTTAGACCTGTTACGAGAATACACATAAAATTAAGATGTTTGCTGGCCTGGGCTAGCATCAGTGGCATCAGCAGTTGGTCTGCCACCTGCCCTCAGGGGAAGGAGAGATAAGGAACAATGGAGCAGCGTCTGGAGATGTGTAATGAAGGGATGTGGGAGGAAGAGCTGTCTGGAGCGGCTCCCCCCTTTGAACCCTGAACTGTTTGAAGTGATGGACAGGCGATACCCCAGCAGGGGGATAAAAAGGGACAGGTTCGCTAAGACAGACACACACGCCACCCGAGGTAACGAGACCCTGGAAGCGGTGCGCTTCTCACGAGTGGGTGAGAAGTGCCAGACAACGACAAGGGTGGAAAGGTACGATCAGCGGGAACCCGGTGTGTGTCCGCCCTTGCCTGGGTGCCGGGTTCACTGCAGAGGATCGACCGCATCTGGAGGAGGGGTCACAGTCGGTGACCTCAGGTGACATCACCAAGGACCCGCCCAAATGCTGTTTGTGAGCCATCTCGCTGGTCTGTGAGTGAAGCTGTGCTGAATGATGAGTTGTTCCTATTCTATGTCTCTCTTCCCCACCTTGTCCATCGCCATGACAACGATTACTGCGAACTGAACTACAAACTGGACTGAACTTTGAGTCATTTTGAAATTGGTCATTTACCCCTAGACAACGATAGAGCTTGATTGATGCTGTTATCTTAATTCTGTGCACATGTGTGGTTATCATTGTTGAATTGTTGCATTTATTATCCTTTCGATTACTGTGTTGCTTGTTTCTTTAATAAAACTTTCTTAGTTCTAGTACTCCAGACTCCAACTGAGTGATCCATTTCTGCTGGTTTGGCAACCCAGTTACGGGGTACGTAACAGACCACACTTGGAGTACTGTGTCCAGTTCTGGTCGCCTCTATATAGGAAGGATGTGGAAGCATTGGAAAGGGTACAGAGAAGATTTACCAGGATGCTGCCTGGTTTAGAGAGTATGCTTTATGATCAGAGATTAAGGGAGCTAGGGCTTTATTCTTTGGAGAGAAGGAGGATGAGAGGAGACATGATAGAGGTGTACAAGATAATAAGAGGAATAGATAGAGTGGATAGCCAGCGCCTCTTCCCCAGGGCACCACTGCTCAATACAAGAGGACATGGCTTTAAGGTAAGGGGTGGGAAGTTCAAGGGGGATATTAGAGGAAGGTTTTTTACTCAGAGAGTGGTTGGTGCGTGGAATGCACTACCTGAGTCATGGTGGAGGCAGATACACTAGTGAAGTTTAAGAGACTACTAGACAGGTATATGGAGGAATTTAAGGTGGGAGCTTATATGGGAGGCAGGGTTTGAGGGTCGGCACAACATTGAGGACTGAAGGGCCTGTACTGTGCTGTACTACTCTATGTTCTATGTTCTACGTTAAAATACAAACTCATAAATGAGTTACCTCACTATAAATATAAGCCTGATCCAGTTTTAGAGTCAGAATACCACAAATTATTTTCTGACTGATTAGTTGTTACAGATAGGACAATCCATAATAACCGTCCAGATGTAATGATACAGGATAAACAAGGAAGAACAACTTATTTAATAGATATAGCCATTCCAAACACACATAATAAGTGAAAAACAGGAGAAATATGCTGAATCAAAAGAGGAAATTGAAATGACTTTGGAACATGAGGGCTGGGAACCTGGGTGAGAATGAACCATCGGACTGAAGGGTCCATTTCTATGCTGCAAGACACTATGAAACAACTGTCACGAGCCACTGGAGATCGTTGCTCTGTTAAACCCCTCCATTGAGCATCACAGGGATTGCAGAGAAGGTCTGTGATGACGGAAGTTTACAGGATTCAGGATTCACCGGGCAAAGATAGGTACATATGGCCAAAGTTATCAAAGTATGCAAGGGATACCAATACTGAGCTACAGATAATAAATATGTCCGAATATGTTTCATTCCCTTGGCTATTGATGTAGGCGAAGGGAGAGAGAGAGAGGGAGGAGAGAGAGGGAGGAAAAAGAGGCGGAGGGAGATAATGTATGAGGAGAGGAAAGAGAGGGGAGAGGGGGAGAAAGAAGAGGAGAGAGGAGGAGAGGAGAGAGGGGGAGAAGGGAGAGAGAAAGAAAGAAAAAATCCACTGGCCAGGGATAAGCATGGACATGAAGAACATGTACAAAATGAGAAATTTAACACCGTATGTCCAAGAAAATCACCAAAAGGAACATTGTAGTGGCATCATCTACAAACCTGAAGTTCGAGCAGAGTTCTGAGTGTACAGAGAGTAGAGTAGCAGGCTGAAAATGCATCTTTGTGGAGCAGCAGTGTTTAGGATAATCATGGCGGAGGTAGTGTAACCTATTTTTACTGATTGCAGTCTGTTGGAAATACTAGGATACAGTTGTAGAGAGAGGCTTTAACTGCCAGAGTCCAGAGTTTGGTGATAAGTTTGCTTGGAATAATAGTATTGAAGACAGAACTGTAGTCAGTAAACAAGAGTCTGAAGTAGGAGGTGTCTTTTCTGTCTAGATGCTCCAGAGTGTCGAGCCAGGGAGAGGGCATTTGGAGTAGAGCTGTTTTGCTGGAAGGCAAATTGCAATGGGTTGAGGTTATCTGAAAAGCTGGAGTGGATGCGTGACAAGACCAGCCTCTCTAAGCACTTCATGTTGGTAGCTGTAAAGCATTGGGCAGTAGTCATTAAAGCAAGTTATCTTGTTTTTCTTAAGTACCAAGTTGGCAGTGGTCTCCTTAAAGCAGGAAGGAACCAACAGGCAGAATTGGGGAGAGTTTAACAATGTCTGCAAATGCACCTTGCCAGTGATCTGCACAGGATATATAGACACAGACGGGGACACCATCTGGGCATAATGCTTTCTCTGGGTACACCCTCTGGAAGACTGGCCTTATGTCTGTGACGGTGACTGTAGATTCAGGTGCTCTGGAGTTTATTAGGGTGAGTGGTGACATACCCATTCCCTTCTGTTCAAATTGTGCACAGAATGTGTTAATCTGAGCAGAAGATGGCGATGCATTGTCACTCCCTAGATCACAGGAGGATGTGTTAGATGAGGATGTCCCTTATTATAGGAACACCCATTTCACAGGGCAGATGTGATACTAGAAGACCTACAATAATCCTGCTATTCAAGGGCACCACTGCTCAATGACTCCAATCTGTTAGGGGTCAGATCTGGACAAACAGTTTGTTAACACAATTAATTTGAGGTCTTTATGCCAAAATAATGTACACAGATGGTGGTTAATCGTTGAACATTGTGCTTCATTTTTCATTGTTAAGGACAGAATGTAACGTCAGTGTCATGTATAACTCATGGACAATACCTGTTCCTTTGATGGTCTCATAAGATTAAGCTGGCAGGTTATGTAGGGCCAAGGAATGTTCCAGAAAAAGTCCGTTTACAAGAAGGTAACGGTGAGGGTATGGGTTGGCTCTCCAAATTGTTTCATGAATGAAGTTACTTTTTGACAGGATAAATTACCAATGACTTCCCATTTCTTAGACAGCGATTAAAGAAGATACTGAGATAATTTTTCCTCTTTTCATCCCTCTTGTACTCTCTCAAAGGATATCCCACAATGGTGGAGTTGTAAATTTTACAAAGGGAGAACGATCAAGTAGGTTAATTAAAAAGGGCACCTTTTCATTTTGGATGTTTATATTTCCTAGCATTTAATCTCCTACGCTCTCATCTGCCGTGTGCTTGGTTCTGGACCGTTGCCCAGACCGCTCTGTGATACGATAGTGTTATATGCTTGAAAGCTTTGGCAAATTCCCTTGTATTTATTTTGTCTGTAGCTCTCCTACTGTTCATGTCTAAGTATTTCTGGGACAGTTTCAATAATTTTTGAGTCGAATCACTGTTGCTTATGTCTTGCCATTTGTAATTATCCTTCTTTCAATCGGAGAATTGTTTTTGTTCCAGTCTACTTAATATTTTAAAATCAGTTAGCATTGCAGTAAGTAATACTTAGTACAGGCTTTCCTTTTGGAAAGTTTTGAACTTGAAAGGAGCATGAGAACAGGGCCCTGGTATGCTAGGGTGCACTGAAACTAGGGGCCTAGTTTGTTAGAGAGAGCAAGGGAAACAGCACCCAGTGACCAGATACAAAATCACTAGGACGTCCAAACAACTTGGTAATGGATTATCAAGTTTTTACACCCTCTGTTTTACTATGCTCGTACTTCTTGGTCCTATTCCCACAATCCTGTTAGAACAAATGGAGTGCACATGATTGGAATTAGTTGATGGCAACCATTTTCTAATGGGCAAGTATCTAACATGCAGACGTCAAGGTAGCTTGGCACTATATTCAGATTAGTTTAATGTCCTAGCTCGTACACTGGGAATAACAAATAAAACAATAAATTCAACAATGGATGCAAAACAACAGAATGATGCAACGGAATACTAAAGTAGCAAAATTTTACCTTCCCCTCCCCTCTTCTTCTATTCCCCACTCTGGTCTTTTATCTCTTCTCATCTGCCTATCACCTCCCCATGGTGCCCCTCCTTCTTTCCTTTCTCCTATGGTCCACTCTCCTCTCCTATCAGATTCCTTCCTCTCCAGCCCTTCACATTTCCCACCCACCTGGTTTCAGCTATCGCCATCTAGCAATCCTCCTTCCCCCCCCCCCACCTTTTTATTCTGCCATATCTCCCCTTCCTTGCCAGCCCTGAAGAAAGGTCTCAGCTTGCAATATTGACTGTTTGTTCATTTCCATAGATACTGTATGACCTGTTGAGTTCCTCTGGCATTTTATGTGCGTTACTACAGCAACAGTATTGGAATAACTAAAATGGATAGAAGAATCCAAGCAAATGCATACAAAGTGCTGGTGGAGTTCAGCAAGTCAGGCAGCATCTACGAGAGGAATAAACAGTTGATGTTTCAGGCTGAAATCCTCCCTTAAGGCTGGAAAGGAAGGGTGCAAAAGGAAGATTAAGAATGTGTGTGTGGGGGGAGCTGGGAAGGAGTAGAAGCTGGCAGATGATAGGTGAGACCAGAAGAGACCGAGAATATTAGATTAGATTAGATTAGATTATGAGGACACGCAGTCCTCTTTCATTGTCATTTAGTAATAATGCATTAAGAAATGATACAATGTTCCTCCAGTGTGATATCACAGAAACACAAGACAGACCAAGACTGAAAAACTGACAAAAACCACATAATTATAACATATAGTTACAACAGTGCAAGCAATACCGTAATTTGATGAAGAACAGACCATGGGTATGACAAAAAAAAAGTCTCAAAGTCTCTCGAAAGTCCCATCATCTCAAGCAGACGGTGGAAGGAAGAAAACTCTCCCTGCCATGAATTTGCAGTGCCGCAAACTTGCTGATGCAGCATCCTGGAAGCATGACAGTAATACTGGAAAAGGAATGTGAAAGAAGCGATTGGTTCTGAAGTCCTGATAACAGTTGGGAATAAGCTGTTCTTAAATTGGTTATCCGGCTTCCAAGCTGCAGTATCCTCTCCCAGAAGTCCACTGATGGTATTGGAGACAATATCCATCCATTATTTTAAACTTTCTACCTGTATTTATTGATAATGTGAATAGATCTCCTGCTCTCGCCTTATGTGTTCATGAATTCCATCATCTGCTACTTCAATCTGAAATTATAACAATACATAATCCAACATCAAGTGACTAGAGAAAAGTTAATCAGAATTGCAGATGTTTTTCCAAAGTCATGCTAAAGGCATATTATAGAACCCCCAATCACCTTTGGCCCTGTTAATGTACATCTCACGCAGTTTGAATGCAGATGCAACTATTAAGGGCATTTGTGGTATCTTAATGTGAGAAATTCTTTATTTGTTTAGGGGAGGAAGACATTACATGGAAGGTAATTGTTCCTCATTGCTTCTGAATGGAGCAGACATGTGAAAGTTGGCCACAATGGTGGATCTGAAGTCACATACAGTATAAAATGTAAAAATTCTCAGGCACATATACGGTATATAGCTAGGGAGCCTAAGACTATTGCACAATACTGTTCGTCAATGAGGAACGGAGAATGTTTCTAAATCTGGCAGAGGTAATGGATGTTGGGACTGGCAAGGCTGGAGCCCTGCAAAACAGGTGTGGAATATGTGGCAAAAAAGGAGTGCCAGAGGTGGGGGTGGGCGGGTGGGGTTGGGGGTTGGCATGATTGTGGACGCATCCAGCCCCGAGACAGCAGGCAAGGTAAGTCGATTCAAAATAACTGGTTTATTGATAATTTAAAAATGTCTCTCTGGTGCTTCCCACTCCCTCCCTTCTCCCGCTCTCTTTTCCCAGCCATGATTCCCCTCTCCCTGCCCCGTTCCCACTCTCAGTCCACAGTGGAGATCCATATCAGAATTAGGTTGATCATTACTCACATATGTCATGAAATATTTTTTTGTGGCAGCTTTACGATGCAATACATAAAATTACTATAGTACTGAGCAAAAGTCTTAGACACCCTAGTTATATATAAGTGCCTTTGACTTTTGCACAGTACTGTATATGCTGGACCAAGCTAATTTATCAGTGAGCTAAATGTGATTGTCAACAAGCCATTGTAACGAAGGTGGTTACCAAGCTGGGTTTGAACTGGGGTGTTATGGTGAAGTTCCATACCTTTGAACCGGTGGACTACCAGGAGAGACGTAGACGAGGTGGACCCTAGTGCAGAGGAGACCAGAGACGAGGGTGGAATTGAAGAAAGAATCTTTACTTGTGGATTTGTGAACACCTGAGAATCACTGCACACAGGATTGATAAACTCAAGACCAAGCAATGAAAAACAAAACAGAGGGAACTTAAATAGAGAGCGAAAACAAGGCACTGATAAGTTGCACTGATAACTAAAACAAAACACAGGTGAAAATAGCCAACTAATAATTGGGGAGGAGGAGTGTGAGAGCCTGGCGGACTCAGACACCCTCTGATGACCAGATCGAGCCGGACAGGACCCTCCCCCCACCGCCCCACGTCCAGTATGGTGGGGGGAACCCAAAACCTTTCCTTTGCCGTAACCGTGCCAATCCACCAAGTACTGGAGTTGACCATGAACCAGACAGGAGCCCAGAAGCTGATGGATGATGTGCGCTGGCTGAATGTCGATGATGCGAGGGGCTAGGGTGGTGTGCGACCTGAGACTGGCACCAGCAGACAACATAGAAGGATCTTTAGAAATGGAAGGTGGGGTTGATACGCGTGACCTGTGGTAACTGTAGACAGTAAGTTACTGGGTCGATCTGACGGAGAGCCTTGAATGGTCCATTGTAGCGTGGCTCCAGATTCTGAGACTCAACCTGCAGAAGAAGGTCTTTGGTGACGAACCAGACTCTTTGACCAAGATGGAATGAAGGTCCCTGCTGCCTTCGACTGTTGGCATGCCGCTGTTGCTGCAGGGAGTCTTCAGCAGGGCTGCCCGAGCTTTCTTCCAACTTCTGCTAGCAATGACGGACCAGCCATTCTGCAGACGGGACTTCTAGCTTCCGGACTCCTGCTCAGAAAACTGAGGGGATGGATAATCAACGGACACTCTAATGGAGGCATACTCCTAGATGAGTGGCCCAGAGCAGATGATCACTCCAAGTGATGGGTTGCCCAACACGAAACTCCTCGGGGTCTTCTCCAGCTCATGGTTGGTCCTTTCCATCTACCCATGGTCTGGGGGTGAAATCCCAATGAGAGGCTGACCATAGCTCCAAGGATCTGACAGAAGGTTCTCTGGAACCATGAGGTAAGCTGAGGAACTTGGTCAGAAACGGCGTCCAGGGAGAGTCGTGCACGATGAACACGCGTTGCAGCATAAGATTGGCACCTTGTGAGTAGAGAGAAGCTTGTTTAGGGGCACAAAGTGGCAGGCCTTGAAGAGCTGGTCCACCACCTCTATAATCACGGTATTAGCTTGTAATGGTGGCAAACTGGTAATAAAATCCGTGGAGGTATGGTACAGGCACACGATGGAATGGGCAGTGATGTAGCAGCCCCTGTGGACGTGATCTGGGTTCCTTGCTCTGGGCGTGGATGTGACAGTCCACCATGTATGACTTAACATCCCCATCCATGCCTGGATACTAAAGCCACCTCCAGGTGAACTCTGTTGCTTGAGCAGTCCCTAGATGTCCCGTCCACACTGTAACATGCCAGAATGGACAGAGTTAGGGATGGACAGGCAAACAGGTGGGCCAATCTCTGGGTCTGCTTCCTGCTGCTGTGCTCTCTTTACAAAGGTTTCAATGTCTCGTTGAACCAGTGCCATCAGCTTGGAACTCAGGAGGCTGGGTTCTGGGACAGCGACCATGTCTTGTTGTTAAAACTGCTTTGAGTGGTTGTTCGGCTTCTAATTCTTCAAAACAGTTAAACAACGAAACCACTGAGCCTGGCATGAATTTAACCACTTTGCTTCTCGAATATAGGCCAAGTTCTTGTGTTTGGTCCAGACCACAAATGGATGTCTGGTCTCCTACAGCCAATTTCTCCACTCATCCAGGGCTAATTTGGCCGCAAACAGCTTTCTATTCCCTCTGTTATAATTTCACTCTACCGGAGAGAGCCGTTGGGAGAAGATAGCACAGGGGTGGAGTTTCTGTTCAGGCAGGGGTCTTTGCAAAATAACAGCCCCAACGCCAACACCTGAGGTATCTGCTTCAACGATGAATGGTAACTCTGGGTCAGGGTGAATAGTGAGGGGAGCGATTGTGAAGCAATGCTTCAATTCCTGGAAAGCTACTTCAACTTCAGGGATGTGTGCTTAGCCCCCTGCTCTGCTCCCTCTACATCCACGACTGTGTGGCTAGGCCTAGCTCAAATGCCATCTATACATTTGCTGAAGATACAGCCATTGTTGGGAGAATCTCAGATGGAGACAAGAGGGTTTACAGGAGTGAGATATACCAGCTAGTTGAATGGTGGTACAGCAAAGTGGTGTCAACTAAAAGACTCAAAAACTTCTACAGATGTACCATGGAGAGTATTCTGACACTGTCTGGTATGCGGGGGCCGGGGGGGGGGTGGTCTACTGCACAAGATCGAAAGAAACTGCAGAAAGTTGTAAAATTAGTCAATTATGGACACTAGCCTCCATAGTATCCAAGACATCTTCAAGGAGTGGCGCCTCAGAAAGGAGTGGGCATCGATTATTAAGGACCCCCATCACTCAGCACATGCTCTCTTCTCATTGTTACCATCAGGAAGAAGGTAACACACTGAGTGATTCAGAAACAGCTAAACTAATTTACTTATTTTCTATATTTATCATGCATTGCATCGTACTGATGCTGCTAAGTTACCAAAGTTCACAACATATGCAGGTAATAGTAAACCTGATTCTGATTCACCTTTAACCCATGACCTCAAATTGTACTCTCACCCAACCTTAGTGGAAAAAGTCTTAGTGGGTCCTGATGAAGAGTCTCGGCCCGAAATGTCGATTATATTCTTTTCCATAGATGCTGTCTGGCCTGCTGAGTTCCTCCAGCATTTGGTGTGTGTTGCTTGGAAAAAGTTTGCTTGCATTTACCCTGTCTATACTCCTCATAACTTTATATGCCTCTATCAAATCTCCTCTCAATCTTCTACATTCCAGGAAATAAAGTTTTAATTTATTAAACCTTTCCCTAAACTCAAGTTCTCAAATCCTGGCTGCTTCCAAGCACTCTTTCAATCTTACTTACACCTTTCCTGTAAGTAGGTGACCGAAGCTGGACACAATACTGCAAATTAGACCTCACCAACGTCTTATACAACTCCAACATAACAGCCCATCTCTTGTATTCAATACGTTGATTTATGAGAGCCAATGTGACAAAAGCTTTCTTTACAGCCCTGTCTACCTGTGATGCCACTTTCAACAAATTATGGGCCTCTATTCCCAGATGCCTTTGTTCTACCACACTCAGTGCCCTACCATTCACCATGTAAGGCTTACCCTGGTTGGTCCTACTGAAGTACAACACCTCGCACTTGTCTGCATTATATTCCATCTGCCATTTCTCAACCTATTTTTCCAGCTGATCCAGATCCCTCTGCAAGCCAGGATAGCCTTCCTGGCTATCCACCAATCTGCAGTCTTGGTGTCCTCCGCATATTTGTGGATTCAGTTTACCACATTATCATCCTGGTTACTGAAATAAATGACAAACAGCAATGCAGCCAGCACTGATCCCTTTGGCACACCAGTCAGAGAGGCAATCATGTAAACCACTTTTTGGCTTCTTCCATGAAGCTAATGTCTAATCCAATTTACTACCTCATCTTGAATGCCAAACCATGAACCTTCTTGACCAACCTCCCATTCTGGAACTTGTCAAAGGGCTTGCTGGAGTCCATGTAGACAACATCCACTACCTTGCCTTCTTCAACTTTCCTGGTAACTTCCCTGAAAAACTCTAACCAGAAGATTTTATTTTTAAACTCTTAATTTTCATTTAATTATTTGTTATTAATGACAACTTCCAGTTGCTGCGGTGGGATTTGTATCTGGATCAACAATCCAACAATGGTTGTTACCCCTTGTTAAGTGAACTACAGTGGTAATATGCTTTATGCATTGAGTTGCTGCCACATGATTGGTTGATTAGGTACTTGCATTAACAAGCAGCTGTACAGGTGTACCGAATAAAGTAGCTACTAAGTATAACGTAATAATAGTTACTGTCCACTATCAGCTGCCTCAGTGGCACTGAGAATCAGCATTATAATGTGGGACTGAAGCCATCTGTAGATCAGACAAGCTATAGGTGTCATATGGGGGTGTGCTGAGAGCGGGCCCAAATGCAAGACACAGACACTGAAGTACTAGGAAGAGGACTAGGTGAGTCAAGCAAGCAAGGGAAGTGGGGAAGAAACGACGCTGGACAAGACACAGGCCCTGGATGAAGCTAGGATATGGGCCTGGGCTAGGAAGATGTGGACACAGAGGCAGTTCTCAACTCAAGGTAGCGGCAAATGGCCAGACCTACCCAGCGAAGGCAAGGACACAAAGAGACAGTTCCAAACAATGAAAGACAGTTCCTTATCTAGACACAGCAAGGCCCTGATCTTGCCCTGGCGGTTGAACCTGACAGTGTTACTGGCAAAGGCAAAGGCAAAGGCAAAGGCAAAGGCAAAGGCAAAGGCAAAGGCAAAGGCAAAGGCAAAGGCAAAGGCAGCGGGCGAGGCGAGGCAAGGCAAGGCTTCAGAGGGAAGGGGAAGGGGAGAGAACAGTCTAGCAAATGAAGCTGAACCAAGGAGCTATTTATGTAGCCAGCCCAAAATCAGAATCATGTGCCTCAATTAAGACACACAACAGGACAAGGGAAAACCGGAAAACCTGGAATACGGATCAATGGACCGGACCGTGAACCGGAAGGCAGACTTCATGGACCGGATCGTGACAATAGATGAGTGTTATCCTTTCCAAATGGATCCATTAGTGTTCTGGACCAACGTGACAGCTGTCATAATTATTTTATTGTGCTAGTTCTCCAACTTCTGCTATACTGAATCCTGATTCAGCTGCTACAGTAATACTTGAACAGCTAAACTTATGAATCCTTATATAATAACACGTGTGAAGACTGTAACTATAGAAAAGGTTAACTTCTGCTTCCTTTTATTGAGTAGGTTAACAAAATACACAGAGCGCAAAAGGTTTCCTCTCAAATTCTTTCTTATACCCCAATTCTCAAACAGTAGTCCAAGTCTTCACAAGCCTTGGATTTAGGACATTATCTGAGCACCAGTATATCTTGTCACTATTGCAGGATGCACAAAGCCTTCTGCAGTGAGGAGGGCAGTTCAGTCTTGAAGATGAAAATGAAGAATTGTGCATGTGAGGACTATATTGCCATTTCCATACGAAATTTAAAATGACATCCCTGAATAGTTTGAGGGAGATAATTTCTCCAGACATCTGCAGGGCAACAGGATGGACAAGGCTGACAGGGATCCAGAAATAATTATCTTCAGCCAGTTTATTGCTCCTAGCTCATCTGTTCTGTCCATTACCATCCAGAATAGAAAACAAGACAGTTCTTAATAATGCTTTCTTACAGTTTATTACTCATTCATGGTTTGATGGTACCTATCATTGCCAGTATCCACAGACAAGGCATTAAGTAATATAATGATATTACTTTCTTTTATGTTCACACAGTAGATTTTTCCACATCACTAAGCACGTTGCAAAGCAGCCACCATCACTGTGTAGCAGGAGAGAGGCACAGATGGCTCCACTGGCCCTCGTCCAATATCTCACGTCCTGAACAGGTGAAGGGAAGCAAAGTCAATAGCAGGATTACATCACAATCTGAGGATACAGCAATGGACTGATTAAAGTGCCTACTGAAACACAACTTCCGAGAACAACGTTTTCATTTTTGACTTATGAAGGTGCTTCTGATGATCACTCAACAATGAAAGTCACAGGAAAGCAGAAAACATCTTGAAGTGTGTCAAATGTGTGGCATGTGAGAGGATTGACGGCCGTGCTTAAAAGATTTGCAGCACCGTGAGGAGGATGATTAAGTGCCTTGTGTTTGTTGCAGAACTGTCAGACGTTTTAAATGGGGGGCAATTGGTCAAGGGCATTTAATCTTGGATGAAGGATGGATTCTGCTGCTTTACAGCCATTACCCTGAAGCCACAGACTTGTTTTCCTGAAAGCAAGTGCGTTGAAATGAAACTGTGACAATAGTTGGGGGTTGTGAGAGGAACAGAACAGGCCAAACGATTTCTTTCATCCTTTTTGAAACATTTAAATGTGAATAAAATTGCATTTCAATGTCTGTGATTATGAAAGAGGTGCCAATCTGCTGAAAATGTGAGAAGCCAAAAATAAAGAGAAAGTGGAGAAAGGCAGGTTAAAAAAGAATATGAAAAACGTGTGTGTTGAAGGATATGGAAACAAAGCAAGTGAAAGAGGTGAAAGTAAACAGCGCGCAGTAAATGAGCCTGCAGTGTATAATAACCACGATGGTGAAAACAGAACGCAGCACATCCATGGACCATTGACACAAACATTGTACGTTACAATCATATACAGCTAATGGAGAACAATGTTCCTGGCCAGAATTGGGCAAGGGGTCTTTCACATGTAAAACAAAAATAATAATCACCAGTCTGCAGAAACCGCACAGACAGGTATTGATGACTGCATGACTAATTACCATCTAATTCGCTCCGTTATCTCCATCAACCTGGCCACAAAACATCTGCATCAACAGAAATTTCACTGAAAGAAAATCAATGTCAATGCTGTCAAAGACCCTACTACAGTAACTCTTCTTAGGCAGAGCTTCCGGCACAACTCCCTGACAGCAGGAGCAGCCCTCAATGTTATGACCAGGAAACAGCATCTAAACTTCCATATGCTTTCAGCAGTCACTGCCCTGCTTCTATATCATCTCACAGGCAGCAAAAAAAAAACTGCTGGAAGAATGCAAAAGGACATGCGGAAACTGTGGAGGAAAATAGACGGTTAGCCAGAGCAGATGATGGGTCTCAACCTAAAATGTTGACCACCCATTTCCCTCTACAGATGTTGCCTGACCCGCTGATCCAGTAGTTTGTGTTTTGGTCTAGGTTCCAGCATCTTGCAGCCTCAAGTTCCTGGGCATAATCATCTGAGAGGATCTATCCTGGACCCAACATATTGATGCCATCACAAAGAATGCACACCAGTGGTTGTACTTCATTAGGAGTTTGAGGAGATTTGGTATGTCTCCAAAGACTCGAGTAATTGCTACAGATGCACTCTGCAGAGCATTCTGAATGCATCACCATCTGTACGGAGCCTCCAATGCAAAGGATCATAAAAGGCTTCGGATGGTTGTAGACACAGGAGGTTCTGCAGGTGCTGGAAATCCAGGGAAACACATACAAAATGCTGGAGGAACTCAGCAGATCAGGCAACATCTATGGAAATGAATAAACAGTCAACGCGTCGGGCTGAGACCCTTCATCTAGCTTCAGCTAGCTCTACCACGGGCACAAGCCCCCACCATCAAGGATATCTTAAAATGGTGCTACCTCGAGGAGATGGCATCCATCACTAAGGACCCTCAGGGAGGAGCCCGTGAAGACCCACACTCAACATTTTAGGAATGGCTGCTTCCTCTCGGCCAACAGATTTCTGAAACATCCGTGAACACTACCTCACTATTCCTCTTCTTTACTTATCTGTAACTTATGTCTTGCACTGTACTCTCACCACAAAACAGCAAATCTCATGATGTCTTGTGTCAGCGATGATAAACCTGATTCTGATTCACACGTCCCTTATTACAAGCAATATAACTTCACCAGCCCGAGTTCACAAAAGCATTGCAGTACAGCCATCGTGACTCTTATACTGTAATAAATATTTTCATTAGATAACCTCCATTCTCTTTCCCCTTTTTTCCACAGAAATTCCACCATTCTCATATTCCTACAGCTGCATGTCATCTGCTGGTATGTTCTCCCTGTGACCGTGAGGGTTTCCTCTGGGTGCTCCGATTTCCTTCCATAATGCAAAGATGTACGGTTAGAGTTAATGAGTTGTGGGCATCCTGTGTTGGTGTCAGTAGTGTGGCAAACGTACGGGCGGCTCCCTCATATTTTCACTGATTCAGTTTGATGCAAACAATGCATTCCACTCAATGTCTCAATGTACTGTGCACGTGTCAAAGAAATCTATTCATTATCCTTAAATTCTCTTGCCATTCATTCTTCACTCCCCATATTCTGCCTCCCCTGATCACACCTGGTGTTGTTGGAAGGTTGGACATAATCTCTTCCTCCTGTGTGCACCATTTGCAGTTTTAATGACTCTAGCTACTGGCTGAGGAGAAGACATATTCTTAAGTAACCTGGCAAATGCATATACAGTGCTGACAATTGTAATTGGTGCTTGAAGCAAATGTTGAGCCGGAGTGGACACTTTCCCTTATGATAGCCCAGGGACCAAAGGGCTGAGGGCAGGCTGATCCAATTCCACGCATTACTAGTTACTAGCTGTGGATGAATAATATACTGGGGGCCAATGGCATGGAACTCAAACAGTTGGTAGGCAGACTTGGGCCAGGTTTATGACGGAATCATTTAAGAAATCTACCCAAATCGTCTTATTTCAGTGATAGTGTTGCCTTCAGTCAGCAGCTTTCTCCTATGCCAAAAATGATAATAATCCTCTTGAGCAGCTCATGGATAATAAAGTATAATTTTTCTCTGTGAATCTGGGCTGCTTTGCTAGTTTATGTCAATATTATAGTTGAATATTATATTAAATACCATCCATAAATTTGCTGATGTTACGATTATTGTTGGGAGAATCTCAGATGGAGATGAGAGGGCGTACGGGAGTGAGATATACCAGCTAGTCGAGTGATGTCACAGCAACAACCTTGCACTCAGTAAGATGAAAGAGCTGATCGTGGACTTCAGGAAGGATAAGATGAGGAAACACGAACCAATCTTCGTAGAGGGATCAGAAGTGGAGAGAGTGAGCAATTTCAGATTATATATATAATTTCTGTTTTTGCATTATTTTGATCTATTCAATATATATAGATATACTTACTGTAATTGATTTACTTATTTATTTATTTTTCACATTTCTATATTATCATGTTTTGCATTGAACTGCTGCTGCTAAGTTAACAAATTTCATGACACATGCCAATGATAATAAAGCTGTTTCTGACTCCGATGCTGATCTTGACTTCTAGAAATCAAGTTGCATATTCATATGACAATAATATCTTTCTGGTGTTCAAAGCTAATTAATTCAATGTATTGTATTAATACCTTAACATTGCTACAAGAATCACCCCATGTAATAACGACCAGTGAGGCACAGGAAATCTGTATTTACCAACAAGTAACGTTTATGGTCTCAACTAAAAGGCACAAAGGTTCACAAACTAACTACCTGTGTGCACCCTACTAGAACTCCCTGATCCTCCATGAGCAGTTAATGAAAAGAAAAGGTATTACCTAGCAAAGGAGTCTATGCTGGCCAGGCATTCCTCCTGGTCCCAATCTCCACATGTCCATGAGATCCTCCTTAACCGTGATGGTTGGTCTCTGGCTGCTGGAGAGTTATCACTCCTAAGTATTTGAGGCTTCTGACTCTTATTGAGTTCCTCATCAATTGAACTGGTGGATCTCCATCCCATTGGCTCAAGGTCACCTGACCTACTCAGGTCACCTTCTTACTGGTCATTGTACAGGGGTACAACCAACACTATTTCATGGTTCTGCGCCCCCTCCCCCACCCCAGCCTTGTGTATTTGTGCCTTTACACTGACTGGTCCAAACCAGTTAAATGAGGTGAGCCAGGCGGAGTCTATTGAGATTACAGATTACTTCTTTGGTAGGTCTGGTATTTTACATAATAAGTATGTACTGATCTGACAATGATCACAGATCTGACAGGTCATTACCTGAAGTTCCTTGTGTCCACATTCGACATCTGACAGACAAGAAGTTAAAATACAATAAAGAGTAGAACAACCTGCCCATGAAAATCCGTGTTTGCTTTGCCAAATTAAGAACTCAAATGCAGACCCAAAAGGCTAATGGTCTGTGCAAAACTTAGTGATTGGCACTGGGCAACAAGCTGGATGCTGCAGCTAGAGTATATTGTAAGCTCTGATAATGCTGAATGCATAACCAAAATAATAAAATTATTGTGAGCAATAGTTTTGTTAGATTTGTTAGAAAGTTTGGCGACATGGTGGTGGTTAGCGTAATGCTTTACAGTGCCAATGATATGGATTCAATTCCTGCCACTGTCTGTAAGGAGTTTGTACAATCTCCCAATGACCTTGTGGGTTTCCTCTAGCTGCTCTAGTTTTCTTCCACATCGCAACGACGTACAGGTAGTAAAATGTGGGCACGCTACGTTGGCATTGGAAGCATTTCAACACTCACACTGAGTTGGCCGTTGACACAAAAGATGAATTTCACTGTATGTTTTGATGTACATGTGACAAATAAAGCTGATCTCTTTAATCAAAAGTTACAGAAGTCCCCTGTTAAATTCAAAGTGAAATAAAATGAAATACAGCTCTCATATAGAAGCTCAATATTGTTCAATTATGTGAAGGTTGTTTTGAAAGGAAACAAAAATCTTTCCTGATGAAAGATCACTAAAGCAATAAAGATGTTGCAATAATTTCTGATCTGTTATCTTTATTGATTATCCTGTTAAAGTGGTACCATAAATTTAACTTGAAATTTTTCCTTCAGAGTGTCTCTATATGTTGTTTAAAGAAAATGAGTAATTTAGATGAAGCAAATAATATGTCTGGTCTGAGGCCTAAGGTCTTCATTTCCTCTTTGACACCTAATTCCCGGATCACTTGTGTTGGTCTCCATCTTGACATAACTGAGCGTACTCAGGATTACCCCTGCAGGTGTTCTGCAAAACGTTCACCTAATCGACATTTGCTTTCTCTAATGTAGAAGTGGCAGCATCGTAACATTGAATGCAGTGCACTAGATTGGAGGAAGAGAGAGTGAGTTGTTCCTTCATCTGGAATGATTGTTTGGGCCTCTGGATGGTGGGAAGAGGTGAACAGGCGGTTGTCCATCTCCTCCAGTGGCATTGGAGGTTGCCATGGAATTGGAGTGGCGAGAGAGGATAGAAGGATGACCAGGGAGTCATGAAATGACCAGTCTATGCAAAATGCAGAGGGAAAGACGTGACTGGCGGTGGCATTACGTTGGAGCTTGCAGAAATAGCAAAAGGTAATATGTTGAATGGAAATATATACATACCAGGGGAGCCCTTATCTTTCTTCTGTTCTGGCAGAGAGCATCAGTGCGGAAAACAGTTAAAAGCTCTATCCACTATGGCAGAAGGGAAGCTGTATTTCAGAAGAAGGATGTAATTTCTGAGGCATCTAAATGGAAGACCTCATCATTGGAATGAAATCTTAAAGGCTGGCTAACCCTGGCCCTGATACTTAACACCCCAGAACGAATCCCTGAAAAATAATCTCAAACAAGAGAAAGTCTGCAATGCTGGAAGTTGAAACAACGCACACAAAATGCTGGAGGAACTCAGCAGGCCAGGCAGCATCTATGGAAAAAAGTACAGTCGACGTTTCAGGCCGAGGCCCTTTGGCAGGACTGGAGAAAATCTACTCCTCATCTTTTCTTTTCCAGTCCTGCTAGAGGATCTTGGCCAAAGTATCGACTGTACTTTTCTTCCATATATGCTGCCTGGCCTGCTGAGTTTATTCAGCATTTTGTCTGTGTTCCCTGAAAATAATGGAAGCATTGGTGATTCTCTTCCAAAACTCTGGACACTTTGTGGCACTTCCTACAGTTTGGAGGCTGGTAACCCCACTATTTAAAAAAGGAGGGTGAGTGAAGATTAGATTAGATTAGATCATGAGGACACTCAGCCCTCGTTTATTGTCATTTAGAAATGCATGCATTAAAAAATGATACAACGTTCCTGCAGAATGATATCACAAGAAAACACAGGACAAACGAAGACTAAAACTGCAAAACCACGTAATTAGAAGATATAGTTACAACAGTGCAAAACAATACTGTAATTTGATAAAGAGCAGCCCATGGGCACGGTAAGAAAAAGTCTCAAAGTCCCGATAGACTCATCATCCCACACAGGCGGCAGAAGGGAGGAACTCTCCCTGCCATGAACCTCCAAGCGCCGCCAACTTGCCGATGCAGCACCGTTGGAAGCACCCGACCGTAGTGGACTCTGAGTCCGTCCGAAAACTTTGAGCCTCCGACCAGCCCCTCCGACTCAGCCTCTCTGAGCACCATTCTCTGCTAAGCGCTTCGACCCCGCCCCGGCTGCCGAGCAACAAGCAAAACCAAGGACTCGGGGCCTTCCCCTCCGGAGATTCTGGACCACATGGTAGCAGCAACAGCGAAGCAGGCGTTTCAGAAGTTTCACCAGATGTTCCCCTGTGCTCTCACGTCCAGCACCCTACTTGACAAATAACAGACATCACCATCAGAGTGGCCGCTGCAAGTTGCGTCGTGCCGCCATCTTCTCCCGAAGAAAAAGGAATTCTGAAAATTAGTCTCAACACTTGGGTCTTTCATTATAGATGTGATAACTGATCTTTTGGAAAGCATTAATGGGACAATCAAAAGGCAGTATGGGTTTAGGAAGGGTTTAGAAAGTTTTTTTTTAGGTGTAACATGGAGAATAGATAGGGAAGAAGTAGCAAATATGACTTATTTAGACTTATGGAAGGCATTGGATAAGATCGCACATAACAGCTGGACATGCAAAGTTAAAGAATACAGGATTAGAGGGAACATACTAGCATGGAGTTGGAATTAGCTGACAAAGTGGAAACAGAAGGTAGAAAACAAGAGGCTTTTTTTAAGGTATCGGACAGTGACGGGTGGGGTCGCTGCAGGGATCATTACTTAGGCCCTGGTTATTCACGTGCATGACTAAGATGCGGGAACAAAGTGTAACATTTCCAAGTTTGCAGGCAACATAAAACTGATGGCAGCAACATGAGCTGTGAGGAGGACAGAGAGGGGTTTCATTATGATATAGTGCACAGCAGGTAACATGGATAAAAGTGAAGTCATTGGCTTTGCAATCTGAATAAGGAGAGATTAGAAAAGGAGGGGGTGTAATGAGACCCGAGTGTTTTTGTACATTAGAAACATAGAAACATAGAAACATAGAAAATAGGTGCAGGAGTAGGCCATTCGGCCCTTCGAGCCTGCACCGCCATTTATTATGATCATGGCTGATCATCCCACTCAGAACCCCGCCCCAGCCTTCCCTCCATACCCCCTGACCCCCATAGCCACAAGGGCCATATCTAACTCCCTGTAAAAACATAGCCAATGAACTGGCCTCAACAGTTTCCTGTGGCAGAGAATTCCACAGATTCACCACTCTCTGTGTGAAGAAGTTTTTCCTAATCTCGGTCCTAAAAGGCTTCCCCTCTATCCTCAAACTGTGACCCCTCGTTCTGGACTTCCCCAACATCGGGAACAATCTTCCTGCATCTAGCCTGTCCAATCCCTTTAGGATCTTATACGTTTCAATCAGATCCTCCCTCAATCTTCTAAATTCCAACGAGTACAAGCCCAATTCATCCAGTCTTTCTTCATATGAAAGTCCTGCCATCCCAGGAATCAATCTGGTGAACCTTCTTTGTACTCCCTCTATGGCAAGGATGTCTTTCCTCAGATTAGGGGACCAAAACTGCACACAATACTCCAGGTGTGGTCTCACCAAGGCCTTGTACAACTGCAGTAGTACCTCCCTGCTCCTGTACTCGAATCCTCTCGCTATAAATGCCAGCATACCATTCGCCTTTTTCACCGCCTGCTGTACCTGCATGCCCACTTTCAATGACTGGTGTATAATGACACCCATTAGGTGTGCAAAACACAAGCTTTCAAGTGCAGCAAGCATTTGATATTTTGATCTTCATTGTGGGAGGAATTATGCATGGCCGCAAGGTTGTTTTGACCTTGGTGAGCAATTGTGGTCTCAGTATCTGAGCAGAGATGTCTATGCGATGCAGGGGGTACAACAAAGGTTAACTTGACTAGTTTTTGGATGGCAGGATTGAAATATGAGGAAAGATTGAACTGGTTAAGCCTATATTTTTAAGTGTTTAGAAAATAATACAAGCTAATCCTTTAAGAACAGAACATTTTAACAAGGTCAGAGAGACTTGATGCAAAATTTGTTTGAGAATTAGATTAATGGCCTCCCTATGCAAGGAATAGCATTTAGAGCTGAGCTCAGAAGAAATTATTTCATCCTAGATGAACCTGTAGAATTCTTGACGGTGAAGACCAAATCAAAAACCAGAAAAAAAATATTTAGTCAAATGCTAAGTGATTGGAAAAGGGTTGCAACAAGATATCTATGTTCTTGTATAGCAGTTGTTGATGGAGGCAAATACTCATTTCTTCTTTGTAAAGTGGCCAAGGAAGTTGGGAGAAAGTAGGAAAAGAATAGTAAAGTAAATAAATCATGATGAAGAAGTTATACTGGATGGTGGAGGAGGTTTGAAACGCTATGTCTTACTTATGCTCTTATTTTCAAAGATTTCTAGTTTCCTAACTTAAGTAACATTTCCAACATAATATAAAATTCTATCATGTCTTGCTAACTCTTCCATAACAGAAATCTTGTTTCATTAATTGCTAAAGTAGCCTGCTGCCATATTTCCTAAATGATATATTTTTCAAGAAAACTTTTTGAATTCAACTTTTTAACTTTTCATTCACATTCCTTATACTAATTGATGTCTGCAGTCTACATAAAGATTGATTTCCTCATGATTGTTGCATTATCTTTGTAAGAGGCTGATTTATTTCTTGATTAATATTCTACCCAATAGAATAGCTACTTTTAGAAGCCTATAAATTTCTCCCATCAGTGTACTATTTACCTTATCAGCTCTTATCTCTTATTCATATTGATTCTACTTGATCTGCTGAGAGATTATTCCTCAGTTGTCCTTGTCCTTGTTTAATTCTTTATTATCAAGACTCCAACATATCATGCCTAATAAAGAATCTATCACAAGCAGGAGAAAATCTGCAGATGCTGGAAATCCAAGTAGCACACACAATGCTGGAGGAACTCAGCAGGTCATGAAGCATCCATGCATGGAACAGAGTACAGTCAGCATTTCGGGCCGAGATCCTTCATCTCGAGGGCCGTAGCCCGAAATGCTAACTGTACTGTTTTCCATAGAGAGCTGCCTGATCTGCTGAGCTCCTCCAGCATTGTGTGTGTTACATGAATCTATCAATTTCTACCTTAAATATAGCTACTGACTTGGCCTCCACAGCTGCCTGTGGCAACATATTCTACAAATTCATCATTCTCTGGCTAAAAAAAATTCCTCCTCATCCACATTTTAAAAGGATGCGCCTCTAATCTGAGGCTGTATCCTCTGGTTTTAGACTCCCCTATCAGAGGAAACATCCTCTCCACATCCATTCGATAGAGGCCTTTCAACATACAATAGGCTTCAATGAGGTCATCCCTCACTCTTCTGAATTCCAGAACCCTCAAATGCTCTTCATATGACAAGCCTTTCAATCCTGGAATTATTATCATGAACCTCTTCGGAACCCTCTCCAGTTTCAGGACATCCTTTCTAAGATAAGGGGCCCAAAACAGCTCACAATATTCCAAGTGAGGTCTCACCAGTGCGTTATAAACCTCAACATTACATCCTTGCTTTTATATTCTAGCCCTCTTGAAATGAATGCTATCATTGCATTCGCCTTCCTCACCGCCAATTCATCCTGCAAATTAACCTTTACAGAATCCTGCACATGGACTCCCAAGTCCCTTTGCACCTCAGACTTTTGAATTTTCTCTCCATTTAGAAAATATCTATGCTTTTATCTCTTCTACCAAAGTGATGACCATACACTTCTCCACACTGTATTCCATCTGCCACTTTTTTACCCATTCTCCTAATCTTTAGCCTCTCCGCTTCCTCAAAACTACCTGCCGCCCACCTATCTTTGTATCGTCTGCAAACCTGGCCATAAAACCACGAATTCAATCATCCAAGTCGTTGACATATGATGTAGAAAGAAGAAGAAGTGGTCCCAACCCAGGCCTCTGTAGAACATCACTTTGTTCAGAGAGCTACATTCCTTTATCACATTGCTTTTCCTCCCCTTCGTTAAACTGACTGACCCCTCCCTACTTTACAGTTTTACATTTTATTGAGGGACCTTAATATTCAATTTGCTAGGAGTCTCCATATTAGTACAAAAGAGCTCATCTCAATGGAACATCCTTCAAATGGAACAAATATCAAAGGAGGAACATTGAGAAAACAGTGATCATATCATCATCATGTTAGAACAGTCGTAAATCATTCCAAGGTAAAACGATCAGCTGGGGAATTTAGTGATGAAAAGTGATTTGGCCTGGGTATGTTGGTATTGAAGTTAGGCAGGTGGGACTGATATCTATTTAAAATCAAGCTATTTCAATTACAGTCTAGGTTCATTCCCCCTGCCCCCCCCCCGGGAGAAGGTCAGGGAAGTTAAAGGCCGAGCCACATGGATGATGAAAAGAGTAGAGAAGAAGAGCAGAGAGAACGAAAGAGAATATGACAGGTTCTTTACCCAAGTGAGAACCAGGCTGAAAACAAAATGAAATTCTGAGAAATATAGAAGGAAGGGAGAGAGTCAAAGGCAGAGAAAGTTGGTGGCAAAAATAGACTATTCTATAAAATATTTAGAAATGTTCTATGGGTATGCAAGGAGGGTGCGTTGACCAGAGACCAAAATATGAAATCTAAACATCAAGCAGAAAACATGGCTGAGGTATTAAATGACTACTTCATAATGGTCTTCATAAAGGAATAAAAGAAATAGCTGGACTCTTGACAAATGAAAATGTAGCAGAGATTCTGAGTTTGTTAATAACTTATAAAAAGGTAGCACTGGGAAGGCTAACCACACTCAGAGAATAAATCACCTTTGAGATGGAATAAATGCACGGCTACTAAGGGAAATAAAGGAGAAAATTACTGAGGTCCTGGCCATGATCTCCCAAACATATATTGATTCAGGGGTGGTGCTAGAGCACTGGAAATTTGTAAATGTGCTTTCTTCAGTTATTGATATCTCTCTTTACCTCACAGGCTATTGACTTCCTCTTTCTTCCTAATTGCCTCTGCCTGAGTGCAGGACAGAGTTTTGCTGACACAGTGTAACATCCCAGTCACTTTCCCTTCACTGGCTGCAGAGTTTTGAAGTGCCGGCAGTTATTTTCCCAAATTGCATCTTTTTTTTCTCAACCTATTTTTATCCTTGAACATGCTCAGCTGCAGCAGGGATGTGTCAGAAGATGATGGCTTACAACTATTGTCAAGCTGATTATAACTGCATCAGATAACTCTAGAAGATAAAGAGATTGTCAGAAGATATTTCACTAAAGGTGAATAACTACAAAGGCAGGTGTTTACCTCACATGTCCACTCAGTTGCCATTTTATTAGATACAGCTGTACACCTGCTTGTTAATGCAAATACATAATCAGCCAATCAGGTGACAGCAATTCAATGCATGAAAACATGCAGACAAGGGGTTCAGTTGTTCAGACCAAACATCAGATTAGTGAAGAAATGTGATCTAAGTGACTTTGACCATGAAAAGGTTGTTGGTGCCAGACAGGGTGGTTTGAGTATCTCAGAAACTGCTGATCTCCATAAGACCATAAGACAAAGGAACAGAAGTCAGCCATTCGGCCCATCGAGTCTGCTCCGCCATTTTATCATGAGCTGATCCATTCTCCCATTTAGTCCCACTGCCCTGCCTTCTCACCATAACCTTTGATGCCCTGGCTACTCAGATACCTATCAATCTCTGCCTTAAATACACCCAATGACTTGGCCTCCCCTGCTGCCCATGGCAACAAATTCCATAGATTCACCACCCTCTGACTAAAAAAACTTTCTTCGCATTTCTGTTCTGAATGGGAACCCTTCAATCCTTAAGTCATGCCCTCTCGTACTAGACTCCCCCATCATGGGAAACAACTTTGCCACATCCAGTCTGTCCATGCCTTTCAACATCAAAATGTTTCTATGAGGTCTCCCCTCATTCTTTTAAACTCCAAGGAATACAGTCCAAGAGCAGACAAACATTCCTCATATGTTAACCCTCTCATTCCCGGAATCATTCCAATGAATCTTCTCTGTACCCTCTCCAATGTCAACACATCCTTTCTTAAACAAGGAGACCAAAACTGCCACAGTTCTCCAAGTGAAGTCTCACCAGCACCTTATAGAGCCTCAACATCACATCTCTGCTCCTATACTCTATTCCCCTAGAAATGAATGCCAACATTGCATTCGCCTTCTTCACCACCGACTAAACCTGGAGGTTAACCTTAAGGGTATCCTGTATGAAGACTCCCGAGTCCCGTTGCATCTCAGAACTTTGAATTCTTTCCCCATTTAAATAATAGTCTGCCCATTTATTTCTTCTGCCAAAGTGCATAACCATACACTTTCCAACACTGTATTTCATTTGCCACTTCTTTGCCCATTCTTCCAATCTATCCAAGTCTCTCTGCAGACTCTCCGTTTCCTCTGCACTACCAGCCCCTCCACCTATCTTTGTATTGTCAGCAAATTTAGCCACAAAGCCATCTATTCCATAATCCAAATCGTTGATGTACAATGTAAAAAGAAGCGGCCCCAACATGGACCCCTGTGGAACACCACTGGTAACTGGCAGCCAACCAGAATAGGATGCCTTTATTCCCACTCTCTGTTTCCCGCCAATCAGCCAACGCTTTATCCAGGTATGTAACTTTCCCGTAATTCCATGGGCTCTTATCTTGCTAAGTAGCCTCATGTGTGGCACCTTGTCAAAGGCCTTCTGAAAATCCAAATATACAACATCCACTACATCTCCCTTGTCTAGCCTACTTGTAATTTCCTCAAAAAATTGTAATAGGTTTGTCAGGCAGGATTTTCCTTTAAGGAATCCATGCTGAGTTCTGCCTATCTTCTCATATGCCTCCAGGTACTCTGTAACCTCGTCCTTGACAATCGACTCCAACAACTTCCCAACCACCGATGTCACGCTAACAGGTCTATAATTTCCTTTTTGCTTCCTTGCCCCCTTCTTAAATAGCGGAGTGACATTTGCAATCTTCCAGTCCTCCGGAACCATGCCAGAATCTATCGACTTTTGAAAGATTGTCGCTAATGCCTCCACAATCTCCACAGCTACTTCCTTCAGAACACGAGGGTGCATTCCGTCTGGTCCGGGAGATTTAACTATCTTTAGACTATTCAGCTTCCGGAGTACTTTCTCTGTCGTAATTGTGACCGCGCACACTTCTCTTCCCTGCCACCCTTGAGTGTCCGGTATACTGCTGATGTCTTACTCAGTGAAGACTGATGCAAAATACTCATTCAGTTCCTCCGCCATCTCCTTATCTCCCATTACAATTTCTCCAGCATCATTTTCTATCGGTCCTATATCTACTCTCACATGTCTTTTACTTTTTATATACTTGATAAAGCTTTTAGTATCCTCTTTGATATTATTTGCTAGCTTCCTTTCATAGTTAAGCTTTTCCCTCTTAATGACCTTCTTAGTTTCCTTTTGTAAGCTTTTAAAAACTTCCCAATCCTCTGTCTTCCCACTAATTTTTGCTTCCTTGTATGCCCTCTCCTTAGCTTTAACTTTGGCTTTGACTTCTCTTGTCAACCACAGTTGCATCCTTTTTCCATTTGAAAATTTCTTCTTTTTTGGAATATACCTGTCTTGCACCTTCCTCATTTCTCGCATGAACTCCAGCCACTGCTGCTCTGCTGTCTTTCCCACCAGTGTCCCTTTCCAGTCAACTTTGGCCAGTTCCTCTCTCATGCCACGATAATTTCCTTTACTCCACTGAATACCGACACATCAGATTTTGGCTTCTCTTTTTCAAATTTCACAGTGAACTCAATCATGTAATGATCACTGCCTCCTAAGGGTTCCTTCACGTCAATCTCTCTAATCACCTCCGGTTCATTACACAATACCCAATCCAGTACAGCCGATCCCCTAGTGGGCTCAACAACAAGCTGTTCTAAAAAGCCATCTCGAAGACATTCTACAAATTCTCTCTCTTGAGATCCACTGCCGACCTGATTTTCCCAATCCACTCACACGTTAAAATCCCCCACAATTATCATAACACTGCTCTTCTGACAAACCTTTTCTATTTCTTGTTGTAATTTGTAGTCCACATCCCTGCAGCTGTTTGGAGGCCTATAAATAACTGCCATCAGGGTCCTTTTACCCCTGCGATTTCTTTGCTCAACCCATAAAGATTCTGCACCTTCCGATCCTATATCACCTCTTTCTAATGATTTAATATCATTTCTTACCAATAAAGCCATGCCTCCCCCTCTGCCTACCTTCCTATCCTTCCGTTACACTGTGTGTCCTTAGACGTTCAGCTCCCAGAGACATGCATCCTTTGGCCAGGTCTCAGTGATGGCCACAATATCATACCTGCCAATCTGTAGCTGTACGACAAGATCATCCACCTTATTCCTTATGCTGCGTGCATTTAAGAATAACACTTTAAGACCAGTATTTGGTACTTTTCACTTTGATTTCACTGCAACTTTATTGCACTGCAACTCATCCCAATGGCTACAAATTTGACCCATCACATGCCTGTCTTTCCTGACATCTTTACTGCTCACTATCTTAGATTTATTTCTGTTTGCCCCTTCCTCCGCTCTGTCATTCCGGTTCCCATCCCCCTGCCAAATTAGTTTAAACCCTCCTTAACAGCTCCATTAAACTTTCCCGCCAGGATATTGGTTCCCTTCGGGTTCAGGTGTAACCTGTCCATTTTGAATAGGTTATACTTCCCCCAGAAGAGATCCCAATTATCCAAGAATCTGAAGCCCTGCCCCCTACACCGGTCTCTCAGCCAGGCATTCATCTACCTGATCCTACTATTTTTGCCCTCGCTAGCACGTGGCACAGGTAGCAATCCCGAGATTACTACCCTGGAGGTCCTGCTTCTCAGCTTCCTTCCTAATTCCCAGAAATCTCTCTTCAGGACCTCCTCCTTTGTCCTATCTATGTCATTGGTACCAACGTGTACCAAGACAACTGTCTGCTCACCCTCCCCCTTCAGAATATTCTAGACCCGATCCAAGACATCCCGTACCCTGGCACCTGGGAGGCAACACACCATGCGGGTATCTCTATCAGGCTCACAGAATCTCCTGTCTGTTCCCCTGACTATGGAATCCCCTATGACTACCGCATTCCTCTTCTCCCTCCTTCTTTCCTGCACAACAGCTCCAGGCTCAGTGCCAGAGACCCGGTCACCGTGGGCATCCCCTGTCAGGTCATGTCCCTCAACAGCACCCAGAACAAGATATTGGTTGCTGAGGGGGACAGCCACAGGTGTGCTCTCCACTATCCGGGCATTTCCCTTCCCTCTCTTGACAGTGACCCAGTTTTCTGACCCTTGTGGCCTAGGGATGACTACCTCCCTGTAGCTCCTGTCTATCACCTCTTCACTTTCCCTGATAAGCAGTAGGTCATCAAGCTGCAGCTGCAGATCCCTAACACAGTCTCTCAGGTGCTGCATCTCGGTGCACCTGGTGCAGATGTGGCCATCAGGGAGGCTGGAGGTCTCCCAGGATTCCCACATCTGACACCCTGAACAAAGCACTAACCCTGCAGGCATGCTACTTAATTCTACAGTAATGAAACAGGAAAAATAAGTCTACTCACCCACTTACCTCGCCAAACAGACGAGCTTTTTAAACCGTTAGCTCGTACCATTAGCTGTGAGAGCCCTGCTGTTCCTGTCTGTCTGGGCCGATTTGTGAAGGCGGGAGGGGAGGTAAAAACAGAGTTGGTGCCTCGCTGTCGCCTCTTCCCATTTACCGCTGAAGCCCGTTGAAGCCAAAGCCCTACACTCTGCTACCACTCACTCCGCTGCCCACTCCGACAGCTGCCCGCTGTATAGGGTGGTCTCCTTTTTAAACTCTCCGCGCTGTCCTGTTACGTCACACGCCTGCGCAGTCTGGTCCTTCTTGCACTCGAAGAAGTTTTTAAAAGAACTGCCTTCCTTCAGAATTCAGCTCCCACGCCACTCTGTGGTCCCGATCCAAAAGAAATCAGAAGTCAGAAATCTCCTGGGATTTTCATGAACAACAGTCTCTAAAGTTTACAGAGAATGCCATACTGGTTCAAGCTGATAGGAAGGTGACAGTAACTCAAATAAACCATGTTACAACAGTGTTGTGTACAAGTGCATCTTTGTATGCACAACATGTCAAACCTTGAGGTGGATGGGTGACAGCAGCAGAAGACCACAGACAGATACAGAAGGTACCTAATAAAATAGCCACTGAGTGTATATGGCAACAGACCAGCTTAAAATTAGTAGTAGGAAAGTCCTAGAAAAAATAGTTAGGGCTAGAAATAAGTTGATTAGAGAAAGCCACTACAGATTTGATAAAGTCAGATTATGATTAACTAATTTGACAAATTTTTTGATGAAGTAACGTTGGGGGAAGCATGGCTGATATGGCATATATGGACTGACAAAAGATATCTTAACAATGTGCACGTCATCAAGATGGGTGTTATGGAATTGAAAGCAATATGACAGTATGGATAGAAATTTGGCCAAGTGACAGATTGCTTTTTGGATTAAAGGGAAATTGGTAATGGAGCACCTGAGAGGATGGGTCCATGCTGAGAAGTGTAAGTGTTACATTTTGGTAGAAAAAATGAGAAGAGGCAAAGTATACTTGAAGGCTTACTCCTGAAAGGTACAAGAACAAAGGGATCAGTGGGTACTTCTCAACAGTTTGTTGAAGATAATGTGGCATGTTGAGAGTTAAATACATGAAGGATTCTGAACTTTTTAAATAGAGGCATGGAATACAAGAAAGTCATGCTGAATCTTCTAAAACTGCAGTCAGAGATATACCACGGTAACAGGCCTTAGAGGCCCAGCAATCTTGTGCAGCCCAATTACACACATAACAAATTAAACTATTAATTATTTACAGACAGCAGCGGGAATCGAATCCAGGTCGCTGGCATTGTAAAGCATTATGTTAAGCACTATACTGCCCTGCCGCCCAAGAAGATTTATTCCAGAAGATGCTGGACATCTGGAAGAAAATCAGAGAATATTGGAAACACTCAGTACGATGGGAAGCAGTTGTGGGAAGAGAAACAGAATTAATATCTTAATGCAGGTACACTTCACCAGAACTGGAAAAAGGAGATGGCAAGCATGTTTTAAACTGTAGGGACAGGGAAGGTGTAGAAAACAGAGGGAGAGTCTATGATAGGGTGCAGATGAAATTTGTCAAAGTAACCATTAAAAAACCGCAGTTAGATACAGAAGAGGAAAAAAGGCCAAATTAAAACAGCTATATCTGTGAAAAGATAATAGAAGAGAACAAACAATGCTAGCTATGTTTTCTACACCATCTGTCAAACTATGTTTTATTTGACAGAGGGATACTCTGCAATCCTAGAAAGGTTTATCCTTCAAGCAGAGGGGAATGTATAACCAATACCAGTCCAATTTACTAATGAACTTATTTCTTGCTCCATTACTACCTCTATCCTTGTTAATTTCCAAATTCTCAGCCAAAGTGAGGAGAATTCATTTGTTTTTGCTGAAAGGTATTCAGTCAGTCAAACAACAGCACACTGTGACTGAATACACTGGTGTATTAATGTGAAAAATTGAGATATGTACGGCATTAATTGCCAAACAGTCGTGATTGGAATCTTTATAAGACGATTATTGTTTTAAAAGAATAGTAAGCAACAGCTTTATTTTTAAATGAAGGATATATTAAGACCATTGTCACCGTCTGATTTTCTCATTTCTAGAATGTACCCATCTCTAATTGACTTTGTGGAGGGAAGGGTGAGATTATTGATTTATTGCAACTTATAGTAATTTGCATGTCTTACACTGTACTGCTGGCACAAGACAACAGATTTCATGGCATATATCAGTGACAATAAGCCTGATTCTGAAATCTTACATCATTTCTATTTCTTTTATTTCTTTCCTGTCACACATATATTCAATGACATTGTTATTGTCATAAAGCTGTTGGGGAGGGTTTAAACCAATTTGATGGGGGATGGGAACAGGAGTGACACGGCTGAGGATAGGGCAGTTAGTAAACAAGTCGATGCATTGTGTATTGACACTGTTAGGAAGGACAGGCAAATGATAGGGCAACGTTGCAGTCAGTGGAATGGGTTGAAGTGTAATATAGGGGCAAAATTAAAAAGGGTGATGAATACAGGACTGGAAATGTTATATTTGAATGCACACAGTATACTGAATAACCTAGATGATCTTATAGTGCAGTTAGAGATTAGTAGGTATGATGCTGTGGCAACACTGAAAGAGTTTCATACTTGGGAGCTTAACATCCAAGGGTACACAATGTAACGAAAGGACAGGCAAGTAAGTAGAGGGCATGTGGTGGCTCTGTTGGTAAAAAGAAATGAAATCAAATCCTTACTAAGATGTGACAAGGAATTGGAAGAGGTAGTATCCTTATGGGTAGAGTTAAGAAACTGCAAGGCTTAAAAAAGCCTGATGGGATTGCTTGCAGGTCTCTGAACAGTAGCCAGGATGTGGGATATAAGTTACAACGAGAGATCGAAAAGGCATGTAATGAAGGGGGGATTTCAATATGCAGGTGGATTGGGAAAATCAAGCTGGTGCTGGCTCCCAAGAGAAGGAATTTATAGAATATTTCCGCAATGACTTTTTAGAGCAGCTTGTAGTGAAGCCCACGAAGGCAAAGATAATTCCAGATTGGGTGTTGTGTTATGAACCAGATTTGATTAGGAAGCTTAAGATAAAGGAATCATTAGGAGACAGTGATAATATGATAGAATTCACCCTACAGTTTGAGAGGGAGAAGATGAAGTCAGGTATTATCGTGGAGAGTGGTGGACATATGGAATGCTCTGCCCAGAAGGCTGTGGAGGCCAAGTCTCTGGATGCTTTCAAAAAAGAGATGGATAGAGCTCTTAAAGATAGTGGAATCAAAGGTTATGGGGATAAGGCAGGAACTAGATACTAATAGTGGATGATCAGCCATGATCACAGTGAATGGTGGTGCTGGCTTGAAGGGCCGAATGGCCTACTCCTGCACCTATTGTCTATTGGAGCAAAGGGAATTACAGAGACATGAGAAAGGAGATGCCTGAAGTTAATTGGAAGGGGTCACTATCAGGAATGATGGCAGTACAGCAATGATTGGAATTTCTGGGAGCAATTTTGAAGATGCAAAATAGATGCTAGCATTGGAAAAAGTCCAAAGGAAGTTCATAAGAATGATCCCAGGAATGAATGAGTTAACATATGAGGAGCATTCGATGGCTGTGGGCCTGTACTCTCTGGAGTGTAGAAGAATATGGGAGGATCTCATTGAACATTAAAAGCCCTAGATAAAGTGGATTTGGAGAGGATGTTTCCTTTAGTGGGCGAGTCTAGGACCAGAGACTGGTCCTCAGGATAGAGGGACATCCATCTTGAAAAGAGATGGGGAAAAATTTCTTTAGCCAGAGGGTTGTGAATCTTTGGAATTCATTGCCACAGTTGATAGTACAGGCCAAGTCAATGGGTATAATTAAGAAGAAATTTGGTAGGGCATTAAAGGTTACAGGGAGAAGGCAGGGGAATGAGATTGAGAGGGATTATAAATCAGCCATGATGGAATGGCTGACTAGACTTGATGGGCCAAAAATATTTGCTCCTATGTTTTATGGTCTTTTGTTGTCTGGTTTGATACTAGTCCATTTAATATAACCCCATTGTTTTACTCTACAACCACTGCAACTATGCTGTGGCCCTGCATCTTGTACTCTATGGACTGTTTGTTTGTGCTATTTGTTTGCAAAACTGTCCTTTTAACTTCAATTCGATCATGGCTTGCTATTTACATTTTAACTGAAGACCGGCTCCTGTTTCTGACAAGAAACTGAACAAAGAATATTGGCTGGAACTTTAAAAACAACACTTTGATCTCTACAAGAGTCAGCTGCTATGTTAGAAAAGTGTGCTTGGCAAAAAGATACCTGGGCCCTGGACAGTGAATACCCACCAGAGTGCACAGAACCACCCTTCTGGGATGCAGCACATTGCATGTCATCCTGAATGTATTGTAGAGTCATAGAGATATAGAAGAATGGCACAGAAACAGGCCCTTCAGCCCATCTAGTCCATTTAAACTGCCTACTCCCATCGTCCTGCACCAGGACCATAGCCTTCCATATGCCTACCATCCACGCATCTATCCAAACTTACCTTAAACTTTGAAATCAAGCTCGTTCCATGCTCTCATGACCCTCTGAGTAAAAAAATTTCCCCTCATGTTCCCCTTAAACTTTTCACCTTTCACCCTTAACCCATGACCTCTAGTTGTACTCCCACCTATCCTCAGTGGAAAATGCCTGCTTGCACTTACCCGATCTGTACCCCTCATAATTTTGTATACCTCTATCAAATCTCCCCTCAAGCTTCTATATCCCAAAGACTAAATTCCTAATTTATTCGGTCTTCCATTAAAACTCAGGTCCTCCAGTCCTTGCAACATCCCTGTAAATTTTCTCTGCATTCTTTCATCCTTCCTTACATCTTTCCTGTAGGTAGGTGACCAAAACTACAAACAGTACTCCAAATTAGGCCTTACCAAAGTCTTATACAACTTCAATATAACAACCCATCCCCTGTATTCAATATTGTGACCTATGAGACCCAGTGTGCCAAAAGCTTTCTTTAAGACCCTATCTACCTGTAACGCCACTTTCAATGAATTAAGTGTCTGTGGAAGCCCATACTCCACTGCACCCTCAGCCTCCTCCCTGGCAGCTGAGTTATGTGCTGCGAGTGCTATATGAACTTAACAGACAACGCCTGCCCTGCTGAGGTTACTATGCAGCAAAGTGTCAAGAGGTGTGCAAAATTGATTGAGTAATCATACAGGTTTAATATTAGCACTTCATTATGGGTGCAAAACAACTTATTGCTGCTTCAAACTGATTTTAGACCAAACCCATGACTTTTTTGAGGGGAACCTGATTTGGTGTTAGCATTAGCTGTAGACAAATGTCCAGTGGTCCTTTGAAACTTAAAATGCAGATACTTCTAGAAAAATAGAGTAAACTAAAGGATAGTAGAGAAATTTTCTTGATATTCTGCCCAACTTACAGTATGTCTCTCAAACAATAGCACTGAAATTATGATTGAGTCATCAGTCACATGCTGTTTGGGAGATAGCCATGTGCAGATCACCTGCCCTGCTCTGTTGTCAGATGTATTTCACAAAATATGTTTAGATGTCCTTAGGTCAGGAATCAATACAAATTTTCCATTTCACAGTTGGAGGTCTGGGAGCCCTTAAGAAGTTCTAACCTGAGGCTGAATTATTTCATCCAATCATTAAGCAAGCTTTGTTAAATAAGATTCTTTTTTAGCATATATTTTTTGGAAGCTAGCCGTCCAAAAACATTTTAAGTGTGTTACCTTCACTGGTACATAAATGAATACAAGTTTTTAGTCCTATGAGCTAAACTGCATTGTTGGCCATTGTCAATATCACATTCTCTGGATTTCATTCACTGTAAAGAGCCTCAATGAAAATTGATCTATTTGCGAATTTACAATAAAATTTAGTTCCATGTTTCTTCTGAAATCAATAGATCAATTCTCTCTTGTGAAAAGTGGGTATTGGTGAATTTAATTTGCTCTTCTTTTTATCAGTAGCCTGTAGTGTTCAATAAAGGAGCAGACTCTATGGAAATATCCTAACCAATGACTCAGAAGTAACCAATTTATAATTTAACGTTCTTTAACAAAATAGAAAGCTCATTAGAAACAGGAATCCTGAAATAGGAATAAAGAGAATAAGCACTCTGTAACTTGATGTGCTGAAGATAATTTATCAAAAGGGTACCAATCAATCTATAGCCTTGATCGTCAATAGTTTGAAGAAAATTGCTCAGCCTCATTGGCTTTCATCTGTTTTTATTTCAATCCTTGTTGATACTTCACATAACCTGAAGGAGCACAAAAACCAGTGGAGGGAAATAAGATTAATGCTGAATTCCTTAGTCATAACATCCTGTTTGATGAGACTACCAGCGCTATTTCTGAATTAGAATCAGAATCAGATTTAATATCACTGGCATATGTTGTGAGATTTGTTAACTTTTTGGCGGCAATAAAATGCAATATGTGATAATATAGAAAAAAGCCTGTGAATTATAATATATGTGTTGTAATTCACAGTGTAATTATGTAGACTGAATATAAATAGTTAAATTTAATAAGTAGTGCAAAAATAGAAATAAAAAAATAGAGAGGAAGTGTTCAAGGGTTCAATGTCCATTCAGAAATCCAGCAGAGGGAAGAAGCTGTTCGTGAATCATTAAGTACATGCCTTCAGGCATGTACCTCCTTCCTAATGGTAACACTAAGAGGGTATGTCCTGGGTGGTGGGGGTCTTTAATGATAGACCACCACCTTTTTAAGGCACTGCTTCTTGAAAATGTCTTGGATACCACTGAGACTAAAAGGTTTAAAGGTTCAAATGTCAAAGTATGCACGTACAATACAACTCTGATATTTGTCTTCTCCAGATAGCCATGAAATACACACGAAAAAGAAAAAGAAACAAAACTCACAGACCCCAGAATTCCCCACCCCCCTCCCTGCAGAAAAAAACATTCACTATAACAATCCCTGACCCCTTCACCTGCAGAAAAATGCTGCGACAATACAATCCCCAACCCCCTCACTCGTCAAGAAGAACAGCGACAATAGCATCAAAAATCCCCTACCTCCCCACTCATACACAAAGAACTAACAGATTACCCACCCACCAATGAGCCACAAGAAAGGAAATGTAATAAAGCTGAAGGAGACCAATATAAAGTACAGTCCAATCACGTAAATCTCAGATCATTGAGCATCCCTTCCGTGACTCAGAACTCACGCCTGTTCTGAACAGTGGCCTCCCTTGTGAGCAAACGCTGACTGTTTGGCCTCCATTGGGAATGATCGCCGATCCCCTCCGCATTCACCTTGATGCTTCAATCTTCCTTGCCTCTTCAAGATGGCGTTGTTCACGACTCCACACTTAGTCTCCGGTCTTTTCCACGAGTCAGCTTGTGTTCTCAGTCCTTTTCTGGTCCCTGTCTCTGATCTCCATGAGGCAGCTCTGCAGACACAGCAGAGTGCTAGGTAAATTCGACTGAGCTCCAAACTGTACGTCACACCCTCCAACAGTTTCCGTAAGACAAACAAAACAAAAAGAACAAGCAGAAGGCATAGAAAAAGTGAAATTATTTAAAAGACCGGCTATCTGGAAGATGTTGCCCGAGGAATTGCTGTTTGCTGGTGCAATCCTGACCAGCTAGTGCGCGTGATGCAGCTGACTAATTTTACAACTCTCTGCAGCTTACTTGATCCTGTGCAGTAGCCCCCTCCCCATTGTAGATGGTGATGCAGCCAGTTAGAATACTTTGAAAGCCATGCTGCCATTAAAAAGGAATGTTATTTCTTGCAGAAGTTACACATTGTAGATCTGAAGTGAGGTCATCTTTTTGTGGGAGTTTTCCTTCTGAATCTAGAAAAATAGAATCTCAGTAATAAATTTGCCCATGTCACAAGCTGGTTTATTTTAAATCTAGAAGCAATTAATTTTTCCTAAAATCAATAAATACAGGTATATCCTGTCTACCAAGTGTTTGTGAATTCTATTGTCTGAACAACAACATATCCCAGGATTTTCTTGTGTTTAAGCAACAGGGAAACACATTAATGACCTTCAAGAATGGACAAGGGAATATCTTCTGATCAGCAACAGACACAAAATGATGCAGAACATTTGACAGGTTGGTTGTCTCATGTTGCATTTAATTCCTTTTGGTCTAGATTTCTTGTGGATATTTAACATTTTCATCCATCGAAAGTTCAGAAGTTATGCCAAGATATTGTTGCCATAATTTCCTTTGGTGCTTTCAAAGACTAAATTTAAAGACCACAGTGATTCTGATTATGCACAGTGAAATACAGAGAACAGGTTTCTGACAGTGATACTCTATATCTTCACAAGGTTGCGGTCTTCAGTAAAATAATCAACTCAATATCAACTAATTAGTGTTAAACTAATTGTGATTCTCAATGTGAAGACCAATAGAAAACTTGAGCTGTGTTGAATCTGGCAACAGAACACACACCAATTTATAATTACTGCTGAATGAGCTCTCCAGATCTGAAAAAAATAATCTTAGAAATGTGCATTCCTTTCCATTACACAAGATTTAAATGCTCCATTTTTTTTCAGAAAGTATACATTCAATTTAAACTCTGTATTTTATCACATATGATTACCCTTTAAAGCAATGTGTATAATTAATCTCCTTTTGGTGTTCTGAAGTGTAATTTAAATTCAATTTATGCCTCTTGTTGTTTGTTTTCTGCTTTGTTGCCTGTGAGAATTTTTCATTCTGATCATTCTCCCTGCTTGCAATGTTCACAGGCTTCATAGATCTTCAAAGAGCAGCAAGTCAGACAGGCCTCAGGAAGTGGAGGTTTGCATCAAAGAACCTACTGATGTGCTTTTGAGATGAATAGCAAGCACCTAGCTTCATTGCTAAATTGGATGATGTATAAAATGTTTTAAAAGACTGATGTATCAAATGTTTCCATTCCAATATTGATCTCTAATGGCCAATGAATCATAGAAACTGTACACTCAGCCAATGTGTGTGACCCAATCATGCAATCATAGAGTCATACAATTCTAACATGTGAAAAAAGGCCCTTTGGCCCCACTCGTCCATGCTGACTATCAATCTATTTGCATCACACTTTCAGAGTCAGACTCACATTTATTTATCACGTGTACAGTACACGTGAAACTTACAGTAAGATGCATTGTTTGCATTAACAACCAACACACTTCGGAATGCGCTACGGGCAGCCCACAATCACATCAGGCTTTTGACATTTTTGTCCTTTTGATACACTCTTCCAGCTACCTCCAAGGTGTTTTGCTTTGTGGCACCTTGTTCTTCAGTCCTCCCAGCTTGAAGCTCTGTATTCAAGGTCAGGGATACGTGTTTGGAGCTGTGCTAACCTGAGCCAAAATCACTGCAGTCTTTCATTGATTCGATAATTATTATTAAGTGTATTCTATTATGGTTTTGCTGAGTATGCCCATTAGATGAATCTCAGGTGACATATATACTTTGAACTTTTGAACTTTGGATTCTCTTGGTCTGTGCTGTATCACGGACATTCCCTTTGTTTTCCAGTTCTGCCCCCTTCACTACCTTGTAAGACACACCCACTTTCCCAATATTCTCACACTGACGGAAGGTTGTCAACCGGACTCTATTATTCTCTTCGCAGATGCTGTCTGACTCAGTGAGCTTCTCCAGGGTTTTATCTTGCACCCTTTAGACTTACAGCTTCTGCAGTTTTGCCTGTAGCTTTCCAGGGTGCTTAGTGGGATTTCTGTGCTCCATCATGTGAGCTGTACTCTCAGATGCTGCGGCTCCAGCTGACAACACAGTCCAGGACCTCTCCTCTAATTCATCAGTCATTCCAAATATGTTAAGTCAGGATTGTAGTCCACAACGGACAGTAGGAGAAACCTCTGTATTCCTCTGCCAAAGTTCCTTGTGGACTTACACCATTCCCCAGACACTCCAAATCCTTGGTGTCCATGTTCATCCTGCAATGCAGCAGTGATATACTCTTCTAAACACATCAAATACACTGTTGCCAGGCAACAGGTTTATTTCATGTACCCACCAATTAGAACCTATTAGAATCAGAGTCAGGTTTAATATCATCAGCATATCTCGTGAAATTTGTTATTTTTGGGAAAAATAACTGAATTGCAATAAACTTATATATATATATATATATATAAAAAATAGTTAAATTAAGTAAGTAGTGCAAAAATGAAATATATGAGGTAGTGTTCATTGGCTCAATGGCCATTCAGAGATTGGATGACAGAGATAGATAGTCTGCTAGTTCTAATGGCCAGCACTACTGCACTTATAAAGCCTTGGCCAATACAGCATCACCAATGCAAACTCTACACCTCTGTGCTGTTATTAACATATTCTATGTCAGTGCGGTTAGACCTTACAGTTCGAGGTTTACTTAGAGAATTGAGTGACAAGAGCTCACATATCCACTCTAGGAAACCAGCTGAAATAAATGTTATGTTGCTTAAGTATGCAGACTGGGGCTCGGTGCCGAATAGAGAGGTGGTAAAGTGAATGGGTAAAGTTCTCATGAAGGGTTTCGGCCCAGCATGTTGACTCCAACTCCCCTCCATCGGTTCTGCCTGACTTGCCGAGCTCCAGCATTTTGTGCATATTGCTCAAAGTTCTCACCGAAGTCCCCTGCATTCAAAACAGCTTGTCCTGGAATATGGAGTCTTCATTTAAAAGGCCCATGACGCTGTCAATTCTCCTGGGGTCATTGGAAACCATCAGGCAGCTGTGGCTCCCCACAAGGTTACCAGCTCCCAGACTGCTCCTGCCATCAAGCTCATCCCAGGAGCCAGCAGCCTTCCCACTCTTCAAGTGGGAGGCTGGGGCAATGACTTTTCAGCAACTATAGCTCATGGGTGGTTTTTAAATGAGACTTAAGGTTGAAGTTGGCTTAGGTCTTGCATCGGCAGGAAGCCACTTCTCCATAAAATTTCTACCTGCTTTGGGAAATGTAGAAAAGTATACAGTACAGTCCTCACACTAAGGCATTTATGGGCTGACACAGAAAGTATTTTGAAACTATTTCCTTATAATGCGTTTCATTGCTATTGCACTTTGCTTTATACAAATAATGGAACTGTCTACTGCAGCAAACATTCAGTTACCTATAATAGACCTCAATTCATAAGTGGAGAAGGCAGGCTATATTTTCTATTATCTAAATGCCTTGAGGTACATAATATAAACAATGACAATATCTGGCCTATTCCTATTTTGTGTACTAATAATTTTCATTATTAAACTTGAGTTGCCATCTAAGGAGTTCAACATTTTGGATTATTATTTAGTATGAAATGCATTTTTTTCTGGGTTAAATTATACTGTTGTGAAGGTTCTTTTGGTATGATTACAGTCTCATCATGTTGTACTTGCCGACTGAATTCATTTTCCTCAGTAACTAGATGTTATGAATATCTGGCTTTCATTGCTAACATTGACCTTTGACCTTCCGCCTTTAGAAGAAAAACAAAACAAATTGTGATATATTTTAACAGAAGATGCTTCAAAATACATTAAAAATTCATTATGGTGTTCAATACCCAACATTTTTCTCAGTTTTGAACAGATACGCTTTGATACATTTATTGATCTTGTGCAATAAATAGCTAGCCAGAAAACGATAGGTTCCATCAGGTAGAGTATTCTATTTCTTAGGCGTCCACACAATTAACTGGAATAGCTAAAATGTGTTAAACAATAAAAACATAATGAATAGGAATAAAAGCCTGCCTTTCAAACAATAAGGGTTAAAGCTTGCAGTCTGTGCGGCACAGAAGGCCTTAATTATATGCAAGTCTGAGCTTAGCATTCATGGGATAGGCGCTTATATACAACAATGATTAATGCATTAGCAATAGTCAGGTGCAGCACCTGATATAGTTCATGACTGAAAGCTCTTGCGGCCAGTAATGTTAAATACATCTAAGGGACATTCTTAGTCTATGTAGCAATTGAGGCTGAAGGCTCTGTTGAGATTTCTCTGAAGCATGCATTGGTGCAGTGAAATGAAACAGCCATTTATATTATTAGTACATTATACCCTTTACAATTCCTCTTGGGAACAGAGAGAAAAACCTGCAGCAAATGCATTATTGAGCCACTGATGAGGAGAAAACAAGCCTTTTCTCCTTGAAATGATATAGAATTAAAAACAAAGCCACACCGCATCAAATAATTTCAAGCAGCATATCATTATGAATAATATTTTTCTAAGGAGGCTGTAAGGACAAACTTATCATTTGGAGAAATAATTTAAAAGCCTTAATCTGGACAAATATTTACTTTGGGGTAATGACCACTCTTAACTAATATATTAAGCATAATGGAACTTTTTATGTTTTCAAACATACCTGCTCTGACAGAAGGAATTGAATGAGCTCTCACATTGAAGGATCACATGCATAAAAAGCAAGTCCTCAAGATTTTGTTGAACTTTGCAGTAATTTTTCTGCCAGACAATTTTTCAGCATTCATCAGGGCTCCTACAAAATCATGTGGGCCCCCACAAAATCATTCAGTAACTTCCCCAACCAGAAATCCTGGATGAACCATGAAATCCACAATCTGCTGTGGGCCAGATCAATGACATTCAGGTCTGGCGACCAAATAAAGTACAAGAGGTCCAGGTACAATCTCCAGAAAGCCAACTGACATGCAATGTGGCAACTCTGGGCCATACTTGAATCACTAAAGGATGCTTGACAGCTGATCCAGGGCTTGAATGTGATTGCCTCGTACAAAGTGAAACCAAATGACATAGGATGAACAAGGCTTCGTTTCAAGAGTAGCTTAATGCTCAATTTGACCATTGAAACAGGGAGGCACTTTCATGAACTCCCACAGTTCCCAGTGACCCTGTGATTTCAGACTCTGAAGCCAATGTAAGAGCATCCTTCAGGAGGATGAACCCACAGAAATTATCGGGCCAAGACGTAGGCTCTGGAATAACTGAAGTCTGCTTGAAGCGGGTGGGTGCTACAGTCCACTGAAGTGAAAGGTTAAAGACATCGGCAAACACACCAGCCAGTTGATTGGCACAAATCTTTAATACACGACCAAGTATCCAATGTAATGAAGTGCTTAGAGGTTGGTCTTGGAACATCTGAACTCCTGCTTGAGATGTGACTTGGATCTGCTCCAATTAGCCTACCGTCACAACAATTCAACAACAGATGCCACTTCATTGGCTTTTCACTCAACTCTGGAACATCTGTAACACTTAGATGGCTAAGATACGTACATCAGGATGCTCTTCATTTACTACAGCTCAGTGTTAAATACTGTCATCCACTCAAAAGTAATCAATAAGATCTTGGCCTCAATACCTCCTTGTGCAACCAGATCCTCAATGTTTTCACTTACAAACCCCAGTCACTTTGGATTGGTAATAGGGTCTCTTCCTGTCATGGTCCAGTCCATGAAGTCCGCATTCCGGTTCACGATCTGTATTCCAGGTTTTCCGATTTTCCCTTGTCCTGTTGTGTGCCTTAATTAAGGCACATGATTCTGATTTTGGGATGGCTACATAAATAGCTCCTGGGTTCAGTTTCATTTGCTGGACTGTTCCCTCCCCTTTCCCTTCCGAAGCCTTTGCCTGAAGTCTTGTCTGAAGCCTTGGCCTGAGGACTTGCCTGCAAACTTGCCTGTGTCCTTGCCTGTATTTCTGTCAAGTTCTACTGCCGGAGCTAGACTGGAGCCTTGCTGTGTCTAGTTAAAGAACTGTCTATCGTTGTTTGGAACTGTCTTTTTGTGTCTTCGCCTTTGCTAGGTAGGTCCAGATGTTTGCTGCTACCTTGAGTTGGGAACTGACTCTATGTCCACGCCTTTGCTAGGTAGGTATGGCTGTTTACCACTACCTTGAGTTGGGAACTGTCTCATGTCCATATCTTCATTAGGTAGGTCTGGCCGTTTGCTGCTAACTTGTGTTGGGAACCGACTCTTCGTGCCCTCGCCTCTGCTGGGTAGGTCTGGCCGTTTGCTGCTACCTTGAGTGGAGATCTGTCTCTGTGTTCTGTGTATGAGTCCCGGCACTACGCCCTGCTCCCTAGGAGGGGTCCTGACTGTGTGTAGAGCCCCGGGTCCAAGTCCTGTTCCCAAGGAGGGGTCCTGGCTCTGTGTTAAATGTTCCTCTTCTGCCAAGACCAAGTCTCTGTGTTCCTGGTCTGCTAAGACCAAGTCAAGGTTCAGGTTCTCATCCTGTCCATGTGCCTCGTCCTATGCAGGAGTTCCACATCCAGTCCTGTAGCCACATCCAGTCCTGTAGTCACGTCTTGTCCTCGCCTAGATCCGGGGTCCGAGCCAGAGACAAGTCCGAGGTTCCAGGTCCCTGTCCAGTCTCTGGCTTAGAGTCCTTGCTCAGGCTCCTAGTTCCTTGTCCTGGTTCCGCTTTCCTAGTCAAGTCCTAGCCCAGGCCCTCTATCCTAGTCTCGTTCAGGGCCTGTGTCATGTCCAGCATCGTTTCTTCCTGACACACCAATACCCTTGAATAAAAAATTTGACAAAAAGCAGTAGCTATGGCCCAGTCCATCACAGGGAAAGCCCTCCATGCCATTGAACACTTCTACATGGAGCACTGTTGCAGGAAAGCAACATCCATCATCAGGGACCCCACCAGCCAGGTCATGCTCTCTTCTCACTGCTACTACCAGAAATAATGTACAGGAGCCTCGGGATGCACACTACAGGATCAGGGACAATTATTACCCTTCAACCATCAGGCTCTTGAATGACGGAATAATTTCACACAACTTTACTCACACCTTCACTGAACTGTTCCCACAACCTGAGGACTCACTTTTAAGGACTCTTCATCTTCAGTTCTCGATATTTATTGCTAATTTATTGTTATTTCTTTTTTCTTTCTTTTTGTAATTGCACAGTTGTTTGCCTTTTGCACACTAGTTGTTTGTCTGTCCTGTTGGGTGCAGTAGTTCATTGCTTCTATGGTGTTTATTGTGAATGCCCACAAGAAAATGAACCTCAGGGCTGTGTACGGTGACATCTGTGTACTTTGATAGTAAACTTACTTAGAAGTTTTAACTTTAAAGACAGTCTTGGTTACTTGGGAGAAGAGCAACCTACTCATATTATCGGCTCATAAGACTCAGCCAACCCTTAGAGGTTCCTTGCTGGTTTGAAAAAGGTTCTCTGAGCCGTCACTGCAGGAACCTCACCGACTTTCTTCCATTCCATTCCATTCAAGTTTAAATGTTGTTCAACCATACATGAATACAGCCGAATGAAATGAAATGAATTGAGTTGACTTTATTACTTACATCCTTCTTATACATGAGGAGTAAAAATCTTTATGTTACGTCTCTGTCTAAATGTGCAATGTGCAATTTATAGTAATTTATAATAATTATGTACAACAGGACAGTCAATATAACGTAGAAATACGATAGCATCAGCATGAATTAACCAGTCTGATGGCCTGGTGGAAGAAGCTGTCCCGGAGTCTGTTGGTCCTGGCTTTTATGTTGCGGTACCGTTTCCCCGATGGTAGCAGCTGGAACAGTTTGTGGTTGAGGTGACTCGGGTCCCCAGTGATCCTTTGGGCCCTTTTTACACACCTGTCCTTGTAAATGTCCTGAATAGTGGGAAGTTCACATCTACAGATGCGCTGGACTGTCCACACCACTCTCTGCAGAGTCCTGTGATTGAGGGAAGTACAGTTCCCATACCAGGCAGTGATGCAGCCAGTCAGGATGCTCTCAATTGTGCCCCTATTGAAAGTTCTTAGGATTTGGGGGCCCATACCAAACTCCTTTGACCTTCTGAGGTGAGAGAGGTGCTGTTGTGCCTTTTACACCACACAGCTGGTATGTACAGACCAAGTGAGATCCTCGGTGATGTTTATGCCGAGGAACTTAAAGCTGCTCACCTTTTCAACCCCAGATCCATTGATGCCAATAGGAGCTAGCCTGTCTCCATTCTTCCTGTAATCCACAACCAGCTCCTTTGTTTTTGCAACGTTGAGGGAGAGGTTGTTTTCTTGACACCACTGTGTCAGGGTGATGACTTCCCCTCTGTAGGCTGCCTCGTTATTATTAGAGATTAGGCCAATGTAGTATTATTAGCAAATTTAATTAGCAGATTGGAGCTGTGGGTGGCGGACACAGCCCTGAGTGGTCCTGTGTTGAGGGTCAGAAGGTCGGAGATGTGAGAGCCCACTCTTACTACCTGCTGGTGACCTGACAGGAAGTCCAGGATCCAGCTACACAGGACAACGTTACAACAGAGTCAAGGTGCTAAAAACACATTATCAACAGTTACACACAACAGTTGGGACTGCACGTGCAGAGAGTCCTGACACCACCCCCACAATCCCCCACTCCCCCTGCGTGAAACCACGGCCCAGTCCTTGCACATGCAAGTCAGCAAACACATCTAGAATATCAGTAAAATACGACACAGTATATGCACGTATGTAGTCCAGACCTCCCCAGCCCGCCGAGATCATCTGACAACCCGCCCCGCACCTGTTTGGCCAATATCAGGTTTACACAATGATTAAGGTTTAAACTAAGGAGGGAGCCCAAAAAACTGAAATTACCAGCATAACACACCCAGATTGCTGGAGGTACTCAGCATCCACAGAAAACAGTGTTAACAGAAGATTTCTAATTGACTTGAGATCTGTGAAAAAGCCAGAAACTTGAAAAATAAAACAAATGTTGGAAGTACAGCCCCATTCTGTGCCATCTGCACTCACTTCATGTTGCTTTCTTTTTGGTATCTAATTAGAATAGTAGATGAGGTCCTATTATTATTATTACTTTATTGTTGCCAAACATTTGATACTACAGCGTACAATCATCACAGCGATATTTGATTCTGTGCTTTGCGCTCCCCGGAGTACAAATCAATAGTAAATATAATAAAAATTTAAATTATAAATCATAAATAAAAAATAGAAAATGGGATGTAAGGTAGTGCAAAAAAACCGAGATGCAGGTCCGGATATTTGGAGGGTATGGCCCAGATCCGGGTCAGGATCCGTTCAGCAGTCTTATCACAGTTGGAAAGAAGCTGTTCCCAAATCTGGCCGTACGAGTCTTCAAGCTCCTGAGCCTTCTCCCAGAGGGAGGAGGGACGAAAAGTGTGTTGGCTGGGTGGGTCGTGTCCTTGATTATCTTGGCAGCACTGCTCCGACAGCGTGCGGTGTAAAGTGAGTCCACGGACAGAAGATTGGTTTGTGTGATGTGCTGGGCTGTGTTCACGATCTTCTGCAGCTTCTTCTGGTCTTGGACAGGACAACTTCCATACCAGGTATTTATTGTAGATATAATTAAGCAACAGAATTCTCATATCCCATTGTTGTATAACTGTTGTTACCATCCACCAAATCACAAATCTATTCCTATCGTTATTTCACTGACCTCCATTCCCTGCTTCTCCAATTGCTGAACAGCCATCCATTGTTAACTTAGCTCATTGATATGAAGCATATCCACAGATGCCACCAGAGATCACGAGCATCATTTAATTTTACCCTATCTCGCTTGGCCTGTGTCATTGGCTTTGTAACCCTTCTTTATGGATCCATCATTATAATAACCCTTCCACTTTGTATTTTATAACTGCCCTAGACAGTCTGGGTTTTGCTAAATGTGTTAAGAGATGGGAAGTTAAGTGAAGTATTTGCTCCAGAGTTAAAATGTATGACAATTTAAGATGGCACTTGAGATGATGTCACAGCCGGTCACAGCATCAAACACTATCTCTGTTTCAATCTATGTTCCTGGGTCACTGGCTCACTGGCTCACATATCACTCCTTCTAATGACATGTTTTTTTCCACTTATTTGTGGACACTTAATCTCTTCAGTTTCTAGCTGAACCTGAGAATATCCAATCCAATCCATTTCTGCCAGCCAATACTTTGGAATAGTTTTCTATAAACTGGAATTAGGCTACTCGACGGGGTCACCAGAGAGAAAGCAAAGTACATTCATACATAACTGTAGGAAAACCTTCTGTACGCTGACGTGCCACTGAAGGAGGACATTTGCTCTACTATCAGTTCGGTCAGATCCCACAACCCGCCTATGGGTCGTAGGAATGCTTTTGCGTGCCTTGGGCTGACGAGGCCTGGTGTTGCCCATCCCTCTCCAGGCTAATGTCCTCCAACTCGGTGGCTCACCCTGGTCTCGAACACATGGCTGTTGTAGTTCTTCGAGGAAGGCATCCACCCTAGCCGGAGACCTCACCGACGAGGTCCTTCACCCGGTGGTGTTGTGCTAACACCACCACCTCACATCATTTAGCTGGCCAGCTGAAGCGGTGTACCACTTGGAGGCGGACGAGAGAGATTTAGGAGATGGATGAGGACCAGCGTTGCTCGTCTACCCTATGAGGTAGAGTGCAGCTTCCAGACATCAAAGGTGCTACCTCTATCCAGAGCCCCCGACACCCCAATATACTCAACCAGTAATTTGAAAGATCTACCAATTCGTCTCACTCGCACTTTATTCACAGCAGTATAAATGTTTCACTACTAGAACAGAGAGCATTCTGATTGGGCCAGGGGACAAGCAGGGCAGGTATACAGTAGAGGGCAACAAAACTGCAGAGGAGCAGCGAAACGGCTGATATTGGCAAACGGGAGAGAGTGGAAATTCTGCAGGGAACGGAAATGCAGTAGGGAGAGGAAAAATAGCGGAGACCAGCAGGTAATCTGTCAAAATAACTACAGGCAGTAAAACTGAAGACAACAAGCAGATCAGAATGTAGAACTCACTGAGTTTCATTTTGGAACTTGGGCTGGCTGTTTAGTATATTAGTCCCTACCAAACATAGAACATAGAACATAGAATAGTACGCACAGTACAGGCCCTTCAGCCCACAATGTTGTGCCGACCCTTAAACCCTGCCTCCCATATAAGCCTCCAACTTAAATTCCTCCATATACCCATATAGTAGTCTCTTAAACTTCACTAGTGTATCTGCCTCCACCATGGGAATGGTACTGGAGGATTGGAGGGAGGCGAATGTTGTCCCCTTGTTCAAAAAAGGTAGTAGGGATACTCCGGGTAATTAAAGGCCAGTGAGCCTTACGTCTGTGGTGGGAAAGCTGTTGGAAAAGATTCTTAGAGATAGGATCTATGGACGTTTAGAGAATCATGGTCTAATCAGGGACAGTCAGCATGGCTTTGTGAAGGGCAGATCGTGTCTAACAAGCCTGATAGAGTTCTTTGAGGAGGTGACCAGGCATATAGATGAGGGTAGTGCAGTGGATGTGATCTATATGGATTTTAGTAAGGCATTTGACAAGGTTCCACATGGTAGGCTTATTCAGAAAGTCCGAAGGCATGGGATCCAGGGAAGTTTGGCCAGGTGGATTCAGAATTGGCTTGCCTGCAGAAGGCAGAGGGTCATGGTGGAGGGAGCAGAGGGATCTGGGGGTACATGTCCACAGATCCCTGAAAGTTGCCTCACAGGTGGATAGGGTAGTTAAGAAAGCTAATGGGGTGTTAGCTTTCATAAGTCGAGGGATAGCGTTTAAGAGTCGCGATGTAATGATGCAGCTCTATAAAACTCTGGTTAGGCCACACTTGGAGTACTGTGTCCAGCTCTGGTCACCTCACTATAGGAAGGATGTGGAAGCATTAGAAAGGGTACAGAGGAGATATACCAGGATGCTGCCTGGTTTAGAGAGTATGCATTATGATCAGAGATTAAGGGAGCTAGGGCTTTACTCTTTGGAGAGAAGGAGGATGAGAGGAGACATGATAGAGGTGTACAAGATAATAAGAGGAATAGATAGAGTGGATAGCCAGCGACTCTTCCCCAGGGCACCACTGCTCAATACAAGAGGACATGGCTTTAAGGTAAGGGGTGAGAAGTTCAAGGGGGATATTAGAGGAAGGTTTTTTACTCAGAGAGTGGTTGGTACGTGGAATGCACTGCCTGAGTCAGTGGTGGAGGCAGATACACTAGTGAAGTTTAAGAGACTACTGGACAGGTATATGGAGGAATTTAAGTTGGGGGCTTATATGGGAGTCAGGGTTTGAGGGTCGGCACAACATTGTGGGCCGAAGGGCCTGTACTGTACTGTTCTATGTTCTATGTTTGGTAGGGACTTGAGTCCGGTAAGATGACAGAGTTGCTCAGAAGCAGCGGCCGCTCTGGGTCCAAGCAAAGTTGTTAATGTATATCCTTTACGTACATCTTACAATTGTGAGACACTGCTGGTTATCAAGAACATTAAGTACTGAAGTTCTCCCCCACTAGCGATGGAATTGGACTTGTTACTCACTGTTGTTGTGTTGTCGCCTGGATTTGCTGCATACTGTTGTTGTGCCAAGGTGGTGTGCATTCCAAAGTAAAAGGATGCAAGTGATTGTCTAGGACATTTTTCTTGTGATCTCAAGACCCTGTTGGACATTGGTATTGTGAAATACTGCAATTGCAGTTCACTGGTCCATTGACGAGACTGACAGCTGGGGGATCTGCTTTGGTTCAGTTGTGGTGAGAACTAGGCCTTCAGGCCGTGGGATTGCCTGTTACATCTGTCCAGGAGGGAAGATGCCGAGGCAGTGAGGGAGAGTCCAGAGGCCTCTATGCATATGCTGGAGCCCATGCTGGGTTAGGGACTGGCCCTTCTGTCGGTCCTGCTCTTCAGTGTTTGCTCAGTGCTGCTCTCTGGTGTTCACTCTGTGGAAGAACAAGCTGGATCAGGACTACATCATCAATCTATAGGCCATGCTGTTATATGTGGACAACAGGAATTCTGCAGATGCTGGAAATTCAAGCAACCCACATAAAAGTTGCTGTTAAACGTGGGCTATATTATTATTTTTTTGTGACTGTACATTTTTCTGCTATGGTAACCATATGTGATTTCTGTGCTATGTGCTTTTGGTAATGTGTTTTGCAACTTGGTCCCAGAGGAACACTGTTTCATTCGGCTGTATTGATGTATGGTTGACTGATAATTAAACTTAAACTTCAACTTCAACTTAGATTAATGTTGTCATCTTAAATACAAATTCAATGCTTATCGTTAGTGCTTTAGGTTTGTGTAATACTATTAGCTAAACAATTTAACAACTTCACAGCTAAACAAACAACTTTAGATAACTTGCTGAATAACTTGGCAGGAGAATAAAGAGTGGTACATACACATTGTGTGTCATTTGGGAACAACAAATTATTTGGAAACCACATAGTCAGGAACACATTGAGCTCGAGTTCCAGCTCAGCAAACTGGTAAATTGCTTTATTTCTGTCACATAAAACCATAAGACATAGGGGTAGAATTAAGCCCATCAAGTCTGCTCCGCTATTACATCAGGCTTATCCACTTCCCTCTTAACCTCATTCTCCTGTCTTCTCCCTGTAACCTTTCATGCCATGACTAATCAAGAACATAGCAATCTCTGCCTTCAAACACCCAATGACTTGGCCTCCACAGCTGCCTATGGTAACGACTTCCACAGATTCACCACTTGAATCTCCATTCTTCCCCATTTCTATACTAAATGGAAGTCCCTCTATTCTGAGGCTGCACATTCTGGTCCTAGACTCCCCCACTGTAGGAAACATTCTCTCCACATCCACTCTCTCTAGACCTTTCAACATAAGACCATAAGATATAGGAGCAGAAGTAGGCCATTTGGCCCATCAAGTCTGCTCCGTTATTCAATTCTTCCAGTCATCTCCACCCCCTTGCATTTTCCCCATACCCTTTGATGCCCTGGCTAATCAAGAACCTATCTATCTCTGACTTAAATACACTCAATGACTTGGCCTCCACAGCTGCTCGTGGCAACAAATTCCACAGATTTACCACCCTTGGACTGAGCTAATTTCTCCGTGTCTCTGTTCTAAATGGATGTCCTTCAATCCTGAAGTCGTGCCCTATTGTCCTAGAATGCCCTACCATGGGAAATAACTTTGCCATATCTAATCTGTTCAGGCCTTTTAACATTCGGAATGTTTCTATGAGATCCCCCCTCATTCTCTTGAACTCCAGGGAATACAGCCCAAGAGCTGCCAGATGTTCCTCATACGGTAACCCTTTCATTCATTCCTGGAATCATTCTCGTGAATCTACTCTGAACCCTCTCCAATATCAGTATATTCTTTCTAAAATAAGAAGCCCAAAACTGCCCACAATACTCCAAGATGGTCTCACAAGTGCCTTATAGAGTCTCAACATCACATCTCAACATTTGATGGGTTTCAATGAGATCACCCCTCATTCTTCTAAATTCCAGCAAGTAAAGGCACAGAGACATCCATCACTCCTCATGCGATAAGCCTTTCATTCCTGGAATCATTTTCATGAACGTCCATTGAACCTTCTCCAATGTCAGCACAGCCCTTCTTAATTGAGGGACTCACAATACTCCAAGTGAAGTTTCACCGGTGCCAATAAAACTTTAGCGTTACATCCTTGTGTTTAGTCCTCTCGAAATGAATGCTACCAATGCGTTTGCCTTCCTTACCTCCAACTCAACCTGCAAATTAACCTTTAGGGAATCCTGCACAAGGACTCGCAAGTCCCTTTGCACCTCAGGTTTTTGAATTTTCTTCCCACTTAGAAAATAATCTACACTATTATTCCTTCTACCAGAGTGGATGATCATACACTTCCCAACGTTGTATTCCATTTGCCACTATTTTGTCCTTTCTCCTAACCTGTCCAAGACCTTTCACATCCTCCCTGCTTCCTCACTCAACTAGTGCCTCCACCTATCTTCCTATTGTCCGCAAACTTGGCCACAAAGCCATTAATTCCATCATCCAAATAATTGATATGTAGTGTAAAAAGAAGCACCAGTCAGCACAGCCAATCACAAAAGGCTCCCTTTATTCCCACCCTTTGTCTCTTCCCAATCAGTCAATGCTCTGTTCTTGTTGGTATCTTTCCTATAAAACCATGGGTTCTTATCTTGTTAAGCAGCCTCTTATGTGACACCTTGTCAAAGGCCTTCTGAAAATCCAAGTACACAACATCTACTGATTCTCCTTTGTCTATCCTGCTTGTTATTTCCTCAAAGAATGCCAACAAATTTGTCAGACAAGGTTTCCCCTAAGGAAGCCAAGCTGACTTTGGCCTATCTTATCTTATGCTTCCAAGTACTTGGAAACCTCATCCTTAACAATCAACTCCAACATCTTCCCAACCACCGAGGTCAGGCTAACTGGCCGATAATACTTCATAAAACCCTGGTAAAGCCTCAGCTGGAGAACTGTAAGCAGTTTTGGGCTCTTTTTCTTAGAAAGGATGTGTTGAAACTGGAGAGAGTTCAAAGGAGGAACATGCAAATTATTCCAGGATTGAATGGCATGTCATATGAAGAGTGTTTGTTGGCTCTGGGCTTGTAGTCAGTAGAATTCAGAAGAATGAGGGGCGACCTCATAGAAACCTATCGTATGGTGAAAGGCCTTGATAGAGTGGATGTGGAAAGGATGTTTCCTATAGTGGGAGAGTCTAAGACCGGAGAACATAGCCTCAGAATAGAGGGGCGTCCTTTTAGAACAGAGATGAGGAGAAATTTCTTTCGTCAGAGAGTGGTGAATCTGTGGAATTCTTTGCCGCAGGCTGCTGTGGAGGAGAAGTCTTTATGTGTATTTAAAGCAGAGGTTGACAGATTTCTGACTGCTCAGGGCATGAAATGATACGGGGAGAGGGCAGGAGATTGGGGCTGAGAAGAAAATTGGATCATCCATGACAAAATGGCAGATCTGACTCAAAAAAATCTAATGGCTTAATTCTGCTCCTATATCTTATGGCCTTATCATTTCCTTTCTTCTGCCTCCCTCCTTTCTTAAAGAGTGAAATGACATTTGCAATGTTCCAGTCCTCTGGAAGCATTCCAGAATCTAGTGATTCTTGAAATACCATTACTAATGCCTCCACAATCTCTTCAGCTCCTCTTTCAGAGCAATGTAGTTCATCTGGTTCAGGTGACTTATCTGATGTCAGACCTTCCAGTTTCCCAAGCACCTTCTCCCGAATAATAGCAACTGCATTCTCTTCTGTCCCCGTCGCTCTAACTTCCGGCATACCGCTAGTACTTTTTAATGAGATACAGTGAAAAGCTTTTCATTCCAACTGTGCTTTGAGGTGATACAAGGGAAAAACAATATCAAGGATGGTACGGTAGTGTAGCGGTTCTGAGAATGCTATTGCAGCTATCTGTAATGAGTTTGTACATGCCACCCATGACCCCATGGGTTTCCTCCAGGTACTCTGCTTTCCTCCCACATTTCAAAGACATACAGGTTTGTTGGCTAATAGGCCACATGTGTGTAATTGGGTGGTATGGGCCGTTAGCATGTTGTATTCCTAAATAAAGTAAAATACCAAATCTCAAACTCTTAATGAAGTATAGCCCCTGATGAGCCTTCATCATGAGACCAGGATGGATCCCCTGAAATGTTGATGCCCAGGAACTTGAAACAGTTCACCCTTTCCAGCATGAGATAAAGATCACATGGTAGTACTGCCATGATGAGGCTAAACTCAGGTTGGAGGAGCAACACCCCATATACCGTCTAGGTAGTCTCCAGCCCCTTGGTATGAACATAGAATTCTCCAACTTCCGGTAATTCCCTCCCCCTCCCTTCCTCTATCCCTATTTCACTCTGCCCCCTCCCCCAGCTGCCTATCACCTCCCTCATGGTTCCGCCTCCTTTTACTACCCAATGTTTTCCTGCCTATCACCTCCCTGTTTCCCCTCCCCCACCCTTTTGTCTTTCAAATTACTGGTTTTTCAACTGAACCTACCAGCCTTCTACTTCTAACCCTCCCCCACCTTCTTTATAGGGCCTCTGCCCCTTCCCTCTTCAGTCCTGACGAAGAGTTCCGGCCGGAAATGTTGACTCATCGTTTCCACGGATGCTGCCCAGCGTGTTGTGAGTGTCACTATAGGAAGGACGTGGAGACCATAGAATGGGTGCAGAAGAGATTTACAAGGATGTTGCCTGGATTGGGGAGCATGCCTTATGAGAATAGGTTGAGTGAATTCGGCCTTTTCTCCTTGGAGCGATGGAAGATGAGAGGCGACTTGATAGATGTGTACAAGATAATGAGAGGCATTGATCGTGTGGATAGTCAGAGGCTTTTCTCCAGGGCTGAAATGGCTAGCACGAGAGGGCATAGTCTTAAGGTGCTTGGAAGTAGATACAGAGGAGACGTCAGGGTAAGTTTTTTACGCAGAGCGTGGTGAGTGCATGGAATAGGCTGCCGGTGGGAGTGGTGGAGGCGGAGACGATAGGGTCTTTTAAGAGATTCCTGAATGGCTACATGGAGCTTAGAAAAATAGAGGGTTATGGGTAAAGCCTAGGTATTTCTAAGACAGGGATATGTTCAGCACAGTTTTGTCGGCCAAAGGGCCTGTATTGTGATGTAGGTTTTCTATGTTTCTATGTAAATTTTTTTACCATAGTATGTATATTTCACCAAATACAACCTTGCTATTAATTTCTTGCAGATGTTTACAGGAGAAATAAAGAAGTACAGTAGAGCTTATGAAAAACTATATGTAATCAAAGACTGACGAATAACAAATGTGTAAGAGAAGACAAATTCTGCAAATAAAAAGTGACACTGAGAACAAGTTGTGAAGCGTCTTTAAAAGTGAGTCCATAGGTCATAAAATCAGTTCAGAGTTGAGGTGAGTGAAGTTATCAAACTGGTTCCGGAGCCTGATAGCTGTAGGGTAATAACTGTTCCAGCTTGGTGAAGTGGGACCTGAGGCCTTTGTACCTCCTGCCCGATTAAACTCAAGAATGCCTCCTCCAGCATCCCCATAGGTGTGCACGGTGCACCTGACCTATCTATACATCACACTTCTCTGATGCTGCAAAAGTGGAGGTCACATCGGGAGCGCTAATTGGAGCAGCCAAGATTGGAGGAATGCAAGCAAACCTTTGCCTCTTCTGGAAGGGCTCTTTAGGTCCCTAGATGGTGGTGAGGTAGGGGGTGCAGGGTAAAACTGTCAGGAGTCAGAGGGATATGTGGAGAGAGATGAGCAAACCATAGAACCATAGAACCATAGAAACTACAGCACAGAAACAGGCCTTTTGGCCCTTCTTGGCTGTGCCGAACCATTTTCTGCCTAGTCCCACTGACCTGCACTCGGACCATATCCCTCCATACACCTTCCATCCATGTATCTGTCCAATTTATTTTTAAATGTTAAAAAAGAACCAGCATTTACCACCTCATCTGGCAGCTCATTCCATAATCCCACCACTCTCTGTGTGAAGAAGCCCCCCCTAATGTTCTCTTTAAACTTTTCCCCCCTCACCCTTAACCCATGTCCACTGGTTTTTTACTCCCCTTGCCTCAGTGGAAAAAGCCTGCTTGCATTCACTCTATCTATACCCATTGTAATTTTATATACCTCTATCAAATCTCCCCTCATTCTTCTACGCTCCAGGGAATAAAGTCCTAACCTATTCAACCTTTCTCTGTAACTGAGTTTCTCAAGTCCCGGCAACATCCTTGTAAACCTTCTCTGAACTCTTTCAACCTTATTTATATCCTTCCTGTAATTCGGTGACCAAAACTGAACACAATACTCCAGATTCGGCCTCACCAATGCCTTATACAACCTCATCATAACATTCCAGCTCTTATACTCAATACTTCGATTAATAAAGGCCAATGTACCAAAAGCTCTCTTTACGACCCTATCTACCTGAGACGCCACTTTTAGGGAATTTTGTATCTGTATTCCCAGATCCCTCTGTTCCACTGCGCTCCTCAGTGCCTTACCATTAACCCTGTATGTTCTACGTTGGTTTGTCCTTCCAACGTGCAATACCTCACAGTTATCTGTATTAAACTCCATCTGCCATTTTTCATCCCATTTTTCCAGCTGGTCCAAGTCCCTCTCCAGGCTCTGAAAACCTTCCTCACTGTCTACTACACCTCCAATCTTTGTATCATCAGCAAATTTGCTGATCCAATTTACCACATTATCATCCAGATCATTGATATAGATGACAAATAACAATGGACCCAGTCCCAAAAACCACGGAGTCATAGAGAGAGTGGAGACAGAAGGGGTTCAGAGGAGAAGAGGTATCTCGTTGTGGGATCTTGCGGCAGCTGGCAGAAGTGACAACTGATGACGGACTGGATGCAGAGGCTAGAAGGGTGATGGGTAAGTACTAGAAGAACTCTATCTTTGTGCTATTTAGAGCGACAGGTGGGATGAGAGTTTTTCCTGTGGAAATGCAAGGGAGAGCTCCAGTAACCAAGGTGCAAGGGAGGCCATAGTTCCTGAAAAAGCAGGGCATTTCATATGTACTGGAATGGAAGTTCTCACCTTGACAAATACAGAGGAGACAACAAACTGGGAGGAAAGGGGTGGTATCCTTAAAAGAGACAGGTTGGAAGAGGTGTAGTCTAAGTAGCTGTGGGAGTCAGTGAGTTCAGGGCAAATGGGTAGATTTTTCTCTGAGGTGGAGACAGAAAAAATTAGAAAAGGGAAAGAAGTGTTAGAAATGGTCCAAGTGAATTTGAGGGCAGAGTGGACATTAGCAGCATTGGTGCTGCTTCCTAGATGCAGGAAGGAGCACCAATGCAACCGTTGACGCAACTGAGAAAGAGTTGGGAGGTGGTACAAGAGAAGGCCCCACTTTACTCTTCAAAAGACACATCTCAATCCAAATCTGGAATCTTTATTCCCTATTCCCTGGTCTTAACTCCAACCACAACAAAATCTGAGCCTTAATAGAACTGTAGAACTGGAGTTCACCAGATAAGTTAGCCTAAAAACTCAAAACTCTCCCTGGCCTATGTGCAGTTCTTTGGATTCATTTTTAGTCTAGTTTTTTGGAGAAGTTCTAAAGGTTCTGATGTAACAAAACAATGGGATGTCGTCCACATTCTGCAACAGTTGGTCAGGCTGACTGAACATGGACAGTCTGCTGTATAGAGATAGATATATAGAGGAAGTACATACACATGCAGAGGAACTCTTATGAAACTTCATGTTCATTTCTGCCTCTTGCATATAGAAGTGAATTTACACTCATGGGTAGACCAAAACTTCTTTGAATGTGAATGATAGTGAAAATAGTGGCTCTCAAGTCAACAGCCAATCATATCAGCCACTGTTGAATATTTTCATTCGGTATCTGCTAATTGATCATCATTCCCCATAACTCTGCTGTGTTTTTTCAGTACCATAGAGTAGAAGTGGTGTAGGTTGCCGTCAGTCACAGCACATCTTGAAGTAACAGAGACTGAACTGCCTTTCCAAATACTGGTGTCACAAGTTCTACCTTCTCCTTTACAACATAAATAGCAGCTCTGGGGAGAAACGTGCAACTCTTAGTGAATGTCTACAATGAAGCAAAGGTTATGCTGGGATTAACAAAGAGGCATAACTCTGCCATAGACAGTCCCAAGCCTGACTGCGAAAGGAGGGGGTCAGGCATGGGTCTAGCAACCCCATCCTGCAAAAACCCAGAACTACCACCAGAAGCTCCAAAGACCTCATTTTTGGGAAAGGAAGGAGAAGATGGGCCATATCTGGGGATAACTTGAAAGATTGGTCCAGGACAGAGGACTCTGTTGACTGTTTTTGGCTGCCTATGTGCCCTAGTAGGGGTGATGTTCTCAAGAAGATGAAGAACGTAGAGGCATCACTTAGAGTCTACTGTGTGCTGTCAATATCTTCGACATAACAACTGCCAGCTTCAGCCATCAGTGCTCAGGATAATGAAAACCTCAACTCCAGTCCGTCCATTATGAATTCCATCCACTTTATGGACATCACATCTGAGCTGTATACTGTGATCTTTGCAATATTGATGATCTGGTTCTTCCTCATGGTATGAGGCTACTAGCAACATTAGCAATGTCCTCACACAAAAGACATTGCTTTGCTTTCCCATGCTTTGTGTTTTCCATCAACTCCACGACAACCTCTGATACATGGAGAGTTACCTTTAGCCATTCCCATGGTATGGTGTGGATAAGTCATGGCATCTGAGAATTTCACATGTAGTTTTTGATAAGAACTAAGTTGGTCCTGTTTTAGATCGAAACCACTATGGAACTGGTTGTAATGGCTTTCTTGTCATTTTTGTTTGTGGGAAAGTTTTTGGACATCAGCTGTTTATGCAGCAGAATGTTACTGTAAGAAAAGGGATAAAATCCAAGTACTAGATAATTTACTATAGGTGACTATAGGTGTATAAGATGATGAGAGGCGTTGATCGTGTGGGTAGTCAGAGACTTTTTCCCAAGGCTGAAATGGCTAACACAAGAGGACACAGTTTTAAGGTGCTTGGAAGCAGGTACAGAGAAGATGTCAGGGGTCAGTTTTTTACGCAGAGAGTGGTGAGTGCGTGGAATGGGTTGCCAGTGACAGTGGTGGAGGCAGATATAATAGGGTCTTTTAAGAAACTCCTGGATAGGTACATGGAGCTTAGAAAAATAGAGGGCTATGGGTAACCTGAGGTAATTTCTAAATTAAGTACACGTTCAGCACAGCATTGTGGGCTGAAGGGCCTGTATTATGCTGTAGGTTTTCTATGTTTCTATGACTACAGAGATTGTTGAGGAACTCTGGTCCGTAAGTCCTGATACTTGACTTAGGTACTAAAAACAGATTATATGCACAGATCCAAAATATTTAATATATTTAGGAAGCCAAGCACGTTTTAAATGGGTAGTTCAGAAAGCGTAAAAATGAATTTGAATTTAGCAGTCGACTTGAATTAGATAGATAGATAGATAGATACTTTATTGATCTCAAAAGAAATTACAGTGTCATAGTAGCACTACAAGTGCACAGATATAAATATTAGAAAAGAAGTAGTAAGGATTAAAAAAAAAAGTTATTGCAAACAGTCTAACAGGAGGGGGTTATCACTTCCCCGGCTGTGGGTTGACTCATTATAGAGTTCAATGGCCTCATATAGGACTCTCTGGAGCAGTGCAATTGTCTTGTTTACACCAGAGGTGTGCAGTTTACACAAGTTCCTTCACCATTAACTTCTTGTTGGGAGCAAATGTGTAAATCGAGTTGCATCAAATAAAATCATAAGGTTCATCAATGTTGAAAAAATTATTCAACAATATGGGTCAGTTGCCTCGTGCGGTACTTTCTTCATCAGAACTTTGCTGGTCCTACAATTTGAGCGCTCTATTTTTCCTAGAGCTTTTTAGTAGAGGGTCCAATGGGAGTTCCCAAGAATGATCCTGGGAGTGAACTGGAGGAATGTTTGATGGCTCCTGGTCTGTACTCACTTGAGTTCAAAAGAATGAGGGGGTGATCTCACTAAAACCTATCAAATATTGAAAGTGGATGTTTCCTACAGTGGAAGTGTCAAGGACAAGAGGGCACAACCTCAAATAGAAGGACGTCCCTTTAGAACAAAGATGAGGAGGAATTTCTTTCACCAGAGGGTGGTGAATCTGTGGAATTCATTGCCACCGATGGCTGTGGATGCCAAGTAATTTGGTATATTTAAAGCGGAGGTTGATATGTTCTTGATTAGTAAGGGCATCAAAAGGTTATTGAGAGAAGGCAGGGAAATGGGTTTGAGAAGAATAATAAATCAGCCATGATGGAATGGCGGAGTAGACTCGATGGGCTGAAAGACCTATGTCTGCTCCAATGTTTTATGGTCTTATGATTGGTTGTGAAATGAACAGATTTTGCTGAGCGAAAAGGTACATAAGAACATAGGAAATAAGAGCAGGAGTAGGCCATTCGGCCCATCGAGCCTGCCCCGCCATTTAATAAGATCATGGCTGATCTTTCCGTAAACTCAGCTGAATCTACTTGCCTTTTCCCCATAACCCTTAATTCCCTTACAATGCAAAAACTTATCTAACTGTTTCTTAAATATATTTAGTGAAGAAGCCTCAACTGCTTCCCTGTGCAGAGAATTCCACAGATCCACCACTCTCTGGGAAAAGCAGTTTCTCCTCATCTCCATCCTAAATCTTCTCCCCTGAATCTTGAGGCAATGTCCCCTAGTTCTTGTCTCACCTATCAATGGAAACAATTTTCCTACTTGTATCTTATATATCCTTTTCAAAATTTTGTATGTTTCTATAAGATCTCCTCTCATTCTTCTGAACTCCAGAGAGTATAGTCCCAGGCGACTCAATCTCTCCTCATAGGTTAACCCCTTCATCCCTGGAATCAACCTGGTGAACCTGCTCTGCACTGCCTCCAAAGCCAGTATATCCTCCCTCAAGCATGGAGATAAGAACTGCACACAGTACTCCAGGTGCGTCCTCACCAGTACCTTGTATAGTTGCAGCATGACCTCCCTGCTCTTGAAAAATTCAATCTCTCTAGCAATGAAGGCCAACATTCTATTTGCCTTCTTAATAACCTGTTGTAGCTGCAAGCCAACTTTTTGCGATTCATGCACAAGTACTCCCTCTGCACAACAGCATGCTGCAATCTTTCACTATTTAGATAATAATCTGCTCTTGTATTATTAAGTGGATGATCTCACATTTACCAATGTTGTATTTTATCTGCCAGACCTTGGCCCACACACTTAACCTATCTATATCCCTCTGCAGACTCTCCACATCCTCTGTACAATTTGCTTCTCCACTCAGTTTAGTGTCATCAGCAAATTTTGCTATGCTACACTCAGTCCTCTCTTCCAAAGATACTTATTTTTCAATATATTGTATTGGCACAGGTTTTTCAATGCTACTTAATGATATTCTTTCTTCACCTCCAAGTGCAACTAGATAACATCAGCTAATATCAATAGTTATTCCAGGGTCAGACATTATCGCCCTAATTTCTTAGCACATCCCATAAGGATGTAAAACTTTATTCACTATCTCTGTTGTCCTCTATGGTGTGGCAAAGACATCCACTCGTAAGTAGAATGGATGGCATGTTGGATCATAAATAATGCACTTGTTCTGCATTGGATACTCTAATACTTGCTTCAAAAGTCATAGCAGCAAATTTTGCTTTCCTTAGATTGCTTTCTGCTCTACAGGCACACACACTTTCTCTTGCAGTCCTTGGGATTCATACTGTATTCCTTTTTAAGGGTGATAAATGATTAATTTACTACTAACGATCTTGTATGTTTCTAGGTCAATAGCAGCATCCATGGTATAAAACATGAAACGGAACAAGATGACACATGACTGGCAATTGCAGTCGCTTATTTGCTAACACGGGCCTATAACGTTTTAAGTCTTTAACATTTGCTGGTGTCCCTTTTCTTTTACCCTTTTTAAAACTTGTTCTCTGCTTTTAAATTGTTGGTTTGAGGCGGATTGTGAAAGTAGAAAAAACACATTCTAGTGTATCAAAAGTAATGGGAAACAGGGTTTTCAAGCAGCAACATGCTGTTGATGGAATTCATGATGTTACTGCAGGAGGCTGAGCGGACATTTAGCATAAAGCCTCTTACTGCACCATGGGTCATTCTGGGACTCTCATTTTTTTTACTAATAGCTTACAGATAATCTTGAAATATTCAGAGGAAGCTGGTGGAACCCGGCAGGTCAGGCACCATAAATGCCGAGTTCCTCCAGCATCCCTGCAGAAGAATAAACAGTTGATGTTTCAGCTGAGATCTTGGCCTCAGTCTCAGCCTGGAATGTCTATTGCATATTCCTCACCATAAATGCTGCCTGACCTGCTGAGCTCCTCCAGCAATTCGTGTGAGGTACTCTGGATTTCCAGCACCTGCAGAATCTCGTGTTTATAAATCTGAAATATGCTTTGTTTCAATGTGACCCTGCTTAAGTTTTATAAATCATTCTGCAAATTATTGATTGCAAAGGGTTCTGATGCTTCAGAGTCAACTAGCCAAGTAAATCATATAATTCTAGAATCAATTACTGTAGCCAAACCTGAAACAAGAATACATTTAATTCAAAGCAAAGCAGAAGGGTTGTCTCTGTCTAACCTCTCCCAACTCTGTGCTTCTGTCTGCCCTTTCTCTCTCTTTCTTTATTTGTCTCTACCTTTCACCCTCCAGCCACTGTTTCCGGACTCCACCCCTCGCCTGCCCCACCTGGTTTCACCTGCCCAATATCCTTCACCTTTCCTGGTTCCATCTATCATTACCAGCCCTTGCCAAACCCCCTAGCTTACTTCTTTAAGTAGGCACTCCTTTACAGACCCAGTCTTCTTGCAATGTTTCAACCCAAAATATCGACTATCCCCCACCTTCAAAGTTGCTGCTTGCCCCACGGATTTTGTTTTTTTTTCTTGTCAGCAGAAGGAACACTGACTTGGAGGTAGATTTGGTGAGGTACCCAGGAAGCATCATGGATCTCCATGGTTTAGATCTTTACTAAGGCAATGGAGGTTTATGTTTAAGCCATTATGTTATCATCAGAATCCAAAGTGGATCATTTCAAAATAAGAAATTCTGCTTTGCCTTCTTTAAATAAATGCCGAGGTTAAATTCTTGTGCAGATGACTAGTAGTTTCAACCCTGCCTAACATAAAGAAGGAAGTATTATTCTAGATAATTGTCTTGCAGCAGACTGATTAAAGTAAATGTTGATGAACAGATATTTCTCTATTAACAATGACATAACATGCCTTAATTTAGTTTTAAAAAAACATGGACGAGAGATTTGGCACCTAAACCTTTCATCCACAAGACTACGATAAGCAGGCATGAGGGAGGAACAGGTTTTGGACATACTTAACTCTACCTTCCTTGTTACTGGGTCTACATTTGTGGATTCCCCTACCCATCAGCACTGCAGAAGTATCTTCATCACAAAGACTGTAGTTCCAGGGAAATTCACCACCATCATCTCAATTGTAAGCATTTTATGGCTTGTAGAATATGAAATGCAACTCCATAACACCATAAGACCATGAGACTTAGGAGCAGAATTAGGCCATTTGGCCCATCGAGCCTGCTGTACCATTCAATCATGGCTGATCCTTTTTTTTCTCCTCCTCAACCCCATTTCCTGGCCTTCTCCCTGTAACCTTTGGAGCCATGTCCATTCTATCAATCTATCAATTTCTGCCTTATATACACCCAACGACCTGGCCTCCACAGCTGCACAGGGCAACAAATTCCAGAAATTCACCACCCTTTGGCTCAAGAAATTTCTCTGTATCTCTGTTTTGAATGGATGGCCCTCTATCCTGAGGTTGTGCCCCCTTGTCCTAGACTGCCCCACCATGGGAAGCATCCTTTCCACATCTACTCTGTCTAGGCCTTTCGACATTTGAAAGATTTCAATGAGATACCCCCTCATCCTTCTGAATTCCAGTGAGTACAGACCCAGAGCCAGCAACCATTCCTCATATAACAAACTTTTCATTCCTGGAATCATCCTTGTGAACCTCCTCTGGGCCCTCTCCAATGCCAGCATATCCCTTTTAAGATGAAGAGCCCAAAATTGTTCACAATACTCGAGGTGAAGCATCACCCATGCCTTATAAAGCCTCAGCATCACATCCCTGTTCTTGTATTCTAGACCTCATGAAATGAATGCTAACATTGCATTTGCTTTCCTCACCGTGACTCAACCTGCAAGTTACCCTTCAGGGTGTTCTGCACAAGGACATCCAAATCCTTTTGCATCTCAGATTTTTGGATTTTCTTCTCATTTAGAAAATAGTCCACGCATTAATTTCTATCACCAAAGTGCATGATCATGAATTTTCCAACATTATATTTCATTTGCCGCTCTCTTGCCCATTCTCCTAAAGTGTGTAAGTCCTTCTGCATCCTGCCTGTTTCCTCAACACTACCTGCCCCTCCACCAATCTTCGTATCATCTGCAAACTTTCATCATCTAAATCATTTATATACAGCATAAAAAGAAGTGTTCCCAACACTGACCCCTGTGGAACACTACTGGTCACTGGCAGCCAACCAGAAAAGGATCCTTTTATTCCCACTCACTGCCTCCTACCAATCAGCCAATGCTCTAGCCATGTTAATAATTTTCCTGTAATATCATGTGCTCTTAACTTGGTAAGCAGCCTCATGTGTGGCACCTTGTCAAAAGCCTTTTGAAAATCCAAATATACAACATCCACTGCATCCCCTTTATCTGCCCTATTTGTGATCTTCTCAAAGAACTCCAACAGGTTAGTCAGGCTAACCTGTTGGTTCCTTCAAAGAAACCGTGCTGACGTTGTCCTATCTTGTCCTGTGTCACCAAGTACTCCATAACTTCATCCTTAACAATTGACTTCAACATCTTCCCTACCACTGTCAGGCTAACTGATATATAATTTCCTTTTTGCTGCTTCCCTCCTTTCTTAAGGAGTGGAGTGACACTGCTAGTGTCCACCACAGTGAAGCCTGATGCAAAATACTCACTTAGTTCAGCTACCATCACTTTGTCCCCTGTTATTATTTCTCCAGCCTATTTTCTCATGGGCCTATATCCTTTCTCATGTCTCTTTTTTTTATATACTTTCTATCCACCTTGATATTGTCTGCTAACTTGCTTTCATATTTCATCTTTTCCGTCCTAATAATCCTTTTAGTTGCTTTCTGTAGGTTTTTAAAGGCTTCCCAATCCACTATCTTCCCGCTAATTTTTGTTTTGCTGTATGCTCTCTCTTTTGTTTTTTCATTAGCTTTGACTTCCCATGACAACCATGGTTGTACTGTTTTGCCATTTGAGTATTTCTTTGTTTTTGGAATACAGCTCTCCTGCACCACCTTCATTTTCCCAGAAACTCACGCCATTGCTGCTCTGCTGTCATCCCTGCCAGCATCTCCTTCCAATTTTATTGGCCAACTCCTCTCTTGTGCCACTGTAATTTCCTTTACTCCACTGAAGTATTGTTATGTCAGACTACTTTCTCCCTATCAGATTTCCAGTTGAACTCAATCATATTGTGATCACTGTCTCCTAACAGTTCCTTCAGCTCCCTAATTGCCTCCAGGTCATTTCATAATATCCAATCCAGTATAGCTGATCCCCTAGTGTGCTCAATGACAAACTGCTCTAAAAATCTATCTTGTAGGCATCCAACAGATTCACTCTTTGAGATCCATTACCAACCTCATTTTTCCAATTGACCTGCAAGTTAAAATCTCCCATGATTATCATTGCCCTTTTGATATGCCTTTTCTAGTTCTCATTGTAATTTGTAGTCCACCTCCCATCCACTGTTTGGAGGCCTGTATTTAACTGCCATCAGAGTCCTTTTTTTTTTAAGTGCAATCATGAACAATAGCCAGATCAGAAATGCTGATCAAGTCAACTAGTTCCCAAAGAGAACTCTGACAGGCCAATCAGATGGTTCATTGCTGCTCAGCGATAGAACGCAAAAAAATCATATGTACAATTAAGAAACATTAAAAAAAATAGTAGAAATACTGGAGTCATGATGATCATGATGAAGACTACTGGAGAGATATTGATATCTCTTCACCATTTACACCTCGGACTTCAACTACTGCACAGAGTCTTGTCATCTTCAGAAATTTTCGGATGACTCTGCCATAGTTTGATGCATCAGCAAGGGAGATGAGGCTGAGTACAGGGCTACGGTAGGAAACTTTGTCACATGGTGTGAGCAGAATTATCTGCAGCTTAATGTGAAAAAGACTAAGGAGCTGGTGGTAGACCTGAGGAGAGCTAAGGTACCGGTGACCCCTGTTTCCATCCAGTGGGTCAGTGTGGACATGGTAAAGGATTAAAAATACTTGGGGATATGAATTGACAATAAACTGGACTGGTCAAAGAACACTGAGGGCTGTCTACGAGAAGGGTCAGAGTCATCTCTATTTCCTGAGGAGACTGAGGTCCATTAACATCTGCCGGATGATGCTGAGGATGTTCTACAAGTCTGTGGTGGCCAGTGCGATCATGTTTGCTGTTGTGTGCTGGGGCAGCAGGCTGAGGGTGGCAGACACCAACAGAATCAACAAACTCATTTGTAAGGCCAGTGATGTTGTGGGGATGGAACTGGACTCTCTGACGGTGGTGTCTGAAAAGAGGATGCTGTCTAAGTTGCATGCCATCTTGGACAATGTCTCCCATCCACTACATAATGTACTGGTTGGGCACAGGAGTACATTCAGCCAGAGACTCATTCCACCGAGATGCAGCACTGAGCGTCATAGGAAGTCATTCCTGCCTGTGGCCATCAAACTTTACAACAACTCCCTTGGAGGGTCAGACACCCTGAGACAATAGGCTGGTCCTGGACTTATTTCATAATTTACTGGCATAATCTACATATTACTATTTTAACTATTTATGGTTCTATTACTATTTATTATTTATGGAGCAACTGCAATGAAAACCAATTTCCCCTGGGATTAATAAAGTATGTCTATGACTATATACATGCTGTCCTCCATAATTCGAAAAGATTGAAGGATGAGGTTGCAGGGTGACAAAACATGACAGGAGCACTTGGAACTAAAAACTAATCCCTACCGGGAGAAAACAGCACCTGTTCTTTCCGCACTGTTCTCCAGCAGTTTAAGGACTAAGTCCAGCCAGAACATAAATCAGAAGTGCTCTTGAAAGTCAGGTATTAACCCTACCTACCAACAGCCAAGCATTGCCATCCTGGTCCCCTTCATGATAGCTTATGAAGAGGCATGTGACTTCCCTCCCAGAGATGATAGGTGTTTATGCACTCGACTCTTGAAGGCTTGGACCCCATCGTTGCAGATGTTTCCAACCACAGCATCTAGAAGGCTGTTCCAAATTGTGATAGCACAGTGAAGGAAGCTTCTATGCAGTGTGTAGGTTCTCGCATCAGGCATAGAAACAGCATGAGCAGACATAGATAAACTTGATCGTGTGGTGCGCTGTCTCTCATAAGATGAAGTCAGCATGGTGCGAAGGTCTGCAGGGCTGTGGCTGGTGTGCATTTTGTATAGCACAGTAGCTGCAGCAACCTGTCGTCGTGGTGTAAGCTACTGATGGCCAGCTTCTCACGAGCTGTGGCTTCTTCTACACCTACAATCCTGAGAGCCTTTCTTTGAATGGAATCAAGCTGGCTGAGGACACTCTGTGAGGCATTCATCCATGACAAGCAGGCCTACTCCATGATACTTCGTACCTGGGCTTTTTACCCTTGCAAGTTTCTTAACTTAACCCACAAGGATTCAACATCTTCTGATCCTATGTCTCATCTTTTTAATGATTTGATGCCATTCTTCACCAGCAGAGGCACATCATCCCCTCTGCCTACCTTCCTATCCTTCCAACTACAACCACCCTTCAGCCTCTATTCAGTGCTGGTCACAGCAGTATACCTGACAATCTGCAAAAGAGCAACAAGCTTATCCACCTTATTTCTTATACTCCATACATCGATATATAACATTTTGTGTACTCTATTTGCTATCCTTTCAGATTCTGCATCTCTAATGCACTGATACTTGCCCTGTTGGCTGCAATTTTGTCCTTTCATCTGCCTGCCCTTCCTGAGAATTCATGTTAAGATGCCCTAATCAGGCACAAGTCAGTGAGACAAGAATACCTTGTTCATAGTTCAAAGTAAAATTTATTATCAGAATACATACATGTCTCACATACAACCTTGTGATTCTTTTTCTGAGGGCATACTCAGCAAATCTATAGAACAGTATCTGTAAACTATAAACAAATATGCAGATGCAGATATTATAATTGCAACAATTAATGAGCATGAATAGTCATCTGTTATTCTTGCGAGACCATGGATCTGCGCCTGGAAAGTCTTCGCTCTCCAGGGTGCAGGCCTGGGCAAAGTTGTAAGGAAGACTGGCAGTTGCCCATGATGCAAGTCTCCCCTCTCCACGACACCAGTGTTGTCCAAGGGAAGGGCATTAGGACCCATACAGCTTGACACTGGTGTCGTCGCAGAGCAATGTGTGCCTTGCTCAAGGACACAACACACATTGCTTTGGCTGGGGCTCGAACTCACGACCTTCAGGTCGCTAGTCCAATGCCTTAACCACTTGGCCATGTGCCCACACAGTGAGCATGAATTAATAATATAACAGAATCTTTAAATGAGTCCTTAAATAACTAGTAGCTATCACCTTTTGTTCAAGAGTTTGTTAGTTGAGGAGTAATAATTGTTCTTGAACCTGGTGGTGCGAGTCCTGAGGCACTTGTACCTTCTACCTGATGGCAGCAGTGAGAAAAGAGCGTGGCCTGGGTGGTGAGGATCTTTGTTGACGTTTGCTGCTTTTCTAACACAACATTTCGTGTAGGTGTGCTCAATGGTTGTGAAGGTTTTACGCGTAATGTACTGGGCTGAATCCATTACCTTTTGTAAAATTTTCTGCTCAAAGGCATTGGTGTTCCCCTACCAGACTCTCAAACTTTCCACCACACATCTATACAAGCTTGCCAATGTTTTTGATGATGTGCTGAACCTGCTCTTCTTACCATGCTCTCACCATGGTTACCATACTCTTCTTGGTAAGAGCATGGTAACCAGTACAACTGAAGCCCGCTTGAAGCTGGTGGGTACCACACGCTGCCGGAGGTTGAGGTTGAAGATATCTGTGAATACACTAGCCAGTTGGTCAGCACAGGTCGTCTGTGCTCAATCGGGTACTCCACCCAGATCAGACGATTTCCTTGGATTCACTTTCTTGATGGCAGCCCTTAAGTCATCTTCAGTTGCTGAGACCAAAGGATCATCCGGAGACATGGGGTTGCATAATGGTTCCTCCCTGTTCTGGTGGTCAAAGCGAGCATAGAAGGCATTGAACTCATCTGGAAATGAAGTTATGCTGAGCCCTATGTTGCACGATTTAGCTTTGTAGGTTTATTCACCACTTTCATTTCACAGCAGTTGTAGTATAATCGCAATTAGCACAAAGCAAGGCTAAGGTAGATTAGCGGTTGGCATAACTTGCATGGGTTTCCTCCAGATGCTCTGGATTCCTCCCATATTCCAAAGAGGTATGGGTTAGGTTAGTAAATTGTGGGCATGCTATGTTGGTGCCAGAAGCATTGGGCACACTTGTGGGTTGCTCCAGTACATATTGGACATGTTAGTTGTTGACACAAATGATGCATCTCATTGTACGTTTTGATGTACATGTGACAAATAAAGCTGATATTTAAAATCTTTAAGATCTTTAGATCTTTAATTTTTTTTAGTTCCAAATAAGAATCCTTAATATTAACTAATCAATTGAACATTCATTGTTTATTAACAATGAAACTGAACTGGAATTCATTCAAACACATAGATTCCCATTACTATCATGGTATTGAGTTTGCTGATCTTGAAGTTCTAAACTCAGATGAAGACCTTAAGAACCATCAGATATAAATAGCTACAAGTACCCTCACTAAAGGGAGATTCTACTGTAACTGCCTTATCTTCAAAGACTAGTTCACTGCCCTGTTTACTCTCCATGGTGCATTTTGCTGCCAATGTCCACTACTCAAGTGCTGGATCTGTCCCTACCAAGGAGGAGATAATTCCAGTTAACAAAATAGTTTAAAACACAGTTCATGTATCTTCAGTGATACATACTTAAATCCAAACAATGTTCTAAAAACATATTTATAACTTACAGAGGATTTTTTATTTTAAACATTGCTAAATTACAACCATTTCTAAAACATAGATTTCCAAAACACTGGTATAATTCCTATATACTAAAAAGGCATACCAACAATGCAGAAGATCAAATCATTCATTGCAGAAATAGGAGCAAGAGGAATGGATTATAGTTCTCCACATGTTTCTGTCATGCTACCTAATGTTCCCTGTCCCATTTCTAATAAGCCTAAACTACTTTCTACATTTATACCCTTTATCTGTCACTTGAGTAACTTCACAAGCATGTTATATTTCCTCAGATACCCTTTTTACACAAATAGTCTAAAAGCTTTTCGGGGACATAGATGCCAGCTACCCACAATTAATGCAGTAAGGCTAACTTTCTTGAGTTCATAAAACTTCCAACATTAATCTGTCAGTTGTTGGTGTGCTATATGATATTGTCCATCTAGCCTGCAAGCTTCCTTGAACTAAACAACTTGGTCAGCTTTGTTTTGAAACAAGCCAAATAAAATAACACATTGTTTTATAATGTACTGCTTGGGCTCTAATAAACCAGGTGCAGTGACCGACATCCTACCTTCTATAGACAAAGTATCTGCTATATTCAGAGCTTGTTTGCAAAGCTGTATTTTTAACTTCAAGCTGATTACTGCTTTCCATTTACATTTCAAGAGCTGACGACTGACTTCTGGTTATGACCATAAGCTAAACAAAGGATATATCTGGAAGTTTAATTTGCACTGCCTGATTTTATAAGTGGCATTTGCTGTGTTTAGAAAGCGGAACTTGGCAAAACATGAGGCACCCTGACGCAAGAAATGAATAACCATTACATTACTACAAACAAGTAGCAAAGCAAGTTGTGAAGCATAACGAAGAATCAAATAGATATAAATGGGAATAGTTTGAGAGTGAAAACATAGAATGTTGGAGTCATGAATTTCAGAACAGGAAGAATTGCAGATAGACCAGGCTGGGACTGTTCTCCATTCCCAAAAAAATAATGAGAAAAGAAAGGGAAAAAAGATGGACTTTAACAAGGCCTTTAATAAAATCTTGCATGCTCGTCCAGAAGGTTAATTCACATGGGATGCAATGTGAGCTAATCAATTGGATACAGATTTTTCCTGGTGAAAAGAGGCAGAGGGTGGCAAGGGAGGGTTGTTCTTCAGATTGGAGGCCTGTAACCAGTGGGATGCTTCAGGGTTCAGTGCTGGGTCCAGTGTTGTTTGTTATATATATGAATAGTGTGGATGAGAATGTAGGTGGCATGTTTCGTAAGTTCACAGATAACACCAAACCTAGTGGTAGAGTGGAGAGTGAAGAAGGTTGTAAAAGGTTACAGCAGGATATTAATCATCTGGGAATGTCAGCAAGTGAATGTCAAGTGGAATTTAACAGGGTGAGGTGCAAAGTGATGTATTTTTGGAAGCTAAACCTGGGCAGAACAAACAGATAAAACGGCAGGAACAAACACACACAAAATGCTGGAGGAACTCAGCAGGCCAGGAAGCATCTATGAAGGGAAATGCACTGTTGACATTTCAGGCTGAGACTCTTCATCAGAGCCTTGTGGAGTGTTATTAAACAGAGATCTAAAAGTACAAGTATATAGTTCTTTGAAAGTGGAACTCAAGTAGACCAATGAATGCTTGCCTTCATAGGTTGCAACAGTGAGTACAGGAGTGGGAAAGTCATGTTACAAGTCAAGAACTTACGTTGCAGCTAGTTAGGCTGCATCTAGATCACTGCATATTCAATTCTGGTCACCCCTGCTATTGGAAGGACCTCGAGGCTTTGGAGAGGGTGCAGAAGAGGTTTACTAGGATGTTGTCTGCATTAGAGGCCATGTGCTATAATGATGGGGGTAATTTCGAAGGAAATGTGAAGGACAGGTTTTTGTGTACAGACAGTGGCGGGTGCCTGGAATGTGCCACCCAGGGTGGTGATAGAGATAGACATTAGGGACTTCTAATAGACATTTAGATAGGCTCATGAATATGAGAAAAATGGAAGTATATGGATAGTGTGTGGACAGAAGAGATCAGTTTAGTTATCCATTTGATTACTAATTTAATTAGTTCAACACAACATTGTGGGCACAATGGCCAGTTCCTGTGCTGTACTGTTCTATGCTCTATGTTCTAAGGATACAAGATCTTGGGGAGACTGTACTGGGAGTATTGTGTTCAGTTCTGATCACCACACTACAGTCAGACTACTTCCCATGGAGTGAAGGAGGGTGACCTTATGGCGGATGTCCAAATCATGAGGGGCATAGATAGGTAGTTAGGTAGCAGTCTTTTTCTTGGGGTAGTGATGAGGTAAGAGAAGAAAGACTTAAATGAGATCTGAGGAGAAAGTTTTTCACACAGAAGGTGGTGAGGATGTGGAATGAGCTGTCAGAGGAGGTGGTAGAGGCAGGTATATTTACAATGCTTAGGTACATGGACAGGTATGGGTCAAACTCAGGCAAATTGGATTCACTTAGGAAGGTATCGTGGTTGGCATGAAGGAGTTGAGCCAAAGGGCCTGTCCTGCATTGTATAACTCAAATAAAATCAGCTCAGGTTCACTCATTGACTCCTTCACACAGAGAGTGGTGAATCTGTGGAATTCTCTGCCACAGCAAACTGTTGAGGCCAGTTCATTGGCTATGTTTAAGAGGGAGTTAGATATGGCCCTTGTGGCTACAGGGGTCAGGGGGTATGGAGGGAAGGCTGGGGCGGGGTTCTGAGTTGGATGATCAGCCATGATCATAATAAATGGCGGTGCAGGCTCGAAGGGCCGAATGGCCTACTCCTGCACCTATTTTCTATGTTTCTATGTTTCTATGTTTACAGTTGATCATCACGGTCACCCACATTTTGTCCCATCAGATACAACCCTCCCACCCCAACCCCAACCTCCTTAAAGGGAAGAGAACAAAATGAAAGTCTGTGAGAATGTAGAGACTACGATTGTTCAGCTGATATAATACCCTGAAAACCAAAAAAACTGGAAATACAAGAAAACTTTCATAAGAACAGAAAATGCTGGAATTTCTCAGTAGGTCAGATCACCCCTGTGGGAAACTCCCTCTCTGCAGCTTAACAAACTACTTTTGTTTCTTCCCCAGTTCTGACAAAGGGTCTTTGATTTGAAACATTAATTCCGTTTCCCTCTCACAGAAGTGACCTGACATGTTGAGTATTTTGAGTATTTTCAGTTTTTTTAACCTTACATTTCGGCATCTGCTGATTTTTATTTTTATTTTCAAATAATCGTATCAGCTGGACAACCTTAGTCTCCACATTCTCACAAACATTCCCTTTGCTCTGTTCCCTGTGTCCCTCCCTGCAATTTAAAACAGACATGTTTTCTTGCATTTCAAATTCTGATGAAGAGTCGTCGACTTGAGTTATTAACTGTTTCTCTTGTTACAGGTACTGCCTGACTTGGTGAGTTTTCATGGAATATTCTGTTTCTTTCTCAGATTGCCAACTTCTTTAGTTTTCTAATTTTCAAATGCAGTATAGGCCTTCATTACAAGTGGAATGCATTTGAATAATAGGTAAGTTTGGCCACAACAGTACAAAACATTGCCAAGATCTTATCTGGAATTTGATCGTCTTATATAAGGAACGGTATATTTATCTTGGAAGCAATTCAGAGAAGGTTCACAAGTAGAATCTTGTAATGAATGGTTGTTTGAATAAGAAAGGCCGAGTTGGTTAATGAAAGCAATCTTTAGAAACATTATTGAGAGGGCATCATGGGATTGATGTGGTTAAGGTGCTTCCATCATGGGGTAGGTTAGACCTGGGAGGATAATGCCATTTATAAGTGCTGGTCAACTCAGAAATGAGGTTGATTCTCTTCTCTTAGAAGGTCGTGAATCTTTGTAAGTCTCTAGTCCAGAGAGCTGTGGAGGCCGAAACAATGAAATATTCAAGAAAGAGTCTGATATTTTTGGGCTGTTGGTGATTTGAGAGTTAAGGGGAATAAGAAAGAAAGTTAGCTTGAGGCCAGAATCAGTTTAGCCATGATTTATAGAATGGCAAACAGACTTGAGGTGACAGATAGCTTGTTTCTGTTCCCACTTCATTTTCTGTTTGAATAAAAACAATCACATGTTTATGATTTTCCACTTTGGTGGTAAGAATGGGAAGGCAGATTATTATCTAAGTGGAGTCAAGTTAGGAAAAAGGGAAGCACAATGAGATCTAGATGTTCTTGTACATCAGTCACTGAAAGCAAGTATGCAGGTACAGCAGGCAGTGAAGAAAGCTAATGGCATGCTGGCCTTCATAACAAGGGGAATTGTGTATAAGAGCAAAGAGGTCCTTCTGCAGCTGTACAGGGCCCTGGTGAGACCACACCTGGAGTACTGTGTGCAGTTTTGGTCTCCAAATTTGAGGAAGGATATTCTTGCTATTGAGGGAGTGCAGCGTAGGTTCACAAGGTTAATTCCCGGGATGGCGGGACTGTCATATGTTGAAAGACTGGAGCAACTGGGCTTGTATACTCTGGAATTTAAAAGGCTGAGAGGGGATCTTATTGAAACATATAAGATTATTAAGGGATTGGACACGCTGCAGGCAGGAAGCATGTTCCTGCTGATGGGTGAGTCCAGAACCAGAGGCCACAGTTTAAGAATTAGGGGTAGGCCATTTAGAACGGAGTTGAGGAAAAACTTTTTCACCCAGAGAGTGGTGGATATATGGAATACTCTGCCCCAGAAGGCTGTGGAGGCCAAGTCTCTGGATGCTTTCAAAAAAGAGATGGATAGAGCTCTTAAAGATAGCGGAATCAAGGTTATGGGGATAAGGCAGGAACTGGATACTGATAGTGGATGATCAGCCATGATCACAGTGAATGGTGGTGCTGGTTCGAAGGGCCGAATGGTCTACTCCTGCATCTATTGTCTATTGTAACACGCTGTAAGGTTTCACTGCTAAGGCTAATGTAATGGCTTCAATGCAATGTTTCACTGCTCAGGTAATGGTTTCTCTGTAGCAGCAATGTTTGTGTTATGACTAGAGATAACGGGGCTTTGGAACGTATGTTACCCAATGGGAGAAATGTTGTTGTTTCTTGGGAGTCTGGAAGAGAGATTTTCACGGTCCTTCGTCAGGGAGTGATGGAGAGAGAGGGTGCAAATGGAAAAAGTCAGAAGACCACCGGATGGAATGGACTGGGAGCGAGGGTCGGTAGGGTGGCGACACTTGGAGGAGGTCGATGGTTGATGAAGAGCCATATCAGTGAGTTCCAACATGCACTTTTGACTTTTTTCCCCCTAAAATGGGCCCTTTTTCTTTTTATTTTCTTTACTAACCCTTTATTCAGATTAAGATTATAAAGTTCAATCATTTAATTGCATATGGGTGTACTGTCTGATATTCTGCGGTGGGGATTTGTAACATCACGCAGCGTCCACACAAACGAGATTTCTCAGTTTGGTGGGGCCAGAAGTTGTCTTCCCCTAGACGAACACATGCTGGCCAAGCCTGAGACTTACATTTATACATGATAAAGCGGCTTCAGAATCAGAATCAGACTGGGATTTAAAATCGCCAGGATACAAATTTATTGACTTTGCAGCAACAGGACAATTCAATACATAAGAATAGAAAGAAACATGAATTACTCTAAGTATATGTATATATATTATAGTGAAATTAAAAAAGTAGTGCAGAAATGGAAATAAAAAAGTGGTGAGGTAGTGTTCATGGGCTCAATGTCCATTCAGAAATCAGATGAAAGAAGGAAAGAAGCTATTCTGAATCGTTGAGTTATGTGTTTTCAGGCTTCTGTACCTCCATCCTGATGGCAGCAATGAGAAGAGGGCAAGTCCTGGGTGGTGGGAGTCCTTAGTGATGGATACCACCTTTTTGAGGCATCAGTCCTTGAAGATGTTCTGGGTATTGCAGAGGCTAGTGCTCATGATGGAGCTGACTAAGTTTACAACTTTCTGCAGCTTACTTTGAACCTGTGCAGTAGCCAACCCGACCCCATGCCAGATGGCGAGGCAGCCGGTTAGAATGCTCTGTACGGTACAACTGTGGAAAGTTGCAAGTGTTTTAGGTGACGTACCAAATCTTTTCAAGCTCCTAATGAAATATCGTCGCTGTCATGCCTCCTTTGTAGCTGCAGCTTGTGTTCCATTTGGTGTGTATTATAGGCTTGCAATTTTTGCAAAGGAAATTATTGCAGAACTGGAAACAAGTTACCAAGAAATACAAGAATTGCAGAACAGTATAATGAAAAAGAAAATTAACTGTCCCAAATTCTCGTAGGCCAGTGGAGGAATTGCTGAAGTGTTCTGGAGAATATTTTCGTTTGTTACATCTTATCCCAAGGAACAAGAAGGCTTTTTTTAATCTAGCCCTTGACAATAAAGTGAACAGAATAGATAACGTCAAGGCTGCAGAGTATCTTGTCAATTGTCACCCAGGCTTGGGTCACTTTAGAAATTGAGAAAGACATGGGGCAATTCAAAATTGAAACGATGAACCGGAGAAGAGATGATTTCAGTGATTGAAAGAATGAAAGTGCAGCTTCATCCTGAATCAAAAATGTGTAGACCGAAAGCACAATGGAGCAACGGACTACATAAAAGAGCAGAATTACTGTCTACGTACAATAGGAAAGAAAGGGTATAGTGTTTGGGAATAAGCCAGGGCTTCCTAGGTAATGAGAGATTTAGAATAGGGTGCAGTAGAGAAAGAAAGAGTTTGACAGATTCTGAGGTGAAAATGCAATGGGTGAACGAGGGCGACTGTAAAAACTAAAATGGATCTGGCACCAGCCTCCCCGCCGCCAGAACATACATACAGAATGGTGTCAGTGAGTCTTTAGCTAGAGAGTGGAATTCATTGCCACAGGCCGATGTGAAGACCAAGTCATTGAGTATGTTTAAAGCAGAGGTTGATCGATTCTTGATTAGTCAGGGCATAAAGGGATATAGGGAGAAGGAAGGAGACTGGGGCTGAGAGGGAAAATGGATCAGCCATGATGAAATGGTGAAGCAGGTTCAACGGGCCAAATAGCTTAATTCTGCTCCTAAATGTTCTAAAAAGGTCCTCAATATCATGAAAGATCCCACCCTACTCATGTTTGACTGACTGTTACTCCCATTCCCATCTACATAGCATCTACTCTAGGACCACCAGACACAAAAGCAATAACTTTTCCCAAGCAGTAAGGCTGATCAACTCTTCAACACACTAACCCACCCCTCCACCACCACTACTTCATCATTTCCTGCCAGTCACCTTATTCACAGACACTCTTGTACCTAGTGTCACTTCACGTACACACCATCAATCTACGTACAGTATATAATCCAGCATATCTTATGTACTTATATGTATTATGCTGGTTTACTATTGTGTTCTTTATCTTTTCGTGTTTTTTGTGTTGTGTCAAATCTGGAGTAACAATTACTTCATTCTCCTTTACACTTGTGTGCTGGAAATGAGATTAAACAATGTTGAATAACTAAAATTAAAGATAGGCAGAATGATTGGCGAAGACAAAAACAAATCTAAATGTCATCTACAATAATAAAATAATTGTCAAATGAATAGATTGGAAACCAAACTGGTGATCTGTTGATGAAACCAGAAGGTAAGTGATCGAAGTAGCAATGTTATCATCTTTACAGAGGAAGGTTTAGGTAAAGGTGAGCAAAGTGCTGGATATGCTAAAAGTAGGGGAAATACAAGAGAAACTAGGATGTCAAGTGGCTAGTATACATGACTTTTTTATGGGATGCATCCTTCTTTTGCCTCCTTTTGCACTTTGGTTGTTTTTCAGTTGTTACTTGTATACAGATTTTCATAAATGTTATTGTACTTCTTTATTTTCCTGTAAATGCCCTCAAGAAAAAATAAACCTGAGGTAGTATATGGTGACATACAGTAGACATACTTTGATTTAAAATTTGCTTTGACTTTCGATCACAGGTGGAAATACAAATGAAAATTAATTTGGTATTGACTACTTTTTCCAACCCTTTTTAAGAGAATCATTGTTCAAAAAATGTGACGTTTACATGTTAGTCAGTTGGATGACTAAATGAGTGTCTTGCATCAGTCTTCACTGTGGAAGACACTAGCAGTGCGCCTGATGTTGTAGTGTGTGAAGGAAGAGAAGTGGGTGCAGTTACTATTACAAGAAGTTGCAGAACCTGGGCTTCTGTACCTCTCTCTGCAATTGGATCCCCGACTTCCTAAGCGGAAGATCACAGTCTGTGCGGATTGGTGATAACATATCCCCCTCGCTGACGATCAACACTGGCACACCTCAGGGGTCTGTGCTTAGCCCACTGCTCTACTCTCTATATACACATGACTGTGTGGCTAGGCATAGCTCAAATACCATCTATAAATTTGCTGACGGTACAACCATTGTTGGTAGAATCTCAGGTGGTGACGAGAGGGCATACAGGAGGTAGTTATGCCAACTAGTTGAATGGTGCCACAACAACAATCTGGCACTCAACGTCAGTAAGACGAAAGAGCTGATTGTGGACTTCAGGAAGATAAGATGAAGGAGCACATACCAATCCTCATAGAGGGATCAGAAGTGGAGAGAGTGAGCAACTTCAAGTTCCTCGGTATTAAGATTTCTGGGGATCTAACCTGGTCCCAACATATCGATATAGTTATAAAGAGGGCAAGACAACGGCTATACTTTATTAGGAGTTTGAAGAGATTTGGCATATCAACAAATACACTCAAAAACTTCTATAGTTGTACTGTGGAGAGCATTCTGACAGGCTGCATCACTGTCTGGTATGGAGGGGCTACTGCACAGGACTGAAAGAAGCTGCAGAAGGTCATAAATCTAGTCAGCTCCATCTTGGGTACTAGCCTACAAAGTACCCAGGACACCTTCAGGGAGCGGTGTCTCAGAAAGGGAAAGGCAGCGTCCATTATTAAGGACCTCCAGCACCCAGGGCATGCCCTTTTCTCACTGTTACCATCAGGTAGGAGATACAGAAGCCTGAAGACACACACTCAACGATTTAGGAACAGCTTCTTCCCCTCTGCCATCCGATTCCTAAATGGATATTGAAGTTTAGGACTCTACCTCACTTTTTTAAAATATACAGTCTTCCTGTTTTTGCACATTTTAAAAAATCTTTTCAATATATGCAATTGATTTACTTGTTTATTTATTGTTATGTTTTATTTTATTTATTATTTTTTCTCTCTCTATTAAATTATGTATTGCATTGAACTGCTGCTGCTAAGTTAACAAATTTCATGTCACATGCTGGTGATAATAAACCTGATTTTGATTCTGAAGAGAGAAGGTGCTCAAAAAAGCTGAAAGACCTAAAAGTACATAAGTCACCCGGACGAGATGAACTGCACCCTAAGGTTCTGAAAGAGGTATTGATGGAGATTGCGGAGGCATTAGTAATGATCTTTCAAAAATCATTGGACTCTGGCATGTTGCCAGAGGACTGGAAAATCGCAAATGTCACTCCACAATTTAAGAAAGGAGGAAGGCATCAGAGAATAAATGATAGACCAATTAACCTGACCTCAGTGGTTGGGAAGATGTTAGTCAACTGTTAAGGTTGAGGTGATGGAGTACTTGGTGACACAGGACAAGATAGGACAAAGTCAGCATGGTTTCCTTAAGGGAAAATCCTGCCTGACGAACCTGTTGGCTTTGAGGAGATTACAAGTGGGATAGATAAAGGGGATGCAGTGGTTGTTGTATATCTGGACCTTCAGAAGGCCTTTGCCAATGTGCCACACATGAGGCTCCTTACCAAGTTAAGAGCCTGTGGTATTACCGGAAAGTGACTAAGATGGTTAGAGCATTGGCTGATTGGTAGGAGGCAGTGAGTGGGAATAAAAGGATCCTTGTCTGGTTGGCTGCCAGTGACTAGTGGTGTTCCGCAGGAGTCGGTGTTGGGACCACTTCTTTTTATGCTGTATAGATGGTTTTGTTACCAACTTTGCAGATGTTACGAAGATTGGTAGAGGGGCAAGTAGTGTTGAGGAAAATGGTAGGCTGCAGAAGGCCCAGGGTCAGCAACAGTTATTACCCCCCAACCATCATGCTATTGAACTAGAGGGGATAACCTCACTTGATCCGTCATTGAAGTGTTCCCTCAAACTATAGACTCACTTTCAAGGATTCTTCATCTTACGTTCTTGATACCTGTTGCTTATTTATTTATTATTATTATTATGTCTTCTCTTTGTTTTTGTATTTACAGTTTGTTGTTTTTTTTTTGCCCATTGGTTGTTGTCCGTCCTGTTAGGTAGGGGGTTTCATTGATTCTACTGTGTTCCTTGTGATGGCCCACATGAAAAATGAATCTCAGGGTGCATGTATGTGCTTTGATAATAAACTTACTTTGAACTATGAAACTTACGGATTGAGTTATAACAGAAACTGGCCATGCCACAGAGTGTAAAGGGAATAGATAAGGGGCCTTGTGGGGCACCACTGTTGAAGATAATCACGGTGGAGGTGTTGCTGTACTGATTGTAATATGTTGGTGAGGAAGTCAAAGATCCAGTTACAAAGGGAGGTGTTAAGTTGCAAGTTCAGAAGTTTGGAGAAAAATTTGCTTGGAATTATAGTACTGGAGGTGGAGCTAGTAAATAAACAATAGTCTAATGTGCTATCGTTTCAGTCCAGAGATGGCCGTAGGGCCTGGGAGATGACATCTATTGTAGACTTGGTGAATTGCAGTGGGCTGAGATGGCTTTATGTAGATCAACTTTTCCACAGGTATATGATAAACCATTACTGTCAAAATGATACCTATAAGGTAAAAGGTGTCACAGCAGAATAAGACGAGGACTGGAATTAGAGAGTTGAGCTGATCAGATTGTTTTAAAATAGGAGTAAAATATACAGTATGAGGCTCTTTCCCGATACTTTGATGTAATGTTTCCCTCCAGCAGTGCCCCGGGTGAAGTATATGTGGACAGGTAGGTGCTAGCTATTCTCCACTGGGCAAGAGATTCCATTACTACAAACATGCCTGCAGGATGTTCACATCATGGAATAAAGCAGAAAATGCTCATACCGAATCAATACTTCCTAAAAGCTAGCACACTTCACCTCACAGTGTGAGGTGAATTTCAGCATCACTTTGAGGCTGAGGAAGTTAGAAGTCCTAGTTAGTTAATCCCCTCTCTTGATATAAATCCAGGAATTTCAGGACATCATTTGAATGAAGCTCAGGATGAAGCTGCAACAATTTTAGTTTTGCTTTGGCAAAGCCAATGGCAGCATGAAGCAAATCATTCAGCAAGTTGTGGTGAATTGCATTTCACAGCACTGCAGGCGGCTGTATTATTTTATGAAATAATAATAGTAGCAGACACCATGAATTCCTCATTCTTTTATTCCGGCATTTCCTCGCCCATTGTGCTATTAGTAGCAATTAGTATCACACAATACTGAAGAACCAGTGTAAAGATAATGCATACAGATATTAATGAATAATGCATTTCTGAGACAATATAATTTAGATTATGCAGTACATTTCTGGAATGATTGATGACATTAAGTATCATGAGTATATAAACAAATTACTGTTTCCTGCAAGCACTGTATTTTAAATTTAGAAGCTACGTTGTTTAAATCGTCAATTAAAACACTTTGATTTCATCAGCTCTCATCATCATGTGCTGTGTTCTATGACATGGCCCATCATGTTCTTTTGATTGTTCTTGGCAAGTTTTTCTACAGAAAAATGTGGTTTGCCATTGCCTTCTTCTGGACAGAGTATTTACAAGACGGAAGACCCCAGCCATTATCAATACTCTTCAGAGACTGTCTGCCTGGCATCAGTGGTCGCGTAACCAGATCTTGTGATATGTACCAGCTGCTCATATGACCATCCATCACCTGCTCCCATGGTTTCACATGACCCTGATCAGGGAGGGGGGTGCTAAGCAGGTGCTACACCTTGCTCAAGGGTGACCTGCAGGCTAGGGTAGGGAAGGAGCGACTTACACCTCCTTTGATAGAGACGTGTCTCCACCCCACCACTCTGCAGATGAAATGCATAGATGCACATATGCTAAACAGTGTCATCCCTCTGTCTACCATCTTCATGAATAAAAAGTAGGTTTCATTAAGCAGCTAGTCTGCAAGTCTGTGCTCACAACCTCAACTGAGGCTTTACTGTATAAGACCTTACTCATATCCGCATACCTCGATTCTGTTTTATCCCCCCCCCCAGTTCAGTCCCTTCTTACCTACATCCCTGACACTTCACACGCTCTGGATCTTTTCAAAGGTTTCAGGTTCCCTGTATTTTTACTGTGGATGTCTAGTCCCTATATACCTCCATTCCCCACCAGGAAGGCCTCAAAGCACTCCATTTTTACCGGACACCAGACCCAACCAGTTTCCCTCCACCATCACTTTCCTCCCTCTAGTGGAACTTGTCCTCGTTATCATTAATTTCTCCTTTGGCTTCCTTCCAACAAAAAGATGTAGCCATGGGCACTCGCATGGGTCCCAGATAGGGGAGAACCAGTGGATGTTAGGGGAGAACCAGTGGATGTTAGGGGAGAACCAGTGGATGTTAGGGGAGAACCAGTGGATGTGGTATATTTGGATTTTCAAAAGGCTTTTGACAAGGTCCCACATAGGAGATTAGTGTGCAAACTTAAAGCACACGGTATTGGGGGTAAGGTATTGGTGTGGGTGGAGAATTGGTTAGCAGACAGGAAGCAAAGAGTGGGAATAAACGGGACCTTTTCAGAATGGCAGGCGGTGACTAGTGGGGTACCGCAAGGCTCAGTGCTGGGACCCCAGTTGTTTACAATATATATTAATGACTTGGATGAGGGAATTAAATGCAGCATCTCCAAGTTTGCGGATGACACGAAGCTGGGTGGCAGTGTTAGCAGTGAGGAGGATGCTAAGAGGATGCAGGGTGACTTGGATAGGTTGGGTGAGTGGGCAAACTCATGGCAGATGCAATTTAATGTGGATAAATGTGAAGTTATCCACTTTGGTGGCAAAAATAGGAAAACAGATTATTATCTGAATGGTGGCCGATTAGGAAAAGGGGAGGTGCAACGAGACCTGGGTGTCATTATACACCAGTCATTGAAAGTGGGCATGCAGGTACAGCAGGCGGTGAAAAAGGCGAACGGTATGCTGGCATTTATAGCGAGAGGATTCGAGTACAGGAGCAGGGAGGTACTACTGCAGTTGTACAAGGCCTTGGTGAGACCACACCTGGAGTATTGTGTGCAGTTTTGGTCCCCTAATCTGAGGAAAGACATCTTTGCCATAGAGGGAGTACAAAGAAGGTTCACCAGATTGATTCCTGGGATGGCAGGTCTTTCATATGAAGAAAGACTGGATGAACTGGGCTTGTACTCGTTGGAATTTAGAAGATTGAGGGGGGATCTGATTGAAACGTATAAGATCCTAAAGGGATTGGACAGGCTAGATGCAGGAAGATTGTTCCCGATGTTGGGGAGGTCTAGAACGAGGGGTCACAGTTTGAGGATAGAGGGGAAGCCTTTTAGGACCGAGGTTAGGAAAAACTTCTTCACACAGAGAGTGGTGAATCTGTGGAATTCTCTGCCACAGCAAACTGTTGAGGCCAGTTCATTAGCTATGTTTAAAAGGAAGTTAGATATGGCCCTTGTGGCTACAGGGGTCAGGGGGTATGGAGGGAAGGCTGGGTTCTGAGTTGGATGATCAGCCATGATCATAATAAATGGCGGTGCAGGCTCGAAGGGCCGAATGGCCTACTCCTGCACCTATTTTCTATGTTTCTATGTTTCTATATACCTGCCCGTTTATTGGCTACGTGGAACAATCTATGTTCCAAGCCTACACAGGTGACCATCCCACATTTTTCCTTTGCTACATCGATGACTGCATTGGTGCTGCTTCCTGCACCCATGCTGAACTCATCGACTTCATCCACTTTGCCTCCAACTTCCACCCTGCCCTCAAATTCACCTGATCCATTTCCCACACCTTCCTCCCCTTTCTCAATCTCTCTGTCTCTGTCTCTGGAAACAGTTATCTACTGATGCCTATTACAAACCCACGGACTTTCACAGCTACCCGGACTCCTCCCACCCTGTTACTTGTAAAATCTCAATCCCGTTCTCTCAGTTCCTCCATCTCCGCAGCATTTGCTCTCAGGCTTTTCATTCCAGAATGCAGATGTTCTCCTTCTTCAAAGAAAGGGGCTTCCCTTCCTCCACCATCAACGCTGCCCTCAACTTCCATGTCACACACCTCTGCTCTCACCCCATCCTCCCGCTACCCTACCAGGGGTAGGGTTCCTCTTGACCAGGGGATACGAATTGACAATAAACTAGACTGCTCAAAGAACACTTAGGCTGCCTACAAGAAGGGTCAGAGCCATCTCTATTTCCTGAGGAGACTGAGGTCCTTTAACATCTGCCGGACGATGCTGAGGATGTTCTACGAGTCTGTGGTGGCCAGTGCGATCATGTTTGCTGTTGTGTGCTGGGGCAGCAGGCTGAGGGTAGCAGACACCAACAGAATCAACTAACTCATTCATAAGGCCAGTGATGTTGTGGGGATGGAACTGGACTCTCTGATGGTGGTGTCTGAAAAGAGGATGCTGTCCAAGTTGCATGCCATCTTGGACAATGCCTCCCATCCACTACATAATGTACTGGTTGGGCACAGGAGTACATTCAGCCAGAGACTCATTCCACCGAGATGCAGCACAGAGCGTCATAGGAAGTCATTACTGCCTGTGGCCATCAAACTTTACAACTCCTCCCTTGGAGGGTCAGACACCCTGAGCCAATAGGCTGGTCCTGGACTTATTTCCTGGCATAATTTACGTATTACTATTTAACTATTTATGGTTTTATTACTATTTATTATTTATGGTGCAACTGTAATGAAAACCAATTTCCCCCAGGATCAATAAAGTATGACTATGACTATGACTCACCTACCACCTCATCAGCCTCCACATCCAGCACATAATTCTCTGCAACTTCCGCCATCTCCGACGAGATACAACCACTAAACACATTTTTCCCTCCACCCCACTTTCTGTTTTCTGCAGGGATTGCTCCCTATGTGACTCTCTTGTCCATTTGTCCCTTCCAATTGATCTCCCTCCTGGCTCTTATCCTTGCAAGCAGAACAAGTGCTACACCTGCCTCTATACCTCCTCCTTCACTACAATTCAGGGCCCCAAATAGTCCGTCCAGGTGAGGCGACACTTCACCTGTGAGTCTGTTAGAGTCATATACTGTGTTCGGTGCTCCCAGTGTGGCTTCCTGTATATCGGTGATACCTGATATAGACAGGGAGACCTTCGCTGGCACCTATGTTCTATCCATCAGAAAAAGCAGGATCTCCCAGTGGCCACCTATTTTAATTCCACTTCGCATTCCCATTCTAATATATCTGTTCATGGCCTCCTCCACTGTCGTGATGAGGCCACACTTAGGTTGGAGGAACAACACTTTATATTCCATCTGGGTAGCCTCCAGCCTGATGGCATGAACATCGATTTCTCGAACTTCTGGTAATGGCCCAGCTTCTTCACCATTCCCCATCCCCTTTTCCCTCTCTCACCTTATCTCCTTGCCTGCCCATTGCCGTGCTCTGGTGCTTCTCCCCCTTTTCTTTCTTCCATGGCCTTCTGTCCTCTCCTATCAGACTCCCCCTTCTGAAGCCCCGTATCTTTTTCACCGCCCAACTTCCCAGCTCTTTACTTCATCCCTCCCTCTTCAGGTTTCACCTATCGCCTTGTGTTTCTCTCTCCCCTCCCTCCACCTTTTAAACCTACTCCTCAGCTTTTACTCTCCAGTCCTGCCGAAGGATCTTGGCCCAAAATTTTGACTGTACTCTTTTTCATAGATGGTGCCCGGACTGCTGAGTTCCTCCAGCAGTTGTAAAGACATTGGTCAGACTGCACTTGAAGTATTATAAGGCACTTAGGGCCCCTTATTGAAGAATGGATGTACTGACATTGCAGAGGGTCCAGAGGAGGTTCACGAGAATGATCCCGGGAATGAAACAGTTCACGTATGAGGAGCATTTGATGGCTTTGGGCCTGTATTCACTGGAGTTTCGAAGGATGAGATCGGGCGGGGGGGTGGGGGGATCTCATTGAAACCTGTCGAATATTGAAAGGCCGAACGAGTGGGTGTGGAGAGGATATTTCCAATAGTGGGGGAGTCTAGGACCAGAAGGTAAGGCCTCAGAATAGAAGTACGTTCCTTCAGAACAGAGATGAGGAGAACAGAGAATTTCTTCAGCCAGAGGGTGGCGAATCAGTGAAATTCATTGCCACAGGTGGCTGTGGAGGCCACGTCACTGGGTATATTAAAAGTGGAGGTTGATAGGTTCTGGATTGGTAGGGGTTACAGTGAGAAGGCAGGAGATTGGTGTATTGTAGATCAGCCATGGTGGAGAAGGTTCAATGGGCTGAACAGCTTAATTCTGCTCCTATGTCTTGTGGTCCCAATTGTTATGATTTTCTTCATTTTCTGATAGTCTTCTGTGTTATCTTTCTTCTAACCAGTATTGGGCATCAGGATATGACTCATGAATACAACTGAGGACCCATGCACAGCTACCTAGTGTAAATACACAGGCAAGATCCAAGTTGTTGCGAGGACATCATTGTGCCAACATCAGCATTCTCCATCCATGAACTGTTCCAAAGAGCCTTACATTTGACCCCCCCAAGCAGGGTATCCGTATTTGGATGTGGGTGCCGCGTGGTAGTGTAGTGCAGAGCGTAGCACTATTACGGTGCCAGTGAGCCAGATTCAATTCCTGCTCTTGCCTGTGAAGAGTTTGTATGTTCTTCCTGCGACTGTGCGGGTTTTGTTTATGTGCTCCAGCTTCCTCCCACACTCCAAAGATATAGGGGCAGGTAGTGTTGAGGAAACAGGTAGGATGCAGAAGGACTTATACAGATTAGGAGAATGGGCAAGAGAGTGGCAAATGAAGTACAATGTGGAAAATACATTGTCATGCACTTTGATAGTAGAAATAAATGGGCGGATTATTTTCTAAGCAGGGAGCAAATCCAAAAACCTGAGAAGCAAAGGGACTTGGGAGTCCTTGTGCAGAACACCCTGAAGGTTAACTTGCAGGTGGAGTTGGTGGTGAGGAAGGCAAATGCCATGTTAGCATTCATTTCAAGAGGTCTAGAATACAAGAACAAGGATGTGATGCTGAGCCTTTATAAGGCACTGGTGAGGCCTCACCTTGGGTATTGTGAACAGTTTTTGGCCCCTCATCTTAGAAAAGATGTGCTGGCATTGGAGAGGGTCCGCAGGAGGTTCACAAGGATGATTTCAGGAATGAAAAGGTTATCACACGAGGAACGTTTGATGGCTCTGGATCTGTACTCACTGGAATTCAGAAGGGTGAAGGGGGATCTCATTAAAACATGTTGAATGTTGAAAGGCCTAGACAGAGTAGATGTGGAAAGGATGTTTCCCATGGTGGAAGAGCCTAGGACAAGAGCGCACAGCCTCAGGATAGAAAGGCACCCTTTTCAAACAGATGCGGAGAAATTTCTTTAGCCAAAGGGTGGTGAATTTGTGGAAGTTGTTGCCACATGTAGCTGTGGAGGCCAGGTCATTGGGTGTATTTAAGGCAGAGATTGATAGGTTCTTGATTGGACATGGCATCAAAGGTTACGGGGAGAAGTCCGGGAACTGGGGTTGAGGAGGAGAGAAAAATAAGGATCAGTTATGATGGAATGGTGGAGCAGACTCGATGGACCGGATGGCCTAATTCTGCTCTTATGTCTTCTGGTCTTATGAGTTAGTAGGTTAATTGGTCAAGTGGGTACGGTTGAGCAAAGTGGTCTCGTCGGGTGGAAGGGCCTGTTACTGGGCTATAATTCCAAATAAAGAAATAAAATTAACTTTGCATTCCCAGCTTGATTGCTGGTTGCAGCACAGGACAATTGTATGGTGAACATTGTGCGCACAAGCTCTTCATTCCTATTCACTTGTGACTTCTTTCTGATACCCTGCCCCCAAGACTTACCACCCCACAATATACACTGATTTCCTTATACCAGCCAGAGGGAAAGCCATGCAGCCAGGATTTCTAAACCAAGACAAGGAAGGACAACAAACCAATGTGTCCTGTATCAGCCCTTTGTTAGGTGGTCTCGAAATTTTAACTAAATATAGAGTGTGTAGATATACGGAGAACATTGGTACTGGCTTTTCTTTGTTCCCCTCTCTTGTTGAAGGTAAAACTTTATCCAAAGCTTTACTTTTACATCCTGCTTTTACATTCCCCATTCTCCAGACCAGCAGGCTTTCCGAATTCAAGAAGCGACCTTGAGCATATGTTATATGGCCTATTTGTCAACCTCATATTGACACGGGCTCTCAAGATTATGGCATTTCTAAACACAAATGTTCATTTGTTTAACAATTACTGTAGTTATTACTAACTATGTGACACTTTAGATCTGACATCTGCTTGAATTTATTAACTTGTTTGTAAGATAAAATGTGGCTAAGATGGTTAAGGTGCCAATGCTTGTACTCTGAATGTTACATGCTGAAGATTATCTATCACTCATTTCTCTTTTGAATTCTTGCTTTCCCTCCATCATACTTCATTTAATTTGCAGGGATAATGTTCTATTATGTCTGAATGGTGCATTGTAGCTGTCTGAACCAGGCTTAATATTGACAGGTGATGTTCTCATTTGAATAATTACGCTTCTGGGAAGAATAGTGGATGTCACTGCTGTTCTACTCTAATTGTTTCCATATTAACATCATGGCTCCCATGACACACTTCAAAGGGTCAGTGGCAGGAGGGAAAATTTACATGGGGACAGAAGGCTGCACAAACTGTAATACATGGGGCGTGCAATCTTTCTGATTGTGTTCAGCCAACTCGAGGGAGAGACTGCCTCCGTCCCTTCCTCCTCTCAGTCTATACGGAGCTAATCCTTTCAGATTTATGGTCCCAATTTCTTTTCAATTCTGCATTTTACTCTCGAGTCTGCTACCACTGTAGGCTTTCTTACACAGCCAGTGTCTCTGGCTGCAGTCAGCTATGTTCTGCCGCAATCAATACATTTATGTATCATGTGATCCTCATAAATTAAGCACCACAGCTGTCCTGACCAGTCTGCGCAGCTGAAATGTCGGCACACATGGTTTCCCCCTTGTTCTTAACATTATTCTGTTAATCCTAATCAATGTGCTTGGGACTTCTACCATCCAGGTTTTTTAAAAATATTATAGCAAATATTTTTTGAGTGACATTAATAAGTGTTATCAGGATAAATATTTGATGACAATGGCAAATTAAAATTAATTCAAAACAGGCAGCTAATCCTCATGAGGCAGACAGGGTATTATCATGGTTCATCTGAAACAGGATCATTATGTATCAATTTGTGATGCACTCCTGTTTCACACAGAAATGAAAAAAAGGAACATCGGTAAATAACGCCAAGTCTGCCAGTATTTATGAAGAAAGGTAAATTACTCCACTTTTTTTTCCAATCTACCTCTACATAAATGCAGATCATTCAGCTACCTCTCCTAGCACTTCCCATATGGTTAATGGCTTCTTTTCCTCTTGAATAATGAGGACTATTTCCAACTCCTAAGCCTAGCAGTGACGATCCATCCTTTTGAAAATTGATTTTCCTAAACATGAGGTTCTACTAAATATGAGGAAAGCTATAATTTAATTCCAATCACTGTCACTCTGTCTTTGTGAACTGTTACTAATGCAGCTGAGAAAATGGGCTGCAAAATGGCATGTGGAACTTAATGCAGACAATTGTGAGGTGTTGCACTTTGAGAGGACAAACCGAGTCGGACTTACACTGTGAACAGTAGAGCACTGAGTAGTAAGGTACAGCTGAGTGATCTTAGAATACAGATCCATAATTCCTTGAAGGTGGCGTCATTGGTAGAAAGATTGTCTAGGAAGTTGATGAAGCTCAGTTTGGAGTATTGTGTGCAACTGTAGTCATCTACCTGCAAGAAAGAAACCAATAAAATTGAAAAAGTACAGAAAAGAATTACAAGGATGGTGCTGGGGCTTGAGACCCTGAGTTATAAGGAAAGGTTGAATAAGTTATGATTTTATTTCCTGAAGCACAGGAGAATGAGGGGAGATTTGACAGAGGTATGCAAAATTATGAGGGGTAAAAATGCAAGCAGGCTTTTCCCACTGAGAATAGAACAAGAGGCCATAGGTTAATGCTGAAGGATGAAATATTTAATGAGAAATTGGGGGGAAACTTCTCTCAGAGGACAGTGGAAGGGTGGAACAAGCTGTCAATGGAAGTGGTAGATGCAGGTTTGATTGCAACACTCGAAGTTTGGATAAGTGCATGGATGGGAGGGGTACAGAGGGCCACAATGTAGGTGCAGGTCGGTGGGATTAGGCAGAATAGTAGATGGACAGAAGGGCCTGCTTCTGTGCTGTAGTGCTCTGTCTCAATGACCCTTTCCTCAAGAAACCTACCCTTACCTCAGCAGATCTCTGTATTATTCATATATCTCTCCTCTTGAAGGCTCTCATGCTGGCATCTCTCATATCCAAGCCTAACTCTGCCAAATTTCCTAGTTCAAATGCCTTCAGTTTTCTACCATGACTGCATCAGGCCTGTCATTGTACGCATGGTGCTAACTCCCTTTGTCCTTCAAGATCTCCTGCCAATCACTACGACCCAGTGACTTTTGATCATGACCCTTCAGCCACTCTCATGAACTCTGCCAAAATCCCTCATACCCAGTGTTACCACAAAAAAAAATCCTTTCTCAATATGCGCAGCTCCAGGGAGATCAACTCCAATTTCCCTAGACTTGGCACATAACTTAGTCTTCCATCTCTGTGATGTTCCAGAAAACCATCATTCTTCCTAAATCATATAGCAGTCTCAGTGTGCCAGCAGGGACTAATGTTTATACTTTGAACAGAACCTCTTTGCTTTTATATTCCACGCTTCTACGTATAAAGATAAAAATCTCATTACTCTAACAAATTCTGATGAACCTATCTTAATACAGATTGAGTACCCCTTATCGGAAATGCTTGGGCCCAGAAGTGTTTCAGATTTCATATTTTTTCGGAGTTTGGAATAGATAATGAGATAGATTGGAATAGCCATCATTTCCGACTCTCAATTTATGTGCTACCAGTAAGCAGTTGTTGCCTTACATTTGTTCATCGCACAGATGTACTTACCAATAAAATTATTATATACCATTAATATAATGAAAATATAATGTGTGCAGGGTAACAAAAGCTGCACAGCAGCATTGGGAGAAAACCTGAATCAGCTGCTGAACAACAACAAAAATAGGCAGGCTTTCAGTCTCCATACATAAAAAACGCTGGTGAACACAGCAGGCCAGGCAGCATCTATAGGAAGAGGTACAGTCGATGTTTCAGGCCAAGACCCTTTGTCAGGACTAACTGAAAGAAGAGATAGCAAGAGATTTGAAAGTGGGAGGGGAAGGGGGAGATCCGAAATGATAGGAAAAGACAGGAGGGGGAGGGATGGAGCCAAGAGCTGGAAAGTTGATTGGCAAAAGGGATACGAGGCTGGAGAAGGGAGAGGATCATGGGATGGGAGGCTTAGGGAGAAAGAAAGGGGGAGGGGAGCTCAGAGAATGGGCAAGGAGTTACAGTGAGAGGGACAGAGGGAGAAAAAAAGAGAGGGAAATAAATAAATAAATAAATAAATAAATAAATAAATAAATAAATAAGAGATGGGGTACAAAGGGGAGGTGGGGTATTAACGGAAGTTAGAGAAGTCAATGTTCATGCCATCAGGTTGGAGGCTACCCAGATGGAATATAAGGTGTTGTTCCTCCAACCTGAGTGTGGCTTCATCTTGACAGTAGAGGAGGCCGTGGATAGACATATCAGAATGGGAGTGGGACATGGAACTAAAATGTGTGGCCACTGGGAGATCCTGCTTTCTTTGGTGGACAGAGCACCTATGTTCAGCGAAACGGTCTCCCAGCCTGCGTCGGGTCTAACCAATATACAGAAGGCCGCACCGGGAGCACCGGACGCAGTATATCACCCCAGCCGACTCACAGGTGAAGTGTCGCCTCACCTGGAAGGACTGTCTGGGGCGCTGAATGGTGGTGAGGGAGGAAGTGTAAGGGCATGTGTAGCACTTGTTCTGCTTACAAGGATAAGTGCCAGAAGGGAGATCGGTGGGAAGGGTTGCGGGGGGACAAATGGACAAGGGAGTCGCGTAGGGAGCGATCCCTGCAGAAGGGGGGGGGGAGGGAAAGATGTGCTTAGTGGTGGGATCCCATTGGAGGTGGCGGAAGTTACAGAGAATTATATGTTGGACCCAGAGGCTGGTGGGGTGGTAGGTGAGGACAAGGGGAACTCTATTCCTAGTGAGGTGGCCGGAGGATTGGCTGAGAGCGTGAAATGGGAGAGATGTGTTTGAGAGCAGAGTTGATGGCAGAGGAAGGGAAGCCCCTTTCTTTAAAAAAGGAGGACATCTCCTTCATCCTGGAATGAAAAGCCTCATCCTGAAAGCAGATGCAACAGAGACACTTTATCTTTAAAATTTAAACATTTTTTAAAAATTTAATGATGTGCCTTTTCTTAAATCTCTGCAACTAGCCTACTAAATATTCACAATTACCTTCAATTTTCAGTTCGTCATGATAGATCTTTACTTGTTTCATGATCAGCATACCATTAAGCAGCATAAGTTCACTCCGACGCTGATGGATCTATTCTTTCAATAAATGTTTGAGATCTTCATTTCTCACTTTGTGCTATTTTCCATTAACTTCTGTTCAGTACACATGTGAGGTCATTTCCTAGAACTGTCTGCGATATGCAGGGACCTGCACGTTGCCTAATAACCTTCCCAGAGCCTTGTGGAATTTTTCACTTGTGACGTTATGTCAGCGCTGAAAAAGATTTCAGAATTAGATACCCAATCACACCCCCAGATATTTCAATTGCTAGATCCTTTTCTCTGTTGCTAATCCCCTTCAAATTTAGCTCATTTCACCTCTTTTCATTATTCCTACCAAAACAAAACAAAAAAAAATTCTTTATATCTTTGATAAATTTTGACTGCCTTGTTTCTTATCATTTCACTGCTCCGGCCAATTTCCCCAGACATCTGTTATTACTTCCCTCACAAAATGCTGGAGGAACCCAGCAGGAATCCGGATGAAGGATTTCATCAGCCTGAAGACCCATACTCAATGTTTAAGAACAGCTGCGTCCTCTTCGTCATCAGATCTCTGAATGGTCCATGAAACCGTGAATGCTTCCTTGTAATTTATCTTTTCTCACCACTTATTTTGTAAATTATGGTAATTTTGTTATGCCTTCAATGTGCTGTTGCCTCAAAACAACAAATTTCACGGCATACATCAGTTATAATAAACCCAATTCTTATTCACCTTTATATTTTCCATTGCAAGAAACATTAGACAGTGACTCGCCATACTGCTGGGCCCCAGAACAGACCATCAGTCTCAATTGTCATCTGCTTTCAGAAGGTTAGTTTGGAGCAATAATTCTAGTTTTAGTTTGAGATTAGTTAGCCCAATTAATTATAAAAGGAGATGTATCTCAGTATCACCAGCTCGTTTATTTAGCTATTAACATGCAATGCTTTGTTTGATCAAGGTTGTCAGTTCCACATCATGTGGAACTTACAGTATTATACAGGTCCTCCACAGGTTAGGGCAGGGTTCTGTTTCAGGGAACTGTTGACAGCCTGAAAGTTGGAAATTTGGCTGTAATCTGAGCTCCGACACGGTAGAGAATGCCTGCAGAGGAAATGCTGTCCCATTAGATGAGACGGGCTGGAGAAGCATTGTAAAGCTTAACTTGGGGCAAATAATGATATTCTTATAAAAGATTAAACAGCAGATGAGGATTGAAATGCTACTGAAGGTTTTAAAACGGGTGCTGCTCTTGGTGTACCTCTAGATAGGATTCACAAAATATGAGCATACAACACTACAGCACAATACAGGCCCTTTAGTTCATGATGTTGTGTTGACGTTATAACCTACTCTAAGATAATATAACCTTTCCCTCCTACATAGCCTGCCATTTTTCTATCATCCATATGCTTATGTTAGTTCATTATATGTCCCTTAAATGTCCATGTTTCTTAAAGGTCATTAAATGAACGTCAACGTATTAACTAGAATGTGTTCTTCTTGTGGAAAAAATTTCAACTCATGTCAAGAGCAGTTGTCTGCAAACCTGCAGGTGCTGGCAAACCCATCACATTGTTCTCCAAAACACTCATTCAGACGTACAAGGCTGTATGTAAGTTGTGCATGCGTAACCTGGGAAGATTCAGTGTGCCAATTTTCCACCAAATGGCTACACTAACACTGTCCCATATGCAATGGATTAACAACCTTCCACATTTTGTCTGAAGATCAAAACTAAATATCTTCCATGCTAGGTTAGATGTAGATGTGATATCTTAACAAGATGTTTATAAGCTATGATCATGGGTGAGAAGTAGTTTCAAGATTGTTGGAGAGAAACATCCAGTAACACATCTGATGCAATGTAGATTCAATCCATGTTCTGCTCCGCAAAGGTCAGAATATCACTTCCATTGCTGTGAGCAAGCAGCTGCTTTCATATATCGATCCCTCCTCCACTAAAACATGAGAAACTGTAGACACATACTTGGTGGCCACTTTGTTAGTTACACCTGTACATCTGCTCGTTTATGCAAATGTCTATTCAGCCAATCATGTAGTGGCAACTCAATGCACAAAAACATGCAGACATGGTCTGATAGAGTCTGAACAAGCCTGATAGGGTTCTTTGAGAAGGTGACCAGGCATATAGATGAGGGTAGTGCAGTGGATGTGATCTATATGGATTTTAGGAAGGCACTTGACAAGGTTCCCCACGGTAGGCTTATTCAGAAAGTTAGAAGGCATGGGATCCAGGGAAGTTTGGCCAGGTGGATTCAGAATTGGCTTGCCTGCAGAAGGCAGAGGGCCGTGGTGAAGGGAGTACATTCGGATTGGAGGGTTGTGACTAGTGGTGTCCCACAAGGATCAGTTCTGGGACCTCCACTTTTCGTGATTTTTATTAACGACCTGGATGTCGGGGTAGAAGGGTGGGTTGGCAAGTTTGCAGATGACACAAAGGTTGGTGGTGTTGTAGATAGTGTGGAGGATTGTCGAAGATTGCAGAGAGACATTGATACATTGCGGAAGTGGGCTGAGAAGTGGCAGATGGAGTTCAACCTGGAGAAGTGTGAGGTGGTACACTTTGGAAGGACAAACTCCAAGGCAGAGTGTGGAGGAGCATGGGATTTGGGGGTACATGTCCACAGATCCCTGAAAGTTGCCTCACAGTTAGATAGGGTAGTTAAGAAAACTTATGGGGTGTTAGCTTTCATAAGTCGAGGTATAGAGTTTAAGAGTCACGATGTAATGATGCAACTCTATAAAACTCTGGTTGGGCCTCACTTGGAGTACTGTGTCCAGTTCTGGTCACCTCACTATAGGAAGGATGTGGAAGCATTGGAAAGTGTACAGAGGAGATTTACCAGGATGCTGCCTGGTTGACAGAGTATGGATTATGATCAGAGATTAAGGGAGCTAGGGCTTTGCTCTTTGGAGAGAAGGAGGATGAGAGGAGACATGATAGAGGTATACAACATATTAAGAGGAATAGATAGAGTGGATAGCCAGCACCTCTTCTCCAGGGCACCACTGCTCAATACAAGGGGACAAGGCTTTAAGGTAAGGGGTGAGAAGTTCAAGGGGGATATTAGAGGAAGGTTTTTCACTCAGACAGTGGTTGGTGCGTGGAATACACTGCCTGAGTCAGTGGTGGAGGCAGATACACTAGTGAAATTTAAGAGACTACTAGACAGGTATATAGAGGAATTTAAGTTGGGGGATTATATGGGAGGCGGGGTTTGAGGGTCGGTACAACAATGAGGGCTGAAGGGCCTGTACTGTGCTGTACTATTCTATGTTCTATGGTCAAGTTGTTGTTCAGACCAATCATCAGAATGGGGAAGAAAAATAATCTAAGTGACTTGGACCATGGAATGATTGTTGGTGCAAGACAGGGTGGTTTGGGTATCTCAGAAACTGCTGATCTCCTGGAATTTACATGCACAACAGTCTCTAGTGTTTACAGAGAATGGTGCAAAAAACAAAAAAAAAAGAAATCATCCAGTGAGCAGCAGTTCTGTGGGTGAAAATGCCTTGTTGATGAGAGAGGTCAGAGGAGAATGGCCAGACTGGTTCAAGCTGACAGGAAGCTTGCAGCAATGAAAATGATCATACATTGCAACAGTGGTGTGTAGAAGAGCATCTCTGAATGCACAACATATCGGACCTTGAAGGGGATGGCCTACAGCAACAGAAACCACAAAAATACACACAGTGACCACTTTATTAGGTACAGGAAAAGCTTAATAAAGTGGCCGCATGAGTATCTACCTAATTGTATTTGCTTGGAGACTGTCACTGTCAGAGGTGCGAAAACAGCCTACCTCCTTGCCACCTTAGCCTTGGGAAATTTGTGAGGAAATATTGGAAAAGTAAAGCAAGATAATATTTGCAAGAGGACACATATCCCAAGCAGCAATTAAGGCAAAGCCCACATATTTTATATGAAATTTGTTCCAGGACAATCTCTTTGACTTATTTCTGCATTTTTTTTGTGCGTGTGGTATACCAAGGGTGGCAAGGCAGTGTAGCCGTTAGCAAACCACATTATAGCGCCAGTATTCATAGTTCAATTCCTGCTGCTGTCTGTAAAAGGTTTGTATGTTCTCATTGAGACCACGTGGATTTCTTCCAGGTGCTCCAGTGTCCTCCTGCATTCAAAGGATTAGTGTCCTTGGACTGTATTGGTTGTTGACTCAAATTATCCATTTCACTATATGTTTCAATATTTCAATTTGCACGTGACAAATAGAGCTAATTTTTAAACTTTAACAGAACACTTATTGAAAATGTTAACTTCAAGGAGCAACAACAGTGTTAGTCAAGCAGAATGCTTGCTAATATATGTTTTTGTTTCACATAAGTGCATTGGTTGCTCTGATTATAATGCATTTTGTTTTTGTCTTGATGGTTACTGATATTGTTTGTTATATTTCACAACTCACATCTCATCCGGGTAGATGAATGAGACAGGTGAAACAAAACTAGTTTGCCCAAAGCATTTTAAAAGCCAGTGACTTTTCCCCCCATCAATGAAAATTAAATGAAATCACTAAAAAGCCAGAAATCCTTACACTTCAGATGTGCGGATTCCTAAGGTGTCGACTACATAATATCAGGCTGAGTTGCTGCTCAATTTGCCCAATGTACTTTGCTATTTATTGATTGATTTAATGCTCAAAACTGCCAAGTTTTGCCATGGGTTTGCTGTGGTAAAGTGCCACTTAATTGCATACTGTGACTGGAAATAACGTGCTGGAAAACAAAGAAGCTTTAAATTGAAATTGCATCTCCAATTTTACTCGTCCAAAACCAGGACTGTAAGCATAAATATCTTCTCTAAATAAAAGCTCCATCAAATGATTTCAATGTCGATCAGTAGTTGAGACCCGTCATCCACTCAAGGAATCTGCCTTAGAAAGTAGCACAAATTGAAAGAGTGATTGAACTATTCATCTCACCTGCTGTTATTTCTGTGTATTAAGTGACATGGTTGCTCATGGCACTTCTGAGCTCAAAGGATGCCTTGCAATTGCAACATGTTGGCTTATGTACTGTGCTGAAGAAAATAGTCAGAATGTTATTGGTCAAATGATAATTTTCTGGTTACTTTTGTTCTGCATTTCTGGTATTGCTGCATATACTCATGTGCCATATTCAGTATAATACTGCCACAGGTGTTTAATATTGTACAATATAAAGTTTTGTTGGCGATATCCCATGAGCAAAGAACAGCATCTTGGGAATGCTATTGGGTCCCCATTCTAATTTGCCGAGCCATATATTAAACTCTGTATTTTGGAAATTCAGAAGAAAGGATTCTTTCAATTTTTTTTTGTAATTTATTTTTTATTGAATATGTTAAGGTGCTTGGAATTAGCTACAGAGGGGATATCAGGAGTACGTTTTTTACGCAGAGAGTGGTGAGTGTGTGGAATGGGTTGCCGGTGACTGTGGTGGAGGCAGATACGATAGGGTCTTTTAACAGGCTCCTGGATAGGTACATGGAGCTTAGAAAAATAGAGGGCTATGGATAATCTTAGGTAATTTCTCAAGTAAGCACAGTATTGTGGGGCAAAGGGCCTGTGGGGCAAAGGGCCTGTATTGTGCTGCAGGTTTTCTATGTTCTATGTTTCTATTCCTTTAGAAAAATAGTTACTGTTGGACTCCTTATTAAATTAAAATCTTCCTTGGTCATGGATCATTTAAGATGAGTTAATTCAGCCGGTGTTCCTGGTATTGTACTGTATGTGAAAATATCCAGTAATTTCCTAAAACTCTGAATGCTGATCTTGCAAGTCTGTCTGGTCAATGACTTCAGGGGAAAAAGATTGAGGAAGGGAGAATCAATAAAGAAATACTTTCATTCTAAGTGAATGATAGTGAACTGCTCAAAATGAACTTTGAGCAAAAATTATTTGACCTTGTCCATTTTATTCATGAATCTACTTTAATGTCATACAATCTTTATCATGATATAAAACTCACAATCAATTCAACAAGTCAATAATGATTAACTAATAGGTATAATTAATTAGTCAGAATTAATAGATATATGGAATTTGCAACTACACGTCTCACGAACGAAATCTACAGCAGAAGGCTCAAGTTTTCTTTGTGCAATTTCATATCTGTATGTTCAATATTTGGACAGTAGTATACCATGTCCTTCAGTTCCTCCTGAACAGGGAGTGTAGTGGTTAGCACAATGCTTTACAATACCAGAAACCTGGCTTCAATTCCCCTCGCTGCCTGTAAGAAGCTTGCACCTTCTCCTCGTGACCACGTGGGTTTCCTCCGAGTGCTCCGGTTTCCTCCCACAGTCCAAAGGGGTACTGGACGATAGGCTAAGTGGTCATTGTAAATTGTCCCGTGATTAGGCTAGGGTTAAATCGGGGGTTGCTGGCTGCCATGGCTTGAAGGGCCAGAAGGACTTATTCCACAATGTAGCTCAATAAAATAAAAATAAAGAATAAACCTGAACTGTGGAGACAGTTACCTAGGGCTGTGTGCTTAGCCCACTGCTCTACTCTTTCTATACCCATGACTGTGTGGAAAGGAACAGCTCAAATACCATCTATAAATTTGCTGATTGTTTGGCAGAATTTCAAATGCCGATGAGAGGGCATACAGGAGTGAAATATATCAGCTAGTTGAGTGATGTTGTAGCAACAACCTTGTACTTAATGCCAGTAAACCAAAGAACTGATTGTGGATGTCAAAAAGGGTAAGATGACTGAACACACCCCAGTCTTCATAGAGCGATTAAGAGGAATGAGTGAGCAATTTCAAATTCCTTGGTGTCATTATCTCTGAGTATCTAATCTGGACCCAACATATCGACACAGCTACAAAGAAGACACAACAGCAGCAATAGGAGTTTGAGAAGATTCAGTATGTTTCCAAAAACACTCAAAAATTTCTACAGATATACTGCGCATAGCATTTTAATTGGCTGCATCACCATCTGTTATGGGGAAAGGGTTGTTGAGGGGCTACTGCATAGGACCAAAGTAAGCTGCAGAGAGTTATAAACTTAGTCAGCTCCACTAGGCTCTGTAGTATCCAGGACAACTTCAATAAGGGATGCCTCAAAAAGGTGGCATCCTTCATTAAGGACCCTCATCTCCTAGGTCATGCCCTGTTCTCATTGCCACCATCAGGAAGGAGGTACAGACGCCTGAAGGCACACAGCCAACAATTCAGGAACAGCTCCTTTCCCTCTGCCATCTGATTTCAAAATGGATATTGAACCTTGAACCTCATTACTCTTTCATTTCGCTGCGGATCAAAGGGCTGGAAGGGCCTACTCCGAGCTGTATCTCAATAAATCAATCAATCGATATTAGACCTGTATCTGACTAGAATTGCATTGCAGGTTAAAACCTTGAACAATAAGCTGCAGAATTTTGTTTTCCACTGCCCTCTAGTGGGCTTTACTTAAGAAAGGTCGGCCGTGCTGTAGGCAGTTGTCTGCATTTTCACACATAACCATTGCGAAGTGCAGCTGAAGCAAACGAGAAGATGAAGATCCCAAACTTCTTGAGAGGTCCCCTCAGCCATCATTCTGACTGCCCTCCAATTTTCTAGGCAGAATGCCAGCTTCCTGTAGTTTCCCAACTGCTATGCTGAGAAATCTGGCTGCTAAACCAGTGGGAGGTTAGATCTGGCACAGTTTCAGTGACTCTGTTCATTTTATTCATGTAGCAATGGATGCCTGTGTGCTATGTGTCTGAGTGAGAAAGAGGTATGATCATCTGCATTTCTTTGATGAATGAACTGAGTTAAATACATCTAAGTGTTTCCTGATCTATGTGCTTTACATGCTTCACTTTACATAAATACTTCTAAGATTTTATTTAGATTTAAGCTAATGTGGACATTTTGGTCTTTTATGAATGTATGAATAACAGCAACTTTGGGTGGTCTTCCAGTGCATTGATCTGCTGGCTGGGCTATTCCCGAATTAAACGCTTTCTCAGCTCTCGAAATTCAAAGTAAATTTATCATCAATGTACAAATATGTCACTGTGTGCGACCTTGAGTTTCATTTTCTTGCAGGCATTTACAGGAAAATAAAGAAATTCAATAGAATTGATGAAAATATATGTGTGAAAGCAAAGACTGACAAACAACCAAGGTGCAAAAGAAGACAAATTGTGCAAATAAAAAATAGATGATACTGAGAACGTGAGATGTAGAGTCCTTGAATTCACCCGGAGTAAACCAGCTGTGGGATTCCTGAGCCACAGTGAAAGACTCCTCAGACAGGGTGCATGTCGGTAAACTCCCTAGCTCTCAGTCTGTCCACTGAATTCACGTTTAGTTAATCCTTCATAAATACAATAGATTCATAGAATTTAACGGGACACATCATCAGCCTGGAAAAAAGGATGAAAAGCTTCCCGTGTGATAACCAAGTTAGTTTAAATGCTTATAATGATTTTTAAGTTTATGAATCTGATTTGAATCACTGTATTGCAAAAAATAAACTTGAAATACAACTTTTTAACAATTTTACTCTGAACAGAGTGTAGATGAATGTAAAGGACTTTCACAAACATTCTTAACAGTGGAAACTCTCCGTGCAGTGGACCTGGCTTGATGTAACTTCATCAGCCCCAAGAACTATTCTGTCAGGTCAGACTCCAGAGAGGCCGTGTGCTGCTTGGGCCGTACTGATGAGCTGGAGACCAACCTCTCAGCTGCAGACTGCAGCCCGAACCACGGTGAAGTAAAAAGCATACCCTATGATCCGGGTGAATGAGTGCACTCAGGGCCATGGAAGATCCACCCCAATCATAAGCATTCAAGCTGCTTGACAACATTGCCAATCAGTTCAAGGCAAATATTTCCTTACCTTCACACAAAATATTAAGGATATACAGATGGAACATGCACTATTACTAGTAAAATTTATATAGCTTGCATTTTGACTTGTTGTCCGATAAAGAAATCATTAAGGCAATGCATTTGAATTGATTTCATAAAAAGCTCTATATAAGACTCCAATGCACGGATATACCCAAGCTAGGACGTGTTTGAAGGGTTCCTTACTAATATCCTCTTCCTGCCTTATTTCTATGAATATGCTTTCCAGATACTCTAAGAAGGTTATATTGAAAGATACAGAAGGCTACTGATGTTTCCAGTTAAATATTCTTTTCTTATATTATTGTACATAATTTCTTTCTAATAATATAGGAGGAATGGCGACAAACTAACCCCTACTGACACCAATGGATCTGGGGTTGAGAGGGTGAAAAGCTTTAAGTTCCTCAGCAAGCACATCACCAAGGATCTCACCTGGTCCGTACGTACCGGCTGTGTGGTGAAGAAAGCACAACAGCGCCTCTTTCACCTCAGATGTTTGAAGAAGTTTGGCATGAGTCCCCAAATCCTAAGGACTTTCTACAGGGACACAATTGAGAGCATCCTGACTGGCTGCATCACTGCCTGGTATGGGAACTGTACTTCCCACAATCACAGGACTCTGCAGAGAGTGGTGCGGACAGCCCAGCGCATCTGTAGATGTGAACTTCCCACTATTTAGGACATTTACAAAGACAGGTGCGTAAAAAGGGCCCAAGGGATCATCGGGGACCCAAGTCACCCCAACCACAAACTTTTCCAACTTCTACCAACTGGGAAATGGTACCGTAACATAAAAGCCAGGACCAATGAGCTCCAAGACAGCTTCTTCCACCAGGCCATCAGACTGATTAATTCACACTGACACTGATACAACTGTATTTTTATGTTATATTGACTGTCCTGTTGTACATATTATTTATTACAAATTACTATAATTTGCACATTGCACATTCAGATGGAGATGTAACGTAAAGATTTTTACTCCTCTTGTATATGAAGGATGTAAGTAATAGAAACATAGAAACATAGAAAACATACAGCACAATACAAGCCCTTTGGCCCACAAAGCTGTGCTGAACATGTCCTTACCTTAGAAATTACCTAGGGTTACTCATATTCCTCTATTTTTCTGAGCTTCATGTACCTGTCCAGGAATCTCTTAAAAGGCCCTATTGTATCCACCTCCACCACTGTCACCGGCAGCCCATTCCACACACTCACCACTCTCTGCATAAAAACCCTACCCCTGACATCTCCTCTGTATCTACTTCCAAGCACCTTAAAACTGTGCCCGTTCGTGCTAGCCATTTCAGACCTGGGAAAAAGGCCCTGACTGTCCATAGGATCAATGCCTCTCATCATCTTACACACCTTGATCAGTTCACCTCTCATCCTCCGTCACTCTAAGGAAAAAAGGCCAAGTTCACTCAACCTATTCTCATAAGGCATGCTCCCCAATCCAGGCAACATCCTTGTAAATCTCCTCTGCACCCTTTCTATGGCTTCCACATCCTTCCTGTAGTGAGGCAACCAGAACTGAGCACAGCACTCCAAGTGGGTCTGACCAGGGTCCTATATAGCTGCAACATTACCCCTCGGCTCCTAAATTCAATTCCACAATTGATGAAGGCCAATACACTGTAGGCCTTCTTAACCACAGAGTCAACCTGCGCAGCTGCTTTGAACGTCTTATGGACATGGACCCCAAGATCCCTCTGATCCTCCACACTGCCAGGAGTCTTACCATTAATACTATATTCTGCAATCATATTTGGTCTACCAAAATGAACCACTTCACACTTATCTGGGTTGCACTCCATCTGCCACTTCTCAGCCCGCTTTTACATTCTATCAATATCCCGCTGTAAACCCTGACAGCCCTCCACACTATCCACAACAACTCCAACCTTTGTGTCATCAACAAATTTACTAACCCATCCCTCCACTTCTTCATCCAGGTCATTTATAAAAATCACTAAGAGTAGGGGTCCCGGAACAGATCCCTGAGGCAAACCACTGGTCACCGACCTCCATGCAGAATATGACCCATCCACAACCACTCTTTGCCTTCTGTGGGCAAGCCAGTTCTGGATCCACAAAGCAATGTCCCCTTGAATCCCATGCCTCCTTACTTTCTCAATAAGCCTTGCATGGGGTACCTTGTCAAATGCCTTGCTGAAATCCATATACACTACATCTACTGCTCTACCTTCAGCAATGTGTTCAGTCACATCCTCAAAAAATTCAATCAGGCTGGTAAGGCACAGCTGGCCTTTGACAAAGCCATGCTGACTATTCCAAATCATATTATTCCTCTCCAAATGTTCATAAATCCTGCCTCTCAGGATCTTCTCCATCAACTTACCAACCACTGAAGTAAGACTCACTGGTCTATAATTTCCCGGGCTATCTCTACTCCCTTTCTTAAATAATGGAACAACATCTGCAACCTTCCAATCCTCTGAAACCTCTCCCGTCTCCATTGATGATGCAAAGATCATCGCCAGAGGCTCAGCAATCTCCTCCCTCGCCTCCTACAGTACCCTGGGGTACATCTCATCCGGTCCCGGTGACTTATCCCACTTGATGCTTTCCAACAGCTCCAGTACATCCTCTTTCTTAATATCTACATGCTCAAGCTTTTCAGTCCACTGCAAGTCATCCCTACAATCACCAAGATCCTTTTCCGTAGTGAATACTGAAGTAAAGTTTTCAGTAAATACCTCTGCTGTCTCCTCCAGTTCCATACACACTTTTCCACTGTCAGACTTAAATGGTCCTATTCCCTTAAGTCTTATCCTCATGCTCTTCACATACTTGTAGAATGCCTTGGGGATTTCCTTAATCCTGTCCACCAAGGTCTTCTCATGGCTCCTTCTGACTCTCCTAATTTCTTTCTTAAGCTCCTTCCTGCTAGCCTTATAATCTTCTGGATATCTATCATTACCTAGTTTTTTGAACCTTTTGTAAGCTCTTATTTTCTTCTTGACTAGATTTACAACAGCCTTTGTACACCATGCTTCCTGTACCCTACCATCCTTTCCTTGTCTCATTGGAACGTACCTACGCAGAACCCCACACAAATATCCTCTGAGCGTTTGCCACATTTCTTCCGTACATTTCCCTGAGAACATCTGTTCCCAATTTATGTTTCCGAGTTCCTGCCTGATAGCCTCATATTTCCCCTTACTTCAATTAAACGCTTTCCTCACTTGTCTGTTCCTATCTCTTTCCAATGCTATGGTGAAAGAGATGGAATTGTGATCACTTTCTCCAAAATGCTCTCCCACTGAGAGATCTGACACCTGACCAGGTTCATTTCCCAATACCAGATCAAGTACAGCCTCTCCTCTTGTAGGGTTATCTACATATTGTGTCAGGAATCCTTCCTGAACACACCTAACAAACTCCACCCCATCTAAACCCCTTGCTCTTGGGACATGCCAATCGATATTTGGGAAATTAAAATCTCCCACCACAAAAACCCTGTTATTATTACACCTTTCCAGAATCTGTCTCCCTATCTGCTCCTCGATGCCCCTGTTACTATTGGGTGTTCTATAAAAAACACCCAGTAGAGTTATTGACCCCTTCCTATTCGTAACTTCCACCCAGAGAGACTCCGTAGACAATCCCTCCATGTCTTCCTCCTTCTCTGCAGCCGTGACACTATCTCTGATCAACAGGGCCACGCCCCAGGTCATAGTAAAGTCAATTCAATTCAATCCAAGTCAACATACCTTCAAACAGTCTGTATTTCATTAATGTCTCAACTACAGTAATATTTTTATTGATTTACAAGCTGCTGATTAAAGCGTTATATAAATCTGAATCGTCTCTGCCTATTGACCTTGCAAAGGTACAAACACAGAAATGGATAGGTTTGTTGATTAATTCAAAGCACCCACAAAAATGCTTCACCTTGACGTGAGTGAACATTTACTACTTTGAGATCGCTGAATTACTTTGGCTTCCATTTGAAATGCAGTGACTTCATTGGAAAATTGTTGTTACTACAGCTGCCGAGGGTGGGGTCAGAATCATGAAAATGTAAACATACAGTCAAAACTTTTACTGCTGATTTTCTAAGCATAGCATTGAAAAGTAAACAGAAATGGAGGGTGGAGAGTTATGGCCATAAGTTCTTTAGAACAGCGCTTTCAGAATTGAAGTATCAGACAGCTGGATGAGTCACAAGTTCAACTAACAAAATATTTTCTTTTGACTGGGAAAGTGGGAGACAGAGAACAGGAACAAAAGTTCAGCAACAGTATGATGACAGATATGAATCTACCTCTATATTCTAATTCTAACTCTACCCCTTATAAAGGTGTCCCTGGGGAGTCCTGAAAGAGAGTCTCATCCTGAAATATTATTTGCTTGTTCATTTCCATGGATGCTGCCTGACCTGCTGAGTTCCTCAAGCATTTTGTGTATTACTCTCATATGTTCTGCCTATTTGATCAAGCTAATAACAATCTAAATAATTCAGAATAAGTTTGCACCATATTCTGTTGCAAGTAGAACATGGTGCAAACTTATTTTGAATATTAAAATCTTGTCATGTGGGGGTGGGGTTGGAGGGACCTTAGATTGCTCAGAGGTATCAAAAGGCATGTACTTTACACCTCGACCTCACTCCAGAGTTTTTCACTTGTAAATATTGTCCTCAAATTGAAGTTTTCCAATGATTTAAATTAACCAACTGATGTAATGTTAAAATTGTACAAGGCATTGGTGAGGCCAAATTTGGAGTATTGTGTACAGTTCTGGTCACCGAATTATAGGAAAGATGTCAACAAAATAGAGAGAGTACAGAGGAGATTTACTAGAATGTTACCTGGGGTTCAGCACCTGAGTTACAGAGAAAGGTTGAACAAATTAGGTCTTTATTCTTTGGCGCATAGAAGGTTAAGGAGGGATTTGAAAGAGGTATTTAAAATTATGAGGGGGATAGATAGAGTTGACGTGGATAGGCTTTTTCCATTGAGAGTGGGGGAGATTCAAACAAGAGGACATGAGTTGAGAGTTAAGGGGCAAAAGTTTAGGGGTAACACGAGGGGGAACTTCTTTACTCAGACAGTGGTAGCTGTGTGGAACGAGCTTCCAGTAGAAGTGGTAGAGGCAGGTTCGATTTTGTCATTTAAAAAAAAATTGGATAGGTATATGGACAGGAAAGGAATGGAAGGTTATGGGCTGAGTGCAGGTAGATGGGACTAGGTAAGAGTAAGCATTCGGCACGGACTAGAAGGGCCGAGATGGCCTGTTTCCGTGCTGTAATTGTTATATGGTTATATGGTTACTTATATTCCAGATGATATACAAGTTACCTGCAACATCTTCTTTTCGTACGAGGAGACATTTTACTTGTGTTGTCCCTTTGCCACTCATGCTGAAGCAAACCACCAGGGCCCTTTTGACGTCTGCTTCTGTAGGAAGCTCTGTTTAGATTGCATCCTAGCACTTGGTTTCAAATCAAGGTAGACATCTACTCTGTTCTCCTTTCGATCCCAACACGTCCTATGCCACTACAACATCCACAGTCTGAAGCATCCCTCACCACTTTCCTGACTCTTGTCCACCTTCCCAATCATAGTTCAGTGCATATTCTGCCTTTGATCCTTGACCTGCCACCCAACCCTCTCTTCTCACCTCTGAAATTGGAAAAATAGAGGCCAGCATCAGTGGACCAGCAGATGGAACCTCTAGCTCGACGTGTGACTGAAGGGGGTTGTTCAAAAAGACAATTTTTGGCTTTCTGTGAATGAACCACTAAATGCATGCCAAATAATTTCTGCACATACTTTAAGTCTCTAATTTAATCAAGTTCCTTTACCAAATGTCTTATTGCTTGTCGAAGACACTGTGCCCCAGCGGCCTCAATGACTACAGACCGGTGGCATTGACCTCCCCACATCATGAAGACCCTGGAGAGACTTGTTCTGGAGCTGCTCCGGCCTATGGTCAGGCCACACTTAGATCCATTCCAGTTTGCCTACAAGCCCCGACTAGGAGTTGAGGATGCCATCGTCTACCTGCTGAACTGTGTCTACGCCCACCTGGACAAGCCAGCGAGCACTGTGAGGGTCATGTTTTTTGACTTCTCCAGTGCGTTCAACACCATCCGCCCTGCTCTGCTGGGGGAGAAGCTGACAGCGATGCAGGTGGATGCTTCCCTGGTGTCATGGACTCTTGATTACCTGACTGGCAGACCACAGTACGTGTGCTTGCAATACTGTGTGTCTGACAGAGTGATCAGCAGCACTGGGGCTCCACAGGGGACTGTCTTGTCTCCCTTTCTCTTCACCATTTACACCTTGGACTTCAACTACTGCACAGAGTCTTGTCATCTTCAGAAGTTTTTGGATGACTCTGCCATAGTTGGATGCATCAGCAAGGGAGATGAGGTTGAGTACAGGGCTACGGTAGGAAACTTTGTCACATGATGTGAGCAGAATTATCTGCAGCTTAATGTGAAAAAGACTAAGGAGCTGGTGGTAGACATGAGGAGAGCTAAGGTACCGGTGACCCCTGTTTCCATCCAGGAGGTCAGTGTGGACATGGTGGAGGATTACAAATACCTGGGGATACGAATTGACAATAAACTGGACTGGTCAAAGAACACTGAGGCTGTCTGCAAGAAGGGTCAGAGCCGTCTCTATTTCCTGAGGAGACTGAGGTCCTTTAACATCTGCCGGACGATGCTGAGGATGTTCTATGAGTCTGTGGTGGCCAGTGCTATCATGTTTGCTGTTGTGTGCTGGGGCAGCAGGCTGAGGGTATCAGACACCAGCAGAATCAACAAACTCATTTGTAAGGCCAGTGATGTTGTAGGGATGGAACTGGACTCTCTGACGGTGGTGTCTGAAAAGAGGATGCTGTTGAAGTTGCATGCAGATTATAGCACCATTATGGGGCGTATCTCAAATAGTGATGAGTCAGGAGTGCAAGAAGGAGAGCCTATCAACATGGTATCATGCCAACAGCTTTAGTTCAATGTCAGCAAAACATAGAAACATAGAAACATAGAAACATAGAAAATAGGTGCAGGAGTAGGCCATTTGGCCCTTCGAGCCTGCACCGCCATTTATTATGATCATGGCTGATCATCCAACTCAGAACCCAGCCTTCCCTCCATACCCCCTGACCCCTGTAGCCACAAGGGCCATATCTAACTCCCTTTTAAACATAGCTAATGAACTGGCCTCAACAGTTTGCTGTGGCAGAGAATTCCACAGATTCACCACTCTCTGTGTGAAGAAGTTTTTCCTAACCTCGGTCCTAAAAGGCTTCCCCTCTATCCTCAAACTGTGACCCCTCGTTCTAGACCTCCCCAACATCGGGAACAATCTTCCCGCATCTAGCCTGTCCAATCCCTTTAGGATCTTATACGTTTCAATCAGATCCCCCCTCAATCTTCTAAATTCCAACGAGTACAAGCCCAGTTCATCCAGTCTTTCTTCATATGAAAGACCTGCCATCCCAGGAATCAATCTGGTGAACCTTCTTTGTACTCCCTCTATGGCAAAGATGTCTTTCCTCAGATTAGGGGACCAAAACTGCACACAATACTCCAGGTGTGGTCTCACCAAGGCCTTGTACAACTGCAGTAGTACCTCCCTGCTCCTGTACTCGAATCCTCTCGCTATAAATGCCAGCATACCGTTCGCCTTTTTCACCGCCTGCTGTACCTGCATGCCCACTTTCAATGACTGGTGTATAATGACACCCAGGTCTCGTTGCACCTCCCCTTTTCCTAATCGGCCACCATTCAGATAATAATCTGTTTTCCTATTTTTGCCACCAAAGTGGATAACTTCACATTTATCCACATTAAATTGCATCTGCCATGAGTTTGCCCACTCACCCAACCTATCCAAGTCACCCTGCATCCTCTTAGCATCCTCCTCACTGCTAACACTGCCACCCAGCTTTGTGTCATCCGCAAACTTGGAGATGCTGCATTTAATTCCCTCATCCAAATCATTAATATATATTGTAAACAACTGGGGTCCCAGCACTGAGCCTTGCGGTACCCCACTAGTCACCGCCTGCCATTCTGAAAAGGTCCCGTTTATTCCCACTCTTTGCTTCCTGTCTGCTAACCAATTCTCCACCCACACCAATACCTTACCCCCAATACCGTGTGCTTTAAGTTTGCACACTAATCTCCTATGTGGGACCTTGTCAAAAGCCTTTTGAAAATCCAAATATACCACATCCACTGGTTCTCCCCTATCCACTCTACTAGTTACATCCTCAAAAAATTCTATGAGATTCGTCAGACATGATTTTCCTTTCACAAATCCATGCTGACTTTGTCCGATCATTTCACCGCTTTCCAAATGTGCTGTTATCACATCCTTGATAACTGACTCCAGCAGTTTCCCCACCACCGACGTTAGGCTAACCGGCCTATAATTCCCCGGTTTCTCTCTCCCTCCTTTTTTAAAAAGTGGGGTTACATTAGCCACCCTCCAATCCTCAGGAACTAGTCCAGAATCTAACGAGTTTTGAAAAATCATCACTAATGCATCCACTATTTCTTGGGCCACTTCCTTAAGCACTCTGGGATGCAGACCATCTGGCCCTGGGGATTTATCTGCCTTCAATCCCTTCAATTTACCTAACACCACTTCCCTACTAACATGTATTTCGCTCAGTTCCTCCATCTCACTGGACCCTCTATCCCTTACTATTTCTGGAAGATTATTTATGTCCTCCTTAGTGAAGACAGAACCAAAGTAATTATTCAATTGGTCTGCCATGTCCTTGCTCCCCATAATCAATTCACCTGTTTCTGTTTGCAGGGGACCTACATTTGTCTTTATCAGTCTTTTCCTTTTTACATATCTATAAAAGCTTTTACAGTCCGTTTTTATGTTCTCTGCCAGTTTTCTCTCATAATCTTTTTTCCCCTTCCTAATTAAGCCCTTTGTCCTCCTCTGCTGAACTCTGAATTTCTCCCAGTCCTCAGGTGAGCCACTTTCTCTGGCTAATTTGTATGCTACTTCTTTGGAATTGATACTATCCCTAATTTCTCTTGTCAGCCACGGGTGCACTACCTTCCTTGATTTATTCTTTTGCCAAACTGGGATGAACAATTGTTGTAGTTCATCCATGCAACCTTTAAATGCCTGCCATTGCATATCCACCGTCAATCCTTGAAGTGTCATTTGCCAGTCTATCTTAGCTAATTCATGTCTCATACCTTCAAAGTTACCCCTCTTTAAGTTCAGAACCTTTGTTTCTGAATTAACTACGTCACTCTCCATGTTAATGAAGAATTCCACCATATTATGGTCACTCTTACCCAAGGGGCCTCTCACGACAAGATCGCTAATTAACCCTTCCTCATTGCTTAAAACCCAGTCCAGAATAGCCTGCTCTCTAGTCGGTTCCTCGACATGTTGGTTCAAAAAACCATCCCGCATACATTCCAAGAAATCCTCTTCCTCAGCACCTTTACCAATTTGGTTCACCCAGTCTACATGTAGATTGAAGTCACCCATTATAACTGCTGTTCCTTTATTGCACACATTTCTAATTTCCTGTTTAATACCATCTCCGACCTCACTACTACTGTTAGGTGGCCTGTACACAACTCCCACCAGCGTCTTCTGCCCCTTAGTGTTATGCAGCTCTACCCATATCGATTCCACATCTTCCAGGCTTATGTCCTTCCTTTCTATTGTGTTAATCTCTTTTTTAACCAGCAACGCCACCCCACCTCCCCTTCCTTCGTGTCTATCCCTCCTGAATATTGAATATCCCTGAACGTTGAGCTCCCATCCCTGGTCACCCTGGAGCCATGTCTCTGTGATCCCAACTATATCATAATCATTAATAACAATCTGCACTTTCAATTCATCCACCTTATTACGAATGCTCCTTGCATTGACACATAAAGCCTTCAGGCGCTCTTTTACAACTCTCTTAGCCCTTTTTAATGCTTGCCCTGGATTTGTCGGCCTGCCACTTTTACTTTTCCCCTTTGTACTTTTTGCTTCTACGCAAAACAAAAGCATGTTAGTAACTTCAAGAAGGGACTATTGCATATGCTCCTGTTTACAGCAACAGTGCGGAAGTCAAGAGGATTGAGAGTTCCAATTTCCAGGAGTGAACATCACCAACGTCCTGGTCCAACCAAGTTGGTACCACGGTCAAGAAGCCTCCCCACTGCCTCTACTTCCTCAGGAGACTAAAATAATTTGGCTCATCCACTCCAAGGTTTCAAACCCTTTTTATGCCATGCACCCTTACCATTAACCGAAGGGTTCGTAGACCCCAGGTTGGGAACTCCTGAATTAAATGCATACAAGTAATAAATCAATAAAATATAACAGAGACAACAAGGTAGCAAAAATGCCGCACTGGTCTTAACTGTTCTACTTATTACAGAACATAAAGCCTAAAATTTGGGAACCTAAATGCAATCACTGTGCATTAATTTTAATTTTTTGTTATGGTATATAGGTAATTAAAAAACTGAAAGTAGCTGATTCTGATTATAATATCTAAATGGCCTGATAATAAGTCAGCATTATGTATTAAAATGCATGAATGCTGGGGAATCATTCAGCAGCCTTATTCACATTCAATACCTGATCTCTTAATGTCTGGCTCTTGAATTATTTGTCTGCTCTTTTTTTTCTGCTGTGCTATTTGTTCTCTTGAAATTTTCTCGTGACGTGGGTTCTGATTTGATTGCTGTACTCAATGAAAGGATAATATTGTGGCAGGTTAGCAACAGACAAAAGATATCAGCTCATTTATAAAAGGATCAGAAAGGAAATAGATCTAACCCCATCTATTAGTGACAACATAAAAACTCATGGAGATTTAAAATGACACATTATTTATATGCATACGTATACATATAAAACTATAAGTACACAATTGTAGATAAAATTAGTATACCAGAAACTATAGACAGAATGGTCTAAGAGAAAAATATACAGGAATGCAAAAGATACATACATTCAATGGCCACTTTATTAGGTACATCTGTACACCTGTTCATTAATGCAAATATCTAATCATCCATTTATTTAGCAACAACATAGTGCATAAAAGCATGCAGATATAATCAAAAGCTTCAGTTCTGGTTCAGCTCAAACATCAGAATGGGAAAGAAATGTGATATAAAAGACTTTGACTGTTGAATAAATGTGGTGCCAGAGGGGGTGGTTTGAGTATCTCAGAAACTGCTGATCTCTTGGGATTTCCACACACAGCAGTCTTTAAAGTTTACAGAGAATGGTGCTAAAACAAAAACTCCAGTGAGCGGCAGTGCTGCAGGTGAAAACGCCTTGTTAATTGGAGAGGTCGGAGGAGAATGAGCAGACTGTCTGAAGCTGACAGGAAGGGGTCAGTAACTCAAATAACTACGCGTTACCGTGTGGTGTGCAGAAGAGCATCTCTGAATGCACAACAGGTTGGGACTTGAAGTGGATGGACTTCAGCAGCAGACCATGAACATACACTCAGTGGCCAAGGAGGTACCTAATAAAGCAGCCTCTGAATGTATGTCCACAAGGCAGAGAGGTTATAGACAGCATCCTTAAACCTTACTTATGCACTAAGATTATAAACTCTATCTGTAGGCTAAACACTGGTGAAACTGTTACATTATTCAAAAGCATGCCCTCCACCCAGCTCTGCTGTGAATAGATTTTCAATATGAACCCATGTTTTGTGCCTAAAGACACAGAATTTCCTTGTGTAACGAACAGGTTCCATTTTTACAGATATCTTTACGTCTATTTTGTCTGCAGGTTGGAGAATATACAAAAATCTCTCCATATGGTAACCAAACCTCCACAGTATTATAATGAATGGCATCAAAAGCACTTAAAACTGATAAGACACAAAATGCTGGTGGCCTCGGTCCTGCCGACAGGTCTCGACCCGGAATGTTGATTGTGCTTTTTTCTACAGCCTGGCCTGCTGAGTTTCTCCAGCGCTTTGTGTATGTTGCATAGATTCCAGCATCTGCACACTTCCCCTTGTTTTTAAAACTTATAAGAAATTACAATGACTAAGAGTGTCGTTCATCGGAACAAAATACGTCAGACTTTGAAATGTAACAATATGGGCGCTTGTTCGAGTGGGGGGGGGTGCCCATTGGTCAGGCGTCCATAACCCAAAGACAGCCTAGGATTTCTTCAGATGCGTTGCCCTCACGCTCTGGAACGATCACCATTATGTCTGTCCGCCTTTCCACCTGCAGAAAGACCTATGTCAAATACTCTCTCTTTTGCAAAGAATTTGAGCAGTATAAATAAAGTTCCCATTAAAGTTTAAAATACTGCTGTCAAAAATAAAAAATAATTCTAGCCCTTTGACATTGAAGAGCACGCAATCTGAATCTTGAGACTTGGGAAAGCTGCATGGTGCTGTCTCTCATGTGAAATAAATGAAACTTCCTGTAATTTATGTGACCATATTTGAGCAATAATTTCAAATAAGGAGTTAAAAGTGTTATTTCTAATTATGAAAACAGATTACTGTGACTGCACTATGTACAGATTGATTGTCTATGGGCAGTGCAGTATTTTGATAATAGAACTACTTCATATAATATTGCCTTTGTCTTTTAGTTAAATGAAATTCATAAACATATTCAAAATATTCCAAAACTGAATGGTTGGCATTTCGGGATAAGAGGGCTTTATAATAGGTTCTCATGAAGAGCGGGTACAATATTTTCAAACAGAATGCTCAGATTCAAGAAGAAAACGTACAACTGCTGGAACACATAAATAAAAATGATAATGAACCTTATTATGTTTGAGTTGACTGTCAGTTTTGCCTACAGAAAGACGGTACCTAAACTGCAAAATAATAAATAGCTTTGGGAAATTCTAATGTCATGGAAATCCCCCGTGCCGATGCTAATATTTCCTGTTCGTTTTACGTTTCTATTATTTTTATTAAATCTGCACCATCTCAGGGGAACTGAATACCAGGTAATATTCCTGTCAGTCATTTCTAATTAGAAAGATCTGTCTTTCCTACCTCAGTGATGGACTAAAGATCGGAAAATATATAAGGTATTGGATAGAAATTTGTGCAATATGTGTTTTTTTTTCATTTAGTGAATTAATCAGGTGATCTTTCAGAGATCAAACTAATTATGTAAAAAATGTCCACCATTTAGTACCAATTACTTAAAGTGGAAACAGAAATGTAATAAATCATTGCTAATGCTGTTCTGCCTGAGATTGTTGACTACATTGAATGCATAACAGTGGGTTCTTGGAAACTGAGTAACATCATCAAAATATTTCATCTGGCATTGCGTTATGTCCAGAGAAGATAATAGCAAATTTCCACAAGTGTACTGTGGAGAGCTTTCAGACTAGTTGAATCACTACCTGGCATGGAGGTTCCGATGCACAGGATCAGCCAGCTCCAACATGAGCACTTCCCTTCCTACTATTGAGAATATCTTCAAGTGGCTGTGCTTTGAGAAGACGTCATCCATAATGAAGGACCCTCAGCATACTGTTAATGCTACCTCATTGTTACCATCAACGAGGAGGTACAAGAGCCTGAAGATGCACTGTTAACATTTGAGAAAAAAATTTCTTCCCCTCTGGTGTCCAATTTCTGAATGGTCCATGAACTTGTGAACACTACCTCACGTTCACTTCTTATTTATTGTTTATATTGTAACTTACAGTAATTTGTTATGCCTGCACTAGATGGCTGCCACAAAACTACAAATTTCACAACTCATGTCAGCGACGAAGTTCAAAGTAAATTGATTATCAATCTGCATATATGTCACCCTCAGATTAATTTTCTTGCCGGCATTCACAGTAAATACAAAGAAACATGATAGAATCAATGAAGGCCCACACATGATAAGATGGACAAACAACCAACGCGCAGAAACAACAAACTGTGAAAATACAAAAAAGAAATAACAATAAATATTACAAGTTATGAGATGAAGATCCTTGAAATTGAGACCATAGATTGTGGGAACAGTTCAGTGGTGAGGAGAGTGAAATTGAGTGATGTAATCCCCTCTGGTTCTAGAGCCCGATGGTTGAGGGGTAATAACTGTTCCTGAACCTGGTGATGTGGGTTCTGAGGTTCCTGTACCTTCTTCCTGATGGCAGTAGCAAGATGAGAGCATGGCTTGGATGGTAGGGGTCCTTGATGATGGATGCTGCTTTCCTGCAACAGTGCTCCTTGACGATATGCTCAATAATTCTGAGCATATTGAGTGCGGAGGAGGAGCATTGATAGTTAAATTTGGGGTACTGGATTTATGAAGGGAGTGATTAGGGTGCATTTAGTGAACTGGACAGTCATGAAGTGCCAGTATGTTGGGAATGGATAATGGAAGATAGGGGATTGGCAAGCCTAGAGCCTGTTGTCAGGAAAGATCTTTAGAGACAGGAGAGAGGGGCAGATCTGGGATTCATTGGGTGTTTCAGTAGATTTAGAGGTTGAAGACAGGGAGGTCAAGAATTGCGATGGTGAAGTCTAGGGTTGCTTGTGCTTGAGGCCTACATGCTCCACATTTGGAGCTGGTCCTTGGCCCTATTTCTCAAATGCAAAAAAACTAATGCCCATTCAGATATGGATCACAAATGGAGGAACTCAACAGGTTGGGCAGCATCCATGGAAACGAACAGTCAATGTTTCGGCCCGAGACCCTTCATCAGGACGTGTTGCTTTGACCCCAGCATCTGCAGAGAATTTTGTGTTTTGGATCACGAATGTTTTGTGTTGTTCCTCAGCCAGTGTAGAAAGCAGAATACTTCCAGTCAGAAGGAAAATGATGAGCTCATTAGCATTAGCACTCAGAACCATGTTAGATGTTTCTACCAACTGTTCTGAGTGTTCCAGAACATTTCTACTTCTCATATACACTCAGTGGCTACTTCATTGGGTACAGGAGGTATTGAGTTACTGGTAGCTTAGCAAGGGCCAATAAAAAAAAGCGGCCATTGCTGAAGTGTTCAGGCGTTGGCACAGCAGGCAGAGCCTAAGGGTGCTGAGTCATTTGGAATCATTTAGTTGATTGTAGAACTTAAGGTGAAGAAGTTAGATCCAACAGTCTAAAAGATGTGGGTAGAATGGTAATTAAGGCAGTGGAATGCTCTTCAGGTAAAATGTGGGATTGCAGGCTACCTAACAGTGCACCCAGATTAAGCTCCTGTCTGACAAGGTCGAGAAATTGAACTCAGGCCCATCCAGGAGGCTGAAAACCTCATAGACAAGGCTTTTACTGAGACAGTCATCCAGCGTACAGGCTTTAGATAGTGGATAGGTGACCACCAGGAGAAGCAAGGGGAGTAAGAGGTCAGTGTAAGGTTCCTCTGTGGCCTTCCCAACAGCAACAAACATACCCCTTTGGTAGCCTCCAGCCTGATGGCATGAACATTGACTTCTCTAACTTCCCATTAATGCCCCACCTCCCCCTCGTACCCCATCCCTTATTTATTTATTTTTTATTATTATTAATTTTTTTTCTCTCTCTCCTTTTTCTCCCCCTGTCCCTCTCACTATACTCCCTGCCCATCCTCTGGGCTTCCCCCTCCCCCTTTCCTTCTCCCTGGGCCTCCTGTCCCATGATCCTCTCATATCCCTTTTGCCAATCACCTGTCCAGCTCTTGGCTCCTTCCCTTCCCCCTCCTGTCTTCTCCTATCATTTCGGATCTCCCCCTCCCCCTCCCACTTTCTAATCTCTTACTATCGCTTCTTTCAGTTAGTCCTGACGAAGGGTCTCGGCCCGAAACATCGATTGTGCCTCTTCCTAGAGATGCTGCCTGGCCTGCCGCGTTCACCAGCATTCTTCATGTGTGTTGCTTGATACCCCTTTGGATATGGCTGGGGAGAATGACCTATCGTGGCACAGCAGGAGTACCCAGGTCAGTAGCACAGTTCTGAGGCTCAGCAGGCAAGGGTAAAGTCAGGCAGAGTGATAGTGATAGGAAATTCAATAATTAAGGGGGACAGACAGAGGATTCTGTGGCCATGAAACTGACACCAGGGATTATGTGTTGCCTCCAAGGTGTAGAGTGAAGAGTGAATCAGAGCAGCTGCAGAATATTCTGAAGAGAGAGGGTGGACAGCCAAAGGCTGTGGTATGCAGTGGCTGCATGGCATAGGAAGAAATGGGGAAGGTGTCCCCTGCAGTGAATATAATGAGTTAGGACAGAGGCTGAAGGGCAGGACCTCCAAGGTAGTCATCTCTGGATTACACCCAGTGCCACATGCTAATCAGGGCAGGAATAAGATGATACTGCAGATGAATGAGTGGCTGAGGGACTGTTGCGGAGGGTGGTGTTACAGATTTCCGGATCATTGGGATCTCTTCTGGGAAACATATGACATGTTCAAAGAGGATGGGTTACACCTGAAGTTGAGGGGGTTCAATATCCTTGTGGACTGGTTTTCTAGAGTTGTTGGGGAGGGTTTAAACTGATCTTGCAGGAGGAGGGAACCAGAGTGATGTTGCTGAGGATGGGGCAGTTGGTATACAAGCAGATGCAGGTGTGCAGAGAGACTGTGAGGGAGGACAGGCAGATGATAGGGCAAAATTGCATTCAGTAGGATAAATTGAAGTGTAACATGGGGGAATATTGAAAGGGGTGATGAATATAGGACTGAAGGTGCTGTATTTTAATGCACACAGTATAGGGAATAAGGTAGATGATCTTGTAGCGCAGTTAGAGATTGATAGGTAAGTTTTGGGCATCTCTGAGACGTTGCTGAAAGAAGATCATAGCTGGGAGCTTGACATCCAAGGATAAAAATTGTACCGAAAGGACAGACAGGTAGGCAGAAGGGGTGAGGTGGCACTCTTGGAAAAAATAAAATCAAATCCTGAGAAAGAGGTGACATAGGATTGGACTATGAATTGAATTGACTTTATTACGAGGTAATTTCTAAGGTAAGGACATGTTCAGCACAGCTTTGTGGGCCGAAGGGCTTGTATTGTGCTGTAAGTTTTCTATGTTTCTATGTTTCTCTTACTTACATCCTTCATATACATGAGGAGTAAAAATCTTTATGTTACGTCTCTGTCTAAATATGCAATGTGCAATTTATGGTAATTTGTAATAAATAGTATACACAACAGGACTGTCAATATAACATAAAAATACAATTGTATCAGCATGAATTAATCATTCTGATGGCCTGGTGGAAGAAACTGTCCCGGAGACTGTTGGTCCTGACTTTTATGCTGTGGTACCATTTCCCGGATGGTAGCAGCTGGAACAATTTGTGGTTGGGGTGACTCGGGTCCCCAATGATCCTTGGGCCTTTTTTATACACTTGTCTTTGTAAATGTCCTGAATAGTAGAAAGTTCACATCTACAGATGTGCTGGGCTGTCCGTATCACTCCCTGTAGAGTTTTGCGATTGAGGGAATTACAGTTCCCATACCAGGCAGTGATGCAGCCAGTCAGGATGCTCTCAATTGTGTCCCTGTAGAAAGTTCTTAGGATTTGGGGGCCCATACCAAACTTCTTCAACTGTCTGAGGTGAAAGAGGTGCTGTTGTGCCTTTTTCACCACACAGCCGGTGTGTACAGACCACGTGAGGTCCTCAGTGATGTGCTTGATGAGGAACTTAAAGCTGTTCACCCTCTCAACCCTCAATCCATTGATGTCAATAGGGGTTAACCTGTCTCCATTCCTCCTGTAGTCCACAACCAGCTCCTTTGTTTTTGTGACATTAAGGGAGAGGTTGTTTTCTTGACACCACTGTGTCAGGATTACTTCTACTCTGTGGGCTGCCTCATTATTATTTGAGATTAGGCCAATCAATATAGTATCGTTAGCAAATTTAATCAGCAGATTGGAGCTGGGGGTGGCGACACAGTTATGAGTATACAGAGAGTAAAGGAGGGGGCTTAGGACACAGCCCTGAGGGGCATCTGCATTGAGGATCAGAAGGGTAGAGGTGAGGGAGCCCACTCTTACCACCTGCCAGCAATCTGACAGGAAGTCCGGGATCCAGCTGCACAAGGCAGGGTGAAGGCTGAAGTCTCTGGGGTTCTTGTCAAGCCTGGAAGGAATTATGGTATTGAATGAACTGTAGTCCAAGAACAGTATTTTCCCATAAGCATCCTGCTTCTCCAGATGTGTAAGGATGGTGTGTAGAGCTGTGGCTATTGAGTCATCTGTTGGCCAGTTGTGTCAGAAGGTGAACTGTCGGGGGTCCACTGTGGGTGACAACATGCTGCAGATGTAGTCCTTGACAAGCCTCTCAAAGCATTTGCTTATTATTGGACGCCAGTCATTCAGATATGATACCTTGCTCTTTTTAGGTACAGGAACAATGATGGATGTTTTGAAGCAAGGGGGCACTCTACAGTGGGAGCGGGAGAGATTAAAAACGTCTGTAAACACAACTGCCAGCTGTGCTGTGCACATCCTGAGCACTCGCCCTGGGATGCCATCCGGTCCCGCGGCCTTGCGATTGTCCACTCATTGGAAACACCTGCATACTTCAGTTTCAGAGACAGCCAAGGAGCAGGTCTCTTCGATGGCTCTCTTCAGGGGCTCATTTTTGGAGATATCAAATCGAGAGTAAAGAAGGTTTCCCTTTTCTGGGAGAGAGGCTGCGATGTTGGAAACACCACTGTGTTTAGCTTTGAAGTCTGCGATGGTGTGTAGACCTTGCCATAAGCTGTGTGTGTTGTTGGTCTGGAACTTGTCCCTGTATTGTCATTTTGCTGCCTTGATGACCTTGTGTAGATCATAGCTGCACTTCTTGAGTTCCTGTTGGTTACCAGCAATGTAAGCTCTGTGTCACGCAGTAAGTGCTGCTCACATGGAACTGATGATCCAGGGTTTCTGGCTTAGATAGACCCTGACCAATTTCTGGGGGCAGAACATCCTCGATGCACTTCTGGATGAAACTCATGACCCCTTCCGTGAACTCGGAGACATCCTCATCATGAAAGACATTCCAGTTGACTTCATGATAGCAGTCCTGTAGCATGGAGACCAATTGGTCAGACCAGCAGTGGACAGCTTTAATTATGGCCACCTCTTGTTTCAGCTTTTGCCTGTACATTGGCAGCAGCAAGCTGGAGGAGTGATCCGACTTTCCAAATGGCAGGCAGAGGAGCACTTCGTAAGCGTTGAGGAAGGGAGAGGAGCAGTGGTCAAGTATGCTACCTCCCCGTGTGCACACCTGGATGTGTTGACAAAATTTCGCAGAGACTTTAGACAGTGACACTCTATTAAAGTCTCCAGCAACGATGAAAGTAGCCTCTGCGTGTACAGTCTCCAGGGTGCTGATAGTCTCGTACAATTACTTGAGAGCCAGGTCAGTATCAGCCTGCAGCAGAATATACACGGTAAAGGCATCTGTTAGTCTTGCGAGACTATGGATCTGCGCCTGGAAAGTCTTCACTCTCCAGGGCACAGGCCTGGGCAAGGTTGTATGGAAGACCAGCAGTTGCCAATGCTGTAAATCTCCCCTCTCCACGACACCAACGTTATCCAAGGGAAGGGCATTAGGACCCATACAGCTTGGCACCAGTGTCATCGCAGAGCAATGTGTGATTAAGTGCCTTGCTCAAGGACACAACACATTCCCTCATCTGAGGCTCGAACTCGTGACCTTCAGGTAGCTAGTCCAATGCCTTAACCGCTTGGCCACATGCCCAATATACACAGCTGTGATAATAACAACCGTGAACTCCCTAGGCAGCCAGAAAGGTCTACCCAGCAGCACAAGGTACTCCCGATCTGGGGAACAAACTGATTTGAGGGCATGCACATTCTGGGGGTTGCACCAGGCATTACTGACCATGAAGCATATCCCAACCCCTCGTAGAATCTTTGTGGGAAGATTGAAGAAATTGCAAAGATAAAAAGACCCTGATGGAAGTTATATAAAGGCCTCCAAATGGTAGCTAGGAGATGGGATATAAATTACAATGGGAGATAGAAAAGGCAATGTTACAATAGTCATGGGGGATTTCAATATGCAGGGAGGTTAGGAAAATCAGGCTGTTGCAGGATTCCAAGAGATAGAATTTGTAGATATTACATCCTGGTAAAGATTTTACTGCTATGTCGCAGGGCATTTCATGTAACGGTTTTTCTGTAGAAGCAGTGTATTTTGTGGAAGTGTTTGGGTTACTGTTAAAGATAAGGGATGCTTAGGAATGTGTCTGTCATCCATTCAGGAGGTTGGAACTGGGAGAAGGTTCTAGAGAATGCTGGAGGAGCAGTTTTGTGAAAGACAATGGAGTAGGTCAAGGTCTTTTTCAGCAGGAGACGGGGAGAGAAGGAGCTCGAGAGAACTACCAGCAGGATTTGATCTGGCAGGAATATGTGATCCAATGGAGCCTAAGAGGGGAACTTTACCGGGAATCGGTGAGTAGGAGATGCTGCAGTGAGTACATTGAAAACTACGGCTTCTGGAAGATCTGAGCTCTGCCATGTCCATGTGACTGTTTAATTAATGGGCTCTTTTTATTTTTTCCTTTCTTCTCTTTAATAACTCTTTGCTTAAGTTAATATTCTTAAATATACTTCCTTTATAATTGTATGGAGTGTACAAACTGTTATTTCTTGCCAATGGGAGATTGCAAGGGGCAGTAAATCTCACAGCATTCACACAAACTGGGGATTGGGTGGGCAAGACAACGCAACCTCACAGGTTTGACGAGACCAAAGTCGTATACAGCCCAGACATATGGAACCTGTAGAAGATAGTTTCCTCGCCGAGGAGTCTGGCGGCTGTTAGCAAGGGGCTAATGAACTGCATTTCCAGAGGTACCCAGTAAAAAGAGGTTTTATAAAATTTCTATGAAATGGATTTTAGGGCAGCTTGTGATTGAGCCCACTAAGGGAAAGACAGCTCTGGATAGGGTGTTATGTAATGAACCAGATTTGATTAGGGAGCTTAAGATAAAGGAACCCTTAGGAGATAGTGATCACAATATAATAGAATTCATCCTACAATTTGAGAGGGTGAAGCTAAATTCAGATGCATCAGTATTACAGTGGAGTAAAGGGAATTACAAAGGCACGGCAGCATAGTGGTTAGCACAACACTTTACAGTACAGGTGATCCGGGTTCAATTCCCACAGCTGCCTGGAAGTAATTTGTACATTTTCCCCATCACATGTGGGTTTCTTCTGGGTTCTCTGGTTTCCTCCCACAGTCCAAAGATGTACTGGTTAGTAGGTTAATTTGTCATTGTAAATTATCCTATGATTAGTGGGGATGAAATCAGGAGATTGCTGGGCCGTGTTGCTCAAAGGGCCAGAAGGGTGTATTCCATGCTGTATCTCAATAAATAAAACAAAGCATGAGAGAGAAGCTGGTCAAAGTTGATTGGAAGGAGACATTAGCAGGGATGATGGCCAAACAGCAACGGCTGAAGTTTCTGGGGGCAACTTGAAAGGCGTGGGATAGATACATTCCAAAGATGATAAAGTATTCTGAAGGAAGGATGAGACAACTGTGGCTGACTAGGGAAGTCAAAGACAGCATAAAAGGAAAAGAGAAGGCATATAATGCAGCAAAAATTATTGGGATGCTAGAGGATTGGGAAGCTTTCAAAAACCAACAGAAGGCAACCAAAATGGCTGGAAGGAGAGAAAAGATGAAAAATGTTAAGATATCAAAGAGGATACAAAATTCTTTTTCAGATATATAAAAAGTGAAAGAGGGGCGAGAGTGAATATTGGACCAGTGGAAATAATGCTGAAGAGGCATTTATTTATTTATTTATCGAGGCACAGCATAGAATAGGCTTTTCTAGCCTTCAATGCGTGCTGCACAGTAACACCCTGAATTAACCCCGGGGTAATCACGGGACAGCTTATACTTTATACTTTATGGTCGCCAAACAATTGATACTAGAACGTACAATCATCACAGCGATATTTGATTCTGCACTTCTTGCTCCCTGGATTACAAATCGATAGTAAATATTAAAAATTTAAATTATAGATCATAAATAGAAAATAGAAAAGGGAAAGTAAGGTAGTGCAAAAAAACCGAGAGGCAGGTCCGGATAGTAGGTTACGGCCCAGATCCGGGTCAGGATCCGTTCAGCAGTCTTATCACAGTTGGAAAGAAGCTGTTCCCAAATCTGACTGTACGAGTCTTCAAGCTCCTGAGCCTTCTCCCGGAGGGAAGAGGGACAAAAAGTGTGTTGGCTGGATGGGTCATGTCCTTGATTATCCTGGCAGCACTGCTCCGACAGCGTGCGGTGTAAAGTGAGTCCAAGGACTGAAGATTGGTTTGTGTGATGTGCTGCGCCGTGTTCACGATCTTCTGCAGCTTCTTCTGGTCTTGGACAGGACAACTTCCATACCAGGTTGTGATGCACCCTAGAAGAATGCTTTCTACGGTGCATCTATAAAAATTAGTGAGGGTTTTAGGGGACAGGCCAAATTTCTTTAGGTTTCTCAGGAAGTAAAGGCGCTGGTGGGCCTTCTTGGCAGTGGACTCTGCTTGGTTGGACCAAGTCAGGTCATTTGTGATATTGACCCCGAGGAACTTAAAGCTTTTAACCTGAAGTGAAGCTTACACTGACAATTTACAAGTCTTTAGACTTGGGGAGTAAACCAGAACATCCAGAGAAAACTCATGCATTCCATGGGGAAGATGTACAGATTCCTTATAGGAGGTGTCAGAATTGGACTCCTAACACTGATGTCCCAAGCTGTCATAGTGTTTTGCTAACTGCTCTGCTACTATGGCACCCTGTGATAAAAAGAAATGCCGGACAAACTTACTAAGTATTTTGCATCAAGTCTTCACTGTGGAATACACTAGCAGTATGCCAGAAATTCAAGTGTGTCAGGGGGCAGAAATGAGTGTAGTTGCTATTACTAAGGAGAAGGTGCTTGGGAAGCTGAAAGGTCTGAAGGTAGATAAGTCACCTGGACCAGATGGACTACATCCCAGAATTCTGAATGAAATTGCTGAAGAGATTGTGGAAGCATCAGTACTGATCTATCAAGATTCAATTCTGGAATAGTTATCACGGGACTGGAAAATTGCAAATGTCACTCCACTCTTTAAAAAGGGACGTAGGCAGCAGAAACAAAATTATAGGCCAGTTAGCCTGACCTCAGTGATTGCGAAGATATTATAAGGTTTTGGGGTACTTGGAGGCACATGATAAAACAGGCCAAAGTCAGCATTGGGGAAATCTTGCCTGACAAATCTATTGGAATTCTTTGAATAAAAAACACGGAATAGGTAAAGGAGAATTAGAGGATACTATTTACTTGGATTTTTCAAAGGCCTTTGACAGAAGTTTGGAGTTCAAGATTCAAAGTAAATTCATTATAAAAGTACATGTATGTCACCATATACAATCCCGAGGTTCATTCTCTTGTGGGCATACTCAATAAATCTATACAATAATAACCACAACAAGATCAGTGAAATACCACCCTACTTGGGCTCAACCAGAGCGCAGAAGAAAACAAACTATGCAAATACAAAAAGAAATTAATAGTAACAATAAGTAAATAAGCAATAAATATTAAGAACATGAGATGAAGAGTCCTTGAAAGAGAGTCCATTGGTTGTGGAAACAGTTCAATGATGGGGCAAGTGAAACTGAATGAAGTTATTCCCATTAGTTCAAGAGCCTGATGGTTGAGGGTAGTAACTATGTCGCGCATGAGACAGCTTAACAAGGTATGCTAAGAGTCCATGGCATTGTAGGAAAGCTACCAGCATGGATAGAAGATTGGGTGACTGGCAGGATGCAAAGAATGGGAACGAAGGGTTGGCTGCCGGTGACTAATTGAGTTCCGCAGGGTTCGGGTTAGGACAACTTCTTTTCACACTATATGTCAATGACTTGGATGACGGAATTGATTGATTGTTAGCCAAATTTGCTGATGATATGAAGATAGGTGAAGGGGCAGATTGTGTTGAGGAAGCATGGAGTCTGCCAATGGACTCAGACAGATTAGGAGAATGGGCAAAAAGTGGCAGATGTAATATAGTGTAAGGACATTTATGTTCCTGCACTTTGGCAGAAGGAATAAAACTGCAGACTATTTGCTAAATGGAGAGATAATTCAAAAATCAGGGGTGCAAAGGGTCTTAGGAATCCTTGTGCATGATTACCTAAAGCAGGGGATCCCAACCTTCTTTTATGTCATGAACAAATACAAATTAAGCAAGCATCCATAGACCCCAGGTTGGGAACCCCTGCCTTAAAGATTAACTTGCAGGATGAGTTGGTGGTAAGGAAGGCATATGCATTGTTAGCATCCATTTTAAGAGGACTGGAATACAAGAGCAAGAATGTCATACTGAGGATTTATAAGGCATTGGGCAGACTGCACTTAGGGTATTGTGAGCAGCTTTGGGCCCCTGATTTCAGAAAAAATGTACTGGTATGAGAGAGGAGGCTCACAAGAATGATTCCAGGAATGAAGCGGTTAATGTATGAGGAGCATTTGATGGGTTGATGGGCAAATGGAGTGAGTGGAGAAAGGGAAGGAAACAGAGTGATGGGGGATGAGGTGCGTATATGAAGAACTGGGTAGATCAAAAGATGTTGGTTAAGAAGATTCTTGATTGAGATCAAGCTGTTACTTGGATATGTAAGGAAAGAGTTAAATGTGATTCCTCCTTGGTATAAAAAAATTACATAAAATGGGAGTTCAAAAGACAAAACGGCAGCATGGAATGTGGTGATAGTCTGGAGATGTGCATGAACACACATCATTGAGATTAGAAACTTGTGAGATATGTTTTCCTCCTTGCAGACCTGTTGTCTCTGTTTTCTAAGTTATGTGCCTGGGCTGAAGGTCATCAGAACTTAGCGGGGGCAGCTGGAACCACTAAGGGATGGAAAAGTACTGGGATAGGAGTTATGTTGGGACAGATAGATAGATAGATATAAGAGATTCTGCTGGAAATCCAGGGCACCATGCAGTGATTCCACAGGCGCTGGAAATCCAGAGCAATGCAAGGAGATTCCGTAGATGCCAGATATATACAGTGGTGCTAGAATTTTCACTATTTCTGCATAAATATGACCTGAAATGTAATGGGATCTTCACGCATCCTGAAACTAGTTAAAGAGAATCCAATTAAATAAATAACACAAAAATATGATAGACATTCATTTATTTATTGAGAAAAATGATCCAATATTATATGTATTTGTTGGAAAAAGTATATGAGCCTCTGCTTTCAGTAACTGGTGTGACTCCCTTGTACAGCAATAATTTCAACCAAATGTTTCCGGTAACTGTTGATTAGTCCTGCACATCAGCTTGGAGGAATTTTATGTCATTCCTCCTCACAAAACTGCTTCAGCTCTGGGACGTTGGTGGGCTTCCTTGCATGAACTGCTTGCTTCGGGTCTTTCCAGAACAATGCTATAGGATTAAGGTCAAGGCTTTGGCTCAGCCATTCTAAAACACAAATTTTCCTATTTTTAAACTACTTTGTTGTTGATTTACTCTTGTCTTTCAGGTCACTGTCTTGTTGCATTATCCAACTTCTATTAAGCTTCAGGTGATGGAATGCTACCCTGACATTCTCCTGTAAAATGTCTTGATACAATTTTGAATTCATTGTTCCCTCAACATTTGCAAGCCCTCCAGGCCCTGAGGCAGCAAAGCAGCCCCAAACCATGATACTCCTTCCACCATGCTCACAATTGTGATGAAGTTTTGGTATTGGTGTGCAGTGTCCTTTTCCCTCCAAACATAGCAGTGAGCATTTCTGCCAAAAAGTTCAACTTTTGTCTTATCTGTGCACAGAACATTGTCTCAGAAGTGTTGTAGAACATCCAGCAGTGTTAGAGCAATGATTTCCTCTATGATGTCCTTCCATGAACATCATTATTGCTCAGTGTTTTTCTTATAGTGGACACATGAACAGAAACTTTAGCAAGTTCTAGTGATTTCTGCAGGTCTTTTGTTGTTACCTTTGGGTTCTTTTTTCACTTCCTTCGTTGTGCTCTTTGTGTGATCTCTGCAGGATGCCCTCTCTTAGGGAGAGTAGCAATGGTACTGAGATTCCTCCATTTGTAGACAATTTCTCTTACTGTGGACTGATGAACACTCTGGTCTTTAGAAATGCTTTTGTGGCCTCTTCCAGCTTCATGCATTTCTACAATGCTTCTTCTAAGGTCCTCTGAAAGTTGTTTTGATCGAGGCATGGTGCACATAAACAGATCTTTCTTGAGAAGAGCAGGCTCTGTCAGTAACCTGAATTTTTGTGTCTTTTTTATAGGGCAGGGCCCCTCTACAACTCACACCTCCAATCTCATCTCATTGATTGGAACACCTGGCTCCAAATAGCTTCTGTAGAAGGTATTACATACTTTTTCCAACAAAAACATGTAATGTTGGATTATTTTTCCTCAATAAATAACGAACAAGCAGAACGTTTTGTGTTATTTATTTAATTGGGTTATCTCTATCCAGTTTTCAGACTTGCGTGAAGATCTGATCATATTTTAGGTCATATTTATGCAGAAATAGAGCAAACTCTAAAGGGTTCACTAACTTTCCAGCACCACTGTAGATACATAGATGACTTGAAATGTGCTCACCTTTTAAACCACACTTAGACCATAAGACCATAAGACCATAAGACAAAGGAGCAGAAGTAGGCCATTTGGCCCATCGAGTCTGCTCCGCCATTTTATCATGAGCTGATCCATTTTATCCTATTTAGTCCCACTGCCCAGCCTTCTCACCATAACCTTTGATGCCCTGGCTACTCAGATACTTATCAATCTCTGCCTTAAATACACCCAATGACTTGGCCTCCACTGCTGCCCGTGGCAACAAATTCCATAGATTCACCACCCTCTGACTAAAAAAATTTTTTCGCATTTCTGTTCTGAAAGGGCGCCCTTCAATCCTGAAGTCATGCCCTCTCGTACTAGACTTCCCCATCATGGGAAACAACTTTGCCACATCCACTCTGTCCATGCCTTTTAACATTCAAAATGTTTCTATGAGGTCTCCCCTCATTCTTCTAAACTCCAAGGAATATAGTCCAAGAGAGGACAAACGTTCCTCATATGCTAACCCTCTCATTCCCGGAATCATTCTAGTGAATCTTCTCTGTACCCTCTCCAACATCAGCACATCCTTTCTTAAATAAGGAGACCAAAACTGCCCACAGTACTCCAAGTGAGGTCTCACCAGTGCCTTATAGAACCTCAACATCACATCCCTGCTCCTATACTCTATTCCTCTAGAAATGAATGCCAACATTGCATTCGCCTTCTTCACTACCGACTCAACCTGGAGGTTAACTTTAAGGGAATCCTGTACGAGGATCTCAGAACTCGTACATCTCCCGTTGCATCTCAGAACTTTGAATTCTTTCTCCATTTAAATAATAGTCTGCCTGTTTATTTTTTCTGCCAAAGTGCATAACCATACACTTTCCAACATTGTACTTCATTTGCCACTTCTCTGCCCATTCTTCCAATCTATCCAAGTCTCTCTGCAGACTCTCCGTTTCCTCAGCACTACCGGCCCCTCCACCTATCTTCGTATCGTCAGCAAACTTAGCCACAAAGCCATCTATTCCATAATCCAAATCGTTGATGTACAATGTAAAAAGAAGCAGCCCCAACACTGATCCCTGCGGAACACCACTGGTAACCGGCAGCCAACCAGAATAGGATCCCTTTATTCCCACTCTCTGTTTCCTGCCAATCAACCAATGCTCTATCCATGTATGTAACTTTCCCATAATTCCATGGGCTCTTATCTTGTTAAGCAGCCTCATGTGTGGCACCTTGTCAAAGGCCTTCTGAAAATCCAAATATACAACATCCACTGCATTTCCCTTGTCTAGCCTACTGGTAATTTCCTCAAAAAATTGTAATAGGTTTGTCAGGCAGGATTTTCCTTTAAGGAATCCATGCTGAGTTCTGCCTATCTTGTCATATGCCTCCAGGTACTCTGTAACCTCATCCTTGACAATCAACTCCAATAACTTCCCAACCACCGACGTCAAACTAACAGGTCTATAATTTCCTTTTTGCTTCCTTGCCCCCTTCTTGAATAATGGAGTGACATTTGCAATCTTCCAGTCTTCCGGAACCATGCCAGAATCTATCGACTTTTGAAAGATCATCGCTAACACCTCCGCAATCTCCATAGCTACTTCCTTCAGAACACGAGGGTGCATTCCATCTGGTCCAGGAGATTTATCGACCTTTAGCCTATTCAGCTTCCTGAGTACTTTCTCTGTCGTAATTGTGACTGCGCACACTTCTCTTCCCTGCCACCCTTGAGTGTCCGGTATCCTGCTGTCTTCCTCAGTAAAGACTGATGCAAAATACTTGTTCAGTTCCTCTGCCATCTCCTCATCTCCCATTACAATTTCTCCAGTATCATTTTCTATCGGTCCTATATCTACTCTCACCTGTCTTTTACTCTTTATATACTTGAAAAAGCTTTTAGTATCCTCTTTGATATTATTTGCTAGTTTCCTTTCATAGTTAATCTTTTCTCTCTTAATGACCTTCTTGGTTTCCTTTTGTAAGGTTTTAAAGACTTCCCAATCCTCTGTCTTCCCACTAATTTTTGCTTCCTTGTATGCCCTCTCCTTAGCTTTAACTTTGGCTTTGACTTCTCTTGTCAACCACGGTTGCATCCTTTTTCCACTCGAAAATTTCTTCTTTTTTGGAATATACCTGTCTTGCACATTCCTCATTTTTCGCATAAACTCCAGCCACTGCTGCTCTGCCATCTTTCCCACCAGTGTCTCTTTCCAGTCAACTTTGGCCAGTTCCTCACTCATGCCACTGTAGTTTCCTTTACTCCACTGAAACACCGACACATCAGATTTCGGCTTCTCTTTTTCTAATTTCACAGTGAACTCAATCATGTTATGATCACTGCCTCCTAAGGGTTCCTTCACCTCAATCTCTCCAATCACCTCCGGTTCATTACACAATACCCAATCCAGTACAGCCGATCCCCTAGTGGGCTCAACAATAAGCTGTTCTAAAAAGCCATCTCGCAGACATTCTACAAATTCTCTCTCTTGAGATCCAGTGCCGACCTGATTTTTCCAATCTACTCGCATGTTAAAATCCGCCACAATTATCATAACACTGCCCTTCTGACAAGCCTTTTCTATTTCCAGTTGTAATTTGTAGTCCACATCCCTGCGGCTGTTTGGAGGCCTATAAATAACTGCCATCAGGGTCCTTTTACCCCTGCTATTCCTTAGCTCAACCCATAAAGATTCTGCACCTTCCGATCCTATATCACCTCTTTCTAATGATTTAATATCATTTCTTACCAATAAAGCCATGCCTCCCCCTCTGCCTACCTTCCTATCCTTCCGATACACCGTGTATCCTTGGACGTTCAGCTCCCAGAGACATGCATCCTTTAGCCAGGTTTCAGTGATGGCTACAATATCATACCTGCCAATCTGTAGCTGTACAACAAGATCATCCACCTTATTTCTTACGCTGCGTGCGTTTAAGTACAACACCTTAAGCCAGTATTTGATACTTTTTGCTTTGATTTCACTGCAACTTTATTGCACTGCAACTCATCCCAATGGCTACACATTTGCCCCATCACCTGCCTGTCTTTCCTGACATCTTTACTGCTCGCTATCTTAGATTTATTTCTGTTTTCCCCTTCCTCCGCTCTATCATTCCGGTTCCCATTCCCCTGCCAGATTAGTTTAAACCCTCCCTAACAGCTCTATTAAACTTTCCCACCAGGATATTGGTCCCCTTCGGGTTCAGGTGTAACCTGTCCTTTTTGAACAGGTCATACTTCCCCCAGAAGAGATCCCAATTATCCAAGAATCTGAAGCCCTGCCCCCTACACCAGTCTCTCAGCCAGGCATTCATCTGCCTGATCCGACTACTCTTGCCCTCGCTAGCATGTGGCACAGGTAGCAATCCCGAGATTACTACCCTGGAGGTCCTGCTTCTCAGCTTCCTTCCTAACTCCTGGAAATCTCTCTTCAGGACCTCCTCCTTTGTCCTATCTATGTCATTGGTACCAACATGTACCAAGACAACTGGCTGCTCACCCTCCCCCTTTAGAATATTCAGGACCCGATCCGAGACATCCCGTACCCTGGCACCTGGGAGGCAACACACCATGCGGGTATCTCTGTCAGGCTCACAGAATCTCCTGTCTGTTCCCCTAACTATGGAATCCCCCATGACTACCGCATCTCTCTTCACCCTCCTTCTCTCCTGCACAACAGCGCCAGGCTCAGTGCCAGAGACCCGGTCACCGTGGGCGTTCCCCGTCAGGTCATCCCCCTCAACAGCATCCAGAACAAGATATTTGTTGCTGAGGGGGACAGCCACAAGGGTGCTCTCCACTATCCGGGCATTTCTCTTCCCTCTCTTGACAGTGACCCAGTGTTCTGACTCCTGTAGCCTAGGGATGACTACCTCCCTGTAGCTCCTGTCTACCACCTCTTCACTTTCCCTGATAAGCAGTAGGTCATCAAGCTGCAGCTCCAGATCCCTAACACGGTCTCTGAGGAGCTGCATCTCGGTGCACCTGGCACAGATGTGGCCATCAGGGAGGCTGGAAGTCTCCCAGGATTCCCACATCTGACACCCTGAACAAAGCACTAACCCTGCAGGCATGCTATCTAATTCTACACGAATGAAACAGGAAAAATAAGTCTACTCACTCACTTACCTCGCCAAACAGACAAACTTTTTAAACCGTTAGCTGTGAGAGCCCTGCTGTTCCTGTCTGTCCGGGCCGATTCGCGAAAGGGGTGGGGGGGGAGAAAAAAAGAGTTGGTGCTTCGCTCTCGCCTCTTCCCGTTTATCGCCAAAGCCCGTTGAAGCCAAAGCCCTACACTCTGCTACCGCTCACTCTGCTGCCCGCTCCGACAGCTGCCCGCTGTATAGGGTGGTCTCCTTTTTAAACTCTCCGCGTGGTCCTGCTGACGTCACGCGCCTGCGCAGTCTCACCCTTCTTGCACTCGAAGTACTTCTTCCATAACAAGTACTTATGCTCTTGGGACAAAAGTGAAAGTCTGGCACTTGTTGTGAATTAATTGATATTAACAATGAGAAGGAAACTTCCATCAACCTAAATATATTTTTGTACTTCATCTCTGATTGTTACGTAAGTAACACCAGGTGGATTCCCCATAGCTTAAGGGCAAAATTGGGTGTATAGCTGCGATTAAAGAGAATGACTTGAAAAGGAGAATCTAATGTTCATTTAACTCTAAAAGGTGAGAATATGAAATAAATGAAACTCTCAACTGTGCATTTCCTATCCAGAAAAGATTGCTAGACCAAGCACTTCTAAAATCTTGCTTTTGCTGCATGTGACCATCTTCTGCAGCATTATATGCTGGATTTCCTAAATGAGCCTAATATTAAAACTTTGCTTATGCTTTTGAAAGGCATGTTTCTGCATAATTCTATTATTGCGAGATTTAAAAAATATTTTACAACCATGCTATTACATTAAGGGCTATGACCATTTGATTAGGAAATGTGGTTAAGATTTAGTGCAATTATGATATTCTTTAACAATGAAGTTCGTATATTTTTTGAAGTCAAAAGAATCCAAAGCTGGGTGCATGATTGTGCAAGTTTGTTTTTTTTTTACCTTTGCTAATGTGGTAGGGAAATTCTAGGCAGTTTCTAGAGTAGGTTACATGGTCAGCACAACATTGTGGGCTGAAGGGCCTGTAACGTGCTGTAGATTTCTATGTTCTATATTCTATGCTTCAGTTCCTGCAGCCCCTTCTGATCATCAGGTGTTGGCAGGGGCAGAGCATTAGAACAAAGAACTGCAATAGAATCAATGAAAAACTACAAAGACTGACAAACAACCAAATACTAAAAAACTATTATTAATAATAAATAAATAAATGATATTGAGAACACCAGTTGTAAAATCCTTGAAAGTGAGTCCATAGGTTGCGGAATCAGTTCGGTGTTGACGTGAGTGAAGTAATCCATGCCAACTCATTAGCCTGATGGTTAAAGAGTAATTACTATTCCTGAACCTGGTGGTGTGGGACCTAAGGCTCCTGTACCTCCTTCCCAATTGCAAGAAGAGAGCATGGCCTGGCTGGTGGGGGCCTTTGATGATAGATGCTGCTTTCTTTTGGCAGTGCTCCTTGTACGTGCGCTCCACGCTGGGGAGTGGTTTACTGTGATTGACTGGACTATATCCAGCACTTTTTGTAGAAGTGGAGTGTAGGAACCTCCACTGAATTATTCTGACTGTAAAGAACAAATGGCAATACCAAAGAATGTCATAATAGAAGTAATCTGACCAAAATGTTTAATGATCCAATGATCAAATACATTGATCAAACAGAAATTCCAATTAATTTATTAATTTTACAGAGAAATTCTGTCTAGTCTGAGAAACAAGCAGTATATCTAGCACTAAATAAGTGTGACAAGCATTTCATGAACACAAGAACATCTGGAGACACTGAAAATCCAAAGCAACACACTGGTGGAACTCAACAGGTCAGGCAGCATCTATAGAAATGAACGAACAGTCAACATCTTAGGCTGAGACCCTTCTTCAAGACTGGAAAGAAAGGAAGGAAACAACAGAATAAAGATGTGGGGGAGGAGAAAGCAGATGAGGTAGGTGATAGGTGAAGGCAGGTGGGTGGGAAAGGTAAAGGGCTGGAGAAGGAAACTGATAGGAGAGGAGAGTGGACCGTGGAAGAAAGGGAAGAAGGAGGGACATCAGGGGGAGGTGATCGGCAGGTGGGGAGAAAAGGTAAGAGGCCAGAGTGGGGAATAGAAGAAGATGAAAAGGGAGAAGGGAAAAATCAGTGGAAGGATAAATCGATGTTCATGCCATTAGATCTACTAGAGCTGTTGGGAGTGGTTTAAACTAATATGGTGGGGGATGGAACTAGTATGATAGAGCGGAGGATGAGCCAACAGGTTTACAAGTAGATGATGGGTGTAACATGAATGTAAGGAAGGACAAGCCAATGTTTGGGTACAAATGCAGACATAGCAAAGTGTTAAGTTGTACCACAGAGGCAGAATTCAAAAGGGCGAAGGATGCAGGACTGAAGGCATTGTAATTAAATATGTGTAGCACTCGTAGTAAAGTGGATGAACTCCTGGCGCATCACTGAGTCGTGGCTGAAAGAAGGCTTCAGTTGGGAGCTTAACATCTAAGGATATAATTTGTATCAAAAGGAAAGGCAGGAAGGCATAGGCAGCGGTGTGGCTCTGTTGGTAAAAGATGGAATTACATCGTTAGAAAGAGGTGACATAGGGTCAGAGAATGTTGAATCTTTGTAGCTGGAGTTAAGAAATCGCAAGGGTAAAAAAAAAAACATTTGGGAATCATATGTAGGCCTCCAAATAGTAGCCAGATGTGGGGTTGAGATTGCAAAGAGATTTGGCATGTCAACAAATACACTCAAAAACTTCTATAGTTGTACTGTGGAGAGCATTCTGACAGGCTGCATCACTGTCTGGTATGGAGGGGCTACTGCACGAGACTGAAAGAAGCTGCAGAAGGTTGTAAATCTAGTCAGCTCCATCTTAGGTACTAGCCTATAAAGTACCCAGGACATCTTTAGGGAGCGGTGTCTCAGAAAGACAACATCCATTATTAAGGACCTCCAGCACCCAGGGCATGCCCTTTTCTCACTGTTACCATCAGGTAGGAGGTACAGAAGCCTGAAGACACACACTCAGTGATTCAGGAACAGCTTCTTCCCCTCCGCCATCCGATTCCTAAATGGACATTGAATCTTTGGACACTACCTCACTTTTTTTTAAAATACAGTATTTCTGTTTTTGCATGTTTTTTTTTTATCTATTCAATGCTACGTAATTGATTTACTTGTTTATTTATTATTTTTTTTTCTCTGCTAGATTATGTATTGCATTGAACTGCTGATGCTAAATTAACAAATTTCAAGTCACATGCCGGTGATAATAAAGCTGATTCTGATTCTGAAAAGGCATTTAATAAGGGTAATAACACCATTGTAATGGGGGACTTCAATATGCAAGGGGACTGGAAAAATCAGGTTGGTGTCAGATCGTAAGAGAGGGAATTTGTTGAATGCCTATGAGATGGCTTTTTAGAGCAGCTTGTGCTTGAGCCTACTCGGGGAAAGGTTATCTTAGATTGGATGTTGCATAATAATCCAGATCTTATTAGGGAGCTTAACATAAAGAAACCCTTTGGAGACAGAGATCGTCATATGATCGAATTCATACTGCAACTTGAGAGGGAGAAGCATAAGTCACACGTATCTGTATCACAATGGAATAAAGGGAATTACAGAGGCATGAGAGAGGAGCTTTCCTGGGTGGATTGGACGAAGATAGTGGTGGGGAAGACGGCAGAGAAGAGGTGGCTTAAGTTTCTGGGAATAGTTCACAAGGTGCAGGATAGATATGTCCCACAGAGGAAGAAGTTCTCAAATGGCAGGGGTAGGCAACTGCGGCTGACAAAAGAAGTTAAGGACTGCAAAAAAGCCAAGGAAAGGGCATTTAAGGTAGCAAAAGTGAGTGGGAAGTTGGATGATTGGGAAGCTTTTAAAATCCAACAAAAGGCAATGAGAAAAGCTATAAGAAGGGAAAAGATGAAATATGAGGGCAGACTAGCCAATAATATGAAGCAGGATACCAAACGCTTTTTTTCAGTTACACAAAGCGTAAAAGGGAAGTGAGAGTTGATAAGGGATCACTGGAAAATGATGCTGGTGAAGTAGTAATGTTCAACAAAGAAATGGCAGATGAACGTAATGGGTACTTTGCATCAGTTTTCAATATGGAAGACACTCACCGTTTGCCAGAGGTCCGTGAGTGTCAGGGAGTCGGAGTGAGTGCCATTGTTATTACAAAGGTAAAAGTGCGAGGCAAACTCAAAGGTCTTAAAGTGGATAAGTCACCTGGACCAGATAGACTACATGCCAGAGTCCTGAGAAAGTTTGAAGAAGATGCTTTGGTCATGATCTTTCAAGAATCACTTGATTCTGGCATGGTCCCGGAGTATTGGAAGATTGCAATTGTTACTCCACTCTTTAAGACAGGAAGAAGGCAAAAGAAAGAAAATTATAGGCCAGTTAGCCTAATCTCAGTGGTTGGGAAAGTGTTGGAGTCTATTATTAAGGATGAGCTTTCGAGGTACTTGGAGACTAATGATAAAATGAGTCAAAGTCAGCATGGTTTCTGTAAAGAGAAATCTTGCCTGACAAATCTGTTAGTGTTCTGCGAGGAAGTAACAAACAGGTTAGATACAGGACAGGCAGTGGATGTCATTTACTTGGATTTTCAGAAAGTGTTTGATAAGATGCCACACATGAGGCTGCTTTACTAGAAAATTACTGGCATGCATAGAGGAATGGCTGATAGGCAGGAGGCAGCGAGTTTGTGAAAAAGGGCCTTTTTCGGGTTGGCTGCCAGTGATTAGTGGTGTTCCTCAGGGGTCAGTATTGGGACTGCAACTTTTCACATTGTTTGTCAATGATTTAGATAATAGATTTAGATAACTTCGTGGCAAAGTTTGCGGATGATATGAAGATAGGTGGAGGGGTAGGTAATACTGAGGAAGCAATGCGATTGCAGGACTTAGACAAGTTGAAAGAATGAAATACAGTGTTGGGAAATGTATGATAATGCATTTTGGTAAAAGGAACAATAGTGTGGACTATTAGCTAAATGGGGAGAAAGTTCAAACATCAAAGGTGCAAAGGAACTTAGGAGTCCTCGTGGAAGACTCCCAGAAGGTTAATTTACAGGTTGAGTCTGTGGTAAAGAAGACAAATGCAATGTTGAATTTTATTTCAAGGGGAATAAAATATAAAAGCAAGTAGATAATGCTGAGGCTTTATAAGACACTAGTCAGACCTCACTTGGAGTTTGGTCAACAACTTTGGGTGCCATGTTTCAAAAAGGATGTGTTGTCATTGAAGCATTGAAGAGAGTCACGTAGATGATTCTGAGAATGAAGGGGTTAACATATGAGGAGCATTTGGCAGCTTTGGGTCTGCACTTACTGGAATTTAGAAGAATGCGGGGAGATCTCACTGAAACCTACCGAATTGTGAAGGACTAGATAGGGTGGATGTTTCCTGTGATGGGGGTATCCCGAACTAGGGGGCATAGCCTCAAAATTGAGGAGCGACCTTTTAGAACAGAGGTAAGGAGGAATTTCTTTTAGCAAGAGAGTAGTATATCTGTGGAATGTTCTGCCACAGACTGCGTGGGAGGCCAAGTCCATGCGTATATTTAAGACAGAAGTTGATAGTTTCCTGACTGGACAGGGCATCTAAGGATATGGCGAGAAGGCAGGCGTATGGGGTTGAGTGGGATCCGGGATCAGCCATGATGGAATGGAGGAGCAGACTTGATGGGCTGAATGGCCTAATTCTGCTCCTGTGTCTTATTGTCTTATGGTCTTAAATATCTCTGCTAGGGCTGCCACAATTTCTGCACAGGTTGAAGGCTACCTGGATGGAATATGAGGTATTGCTCCCCCATCCTGAGAGTGGCCTCATTGTGACAAAAGAGAAGGCCACTGACCGACATTTTGGAACGGGAATGAGGATAAGAATTAAAATGGTTGGCCACCAAAAACTACTGCTTCTGGCAGATGGAATGGAAATGCTTGACAAAACACTCCCCAATTTATGTTGCGTCTCACCAATGTAGAAGAAACCACATCGGAAGCACCAGATACAATTCAGAGGTCAAGTCTTGCCTCACCTGGAAGGACTGTTTTGGGCCCTAAATGGAGGTAAGGGAGGAGGTGAATGGGCAGGTGTAGCTGTCACTTGTAGGGATAAGTGTCAGGTAGTAGATTAGTGGGGAGGGACGAATGGACAAGGGAACCATGAAGGGAGTGATCTTTGCAGTGAGTGGGGAAGAGATGAAGATGTGTTTGGTGGTAGGATCCTTTTGAGGACAGAGGAGGTTATGGAGAACGATGTGTTGGATGAGGAAGCTCATTGTGCGGTGGGAACTCTTTCCCTGTTAAAGGCGGCAGGAAGATGGGGTGAGCGCAGACACCCAGGAAACGGAGGAGATGCGAGTAAGGACAGTATCAATGGTGGGGGAATGGAAATGCCATTCTCTGATATCCTAGAAAGGAAGGCCACAACTTGGGAACAGATGCTGTAGAGGCGAAGGAACTGAGAAAATGAAAAGCATTTTTTCAGGAGACTGGGTGGGAAGAGGTCAAGATAGTCCTGGGAATTGGCAGTTTTATTAAAGATATTGCTAGACAGCTTGTCTCCAGGGATGGAGCTGCCTCACAGGTGGATAGGGTAGTTAAGAAAGCTTATGGGATGTTAGCTTTCATAAGTCGAGGGATAGAGTTTAAGAGTCGCGATGTAATGATGCAGCTCTATAAAACTCTGGTTAGGCCACACTTGGAGTATTGTGTCCAGTTCTGGTCACCTCACTATAGGAAGGATGTGGAAGCATTGGAAAGGGTACAGAGGAGAATTACCAGGATGCTGCCTGTTTTAGAAGGTATGCATTATGATCAGACATTAAGGGAGCTAGGGCTTTACTCTTTGGAGAGAAGGAGGATGAGAGGAGACATGATAGAGGTGTACAAGATAATAAGAGGAATATATAGAGTGGATAGCCAGCGCCTCTTCCCCAGGGTACCACTGCTCAATACAAGAGGACATGGCTTTAAGGTAAGGGGTGGGAAGTTCAAGGGGGATATTAGAGGAAGGTTTTTTACTCAGAGAGTGGTTGGCGCGTGGAATGCACTGCCTGAGTTAGTGGTGGAGGCAGATACACTAGTGAAGTTTAAGAGACTACTAGTCAGGTATATGGAGGAATTTAAGGTGGGGGATTATATGGGAGGCAGGGTTTGAGGGACGGCACATTGTGGGCCGAAGGGCCTGTACTGTGCTGTACTATTCTATGTTCTATGTTCTATAAACAGAGATTGAGAAAAGGGAGAAAGGTTTCGGAAATGGACCAGTGAATATAAGGGCCGGGTGGAAGCTGGAGGCAAAGTTGATGAAATTGATAAGTTTGGCATGTGTGCATGAAAAAGTACCAATGCAGTCACCAGTGTAGTGTGGGAAGAGTTAAGAAGCATTACCAGAGAAGATTTGGAACATGGACTTTTCTACATAGCCAATGAAAAAGCAGGCATAGCTGGGGCCCATGTGGGTGCCCATGGTTACCCCTTGAGTTTGGAGGAAACGGGAGGAGCCCAAGGAGAAATTGTTGAGAGTGAGGACCAGTTCTGCCAGTCGGAGGAGGGTGGTGGTGAAGGGGAACTGGTTGGTTCTTTTGTTGAGAAAGAAGCGGAGAGCTTTAAGTGTCCTGCCAAAGGGTTTCTGCTCAAAACGTCAACTGTATTCTTTTCCATAGATGCTGCCTGGCCTGCTGAGTTCTTCCAACATTTTGTGTGTGTTGCTCAGATTTCCAACATCTGCAGATTTTCTCTTGTTTGAGCTTTAAGGCTTCTTGATTGTGGATAGAATTGTGTAGAGACTGGACATCCATAGTGAAAGTGAGGTGGTCAGGGCCAGGGGATTGAAAATTTTTTTCAGATAATGAGAACACTCAGTCCTCTTTTATCGTCATTTAGAAATGCTTACATGCATTAAGAAATGATACAATGTTTCTCCAGAGTGATATCACAGAAAACAAGACAGACCAAAGACTAAAACTGACAGAACCACATAATTATAACATATAGTTACAGCAGTGCAAAACAATACCATAATTTGATAAAGAACAGACCATAGGCACAGTAAAAAAAGTCTCAAAGTCCCAAGTCGATCGACTCCCGAGTCCCTGATAGCAGGCGGCAAAAGGGAGAAACTCCCTGCCATAAACCTCCAGGCACCGTCAACTTGCCGATACCTTGGAAGTAGCCGACCCCAGCTGACACTGAGTCCATCCGTCCGAAAACTCCGAGCTTCCGACCAGCCTCTCTGATACAGCCTCCCGAGCGCCATCCTCTGCCGAGCGCCTTCAACCTCTCCCCGGCCGCTGAAACACGCAAAGTTGAGGATTTCGGGGCCTTCAGCTCCGGAGATTCCGGTTACCACACAGTAGCAGCGGCAGTGAAGCAGGCATTTCAGAAGTTTTCCAGATGTTCCGCTGTGCTCTCACGTCTGTCTCCATCAAATCAGAGTTGTGCACGGTCCCCTACTTGACAGATAACAGATATTCATCACTGAAGTGACCGCGCGCGCTGTCGTCGCGCCGCCATCTTCTCCCCCCTCCCGGGAGGAAAGTTGTTGAGGAGATCAAGAGATGTGAAGTGTCATGTATGTAGGTGGGAAGGGATTGAACCTAGGGGGATAGAATAGAATTGAGGTATGCTGACATGAGTTCAGTAGGGCAGGAGCAGGCGCAGACTGTGGACCTACATGGACAGTCAGTTTTGTGGATCTTGGGTAGAAAGAGGAAATGAGGGTAAGGGAACTGTCTGTTTGGTGACAGTGGATGTGAGTTCTCCAGAGTTGATGAGGCTAGTGATAGTGTCGGAGACAATTCTCTAATTGTCTGGAGTGGGACAATTTTCTGCTGTTCATTATCCCCACTCCGTGGCATCTGTTGCTGAAGGGTTCCCCTCTATTTCCCTAATGCAACCCTGGAGATTTTCATGAATGGCTAGGAGAAAAGTATTTGCAGAAGCAAGCAGCATTGAAGGAAATAGATGGCAGGTACTGATTTACCTTTCACCATCCAGATCCAACATAGCAAATGGTTCAACAGGTTACTGTAGTCTTACAATTATCAGCAATGTAGGAAATTTACAGATTGGAGAGAAAGATTGTGGATCAATATTCTTTTTCCTTTATAAGCAACAATAATTTATTAAAAAACACAATAAAGCCACTTCATAATGACTTGGAGTTTAATTTTAAGGCTTCCGTTAGTCTTGCGAGACCATGGACCTGCACCTGGAAAGTCTTCACTCTCCAGGGCGCAGGCCTGGGTAAGGTTGTATGGAAGACCAGCAGTTGCCCATGCTGCAAGTCTCCCCTCTCCACGACACCGATGTTGTCCAAGGGAAGGGCATTAGGACCCATACAGCTTGGCACCAGTGTCATCGCAGAGCAATGTGTGATTAAGTGCCTTGCTCAAGGACACAACGCGTTCCTTGAACTCACGAACTTCAGGTAGCAACCTCCAATGCCTTGGCCATGTGCCCACAGACAATGACTTGGAGTAAAGAACATAAAAAAAAGGAAAGGAACAAGGAAGGGAACTTGTGCTTCTGCTTTGTATCCAAACCTTCAGCGACACGTTTGGCCAACATAGCAGGAATTTCATATTAAGTTTGCTATTGAACTGCAAGCAGAACTGAAGTACTGTAAACTTTGGCAAAAACATATGTTTCTATGGCTACCCCTTGAAAACAAAAGTATAATACTCAACAAATGCGCAAAACAAGTTGCGACATATTTTTCATGCCTAGGAAGTAAATCAGCTCTAAACAGTGACTGATCAATGGTTTGGTGACACTTCATTATGATGGAATTTCTTCCACAGAATACGTTAATCAAATATGGGGAAGAATCAGACAATGGGTATAATTTTACAAGCCCGCATATAACCAACAGATGGACGGCATATCAAGAACCTGTGAATGCCCCGATCCTGGTTTTCGACTTGCACAATCCTGATCGTGCATTCTCTGGCCAAGTTTGGGTGTGCATCAGGATCCCTGAAGGTGCAAGAAAAGAGTCTGATCTTGCCTTTGCCTGAACTCTCTGTCCTTCCAGATTCGGGAAACCCTTCGCAGGCTGAGTGAAATGCAAACTATGTGGTTGAGAATAATTTGAGAACACGATTGGCGTGTGAAGAATTTTGTGCATCTGGCAGCAGCAAACTTGGAAATGCCTACATGGCAAGAGATCAGAAAAATGTCTTATGCTGGATATCAATATGCAGTAGACACCATGGCTACACTCAAGAACCTCAGTTCAGCCCTCGCTCAGTGATAGCATTCCTGCCTCTGTCTCAAAAGCTTGTAGATTCCAGTCCCAGAACTGTAGATATTGTTACTTAATCAGGAACTGTATGGAGACAGTACCGCATTGTTTCATGGAGATACTAGTGGATCTGCCTTTCAGAGAGCATTACAGCATAGAAACAGTCCCTTTGGTCCATCAAATTCATGCCAGCCTGATCTGCTCAGTCCCATTTACCTACACCCAGACCATAGCCTTCTATACATCTCTCAATCCTTTCTCAGGAGGATACAACTCTGAGATTCATCTTCTCCAGATAGCCAAGAAATACAGAAAAACCATGGGAGAAAAGACATAAACCACATCTATAGAGTGGAATAAATAGCTGATGTTTCAGGCTGAGACCTTTGATCAGGATCCACCAATATACTACTCCCAGACCCATGACCTGAAACCATGTTTTATAGAATCTTCTATCATATTCTCCTATTATGGAGAACATATGCTGTAATATCACACTGATAAGCTGACAGTCCTCTGTAATCGTGACTTTTAATTAAGTTTATTATAAAATTCCTTTAAATCCTCCCTTTCATTACATTCTTTCATTGTTTGAAGCTTTTCTCCAGTTGTACTAATCCACATTTCATCGGGGTCCTGTTGAGAGTGACTGTGTGTATGCATGTTTGCATGCACATGCATGTATATGTGATAGACTCTTTATGTATGGCTTCTGTGATATAATTGCAATAATGAAAAATGATCTATGTTGTTATAGGTAAAACTATACTGGTAATACTTGAAATTTTAAAAAATGGAGTCACTAGAAATTTGAAACAAAAACAGAAATGCTGTAAAAACTCAGCAGGTCAGGCAGCATCTGTAGGAAGAAAATATTCAATGTCTCAAACCTATTCTGGTATCTGTCCCCCACTTTTCTTTCGCTACATCAACGACTGCATTGGCACTGCTTCCTGCACGCATGCTGAGCTCGTTGACTTTATTAACTTTGCCCCCAACTTTCACCCTGCCCTCAAGTTTACCTAGTCCATTTCCAACACCTCCCTCCCCTTTCTAGATCTTTCTGTCTCTGTCTCTGGAGACAGCTTATCTACTGGTGTCTACTATAAGCCTACTGACTCTCACAGCTATCTGGACTATTCTTCTTCTCACCCTGTCTCTTGCAAAAATGCCATCCCCTTCTCGCAATTCCTCCGTCCCCGCCGCATCTGCTCTCAGGATGAGGCTTTTCATTCCAGGACAAGGGAGGTTTCCTCCTTTTTTAAAGAAAGGGGCTTCCCTTCCTCCACCATCAACTCTGCTCTCAAACGCATCTCCCCCATTTCACGCACATCTGCTCACACTCCATCCTCCCGCCACCCCACTAGGAATAGGGTTCCCCTGGTCCTCACCTACCACCCCACCAGCCTCCGGGTCCAAAATATTAGTCTCCGTAACTTCCGCCACCTCCAACGGGATCCCACCACTAAGCACATCTTTCCCTCCCCCGCCCCCCCCCCCGCTTGCCACAGGGATCGCTCCCTACGCGACTCCCTTGTCCATTCGTCCTCCCCATCCCTCCCCACTGGTCTCCCTCCTGGTACTTACCCTTGTAAGTGGAGCAAGTGCTACACATGCCCTTACACTTCCTCCTTTACCACCATTCAGGGCCCCAGACAGTCCTTCCAGGTGAGACGATACTTCACCTGTGAGTCGGCTGGGGTGATATACTGCGTCCGGTGCTCCCGATGTGGCCTTCTATATATTGGCGAGACCTGACGCAGACTGGGAGATCGTTTTGCTGAACACCTATGCTCTGTCTGCCAGAGAAAGCAGGATCTCCCAGTGGCCACACATTTTAATTCCACATCCCATTCCCATTCTGACATGTCTATCCATGGCCTCCTCTACTGTAAAGATGAAGCCACACTCAGGTTGGAGGAACAACACCTTATATTCCGTCTGGGTAGCCTCCAACCTGATGGCATGAACATTGACTTCTCTAACTTCCGCTAATGCCCCACCTCTCCCTCGTACCCCATCCGTTATTTATACACACACATTCTTTCTCTCTCTCTCCTTTTTCCTCCCTCTGTCCCTCTGACTATACCCTTGCCCATCCTCTGGGTTTTTCCCCCTTCCCCCTTTTCCTTCTCCCTGGGCCTCCTGTCCCATGATCCTCTCATATCCCTTTTGCCAATCACCTGTCCAGATCTTGGTTCCATCCCTCCCCCTCCTGTCTTCTCCTATCATTTCGGATCTCCCCCTCCCCCTCCCACTTTCAAATCTCTTACTAACTCTTCCTTCAGTTAGTCCTGACGAAGGGTCTCGGCCCGAAACGTCAACTGTACCTCTTCCTAGAGATGCTGCCTGACCTGCTGCGTTCACCAGCAACTTTGATGTGTGTTGCTTGAATTTCCAGCACCTGCAGAGTTCCTCGTGTTTGCGATGTTTCAAGTCGTTCCCCTACTGTCAGAACCAGGAAAGAAAGATTATGTTTTTAGAAGGAGGGTGGGTGGGGGAGTGTTGTGCAAAACAAAGGGAGAGTCTGTGAAATGATGAGTCAAATTAGCTTAATAGGGGCAATTATCAGTACTTTAAACAAATAGGCCTTGGTTGGGGTTGTTAACTGTTACTGTTGGGATTTGCCTGGCAGGCTAGACTCGTGTGTAGGATTAAAAAGAAAATCACAGAAAATGGAAAGTGCTTGAAGAACTAAGCAGGTCAGGCTTAATTTGTGGATTGAGAAATTGTTAATATCTTGGACAAGGAACCCTTCATCAGACCTGACAGAGAGAAGTAAGTAGTTTGGGTTAGCAGCAAATTGGGATGAAATCACATTTTTCTTTCCCCATATGCTGGTTTTTCTAGCATTTTTTAATAGAAATTTAATATCTGTATTTGATCAACACACACAAAATGCTAGAGGAATTCAGCAAAGCAGGTCGCATCTATGGAGGGGAATAATCAGTCAATATTCTGGGCCGAGACTGACTGTTATTTTCCTCAGTAGATGGTGCTGACCTACTGGGTTTCTTCAACATTTTACTGTGCATATGTTGCTCAAGGTTTTGGCATCTGCAGAAGATTAGATTAGATTCAACTTTATTGTCATTGTGCTGAGTACAGATACAAAGCCAATGAAATGCAGTTAGCATCTGACCAGAAATGCAAAGGATAGTGTTATTTACAAAATAACTGCGAATAAAAAGTAAGTGCTACAGCACACAAATATAAAAGTACTGAGACAGAACAATACGGGTGCAATACTGCTTAGTGCTGTGATGTGAGGTTCAGCAGGCTCACAGCCTCAGGGAAGAAGCTCTTCCTGTGCCTGCTGGTGTGGGAGCGGAGGCTCCTGTAGCGCCTACCAGATGGGAGGAGAGTAAAAAGTCCATGGTTAGAGTGAGATGCATTCTTGATAATGATTTTCGCCCTACCCAGGCAGCGTTTATGGTAGATAGACGATAGACAATAGACAATAGGTGCAGGAGTAGGCCATTCTGCCCCTTCGAGCCAGCACCACCATTCACTTTTATCATGGCTGATCATCCACAATCAGTACCCTTTTCCTGCCTTCTCCCCATATCTCTTGACTCCGCTATCATTAAGCGCTCTGTCTAACGCTTTCTTGAAAGCATCCAGAGAATTGGCCTCCACTGTCTTCCGAGGCAGAGCATTCCACAGATCCACAACTCTCTGGGTGAAAAAGTTTTTCCTCAACTCCATTTTAAGTGGCCTACCCCTTATTCTCAAATTGTGGCCTCTGGTTCTGGACTCCCCCAACATCGGGAACATGTTTCCTGCCTCTAGCGTGTCCAATCCCTAAATAATCTTATATGTTTCAATCAGATCCCCTCTCATCCTTCTAAATTCCAGTGTATACAATCCCAGTCACTCCAATCTTTCAACATATGACAGCCCCCCCATCCTGGGAATTAACCTCGTGAAACTCTGCTGCACTCCCTCAATAGCAAGAATGTCCTTCCTCAAATTTGGAGACCAAAACTGTACACAATACTCCAGGTGTGGTCTCACCAGGGCCCTGTACAACTGCAGAAGGACCTCTTTGCTCCTATACTCAACTCCCCTTGTTATGAAGGCCAACATGCCATTAGCTTTCTTCACTGCCTGCTGTACCTGCATGCTTACTTTCAGTGACTGATGAACAAGGACACCTAGATCTTGTTGTACTTCCCCTTTTCTTAACTTTATACCATTCAAACAGTAATATGCCTTCCTGTTCTTGCCACCAAAGTGGATAACCTCACATTTATCCACATTAAACTGCATCTGCCATGCATCTGCTCACTCACCCAACCTGTCCAAGTCATCCTACATTATCTTAACATCCTCTGCACATTTCACACTGCCACCCAGCTTTGTGTCATCTGCAAATTTGCTAATGTTACTTTTAATCCCTTCATCTAAATCATTAACATATATTGTAAATAGCTGCGGTCCCAGCACCGAGCCTTGCGGTACCCCACTACTCACCGCCGGCCATTCTGAAAGGGACCCGTTAATCCCTACTCTTTGTTTCCTGTCTTCCAACTAATTTACGATCCATTTCAGTGCCCTACCCACAATACCATGTGCTCTAATTTTGCCCACTAATCTCCTATGTGGGACCTTATCAAAGGCTTTCTGAAAGTCCAAGTACACTACATCCACTGGCTCTCCCTTGTCCACTTTCATAGTTACATCCTCAAAAAATTCCAGAAGATTAGTCAAGCATGATTTCCCCTTTGTAAATCCATGCTGACTTGGACCGATCCTGTTACTGCTATCCAAATATGCCACTATTTCATCCTTTATAATTGACTCCAGCATCTTCCCCACCACTGATATCAGGCTAACTGGTCTATAATTCCCTGTTTTCTCTCTCCCTGCTTTCTTAAAAAGTGGGATAACATTAGCTACCCTCCAGTCCTCAGGAACCGATCCTGAATCTATAGAACATTGGAAAATAATTACCAATGCGTCCACAATTTCTAGAGCCACCTCCTTAAGTACCCTGGGGTGCAGACCATCAGGCCCTGGGGATTTATCAGCCTTCAGACCCATTAGTCTATCCAACACCATTTTCTGCCTAATGTGAATCTCTTCTGTTACCCTAGGTCCTCCGGCCACTATTACATCTAGGAGATTGTTTGTGCCTTCCCTAGTGAAGACAGATCCAAAGTACCTGTTCAACTTGTCTGCCATTTCCTTGTTCACCCGTTTCTGTCTTCAAGGGCCCAACTCAGCCCCGACTAGGAGTTGAGGACGCCATCGCCTTCCTGCTGAACTGTGTCTACGCCCACCTGGACAAGCCAGCGAGCACTGTGAGGGTGATGTTTTTTGACTTCTCCAGTGCGTTCAACACCATCCGCCCTGCTCTGCTGGGGGAGAAGCTGACAGCGATGCAAGTGGATGCTTCCCTGGTATCATGGATTCTTGATTACCTGACTGGCAGACCACAATACGTGTGCTTGCAACACTGTGTGTCCGACAGAGTGATCAGCAGCACTGGGGCTCCATGGGGGACTGTCTTGTCTCCCTTTCTCTTCACCATTTACACCTCGGACTTCAACTACTGCACAGAGTCTTGTCATCTTCAGAAGTTTTCGGATGACTCTGCCATAGTTGGATGCATCAGCAAGGGAGATGAGGCTGAGTACAGGGCTACGGTAGGAAACTTTGTCACATGTTGTGAGCAGAATTATCTGCAGCTTAATGTGAAAAAGACTAAGGAGCTGGTGGTAGACCTGAGGAGAGCTAAGGTACCGGTGACCCCTGTTTCCATCCAGGGGGTCAGTGTGGACATGGTGGAGGATTACAAATACCTGGGGATACGAATTGACAATCAACTGGACTGGTCAAAGAACACTGAGGCTGTCTACAAGAAGGGTCAGAGCCGTCTCTATTTCCTGAGGAGACTGAGGTCCTTTAACATCTGCCGGACGATGCTGAGGATGTTCTACAAGTCTGTGGTGGCCAGTGCCATCATGTTTGCTGTTGTGTGCTGGGACTCATTCCACCGAGATGCAGCACTGAGCGTCATAGGAAGTCATTCCTGCCTGTGGCCATCAAACTTTACAACTCCTCCCTTGGAGGGTCAGACACCCTGAGCCAATAGGCTGGTCCTGGACTTATTTCATAATTTACTGGCATAATTTACATATAACTATTTAACTATTTATGTTTCTATTACTATTTATTATTTATGGAGCAACTGTAATGAAAACCAATTTCTTCCGGGATTAATAAAGTATGACTATGACTATGACTATGAACTTTGGTCTTAACTAATTTTTTCCTCTTTACATACCTAAAGATGTTCTCAATGGTGGGCAATTGGGTGCCAATAATCCGCTGGGCAGTTTTCACCACACGCTGGAGTGCTTTGCGGTCCGATATGGGACAATTGCCATACCACACTGAGATGCAGTTGGTGAGTATGCTTCAATGGTACAGTGGTAAAAGTCCGTCTGTATCCTTGGACAGAGGTCAGCTTTCTTGATGCTCCGCAGGAAATAAAAGCACTGTTGCGCCCTTTTGACCAGGATGGAGGAGTTCAGGGACCAGGTGAGATCCTCGGATAGGTTGACACCAAAGAATCTGAAGCTTGGTACACGCTCCACTACAGTTCCGTTGATGTAGGTGGAGACGTGAGTGTGGCTCTCTTGTATTTATACTTACTGTACAACATCACTGTAGTATCTATGTAGAAGGTATACATTTGCTGAGAAATTAGACCTGGTTACACTTACTTTTTTAGGATCATACAATCCATTGATGCCTTAGAGTCATACAGCACAGAAACAGGCCACTTGGCCGAAATGGTCCATGCCAACCAAGATTCCCATCTGATTTGATCCCATTTGTCAGTGGGACTCATATCTCTCTAAACCATGGATTTTCAATCTTTTTTATGCCATGGACCAACACTGTTAAGCAAGGGGTCCATGGTACCAAGGTTGGAAACCCCTGCTCTGAACCTTTCCTCTCCATCCACCTGCCCAAGTACCTTTTAAATGTGGTTAATACACCTACCCCAACCACTTTGTCATGTACCTTATTCCATATACTGACCATTCTCTGGGTGCAAAAGTTGCCCCTCAGGTTCCTATCAAATTATTCTCCTTTTACTGTTGGAATTCTTTGAAGACATGAAAGCAGGATAGACAAGGGAGGACTGGTTGATGTTGGGTACTTGGATTTTCAGAAGGCCTTTGACAAGTTGCCAGACATGAGGCTGCTTAACAAGCTACAAGCTCATGGTATTAGAGGAAAAATTCCAGCATGCATAAAGCAGTGGCTCATTGGTAGGTGGCAAAGAGCGAGAATAAAGGGAGCCTTTTCTAGTTGGTTGCCGGTGACTAGTGGTGTTCCACAGGGACCTGTGTTGGGACCGATTCTTTATACGTTGATGATTCGGATAATGGAATTGATGGCTTTGGCAGGCCCGGATATTTGGAGGGTATGGTCCAGGTCCGGGTCAGGATCCATTCAGCAGCCTTATCACAGTTGGAAAGAAGCTGTTCCCAAATCTGGCCATACGAGTCTTCAAGCTCCTGAGCCTTCTCCTGAGGGAAGAGGGATGAAAAGTGTGTTGGCTGGGTGGGTCGTGTCCTTGATTATCCTGGCAGCACTGCTCCAACAGTGTGCGGTGTAAAGTGAGTCCAAGGACGGAAAATTGATTTGTGTGACGTGCTGGGCTGTGTTCACGATCTTTTGCAGCTTCTTCCGGTCTTGAACAGGACAACTTCCATATCAGGTTGTGATGCACCCTAGAAGAATGCTTTCTACTGTGCATCTATAAAAAATAGTGAGGGTTTTAGGGGACAGGCCAAATTTCTTTGGCTTTCTCAGGAAGTAAAGGCACTGGTAGGCCTTCTTGGCAGTGGACTCTGCTTGGTTGGACCAAGTCGGGTCATTTGTGATATTGACCACAAGGAACTTGAGGCTTTTGATCTGTTCCACTTGCGCACCACCGATGAAAATGGGGTTGTGCAGCCCGCTACTCCTTCTGAAGTCAACAACCAATTCCTTCGTCTTATTGACATTGAGAGATAGGTTATTGTCTTCGCACCATGCCACCAGGTTCTTAATTTCCTCTCTGTACTCAAACTCATCATTACCTGTATGCCTACAATTGTGGTGTCATCAGCAAACTTATATATTAAGTACGATGGAAACTTGGCTACACAATCATGGGTGTACAGTGAGTACAGCAGGGGTCTGAGTACACAGCCTTGTGGGGCACCGGTGCTCAGAATAATTGTAGAGGAGAGCTTAATCTTCCGATCTTCTCAGGCTCTTACTACTTTTCAGCCACCAATAATTAATGATGGTTCTATAGCTGTCTCCTTTGCAGCTTGATCTACAGAGTTAGTCCTTCTGTTCTGTCTTTCCCCTAACATTGCAGTGAAGATGGTGCTAATGAGATGTAACGACACCTTTCAGGCAGCTAACAAAGCTACTAACAATTCTACTAAATATACTTTCTCGGAACTAAATTTCCAGCCTGAAATTTCCCACTGGGAGGTGTGATTTTGAACTGTCTATATGACATGGTAAGCTGAAGTACTTGACAAAATGGACTCTCGAGTATGCAGGTATGGCTGCAGTGGCCTTTGCTGGAGTGGACTTGGGGCCGGAATGAAGCAGTGGGGCCTGGGCCCGAGAACGGAAAATGAACTGATGTTTAGCTAATTTAGGTGCTGAACCAGATTAAAAAGATTAAGGCGTCAAGGCCGAGAGTGGAGGACGAACTGGTGTCCAACTCACTACTTCATGAGCCATTACTCTCCTCAACACTGAATTGACTCTGCAGCTGCGGCCTGCAGCCATCGACCTCCTGCACCGGCTACAGCGCTGAACTTTTTTTGGGGACTTTGCAGTTCATGGTCTGTGGACTGTTTGTTCTCTCTTTAATTGTTTGCACAATTTGATCTTCCTTTTTCACACATTGGATGTTTGACTGCCTTTGTGCTGTGGGGTTTTTAGTGATATCTTTTGTGTTTCTTTGTTTTGTGACTGCCTGCAAGAAGATGAATATCAACATTGTATATAGTATACTTATTTTGATAATAAATGTACGCTGAACAGAATTGCTGCTCACTGGATTTTTTTTTGATTTTCGCACCATTCTCTGTAAACTCTAAAAACAGGTATACGTTTAAATCCCAGGCGATCAGCTGTTTCAAACCACTCCATCTGGCACCAACAATCATTCCATGGTCAAAGCCACTTAGATCACATTTCTTCCACATTCTGATGTTTGATCTCAACAACAACTGAACCTCTTGACCATGTGTGGGTGCTTTTATGCATTAAGTTGTTGCCACTTGATTGGTCGAGTAGATAATTGCATTAACAAGCGTACAAGGTACACGTGTACCTAATGAAGTGGCCACAGGGTATAGGTCTACAGTTTCTCCCTTGCTTTAGTGCATGAGGGATCAGTAAGTGAGGACAGCAAATGGTGTTCTGAACTAAGTGGAGCTACGTCCCCATCAGGAAATGAGAATTTTCTGCTGTGGTTCACCCACAGACAAGTTAAATTTGGATATGGCATTTGTACTCAATGATGTGAGTAGCTAATTTTAATTACATAATGACTGAAAATGGAGCAAAACAGTGTGACTTACAGTACTGTGCAAAAGTCTTGGGCACAGAAATCACAGAGTACTTTAGTAATTTTATGTATTGCACTGTACTACTGCTGCAAAAAAAAACAAATTTCATGACACATGTGAGTGACGATAAACCTGATTCTGATATGGGTCTCTTGTGTGGACTGGGAGTGGGAACATAGAACACAGAACGGTACAGCACAGTACAGGCCCTTCGGCCCACAATGTTGTGCCGACCCTCAAACCCTGCCTCCCAAATAAGCCCCCACCTTAAATTCCTCCATATACCTGTCCAGTAGTCTCTTAAACTTCACTAGTGCATCTGCCTCCACCACTGACTCAGGCAGTTCATTCCACGCACGAACCACTCTCTGAGTAAAAAACCTTCCTCTAATATCCCCCTTAAACTTCCCACCCATTACCTTAAAGCCATGTCCTCTTGTATTGAGCAGTGGTGCCCTGGGGAAGAGGCGCTGGCTATCCACTCTATCTATTCCTCTTATTATCTTGTACGCCTCTATCATGTCTCCTCTCATCCTCCTTCTCTCCAAAGAGTAAAGCCCTAGCTCCCTTAATCTCTGATCATAATCCATACTTTCTAAACCAGGCAGCATCCTGGTAAATCTCCTCTGTACCCTTTCCAATGCTTCCACATCCTTCCTATAGTGAGGTGACCAGAACTGGACACAGTATTCTAAGTGTGGCCTAACCAGAGTTTTATAGAGTTGCATCATTACATCGCGACTCTTAAACTCTATCCCTCGACTTACGAAAGCTAACACCCCATAAACTTTTTTAACTACCCTGTCCACCTGTGAGGCAACTTTCAGGGATCTGTGGACATATACCCCGAGATCCCTTTGCTCCTCCACACTACCAAATATTCTGCCATTTACTTTGTACTCTGCCTTGGAGTTTGTCCTTCCAAAGTGTACCACCTCACACTTCTCCGGGTTGAACTCCATCTGCCACTTCTCAGCCCACTTCTGCATCCTATCAATGTCTCTCTGCAATCTTTGACAATCCTCTACACTACCTACAACACCACCAACCTTTGTGTCATCTGCAAACTTGCCAACCCACCCTTCTACCCCGACATCCAGGTCGTTAATAAAAATCACGAAAAGTAGAGGTCCCAGAACAGATCCTTGTGGGACACCACTAGTCACAATCCTCCAATCTGAATGTACTCCCTCCACCACCACCCTCTGCCTTCTGCAGGCAAGCCAATTCTGAATCCACCTGGCCAAACTTCCCTGGATCCCATGCCTTCTAACTTTCTGAATAAGCCTACCATGTGGAACCTTGTCAAATGCCTTCCTAAAACCCATATAGATCACATCCACTGCACTACCCTCATCTATACGCCTGGTCACCTCCTCAAAGAACTCTATCAGGCTTGTTAGACACGATCTGCCCTTCACAAAGCCATGCTGACTGTCCCTGATCAGACCATGATTCTCTAAATGTCTATAGGTCCTATCTCTAAGAATCTTTTCCAACAGCTTTCCCACCACAGACGTAAGGCTCACTGGTCTATAATTGCCCAGACTATCCCTACTACCTTTTTTGAACAAGGGGACAACATTCGCCTCCCTCCAATCCTCTGGTACCATTCCCATGGACAACAAGGACATAAAGATCCTAGCCAGAGGCTCAGCAAACTCTTCTCTCGCCTCGTGGAGCAGCCTGGGGAATATTCCGTCAGGTCCCGGGGACTTATCTGTCTTAATGTATTTTAACAACTCCAACACCTCCTCTCCCTTAATATCAACATGCTCCAGAACATCAGCCTCACTTATATTGTCCTCATCGGCATCAAGTTCCCTCTCATTGGTGAATACCGAAGATAAGTATTCATTGAGGACCTCGCTCACTTCCACAGCCTCCAGGCACATCTTCCCACCTTTATCTCTAATTGGTCCTACCTTCACTCCTGCATCCTTTTTTTCTTCACATAATTGAAGAATGCCTTGGGGTTTTCCTTTACCCTACTCACCAAGGCCTTCTCATGCCCCCTTCTTGCTCTTCTCAGCCCCTTCTTAAGCTCCTTTCTTGCTTCCCTATATTCCTCAATAGACCCATCTCATCCTTGCTTCCTAAACCTCATGTATGCTGCCTTCTTCCACCTGACTAGATTTTCCACCTCACTTGTCACCCATGGTTCCTTCACCCTACCATTCTTTATCTTCCTCACCAGGACAAATTTATCCCTTACATCCCGCAAGAGATCTCTAAACATCGACCACATGTCCATAGTACATTTCCCTGCAAAAACATCATCCCAATTCACACCCGCAAGTTCTAGCCTTATAGCCTCATAATTTGCCTTTCCCCAATTAAACATTTTCCTGTCCTCTCTGATTCTATCCTTTTCCATGATAATGCTAAAGGCCAGGGAGCGGTGGTCACTGTCCCCCAGATGTCACCTACTGAGAGATCTGTGACCTGACCCGGTTCATTACCTAGTACTAGATCTAGTATGGCATTCCCCCGGTCGGCCTGTCCACATACTGTGACAGGAATCCATCCTGGACACACTTAACAAACTCTGCCCCATCTAAACCCTTGGAACTAATCAGGTGCCAATCAATATTAGGGAAGTTAAAGTCACCCATGATAACAACCCTGTTATTTTTGCACCTTTCCAAAATCTGCCTCCCAATCTGCTCCTCTGTATCTCTGCTGCTACCAGGGGGCCTATAGAATACCCCCAGTAGAGTAACTGCTCCCTTCCTGTTCCTGACTTCCACCCATATTGACTCAGAAGAGGATCCTGCTACATTACCCACCCTTTCTGTAGCTGTAATAGTATCCCTGACCAGTAATGCCACCCCTCCTCCCCTTTTTCTGCCCTCTCTATCCCTTTTAAAGCACTGAAATCCAGGAATATTGAGTATCCATTCCTGCCCTGGTGCCAGCCGAGTCTCTGTAATGGCCACTACATCATAATTGCATGTATGTATCCAAGCTCTCAGTTCATCACCTTTGTTCCTGAAGGGAAGGGGGCAGGGAGAGGGGAATTGTGGTTGGGAAAAGGGGAAGGGAGCAGGGAGGAAGCAGAAAGAGAGAGAGAGACATTCCGTAATGACCAGTAAACCAAACATCCCTTGGTCCCCCAGATTTACAAACTCGCTCTCCACTTCACGTTGACCAACACGGTACTGTGCAAAGGTCTTAGTTACCCTAGCTATATATACATACATATGTGCCTGAAACTTTTGCACAGTACTATACAAAATGCAAAAGTAACTCCCAATAAAATGAGTAGTGAATTGAAGTGCCCTCTGGAATCATTATCATATTTAAAAAATCAACTCTGGCTATTTAAATATTTTTTAAAAATCTGTCATGGTGGAGTCTGGTAATGACTAAGCCCTTTGTGAACTGTAACAGCAGTCAGACCTCTTCATCATTAGACTTGATGCTGCCACTCTGAAAGATTTGCAGTGAGCTGATATCAAAAAATGCAGAAGGGAGTGTTCCCTTGTCAAAAGGGATCTTATCATTACAACCTTTCCCATGCCATTTTCCCATCCCAATCCCGCATTGGTTAGAGTGATCTCTTTAAAAGTTCTGACCCATTTCCTGCTGCAACACTGAAAGATAAAGATTGGATTTCAATACTCTTAACAAGCAAGCACGAACATGCCAACTTTTAGCTTTATTTATGTTTTCATGTTTGTACTACTGCTCACACAGCTCCATTTTAGTGCACTGAGGTCCATTTTCTAATCTGTTTTAACCATTTCTCAAATTCTTACACCAGTGTTGAATCCATTCTGCTTCTATTTCTGTATCAATTAACAGCATTCCATCCCAACCACCCCATCACCCGGCACCTCCCTCAGCTTTTGACATATTTTCAGTGTTTCTAATATTCTTTAATTTCTTCCGCCATGCCTCACACTGAGATACTTAGCCATCTTCTAAACGTTAAATTGAGGAGACTGCTGTTGTGCTACTGAAAGCAATTTTGCAGATTATTCTTATAAATATATATCCCAACATATTGTGTGATCGTGATTTTGGAAACTTTCTAAATGTTTCAGTATTTCTTCCATGATGTGAGGAATGAAAGGGAATGAAAGAGTTAACATATGAGGAGTGCTTAAAGGCTCTGGACCTGTACTTGCTGGAGTTTAGAAGAGTGAAGGGGATCTCACTGAAACCTATTGAATATTGGAAGGTCTGCAACTCTAGATAGAACAGATGTGGAGAGGACTTTTCCTATAGAGGGGAGTCTACGACTAGAGGGCATAGTCTCAGAATACATAGAAACATAGAAGGACGTCCCTTTAGACCAGAGAAGAAGAAGAATTTCTTTAGCTTGAAGGTGGTGAACCTACAGAAGTAATTGCCACAGACAGCTGTGGAGGCCAAGTCATTGGGTATATTTAAAGTGGAGGTTGATATTTTCTTGATTGGTAAGAGTATCAAATGTTACAGGGAGCGGCAGGAGAATGGGGTGAAGAGAGATAATAGATCAGCCTTGATGGAATGGCAGAGCAGACTCAGTGGGTTAAATGGCCTAATTCCTACGGAGTAGACTTTATTCCAGTGCACACTGAGGAATTTAAACCACGTCTTTCATTTCAGATCGAAGTTTGAATAGGGCATTGCTAAATCCGTGGGTTTGGCACGTCTTGGCGAAATAACCACGAGGGCAATCAGCATATGTGGATTTATATGATAATTATTGTAATGACACTTAAAGGTAGCATGGTGGATTTTACTTTGCAGTGATCAAAAGTATCAATGTAAGCTGTTTTCCTACTGCTTAGGATTCTGTCAAGCTGCTGGCTGAGATCAGCCACAATGCAGATTGAATTTGTGATTATTCAGATCAATAATTCATTGCTTTCGAGTTTGATCAATTAGCACCCAAAACTTCTTGTTATCAAGAAAACTGCAGATCCAAAGACACAAAAAAAAATCAATTGGTTCTCAGCTGGCTTGAAGAACTCATTATCACGGTTTGTCCTTGTGGGAGCATTGAAGCCCAATCTGTGAACTATGCAACTGGCTCAGATGAAATATCACCATAACAAAAAGTGCAGTTAATTTAAAATAAGTAGCTTCATGTCTGTTAAAATAGTAATTCTGGTAGATTGATCATTTGTATCTCAGTGAAATGTACAGCTTTTCAATTACAATATCTAAAACATGACCGACAACTTCAAGGGCAATGTTAAAATTGGAAATATGCCATCATTTAGGAAAAGTGGTTAATTGTATGCCCAGGAACTGAAGGAGCTGCCATCCAAATATGAGAGGTAAATGACACTGCAGACAACAGTAATAACTGTATGGATGTGTAGTGGAGAGTATGTAGACAGGCTGCATCATGGCCTGGTATGGAAACACTAATGTCTTTGAATGGAAAATCCTACAAAAGGTAGTGGACTTAGCCCTGTACATAAATTTTTTTGGTTTGAACAAAGTTATATTATCAAACCCTATTATATCTAATTTTTTTTCAACCCTCGGTTATGGATCAAGCCCTTATGATATGGAAAATGAAATGTATAACATGTTTCCGTGACTTATTTCTGAATAACTGTTTCATGTTTTTTGAACAGTTATCTAATAAATTTAATTTGCCCAGATCCCACTTTTTTAGGTATTTACAAATAAGAAACTTTTTAAATACCACGCCTCCTACCTTCCCGATTTCACACCCTACTGATATCATCAATAAAATTTTAGGTTTAAATCCCTTTCAGAAGGGATTAATAGCAACTATTTATGATATAATCACAAAATTACAGCCAGGTATATCTGATAAAGTTAAAAACGAATAGGAAAGGGAACTTCGACTTTGCCTACCTATAGAGAAATGGGATAAACATTTTCAATTAGTTAGTTCTTCCTCTATATGTGCCAAACATACGCTAATACAATTTAAAGTAGTGCATACGGCCCATATGTCTAAAGATAAACTAGCCCGTTTTTATTCCCATATAAACCCTATTTGTGTTAGATGTCACTCTGAGGTGGCTTCCTTAACTCATATGTTTTGGTCCTACCCTTTTTTGGAAAAATTCCGGAAAGATATTTTTGATATTATTTCAACAGTTTTGTGTGTTGACTTACAACCCCATCCAATTATGGTAATTTTTGGTTTGCCAATGACAAAACATAGATTTTTATCCTCTTCAGCCTGTCGGATGATCACATTTGTTACTTTAATGGCCAGAAGATCTATTTTATTGAACTGGAAGGAGACCAACCCTCCTACCACATTTCAATGGTTTTCCCAAACTATATCATGTTTAAATTTAGAAAAAATCAGAAATGACATTTTTGATCCTTCGGTTAAATTTGAAGAGACTTGGAAACCATTTATTCAACATTTTCATATGATGTAATTTGACCTTTCCAAATCCTTCTTACTAACTTAAAATATATGAATAGAGGAGCAGAGTTGACGACATTATTGAATATATTCAATTTAAGATATTGGTCCAGCCTTGTTTTGTTCCATTTGCTTTTTTTTGGGGTTTAGTATTTAGTTTTTTTTGGGGGGGGGTTTCTTTGCATTTTTTTCTTTTTATTTCTTTTTTCTCTATGATTAACTATATTAAGAGTTTGGAAGTCTATTACACCTGTATTATTTGAAGTCTTTTTTGTACATGTTTATCAACAATAAGATTATTCCAATCTCTCTATATCAATATTGTTATTCTGTTTATAATTCTGGAAAAATAATGAAAAGATTTAAAAAGAAAGAAAGGATTCAGCCCTGTACATCATGGCTAAAGCTCTCCCAACCATTGAGCACATCTACATGAAACGCTGTCGTAGGAAAGCAGCATCCATCATTAGCGATCCCCACCGCCCAGGTCACGTTCTTTTCTCACTGCTGCCATTAGGTAGAAGGTACTCTCACCACCACATTCAAGAAGAGTTGCTACCCCTTAACCAGCAGGTTCTTGAATAAAGGCTACTCATCTGCCCCATCTTTAAAATGTTCCAACATTCAATGATCTCACTTTAAGGACCTTATCTCATGTTTTTTGTAATTTATTTATATTTATTTATATTTGAATTTGTAGAGTTTGTTGTCTTCTACACTCTGGTTGATCTTTCATTGATCCTGTTAGAGTTACTATTCTATAGATTTGCTGAGTATGCCCACAGGAAAATTAATCTCAGGGTTGTATATGGTGACATTTATGTACTCTGATAATAAAATTTACTTTGAACTTTTAATAATTAAAAACAACATATCAATTGAAAAGCACCTTACAAAAAAAACCTGTTGTACTGAAAACGTTCAATAAAATGGGGCTGGATGCTTTGAAGATTTTGATTGTATCGTGACGCTCTGGGGGGACGTGGTCGACAGCCCGCCCCTTTATTTCTAATGACCAGCACTGTACTGTTTATTGTTCTTGTGTTGAAGTGCTTTTGTGGGATTATGGTGGGAAGTTCCAGTTCATTTATTACATTTTAGCTTGGGTTATAGTGTACAGTTATTCACTTGTGTATTTATGGGTCACCCTAACTGTAACCGGGGTGTGCGTTGGTCACCTCCCCCGTCTGGTGAGACTCTTTGGGTTCACTCTCCCGGTCATGGTGCCGGGTCTGTTTTGCATTTACCACAATAAAACGGTTGTTCAGTTCAACCAGTTTCCTCGTCTGTCATTATGGACCAAATGCTCGCCAGGTCTTATCGCTGATCTCACCCATTCCCCGCAACCCATGTGCAATCAGTCATCTACACCAACCACCCACTGCAATGTAAACTACCTCTCAACTTGATCACAAAACTTTAAAGAGAATTCTTAACGGACAGTGTGGCTGCAGACGATATTCAAAAATCACTGAAGCCATCAAGTAGACGAAGTCCTCTCTGGCTAACAGTGAATCGAGACGGTAAGGGATGATGGATTCTGTAGATACTATCCATGGTGGGGAGTGATGTGTCCGTGATGCACTAGGCAGAGTCCACTGCCCTCTGCAGCTTCTTACATTCCTGTGTCTCTGAAGTGCCATAACCAGACAGGATATTTAAAACGCTACATCAGTAGAAGTTTGATAGAGAGACTTCTACGCCATTAATCTACATCAGCCTAAATTTGACCACTCGTCCACAATATCCGAATCAGGTTTATTTTCTGCCTTATATGACGTGAAATTGTCACTGACTTGCATGATGTGGAATTTGTTGTGCGGCAGCATTACAACGCAAACACATAAAAGTCAACAAATAGCGCAAAATGAGATGGACCTTTTGGAAATCTGATGGCAGAAGGGAAGAGGCTGTTTCTAAATCGGTAAGTGTGGGCCTTCAGGCTCCTGTACTTTCTTCCTGAAGGTAGTAACGAGAGGATGGCATGTCCCGGACGGGGTGCCCCCTTCGTAAGTACTAATGGATGTTTTTATCCATCGCACGTTTAGAACATAATGCAAAGCCCGAAGAAACCAATAAAATATGCCAAGTACCAGAAGTCACAGCCCTACGAAACAAAGGTTTTACTGGAGTTGAAGGAAATTATGTGTATCGAGTTTGTTAACAATAGAAAATCTGCAGAAGCTGGAAATCCAAGTGACACACACAAAATGCTGGAGGAACTCAGCAGGCCAGGCAGCATCTATGGAAAAGAGTACAGTCGACGTTTCGGGCCAAAACCCTTCAATCCTGCTGCCAGGCCTGCTGAGTCCCTCCAGCATTTTGCGTGTGTTAAATGGTGTAAAACCTGTTATTTTAAATGTAGTTGCCGCTGAAGAACACCAAGGAACAACCATATTACAAGGTACCAATCAAAAGAGTTTCCGTGTACTGACGCTGGCAGAAACGAGATAGGCCAACATGGGAATCATTAGCAAGTGGAAAAGTTCGCAAATTCTCCACCGTTCTCTACAATTGTAAAGCACCAGGTGTTCGCAAACACAACCCCAATGCGAGCAAAACTGCACGGATCGTTCCCTGAGGCTTCAGAGATGCGACCTCACTTCTGAAATATAGTTAGAGAAGAAAACGCGCCGGTAGATGTTGTGTGCACACGGGTAGTGAGGCCGCGGGAACACGCAACCACGCCGCCTGTCCGCCCGAGCGCTGAAAAGTGAAAGCCCCGAAGGTGGGCGGTTTCGGCGAGCGCTTGGCTTCACGAGGGAACGCCTCAAGTTGCGCGCCTGGTTTCGCCCCGAGCGCAGTTCCTTGGTTCACAGGCGGCTCCGGCGAAAATGACAAATGGTAAGTGCCGGGGAGGCAGACGAGTGCGACAGGTAACTTGATTTAGAGTTACAAAGCTGCTTTCCTCAGGGGTCCTGCATTGCTGGAACCCAGGGAGAAGGGGATAAGCTGTGGCTAACACGCGGCTTCAGATCCGGATCTCGCACTGATATCAGTTAGGAATTTGCAGCCCCGGTGGAAAATCCGGACCCAGGTCTTATCCGGATCTTTAAAGGCACCTGGCTGTGCCTGTGGCGGTGGTGGCTAATGTGTGGGTGACTGACTTCAGTTCAGAGAGTGAGTTATCACCGATCACATTTTCGGTTTGCACCGGGATTTAACGAAAGTGGAAACTCAAATAGGAAGCTGCGTCCTTCTCTGAATTTCCCCAGGGAAAGGACACCAATTTGCCGAGCGCCACGCAAGAGAAGCGGCAGAAATGAAGCCCATTCTCCAGCTGAAGTATGGAGAGAAGAGCAGGAAGAAGCCTGAACAGGTGATTAGTGGAAACCTGAGCAGTTAAGTGAGAACGACACACTGGTTCTAGTCTATAATTAATGATTTACTGATTGGTAATGATTACAAGAAAGACTATATTTAATAATATTAACGTTCCTGGATCTGAAGTCAACGAACTAGAAATAAAACGGTGAGCTCCTTTCCAACTTGACAGTAAAAGATGTGTGATCGCACAGATGTGTGAGTAGAATAAATCACGTTAACGTAAACATAGTGAAGATTCCCGTTGTATTGGGTAAGCGTGAAAAAGAAGAGATCCCTTTGTTTAAAAAATGTAAACATTTAAATGCGGGCAAAACTTTATTGATAGATTATTTCAAGTCATTTGCAAATAAATTAGCAGAATAAACAATAGGCCTGTGTTTCGCTACCTCCCGCCCTGCTTAGGGAAATTTTTTTTCGGTACAGTGTAATATGGGGCTGCGGAATTTTGTGGTTGTAATGGTATTGCCAGTATTTTATTGTGGACCCTATTTGCTGGAAGTGTATTTTTTTAGGGCGGACAGTTTATACGATCTTGGATGCACTCTATTAAATGATGGTAAAAGCAGATTTCGGCAGGAGTTTCCTGCTGAATTCTGCGAATCTGAATTCTGCAAATGTATAGTGGAGAGTATTCTGACTGGCTGCATCGCTGTCTAGTATTGGGGGGGGGGGGGCGGGGTGGCTGCTGCACCAGATCGAAATAGGTTGCAGAAAATTAGTCAACCCCATAATGGGCACCAGCCTCCGTAGTATCCAAGACATCTTCAATGAGCAGTGCCCTAGGAAGGCGGCATCCATCATTAAGGATCGCCACCACCCCAGGACACACTGATACCGTCGGGAAGAAGGTACGGATGCTTGAAGGCACAAATTCGGCAATTCAGGAATAACTTCCCGCCTGCCATCGAATTTCTAAATGGACATTGAACCCATGAACACTACCTCACTACTTTTTTTTATTTCTGTTATTTTGCACCACTTGTTTTAACTTAGCTATTTAATAGACACATGTATGTACCCACTGTAACTCAGTTTTTTTCTCTATTTATTTAGCATGTATCTCATTATATTGCTGTCTTGAAGTAAACACGTTTCATGAGATACACTGGTGATATTAAATCTGATTCTTATTCTAAATTTTCAGAAATGAATTGAATTTGTACAGAGTGGAGTCCACTGCTATGGTTCCAGTAGCACTTGATCTTTAAAAATGCCAGTGTCACTCCACTCTTCAAGAGGGAGACAGAAGAAAGGAAATTATAGACCAGTTAGCTTCACCTCGGTAGTTGAGAGAATGGTGTAGTTGATTGTTAAGGATGAGGTTTCAGGGTATTTGGAGGCACATGGTAAGATAAGCCAAAATCAGCATGGTTTCCAATAGGGAAAATCTTGCTTGACAAATCTGTTGAAATTCTTTGAGGAAATAACAGGCAGGATAGACAACGGTACATGTTGTTAACTTGGATTTTCCGAAGGTCTTTGACAAAGTGGCACACACAAGGCTGGTTAACAAGATAAGAACCCATGATCTTACAGGAAAGGTACTAGAGTGGATGGGCATAGAGTGGTAATAAAGAGGGCCTTTTCTGATTGGCTGCGGGTGACTAGTGATTTTCCACACGGATCTGTGTTGGGACCGATTCTTTTTGTGTGATATGCCAATTATTTGAATGACAATTGCTGATTTTGTGGCCGTGTTTGCAGATTATACGAAGATAGGTGTAGGGACAAGATGATTTGGGTAAACAGGGAGGCTGCAGAATGACTTTGACAGATTAGGAGAATGGACAGAGAAGGGGAAGATGGAATGCAGTGTCAGGAAGTGCATGGTTGTGCACTTTGGTAGAAGGAATAAAAACCGAGTCTGGTTTATAATGGAGAGAAAGTTCAAATATCTGAACTGCAAAGGCATTTGGGAGACCTGGTGCAGGATTCTCTAAAGGTTGATCTGCAGGGTGAGTCAATGGTGAGAAAGGCAAATGCAATGTTAGCATTCATTTTGGGAAAACTAGAATAGAATAATGCTGAGGCTTTATGAGGCACTGGTGAGGCCTCACTTGAGCAGCTTTGGGCCCCTTATCTACAGAAGGATATGATGGCATTAGAGAAGGTTCACAAAAATAATTCCTGGAATGAAAGGCTTCTCACGTGAGTGTTTGATGGGTCTGGGCCTGTATTCTCTGGAATTTGGAAGAGTGAAAGCTGTCTGGGAGGGTTTAAACTAATTTGGAGGGGGATGGCAACCAGAGTGAAGGGACTCAGGATAGGACGAATTGTAGCAGATAGATAGGCAGAGGGGATGACATGGTTCTTCTGGTAAAGAATGGCATCAAATCATTAGGAAGATGTGACATAGGATCGGAAAACGTTGAATCCTTAGTGGGTTGAGTTAAGAAACTGCAGAGGTAAAGGACACTGATGCCAGTTATATACAGGTCTCCAAACAGTAGCTGGAGACCTGTATATAACTGCTGGACCATGTGAACTGCACCCTAGGGTTCTGAAAGAGGTAGCAGTAGAGATTGGGGAGGCATTAGTAATGATCTTTGAAGAATTGTTGGACTCTGGCATGGTTCCAAAAGACTGGAAGATTGAAAATGTCACTCCACTCTTTAAGAATGGAGGGAGGCAGCAGAAAGGAAATTATAGATCAGTTAGTCTGACCTCAGTGGTTGGGAAGTTGTTGGAGTCAATTGGTAAGGATGAGGTAATGGAGTACTTGGTGACACAGGACAAGATAGGACAAAGTCAACATGGTCTCCTTGAGGGAAAATCCTGCCTGACAAACCTGTTGGAAATCTTTGAGAAGGTTACAAGTGGATAGATAAAGCGGATGCAGCGAATGTTGCATGTTTGGATTTTCAGAAAGCCTTTGACAAGGTTCTACACATGAGGCTGCTTACCAAGTTAAGAGCCCATGGTATTACAGGAAAGTTACTAGCATGGCTCGAGCATTGGCTGATTGGTAGGAGGCAGCACGTGGGAATGAAATGATCCTTTTCCTGTGGCTGGTGCTCTTCAAGGGTCGGTGTTGGGACTGATTGTTTTATGTTGTATATCTGTGATTTAGATAATAGAATAGATGGCTTTGTTGCTAAGTTTGCAGATGATGCAAATATTGGTGGAAGGGCATGTAGTGTGTGGAAATAGGAAGGCTGCAGAAGGACATGGGCAGATTGGGAGAATGGGAAAGAAAGTGGCAAATTTGTCCATGCAATGCTGGACAATGCATGGTCATGTACTTGGTAGTAGAAATAAATGTGCCAATTATTTTCTAAATGGGTAGAAAATCCAAAAATCTGAGATGCAAAGGGACTTGGGAGTCCTTGTGCAGAATATCCTAAAGACTTACTTGTAGGTTGAGTCAGTGGCGAGGAAGACAAATGCAATGTTAGCATTCATTTCAAGAGGTCTACAATACATGAACAGGGATTTGATGCTGATGTTTTATGGGGCACTGGTGGGGCCTCATCTTGAGTATTGTGAACAGTTTTGGGTTCCTGATCTAAGAAAAGTTGTGCTGGAATTGGAGAGGTTTCAGAGGAGGTTCTCAAGGATGATTGTGGGAATAAAAGTGTTATCACATGAGAAATGTTTGATGGCTTTGGGTCCTTACTCACTGGAATTTAGAAAAATGAGAGGGGATCTCATTGAATCTTCTGAATGTTGAAAGGTGTAGACAGAGTAGATGTGGAAAGGATGCTTGCCATGGTGGGGGAGTGTAGGATAAGAGGTCACAGCCTCAGGTTGGAGGGGTGTCCATTTAAAACAGACCTGGAGAAATTTCTATAGCCAGAGGTTAGTGAATTTGTGGAATTTGTTACCACAGGCAGCTATGGAGGTCAGGTTGATGGGTGTATTTAAGGCAGAGATAGGTACTTGATTGGCCATGGCGTCAAATGTTACAGGGAGAAGGCCGGGTCGTGGGGAGAAAAAACAGAATCAGCCATGATTGAATGGGCCATCTCGATGGGCCAAATGGCCTAATTCTGCTCCTGTGTTCTGTGGTCTTATAGGCAATGTGGGCCTGTGATCTTTTGCTTATGGTTTGAATTACATAGATAGTGTTATACATCCTCAAACATTTGTTAATACTGCATGATGACTTTTACTGATAGTCATAGAGCATGGAAACAGGACCTTTGACCTATGTCATTCATATGGACTAAAATATTTTCCTAGCTGGTCTCATAATACTCTGATTTTGGCACATATCTCTTGGAACATCTGTTATCCATGTTCCTGTCAAAATGTCTTTTAAACAATAGAAATGTTGATGTAATTATTCTTGTCTCCAGCATAGCAGCTTGTTCCATATATCGTTCTATCATTTTCTCTGTTGGGGGGGGGGGCGGCTTGCCTCTCATGTCCCCTTTAAATCTCTCCCCTCAATGTAAAGCTGTGCCCTCCAGTTAAGACTTCTACTTGTGAAGGAGTCCATCTTAGATAAGACGTTAATCCATCTTATCATAGAAACATAGAAACATAGAAAATAGGTGCAGCAGTAGGCCATTCGGCCCTTCGAGCCTGCACCGCCATTTATTATGATCATGGCTGATCATCCAACTCAGAACCCCGCCCCAGCCTTCCCTCCATACCCCCTGACCCCCGTAGCCACAAGGGCCATATCTAACTCCCTCTTAAACATAGCCAATGAACTGGCCTCAACAGTTTGCTGTGGCAGAGAATTCCACAGATTCACCACTCTCTGTGTGAAGAAGTTTTTCCTAATCTCGGTCCTAAAAGGCTTCCCCTCTATCCTCAAACTGTGACCCCTCGTTCTGGACTTCCCCAACATCGGGAACAATCTTCCTGCATCCAGCCTGTCCAATCCCTTTAGGATCTTATACGTTTCAATCAGATCCCCCCTCAATCTTCTAAATTCCAACGAGTACAAGCCCAGTTCATCCAGTCTTTCTTCATATGAAAGTCCTGCCATCCCAGGAATCAATCTGGTGAACCTTCTTTGTACTCCCTCTATGGCAAAGATGTCTTTCCTCAGATTAGGGGACCAAAACTGCACACAATACTCCAGGTGTGGTCTCACCAAGGCCTTGTACAGCTGCAGTAGTACCTCCCTGCTCCTGTACTCGAATCCTCTTGCTATAAATGCCAGTATACCATTCGCCTATTTCACCGCCTGCTGTACCTGCATGCCCACTTTCAATGACTGGTGTATAATGACACCCAGGTCTCGTTGCACCTCCCCTTTTCCTAATCGGCCACCATTCAGATAATAATCTGTTTTCCTATTTTTGCCACCAAAGTGGATAACTTCACATTTATCCACATTAAATTGCATCTGCCATGAGTTTGCCCACTCACCCAACCTATCCAAGTCACCCTGCATCCTCTTAGCATCCTCCTCACTGCTAACACTGCCACCCAGCTTCGTGTCATCCGCAAACTTGGAGATGCTGCATTTAATTCCCTCATCCAAGTCATTAATATATATTGTAAACAACTGGGGTCCCAGCACTGAGCCTTGCGGTACCCCATTAGTCACCGCCTGCCATTCTGAAAAGGTCCCGTTTATTCCCACTCTTTGCTTCCCGTCTGCTAACCAATTCTCCACCCACACCAATACCTTACCCCCAATACCGTGTGCTTTAAGTTTGCACACTAATCTCCTGTGTGGGACCTTGTCAAAAGCCTTTTGAAAATCCAAATATACCACATCCACTGGTTCTCCCCTATCCACTCTACTAGTTACATCCTCAAAAAATTCTATGAGATTCGTCAGACATGATTTTCCTTTCACAAATCCATGCTGACTTTGTCCGATCATTTCACCGCTTTCCAAATGTGCTGTTATCACATCCTTGATAACTGACTCCAGCAGTTTCCCCACCACCGACGTTAGGCTAACCGGTCTATAATTCCCTGGTTTCTCTCTCCCTCCTTTTTTAAAAAGTGGGGTTACATTAGCCACCCTCCAATCCTCAGGAACTAGTCCAGAATCTAACGAGTTTTGAAAAATTATCACTAATGCATCCACTATTTCTTGGGCTACTTCCTTAAGCACTCTAGGATGCAGACCATCTGGCCCTGGGGATTTATCTGCCTTCAATCCCTTCAATTTACCTAACACCACTTCCCTACTAACATGTATTTCATTCAGTTCCTCCATCTCACTGGACCCTCTGTCCCTTACTATTTCTGGAAGATTATTTATGTCCTCCTTAGTGAAGACAGAACCAAAGTAATTATTCAATTGGTCTGCCATGTCCTTGCTCCCCATAATCAATTCACCTGTTTCTGTCTGCAGGGGACCTACATTTGTCTTTACCAGTCTTTTCCTTTTTACATATCTATAAAAGCTTTTAAAGTCCGTTTTTATGTTCCCCGCCAGTTTTCTCTCATAATCTTTTTTCCCCTTCCTAATTAAGCCCTTTGTCCTCCTCTGCTGAACTCTGAATTTCTCCCAGTCCTCAGGTGAGCCACTTTCTCTGGCTAATTTGTATGCTACTTCTTTGGAATTGATACTATCCCTAATTTCTCTTGTCAGCCACGGGTGCACTACCTTCCTTGATTTATTCTTTTGCCAAACTGGGATGAACAATTGTTGTAGTTCATCCATGCAACCTTTAAATGCTTGCCATTGCATATCCACCGTCAATCCTTTAAGTGTCATTTGCCAGTCTATCTTAGCTAATTCACATCTCATACCTTCAAAGTTACCCCTCTTTAAGTTCAGAACCTTTGTTTCTGAACTAACTATGTCACTCTCCATCTTAATGAAGAATTCCACCATATTATGGTCACTCTTACCCAAGGGGCCTCTCACGACAAGATCGCTAATTAACCCTTCCTCATTGCTCAAAACCCAGTCCAGAATAGCCTGCTCTCTAGTTGGTTCCTCGACATGTTGGTTCAAAAAACCATCCCGCATACATTCCAAGAAATCCTCTTCCTCAGCACCTTTACCAATTTGGTTCACCCAGTCTACATGTAGATTGAAGTCACCCATTATAACTGCTGTTCCTTTATTGCACACATTTCTAATTTCCTGTTTAATACCATCTCCGACCTCACTACTACTGTTAGGTGGCCTGTACACAACTCCCACCAGCGTCTTCTGCCCCTTGGTGTTACGCAGCTCTACCCATATCAATTCCACATCTTCCCGGCTTATGTCCTTCCTTTCTATTGCGTCAATCTCTTCTTTAACCAGCAACGCCACCCCACTTCCCCTTCCTTCATGTCTATCCCTCCTGAATATTGAATATCCCTGAAAGTTGAGCTCCCATCCCTGGTCACCCTGGAGCCATGTCTCTGTGATCCCAACTATATCATAATCATTAATAACAATCTGCACTTTCAATTCATCCACCTTATTACGAATGCTCCTTGCATTGACACATAAAGCCTTCAGGCGCTCTTTTACAACTCTCTTAGCCCTTATACAATTATGTTGAAAAGTGGTCCTTTTTAATGCTTGCCCTGGATTTGTCGGCCTGCCACTTTTACTTTTCTCCTTTGTACTTTTTGCTTCTACCCTCACTTTACACCCCTCTGTCTCTCTGCACTGGTTCCCATCCCTCTGTTGTGAACTAACCTCCTCACGCCTAGCCTCTTTAATTTGATTCCCACCCCCCAACCATTCTAGTCGCCTCAGTAGCCCCCGCTAATCTCCCTGCCAGGATATTGGTCCCCCTGGGATTCAAGTGTAACCCGTCCTTTTTGTACAGGTCACGCCTGCGCCAAAAGAGGTCCCAATGATCCAAAAACTTGAATCCCTGCCCCCTGCTCCAATCCCTCAGCCACGCATTTATCCTCCACCTCATCGCATTCCTACTCTCACTGTCGCGTGGCACAGGCAATAATCCCGAGATTACTACCTTTGCGGTCCTTTTTCTCAACTCCCTTCCTAGCTCCCTATATTCTCCTTTCAGGACCTCATCCCTTTTCCTACCTTATCCCTGCCCCTCATGATTTTATAAGGTCACTTCTCAGCCTCCACTGCTTCAGGGACAACACTCAGAGCCCGTCCAGTCCCTCCTTAAAACTTGTAATGGTTTTGGGGTTGCTGACCACAGAGTTCTATGTTCAAAGATTTTAAGGCCTATCTAATTATAAATAACCACAAGTACTCTCACTAAAGGGAAATTATACTGTAACAGCTCAATCTTGAAAGACTAGTTCACTTCCCTGTTTATTCTCCATGGCGAGTTTAGCAAATACTCACTATTCGAGCAGTGGGTCAACTCTTCCTACCAAGGAGAAGGTACTTCCAGATAACACACAGTTCATTTATTTACAGGGCATATTTAATACCACGAAACACTCTTAAATCACATTTAAAACTCGAAGGATTTCTATCTTAAAAATTTCCCAGTTACAAACCAGTTCTAAAGCAGAAAGCAGTTTTCAAACATAAGGAATTAAGGATTTCCAGAACACAGCTACAATTGCTACAAACTAAATGATGTACTAAAGATGCAGATAAACAAGCTGTCTGTCGCAGAAACCAAAGCTGGAGGAATGGGTTTGACCTCTTGCTTGTTGATGTTCTTTACACCATTCCTAATAAGATTGAACTGTTCTCTATATTCATACCCTTTCCAGCCATATGGGTGACTTCACAAGCATGTGATATTTATTCAGCTACCCTTTTAACGCAAAAGGTTTAAAAGCATTTTCGTAGACCAGGATCTCCCCCTAGCTACCGTTACTGCTGTAAAGTTAACTTCTGAGTACCAAAACACGCGAAAATCTGCAAATGCTCGAATTCCAAAGCAATGCGCACAAAATGCTGGAAGAACTCAGCAGGTCAGGCAGCATCCACGGAAATGATTCAAGAGTTGATGATTGGGGCTGAGACCCTTCTTCGGGATTGAGAAAGAAGGAGGAAGACGCCCAAGTGAAAAGGTGGAGGAAGGGGAAGGAGGCTAGCTGGAGGGTGATGGGTGAAGCCAGGTGGATGGGAAAGGTCAAGGGCTGGAGAAGAAGGAATCTGATAGGAGAGAGAGTGGATCACAGGAGAAAGGGAAAGAGGAGAGGACACAGGCGAAAGTAATAAGCAGGTGAGAAGAGGCAAAAGGTCCGAGAGGGAAATGGAGGAAGTGGGGGTGGATTTTGTTTTACCGGAAGGAGAAATCAATATTAATGCCATCAGATTGGAGGCTACCCAGATGAATGTAAGATATTGCTCCCTCACCCCGACTGTGGCCTTATCATGGCACAAGAGGACATGATTCCTGCTGAAAGCAGAGAGCGATGGGGGGGTTGGGAAAGGTGTAGATATGTTTTGTGGTGGGATCCCTTTGAAGATGGTGGAAGTTGGGAGGATGATTTGTTGGAAGCGGAGGCTGATGGGGTGGTAGGTAAGGACAAGAACTCTAAGGCAGCGGGAAAAATAGGTGAGCACAGATGCTTAGGAAATAGAGGAGATGCCGGTGAGGGCAGCATCAGTGGTGGAGAATGGGAAACCCCGTTCTTTGAAGAAGGAGGACATCTCAGATGCGCTGAAAAGGAAAGCCTCATCCTGGGAACAGATGTGACAGAGAGAAAGCAACAGAGAAAAAGGAATAGCATTTTTACGGAAGATAGTGTGGGAAGAGGTGTAGTCAAGGTAGCTCTGGGAATTGGTAGCTTTATAAAAGACGTCGGTTAACAGTTTGTCTCCAGAGATGAAGACAGAGATCGAGAAAGGGGAGGGATGTGTCGAAGATGGACCAGGTGAATTTAGGGCAGGGTGGAAGTTGGAGGCAAAGGCAATAGAATTGATGAGCTCAGCATGGGTGCTTGAAGCAGCATCAATGCAATCATTGATGTAGCAGAGGAAAGATTGGGGGAGTATTAAAGGAGGCTTCGAAAATGGACTGTTCCAGGTAGCCAACGAAGAGGCAGGCAAAGCTGGGGCCCATGAAAGTGCCCATGGCTACCCCTTGAGTTTGGAGAAAGTGGGAGCAATCAAAGGAAAAACTGTTGAAGGTGAGGAACAGTTCTTTCAGAAGGATGGGGTGGTAGTAGAGGGGAATTCATTGGTTCTTTTATCAAGAAAGAAGTAGAGACCTTTGAGGCCTTGATGGGAGAATAGATATGTACAGGGACTGAACATCCATGGTCAAGATCTGGTAGTCAGGGCTAGGGAGTTGAAAGTTACTGAGGTGATCAAGGACATGAGAAGTGTTGCAGACGTAGATGGGAAGGGATTGAACCAGAGGTATAGAATGGAATTGAAGTGTGAGAACGCAAGTTCAGTCGGTCAGGAGCAGGCAGAGACTGTGGGCCTACCCGGACATTCTGGTTTGTAGATCATGGGTAGAAAGTAAACAAGCAGTGTGGGGTAAGGGAACTATGGATTGTGAACTTTCTGATGGTCCTGAGTGGGGGACAATTTTTTTGATAGTCCAGAGTGTGATCGTCTTCAAGAGGAAGGTACGAGGAGGTGCCTGAGAGTCGCCACCTGGCCTCAGCAAATCAGTGCGCCATATTGCAACAGCACCCCCTGAGTCTGCAGTTCTGAAAGTAAGGTTGGGATTGGTGCAGAGAGAGTGGAGGGCAGGGCGTTCAGAGAGGGTAAGGTTCGAGGAGGAAGGAGGAGTGTTGAAGTCAGGATGCTTGGTATTTCATTGGCAATTTGAGATGAAAAGATCCAGAGCAGACAGAGAACCGGAGTGGGGCATTCAAAAGTGGAGGAGGGTTGAAGATAGTTGAAGATTCCTCATCCAAGCAGGGTGTGGAATTCTTGCCAAAGAGGTGGGATCAGAGACAGAGGCGAAGGATGAAGAACTTGATGTCATGGCACTGAAAGGGGACAAAGGTGAGGCTCTTTCTAGGGACAGAACATTATGCTTCAGAGAAGAGAAAGTCAGGGGGAATGGTGAGGATGAGGAGAGGATTAGAGGTGGAATCAGAGATGGGGGTGTGAAGGAGGGTTGGGGTGCTCCGAGAAGGTAGGCTGGGAGGAAGATGAAGACTTCAAGAACACAAGAAGTGATAGTGGGACCTGACAGACATGGTGCTGGGGGAAAGGGAGACTGGGTGCCCAGCGGCAGCAAATAAGGCTTATGAAGTGCATAAACTATTCCAACTATAAACAGATTAGTTATTGATATAATAAATGGTGTTTTCCTTCTAGTTCTGCAAGCTACTTAAGAGTCAGCTTGTCTATTTGAAACAATCCAAGTTAAACAACCCATTGTCTTGTAACACACACAAAAACTGCTGGTGAAAGCAGCAGGCCAGGCAGCATCTATAGGAAGAGGTACAGTCGACATTTCGGGCTGAGACCTACTCTACTCTTGAGCAATAATAAAGCAGGTGCAGTGATTCTTTACAGACAGTGTCTTCAAAATACAGAGCTGTTCTATAAAGAGTACCTGTTTAACTTCAAGCTGCTTTCGATTTACATTTTAAGAACAGAAGACTGACTTCCATTTATAAGCAGAAGTTAAACAGCACTATAGTTGAAAGTTTACTGACTACTGTTTGTGACCTTTCAAACGGCAGCTGCTATTTGGAAAGCAAGCGTAGCAAACGTGAGATAGAAGCAAATATCTATCACATTCCCCGCTTGCTTAGTTGAAGATTTCTAACCCTGCTGATTTCACTATATTGGTAATTCTGAACTCTGTATATAATTTTCAGTCTTAACCCCCCCCCCCCAATTATTTCCCCCCTAACTGCTGTGTTTTCTCAGAAAGCTTTAACTGAACAAGGGCTATCCAGGCTGTTCTGTCAAACCTTGGGATTTTATCAACCAGATGTACAATTTGTTCTGGTAACAAATATAACACGATTAGCAGTACTAATAGGTCCTACTTGTTGTGTTACAGGAGTACCACATATGTAAAATATGCCTATACCCAAATAATAAGTAAAACACGTGCAAGCAGTTCTACCTTGTGACAATATAACACTTTGTACACCCCGAAGGCTCTAGGATTATGTCTCTGTTTCTGAAGAAATCGTAACAGAATAGGTAAAAAGGTTATCAGGGGCATGGCATTCCTCAGGGGTAGCTATCATTCTCCTCCTGGTAAGTGTTCCACCATTGTATAACTTAACATACAATATAGAGCAAGAGATGGTCTTAAATTCAAAGGTGTAAATCATGGTAGTATAATGCCATCATTAGCAATGAACAACACATTTACAATGTACACTATGTAAAATATTAACCATGTCTATCAAAAGTTACCCATGTTAAAAAGTAAATGTGACTTCCAAGCAGCTAAGTAAAAATAATGTTTGTCGACTCACTTTTCTGTTTGTGAGATTGTGTTATTAAACCCATTACTCTCAACAAATAAATCCCAACCACCCTCAAGATGAGGTGAGAAACATACATACCTGGACGCAATGTTAGTGATCAAGAATAGGAAAGGGAAAGGAGCAAGAATAACATGATCAGGGCAGTCCCTGCTCTTCATTCTTCCAGGGGTGAGGATGAACCAGAGGACTAGGTAAAGAGGTGAGTCTGGGGTGGGGACAGTAAAGCAGTTACAGTATATGATAGATAACACATGGTACTGCTGATTGGGTGTGTGAGTTAACAAAGTGTTAGGAGTGGAGCCGTTATACAAAAAGCAGAAGCCACCAAACTTCCATCCTTGCAGACTTCAACATCTGAACAAGAAGAGTAGTAATTCTAACAGCTAAGGGAATTCTCCATAAAACTGCAAAAAAAAAATCTGTAACCTAATTTAATGTAGTGCCAACCCACCCAGAAACTATCCACAGCTATGGAATCTAAATGTACAACAGTTAGAAAGATCTTAGCTATTGTTTCAGCTACAGCATTAATCCAGTCAGGGGTTTAGTATGAGTCTGCAGATGAAACTTGTGAAAGTAAAAAAAAGTGCCTGTTCATGTGATGGTCAGTTCTGCTATTCTTGCGATGAATAAAGAAATATTCTTTTAATTTGACTGAGTTTCTTCTAGCCATTGTTAACAAATATCAAGTCCTTTAAAAACATTCTTTGTTCTGTATCCATCATAAATCATTCCTTCAAACTGGACTTGCGTTTCTATCTTGAGATACGCAACATGGGTTAAATCATCAAACTATTCCAAGATTTATTTCCTTTATGAACTTTAAAGAGTAAGTGATCCTCTGGTAGCAGTATGTCTGAACAACTGTGGTCATCAGCACAGTCCACCCTCTGAGTGAACCAAGGGATCACATCAGTGTGATTGTGAGAGTGAGCAGTGGCTGTCGAGGCAGCTTCACTGTCATATTTTATTGTTAGAAATCATGAAAATTGTTTTGGGTTAGGGTTAGTTTTTTTCTCTTTCTGTTTGTGATGGTACCACAATGCGACTGAATACGCAGCAGTAATTGAAGGCTTGCCTGTGTATGTAACATTGTCTATTTAGGAAGTAATGTTATCTGTGAAACCCCAAAATTTTAGCATTTTCAATTAGTCTTCAACAGTAAAATTTTGTTATAGGCTTATTTCCTTGTTTTACAAATTGTAGCCGAAGTCTCTCTGAGATATAATTGAATTCATAAGGACACTAATAATTTAGAACTAATTTTCATTATAAAGTTTGCACCACAGAGTGAACTATTTATGACTGTTTGACTTGGGCAAATATGAAATCTGGGTAGCTACAATGACCTCTGGGACTAAAATCTCTACAATGCTTATTGGACTTATCGATTTCCATTGACCAGGGAGGAAAACTCTGTTGGGACTGATTCTTTTTAGGTTATGTGTCAGTGATTAGAATTGACGACTTTGTTGCAAAGTTTGTAGATGATAGGTGGGGAGGGGCAGTGGTAGGTAGTTTTGAGAAAGTAGAGAGGCACCAGAAGGACTAGCTGAATGAGCAAAGAAGTGGCAGATGAAATACAGTGTTGGAAAGTGTATGGTCATGCAATTTGGTAGAAGAAATGAAAAGGTTAACTATTTTCTAACTGGAGAGAAAATACAGAATGACTTGTGCAGGATTCTCTAAAGGTTAATTTGCAGGTCGAGTCTGTGGTGAGGAATGCAAATGCAATGGTTGCATTCATTTCAAGCGGACGAGAATATAACAGCAAGGATGTACTATTGGGATTTTATAAAGCACTGGTGAGGCCTCACTTGGAGAATTGTGAGCAGTTTTGGGTCCGTTAGGAAGGATTTGCTGAAACTGGAAAGGATTCAAAGGAAGTTCACGAAAATGATTCCAAGATTGAATAGCTTGTCATATGAAGAGCGCTTGATGGCTCTGGGCCTGTATTCACTGGAATTCAGAAGAATGAGAGGTGACTTCAATTAAACCTATCGAATGGTGAAAGACCTTGATAGAGTGGATGAGGGGAGGATGTTTCCTCTGGTGGGGGAATCTATGACCGTAGGGGATGGCCTCAGAATAGAACGTAGATGAAGATTTTTTTTTAGCCATGACATGAAGGGGTTACAGGGAGAAGACAGGAGATTGGGGATGAGAGGAAAATTGGATCAGCCATGATGAAATAGTGGAGCAGACTCGATGGCCTAATTCTGCTCCATTAGCTCATGGTGTTATAATGTAGTCTAAAACATTTTTGCTTCATCTTCGCTTCTGCTTCAGTGCATATTAACATGCAAAGACCTGGATTGAGGGTTTAGCTAAACCCTTTTGGAACATAATCCAGAGATGCAGAAAATTGTCATGTTAGCTTGACATTTAACGATGGGATGGATTAGTAGCCATAATTGGAGATATAGAAATGACTAAAATCTTTGTAGGAAGTATGCTGATATACCTGTTGGCCTTAAGGGGAAAGTGCAATAAGATACCTCTCGGATGGTGGAAGTCTTCTTTAAAACAATTTTGGTTTTGCACAATGTTCTAGTCTAACAGTTTCAATGCCATGTTCCCATGAGTGGGACCATTGAATGACATAACGGTGTCTATATTTTTCTTCAAGTGTAGAGGGATCCATGTCAAGGGATTTTTCTATTAGTTTACCATCAATATCTGGGCTGCAATCTTTCAGTTTTGTTGAGGTGTTATTAATAATTTATGTAAGTGATTCTTTACCTTCCCATCTAACTACGTTCATTTCATCTGCAATGCAGTCGTTGTGAATGTTTACGTGGATGGGAACAATCACTTTGGCAGAGCCAAGTATTAAGGGTTCTAGTGTATAAGTTCACATATGACCAAAAGGTAAGGGCCATTTAGTGATATTTAAATTAGAATCACCATTGCTCTCAGAACCCCTGTAAATAATATTCTGAGTCATTAAGTTTTAGGCATATCCAAGCCAGATGAGACAATATCCGTGGTAAATGTGACTTCATCTGCGAAAAAACAAATGGTAAGTAAGGCAGCACTGAACAATATTTTACTTTTAATATTTGTGCTTACAGTATAATAATACAGCAAAAGTAACATTTCTTCCTGGAGTCTGAGTCTGTCTTACACTGAAAACAATGCATTCTCTGTGTGTGTGTGTGTGTGTATGTATACATACACACACACACACACACACACACACACACACACACACACACATACATATACACACACACCTGGTCCCTGGCATCGGGGAGGCAACATACCATCTGGGAACACACATCAAAGTTGCTGGTGAACACAGCAGGCCAGGCAGCATCTCTAGGAAGAGGTACAGTCAACGTTTCAGGCCGAGACCCTTCATCAGGACTGTCACCTAGTTTCCCATGTCCTGCATCTTGGGTGTAACTATCTCTCTTATGCGCTATCTATCACCCTTTTAGCCTCCCGAATGATCTGGAGTTCAGCCAATTCCAGCTCCTGCTCCTTAATACGGATTGTTAGTAGCTGTAGCTGGATGCACTTCTTGCAGGTGTAGTCTTCATGGACACTGGAGGTCTCCTTGTCTTCCCACAGCCTGCGAGAGAAGCATTCAGCTATCCTTCCTGGCATGCCTACTGTCCTAACTGAGCAGATGTATAGAAGGAAAGAAAAAAAACACTACCTAGAGCTTTTCTTTTTTGCCTTCTCTAAGTGAAGCCTCAAAGAGACAAAACCTCACCACTCTGACTCTGTCCACTCCCATGATGGAACCCCCTCCTCTCATACCTCTGATGTCCAGATTGGTTGTGGTCAGTGCTCAGCATCTGGATGGAAACCTGGGTTGAAATTATTTTAATGGCATTTCTTTCTCAGTCCCCTTTTTGTGGTCCCCAAACTGCCTTGTCAGGTTCTTAGAAGGCCTGTAACCTCCTGGCATTCGAAATAGCTAATTCAGAATTCCTTCAGCATTATTTGGAGGTGTGGTGCATACTGCCTGCAGACTATGATTAGTCAAAGGTTTAACAAGTTGATGGGACGTTTGTACTGGGGAAGCTGCAGCTAATCCCTGTACGGAAGCCTGTCCCTGTATTCTTCTTTTACAGGCTATGGTCAAACTTTTTAGTAATTCTAGTGCATGTTCCCAAGCATCTGTTCTCCAGTTTTCATTGGTACCTCTAGGGTTTTACTGGAATGAGCTCTACTTCATGCACCTTTAAGGAATGCATGATATCCCCATGCATCAGAATTAAGATGTTTGCAGCACCAGGTTCTAACATGTGAGCATGTGGTCTCCACCCGTGTTCTTGATTTCCATCAAAAAAAGGGGCCAATTCATTGTCTTCAGGCATGAATTATTGCTACCTTGTTGGGATCTAGTGATGGGCTGAGTCCAGCAGGTCATACAGCGGGGTCTGGTCTCTCTAATCTGCATCCTACCTTGTGTTCTATCCCTTCATAATTCCAGTTTCTGACTTGAAGAATAAAATACTCATTGTGTTTAATCCCTACTCCGGAAAGGGAGTTACCCCTACTCCCTTTCTGGTTTACGATGGTGCTAGTGATGTCCAGCAACTAACTTATCAGCGGCAAAAAACAAAACAAAGAAAACTACTAAATAACATTAATCACACTTTGTTAATAACGATCAAGGCTAGCAAAGGAGAGGCGAGAAATGATCGAGGGAGGCTGAGGCGCAGGGAAGGCGTGGTCGAGGCAAGTGGAGGCAGGGTGGAAGCGGAGTCAAGGCAGAACGGTGGCATCCTTAAGGGCCAAGTTGTGGTGGTGGGGTTGAAGTCCGAAAGTGGCCAAAGAGCGAGGATCAATCCTATGCTTGGACGATTTAAGCACTGGGCTAGATTGAAAAGGTCAGGTTGTCAGGACTGGAAGTGAGGTGAGGTCCTGTTCTGCTCTCTGCTCCGCGATGATTACTCAGCTCTGCAGTGAACCGAGGCTGCTTCAGTGGCACTGATGTCATTGTCTAGCTTCATGTCTTTCATAGCTATTTGCTTACTTTTATTATTTGCACAATTTGTTTTTTTTCTTTCTCTCCCTGCACATTAGGTGTTTGACAGTTTTTAAAAATGGGTTCTTTTGAGGTTTCTCTGTTTTGTGGCTGTACGTAAGGAGATGAATCTCAAGGTTGTATAATGTATACGTAGTTTGATAATTTGAGGAGTATTTAATGAATTTGAGGAGTTGTCGGGGTACTTTCTCATGTGCCTGCAATTGCATTAGTACGTTCATAATATTGACCAGCATTTGCCTGCACAACTACAGGAAACCAGATCTTGACCATTTTATAGTACTAGGAGGAGTGCTACAGCACTTATCGAATGTGCTCAGAGTTGGACTACTGCTAAAAATTGTTTCTAAAATAATATTTTTTGTATAATGTGACCATTTTGGGTGCCAAATGTGATGGTATTGGGATTGCTGACTGCAAAGTTCTAAACTCAAACAAAGACTTTAAGACCTTTTGGATATTGAATACCCACGAGTACTCACTAAAGAGAGATTATAATATAACTACCCAGTCTTTCACTATTTAAGTGGTGAGTCCTCTCTCTCTACCAAGGAGAAGATGCAAATAAAGTAGTTGAAAACACAGTTCATTTGTTTACAGTGAGACACATTAAGCAGCACACAAAACTCTTAAAACACATTTAAAACTCAGGAGATTTTTTATCTTAAACATTTTTCCAATTACAAACCATTTCTAAAACACAAAGCATTTCTCAAACATAAAGGATTAAGGATTTCCAAAACTTGGGTACAATTCTTTTAAACTAAAAATGCACATCAAAGATGCAGACAAGCAAGTTGTTCATTGCATAAACTGAAGTTGGAGGAATGGATTCTAGTTCTTCCATGCTTCTTTATGTTCCTTACCACACTCCTAATATGCCTGAACTGCTCTCTACAGTTATACCCTTTCCATTGGCTTGTTTGACTTCACAAGCATGTGATATTTCCTCAGATATTCTTCTAACACAAATGGCTTAAAAGCATTTTCAGAGACATGGATTTAAGCTAGCTATCATTAATACTGTAAAGCTAACTTTTGAGTCGTTAAACTCTTCCAATTATAAACACATTCAGTTATTGATATGCTAAATGATATTATCCATCTGGTTCTGCAAGCTATCTTGAACTAATCAACTTAAGAGTCAGCTTTTCTTTTTAAAACAATTCATATTAACAGCCCATTATCTTGTACTCTACTCTTGAGCAATAATGTAGGTGCAGTAACTGAAAAGTAAAAGTGCTTTTTTAATTTCAAGCTAATTGGTATTACTTACATTTAAGAACTGGGTCTGATTTCCATTTAATACTAGAAGCTAAACAAGCAATATCGATGAAAGTTTACTTACAACTGTTTGTGGCCTTTCAAATGGCAGCTGCTCTTTAGAAAGGAAGCTTAGCAACTATGAGATACAAGCGAATATCTATCATAGACTCAAAACCTTTAATCCTAGCTACATCATTGTGAATCTGTTCTGTACCTTCTCTGGCTTAATCACGTGATTCCTACAGTATGGTGACGAGAGCTGCACTTGAAATTCCGGCTCCAGTCTCATCAGTGTCTTGTACAGTTGAAACATGTTGTCCTGATTCTTTTACTTAGTGCTGCATTCAATGAAAACAAGTATGCCTTGTGTCATCCTCACCACCTTGTCAATGACAGCACAGTAATGTAGCTCTTGGTAAACTGCTTTACAGTACTGTACCAGCAATCGAGCTTCAATTCCTGCTGCTGTCTGTAAGGAATCTGTATATTTTCCCTGTGACTGTGTGGATTTCCTCCAGATGCTCTAGTTTCCTCACATTTCAAAGATGAATGACAGTGATTCTCAACGGGGGCAGTACCACCTCCCCCCCTCAAGGGGGCAGTTATGTGCCTTAAGGGGATGTTAGGGGAAATAGAGGTCATCAGGGAGCATTCAAGACTCTTGGGATGGGCGGTAAGCGGCACCCTAACTTGAGGCACGAGACCCGACCGACCATTAGTAGAGTAGAGTAAGAAAAGGATGAGGCACTGGAACACAGGAAGAACCACAGCTCTGCAGGCGGTGAGCACTCGTCGTCACTACGGGTCTGAAACTCAGCAATCTCATCGGACTTTACCAAACAAACAGACATTATTGGGGATGCATAAATTAGCAACCAAGGTGCCAAACAGTTCCCCATGACTCGCGGCACGGAACGAGTTCATGCAATTTAACAGTTGGTAAGTTAAGTACACCCTCTCAACTTTCTCTGCAGATCTACAGAAAACAGGTCGCACAATGATACAGCGCTGGCCAGAACCAAATGGTGAAATAGAGCCAATCAGTGAACCTGCCAACCCCGAGGATTCCTCTTGAGATGTTCAAAACATCCTCAGCTTCATATGTGTGGTCAAGACCCATCTTTGGGATTATGAGACCTTACATGATTGTTCAAATACACTAACTCGAATAATATAAAGGTAGCTTGCTGAACACTAGCTCTATCCCGACTAACTTTCAGATTCCAATCTGAATCCTTGTCAATGTAATTTTTGCCATTGTCATCTTCATCCTTGCCTTGCTGTTCCTTTGCATGCCGCTACCATTATTCCATCCGTCATTAACATCCGATAGGCATTCTCAGTTTGTGTTAATTTTTCATTTTAATTTAGTCCTGTTAATGATGGATAAATATGTACTGCACGATCTGAGTCTGAAGGCAGTGAAGGCTTGAATTCTTATCCTGCTAAGAAACAGAAATTACAGAGAGTGTGTCAATAGGATGTTACATATCAGGAATATGGCGTTATTCCATTCCCGTCAGATCAGCAATGCCCCATATGTTTTATTTGTAAGCCAGTGCTGTACTGCCTAATGAAGCCGTCAAGATTGCAGGAACATTTCTGTTAAAAAACACACTGAAAAGGCTACTTGTGGTCTTGCAGAACTGCAGAACTTTGTCAGTTCCAGAAGATGAAGGAAGCATTTTAAAAGCATTCCACACTTGAATCATTTGCCAAGAAAGCTTAAAAAAAAAAGACCCTGATAGTAGTCTCATTGCTTCCTATAACATTTTCAAAATGATAGCAAAGTGTGGAAAATCTCATACAATTGGTGAAAGAATAATAATGCCTGCTGTATCAGAAGTGCTCACCACTGTTACTGGGTGACGCCACTGGGGTACTGATTGTGGATGATCAGCCATGATCACAGTGAATGGCGGTGCTGGCTCGAAGGGCCGAATGGCCTACTCCTGCACCTGTTGTCTATTGTTCTCAAAATTGACACAAGTATTATAAAATCAATTCCTCTGAATAATAACTTTGTAGCTCATCATGTTGACAAAATGAGTGAGACAATGAAGCATTGATAATGACACATGTATGGTTTATCAAAAACTGCAGAACTTTATGAAGTGACTCTCTTTTTACAAAAGTTAAAAACAAATGTCCATGGAGAATCGATCTATGATGAGCTCAAAATGTATATTGAAGATAAAAGTATTCTGATTAGGAACATGATTTCTTGTGGAACAGATGGAGAACTATATATGACAGGTCACCATGCTGGTTTATGAAAAAGGAAATTCCAAGTCCGTTGGCAATTCATTGTGTAATTCATTGTCAATAACTGACAACCAAAAACCCCAGCCAGTGACTTTTTTTTCCCAAGCATGCCTCTTGTAATATCTGCTATCGACAAAATTAATGGTCATCCACTAAATAGCAGAATATTTCACCAAACAACAGGAATTCTGCAGATGCTGGAAATTCAAGCAACATACATCAAAGTTGCTGGTGAACGCAGCAGGCCAAGCAGCATCTGTAGGAAGAGGTGCAGTCGTCGTTTCAGGCCGAGACCCTTCGTCAGGACTAACTGAAGGAAGAGTGAGTAAGGGATTTGAAAGTTGGAGGGGGAGGGGGAGATCCAAAATGATAGGAGAGGACAGGAAGGGGGAGGGATAGAGCCGCGAGCTGGACAGGTGATAGGCAAAAGGGGATACGAGAGGATCATGGGACAGGAGGTCTGGGAAGAAAGACGGGGGGGGGGGGTTGACCCAGAGGATGGGCAAGAGGTATATTCAGAGGGACAGAGGGAGAAAAAGGAGAGTGAGAGAAAGAATGTGTGCATAAAAATGAGTAACAGATGGGGTACGAGGGGGAGGTGGGGCCTTAGCGGAAGTTAGAGAAGTCGATGTTCAAATACTTTTCTAAACTTCTTCGGTGTAGGCATCGACTTCTCTAACTTCCGCTAAGGCCCCACCTCCCCCTCGTACCCCATCTGTTACTCATTTTTATGCACACATTCTTTCTCTCACTCTCCTTTTTCTCCCTCTGTCCCTCTGAATATACCTCTTGCCCATCCTCTGGGTCACCCCCCCCCCCGTCTTTCTCCCTAGGCCTCCTGTCCCATGATCCTCTCGTATCCCCTTTTGCCTATCACCTGTCCAGCTCTCGGCTCTATCCCTCCCCCTTCCTGTCCTCTCCTATCATTTTGGATCTCCCCCTCCCCCTCCAACTTTCAAATCCCTTACTCACTCTTCCTTCAGTTAGTCCTGACGAAGGGTCTCGGCCTGAAACATCGACTGCACCTCTTCCTACAGATGCTGCTTGGCCTGCTGCGTTCACCAGCAACTTTGAAGAATATTTCACCAGTTATGCCAAGATAACAATGAAGAGTTTGAACGTTTGCTGCTTTACACTGAAGTGTGTTGGTTGTCAACAGGCTGCTGCTTAAAATGTGCCTTTGATCCTGACATTGTGGTTGAATTTTTGCTCAAAGTCAACAAGAGCCTGGGAAACAAGATTGAACTTTTTCAAGGAGATGTGGCATACCTAGCCAATCTGTATGACAAAATGAACATTCTAAATACATAACTGCAGGGTGAGAATTTCAATTTAATCTAGGCTGGAAGTGCAGTTTCCACTTTTATCAGAAAATTGGAAATGTAAAAGTACAACATTGAGAGAAGAACATTGTCATGGTTTCCCTTCATGGAAAGTATGGCACTCTCTTTCACAGACGGCGATTTGCAAGCGTACTGCTTACACCTGCAGTCACTGAAGATGTATTTTCAAAATTGACTAAAGAATTTGAGCAGTCCGGAAGTGCTGGACTGGGTAATTATCCCATTTTTTTGCAAATTAGAAGAACAGGAAGAGAGAGCTTGCAAGAAGAAATTATCGAAATTCAGAATGATGAAGAAGCAAAAATGCTTTTCAAAAATGTCGGTTTTTGTGATACATCGCTATACTGCCCTACAAAGTTTCCTGGTCTTTGGAAAAGTGCCAATCTGCTCTACATTCCGTTTCCATCCTCCTACCTTGTTGAAAGAGGCTTCAGTGCAGTGAACCACATACTCATGAAAAATAGAAACCACTTGGACGTTGGCACCGGTGGGGACTTACAGTTTTTGCTATCACAACTTTAACCAGATATTTCAATACTTGCTAAAAACCATCAAGCTCGGGGATCACATTGATATCAAAGCTGTTGTGCAGTACACGGGTACTGTGTAAGCTAGGCTTAAAGACAAATGAAACTTTAAAGCGGAACCATTTTTGTCATGTTAGCATATGGTAGGTACATTTTTACAGTATGGGGGTGTCAGAAAGTATATTGTGCCTAAGAGGGGCGTTGGCAAGTATGAAAGTGCTTCGGGGGGTGGTGGCGAGAATGAAAGTGTTTTAGGGGGTGTGGGCTAAAAATGGGTAGGAAACACTGATGTGCGAGTTCGAGTTAGTCAGTTATGAGCATGCTGTGTTGGCACCAGAAGTGTGGCGACGCTACAGGCTGCCCCCAGAACACCCACTGACTTTGTTAGTCATTGACGCAAATGATGCATTTCACTGTATGTTTCAATGTAGGTGTGACAAATGAAGCTAATTCTTTTAATCTGATTTTCATTTACCTATATCTTCACTTTAAGGGAGTTATGTAATGATATCCCTTGGTCTTTCTTTTCAATGTCACTCCCTGGGGCCCTGGCATTCACTGCCTATGCTCAGTGGCCACTTTATTAGGTACCTCCTATACCAAATAAAGTAGGTTCTCAGTGTATGTTTATGGTCCTCTGCTGCTGTAGGTCACCCACCTGTTGTACATTCAGGGTGCTCTTCTGCACACCACTGCTGTAATGCCTAGTTATTTGAGTTAATGTTGGCTTCCAGTCAACTTGAACCAGTCTGGCCATTCTCCTTTAACCTCTCTCATTGACGAGATGACTTTGCCCACAGAAATGCCACTCACACCATTCTCTGTAAACCCTGGAGACAGTTGCGCATGATGGGTTGTCTTTATCCAGCTTTAGGACTTGTGTGAAGATTTGATCACATTTTAGGTCTTATTTATGCAGAAATAGAGAAAATTCTACGGGGTTCACAAACTTCCTAATACCACTGTAGGCCCTAGGGTAATGTATTTGATGCCCTTTGTGATTCTGCATCCCTAATGCACTGATGCTCACCCTGCTGGCTGCAATTTTGCCCTATCATCTGCCTGCCCTTCCTGACAGTTTGACTGCACACTATCTTTGCTTTTTCATCATCCATCCTATCCTGAGTCCTGTCACTCCGGTTCCCATCCCCTTGCCAAATTAGTTTAAACCCTCCTCAGCAGCTCTAACAAACCCGCCGGTGAGAATATTGATCCCCCTCGGGTTCAGGTGCGACCCGTCCCTTTTGAACAGGTCATACCTCCCCCAGAAAAGATCCCAATGATCCAAGAACCTGAAGCCCTGCCCCCTGAACCAGCTTCTCAGCCACACATTTACCCTCAGTGGCACATGGCACAGGTAGCAATTCAGAAATTACTGCCCTGGAGGTCCTGCTTCTCAGCTTTCTGCCAAGCTCTCTAAATTCTCTCTTCAGGTCCTCTTTGCTTTTTCTCGCTATGTCATTGGTACCAATATGTACCAAGACATCTGACTGCTCTCCTCCCCTTCCAAAATGTTGTGGATCCGATCCGAGATGTCCCTGACCCTGGCACCTGGGAGGTGGCCCATTCACAGCATGATTGTTCTTCTGACTATTTAGCCCCCTATCACTACTGCTCCCCTCTTCTTCCTCTTTCCCTTCTGCACCATGGATCTATGCTCAGTGACAGTAACCCAGTCTCCATGGCATTCCCCTGGGAGGTCATCCCCCTCAACAGTATCCAAAATGGTATACTTATTATTGAGGGGAAAGGTCACGGGGTGCTCTGCGCTAACTGCCTATTCACCTCCCTCTTCCTTCTCCTGACAGTCACCCAGCTATCTGCCTCTTGCAACTTGAGGGTGATTACTTCCCTGTAACTTTGATTATCTCCTCACTCTCCCGTACAAGCTGAAGATCATCCAGCTGCTGCTCCAGATCCCTAACATGGTCTTTAGGAAGCTGCAGCTGGATGCACTTCACACAGATATAGTTCCCTAGGAGACTCTGGGGTCTCTCCAGGACTTCAGCATCTGGCATGAAAAACACACGATGGTCATTTAAGCTACACTAAGTACCCTGACATAGTAAGGGAAAAGGGAAACTTAACAGACACTTACCTGGACAACTTGCCCAGAGCCAATGCCTGCTTTGAGCCCACACTCTCACACTGGCCCACTCCCAACAATAGCCGCACTGCTGGTCCCTTCTGTACTTTTATTTACTCCTTTATGCATTGCTCCTGCCACTGATTGGGCTACTGGAATGAGCCTGTATACCCTTGAAGCTCTGCTTTTAAATGAGTGCTGCCAACCTGCGAGAAACCTCTTCGGTGTGTGCTGCTCCCGCTGCTGACTGGGCCGCTGGAATGCCGAAAGACTGTAAATTCAGCAACCTTACAATGTATGCAAAGTATAATGGTTAGCACCCATTCCTTGGTAAATGGAAAACACTTCAATAGAGAATTAAGAAATAACCCAAAATTAAACTATGCCATATCCAGTTTTGTTTATGATGCATAATGAAGTTTATTTATAAATTGAATGCTGTTTGAATATTTTGGGAGGTTGCATCAAAAGAGACTCATTGTTTCATTCAGTAATGACTAACTCCAAACACTTGCTATTTCTTGAAATACACATAAAATTTGCTGGTGAACACAGCAGGCCAGGCAGCTAGCTAGCTATTCTTTCAGTTAGTCCTGACGAAGGGTCTCGGCCCGAAATGTCGACTGTACCTCTTCCTATAGATGCTGCCTGGCCTGCTGCGTTCACCAGCAACTTTTATGTGTGTTGCTTGAAATTCCAGCATCTGCAGATTTCCCTGTGTTTGCTATTTCTTGAGCCATGATAATGTTACCATGATGATGTCATCTTCAAACATGAATTCACAAACGAGAAAGTCTGCAGATGCTGGAAATCCGAGCAACACACAAAGTGCTGGAGGAACTCAGCAGGCCAGGCAGCATCTGTGGAAAACAAACTACAGTCGACATTTCAGCTGAAGTACTTCAGCAGGACTGAAGAGAAAAATGCTGTGTAGATTGGTGAAAGAGACAGAAGGACGTGGAAGAAAGAAGAAAGGGGGGGATGAGGAGCATCAGAGGGAGGCGATAGGCGAACAAGGGGATGACATGAGAGGGGGACAAGGGGATGAAAATGGAGAAGTGGGGGGGGGGAGGCAATACTGGAAGTTTGAGAAATTGATGTTCATGCCATCAGATTGGAGGCTACCCAAGGTATTGTGTCTCTTTACCCAAATGGTGGTTCCTCCACCTTCAAAAATGAATTGTATTGATTCTCGTTTTTCGTGGCAGTCTGAAGGTGCACAATGCTTATTCAACTGGGTTGAGGATCAATACACAATACATCTGAAATTGATAAAGTATTTGCCAAACTTATCCCTTGTATATAACTGGTATTAGATTTCCAGAGACAACAAGTGTGATAGCAGTTCTGCAAATATGGTTTTTATTTTTATCTGTTTCATCAAGGAGACTTGCTAAAGGCTCAGAGAATGTTGTAATTAGCATAAATTTAGTCATGAAAATGTTAATACAGAATCACGGCCAAAGTAAGTGAATTGGAAAGTGCGCATAGGAGGAATTGGGTAAAATTCACAGGTAGATGAATGTATTAGGTTTTTAGGAGCACCCAAGTGAACTTGAGCTTTCAGGTCCTGGACTTGCCTGTGCACAATAAATAGTGAACAGACTGCATCATGATATTTGAGTATCCCTCAGCCAGTGTTTCCCTTTCTGCTTTTGAAAATGTGGTTGTTTCTTCTATCACATTGTGGTTGGTACTAATTTGGTTAATCAAATCAATATGAAAGCACGATTATTACAATACTTAAAAACTTGCTTTACTTTTTTGATTTACACTTTGTCCGGTAGTTATCACAAGACCACCCTATAATGTGAGCAGATCTTGGGGGTTACAGACCTTAGTTACATACTAGAATACATTTTGTTCTGATTAAATTGTGTTTCATTGTTTTGGGGGGTTGAATTTACTGGTACTAACCATTTATATTTGGGCTTTAAGACTTAAGAATGTTGGTATCAATACAGTTCAAAGTAAATTTTTTGTCAAAATACATATATGTCACCATATATAACTCTGAGATTCATTTTCTTGTAGCCATACTCAATAAATCCAATAATTATAATAGGATCAATGAAAGACCACACCGACAGGGCGGACAACCAGTGTGCAACAGCTGTGCAAAGAAAGAAAATAATAATCATAAATAAATAAGTAATAAATATTGAACATATGAAATGAAGAGTTCTTGAAAGTGAGTCCCTAGATTGTGGGACCAGTTACACTAATGGGGCAAGTGAAGTTATCCCTTCTGGTTCAGGAGCCTGATGATTGAGGGGTAATAACTGTCCCTGAACCTAGTAGTGTAAATGAGTCTCCCTGCATCTCCAGTGCCACCTTCCTGATGGTATCAATGAGAAAAGACCATGACCCAGGTGGTTAGGGTCCCTGGTGATGCTGCTTTCCTGCAGAAACATGTGCTCAATGGTGGGGAGGTCTTAACCTGTGAAGGGCTGGGAGGTATCCGCTAATTTGTGTAGGATTTTCTATTTGAGAGTAGTGGTGCTTCCATGCCAGGCTGTGATGCAGGCTACAACCTTCCAAAGTACCTGACGTATTAACAAACACAATCACATGTTTGAGTAGATGACTGAAGTTTAGTCAAATTAATATGCTTTTAAAGTGGGTTCTAAAGGAGGAAGGAAACGTACAGGTGCGGAGGTTCAGAGTGGGAATTTCACAGTGGTGTATTCTGTAGATGAAGTCATGACTATCACTGGTGACGTGATTGATTTCAGAGGTTTAAAAAGACAGTAAGCATTTTTCATTACAGTTTTCAAACTGGATGCGATTGAAGGACCCTGACGAAGTGTGTTGGCCTGAAATGTGACATCTTTCTTCCTCTCCATAGATGCTGCCTGACCTGCTGAGTTCCTCCAGCATTTTGTGTGTGCTAGTCTGGATGAGAGAAGTCATGCAGCAGAGAAATGGGTTCTTGGGCCCTCTGAGTCCATACTATCAACTACATATTTAATCCAATCCTGCATTAATCCCTTTTCCTTTATTCAGCCCATATTCACAGCAACTCCCTCCAAATAGCAGCCTACATCTAGTGGGTCACCATCAGCAATAGGTTCAGCACCAGGCTGTGCTTACCCCCTGCTCTACTCACTTTACGCTTATGACTGTGTGGCAAGCGCAGCTCCGATGCAGTATTCAGGTTTGCTGATGACATCACAGTTCCAGGCCCAATCAACGGTGGTGCTGAATCAATGTACAGGAGGGGGATTGAAAATCTGGTTGCGTGGTGCCACCATGGCAACCTCTTACTCGATGTCAACAAGACCAAGGAACTGACTATTGACTTCTTCAGGAGGAAGAAGCCAGAGATCCATGAGCCAGTTCTCATCGAAGGATCAGAGGTGGAGAGGGTCAGCAACTTTAAATTCCTTGGCATTGTCATTTTGAAGGTTCTGTCCTGGGCCCAGCATTTAAGTGTAATTACTAAGAAAGCATGGGAGTGCCTCTACTTCCTTAGTAGTTTGCGAAGATTTGCATAACATCTAAAACTTTGAAAAAACTTCTATAGATATGTGATGGAGAGTACATTGACTGGCTGTATCACAGCCTGGTATGGAAGCGCCAATGCCCTTGACTAGAAAAGCCTACAAAAACGTAGTGGATACAACATAATTCATCACAGGTAAAGCCCTGCCCACCATTGAGCATATAAAAAACGGCATGTTGTCACAGGAAAGCATCCATCATCAGCGACCCCACCACCTAGACCATGCTCTCTGCTTGCCATCAGGAAGAAGGTACAGGAGCCTCAGGATTCACACCACCAAGTTCAAGAACAGATATTATCCCTCAACCATCAAGCTGTTGTACCAAAGAGGATAATTTCACTCAACTTCCCTTGCCCCATCTCTGAAATGTTCCCATGACCTATGGACTCACTTTCAAGGACTCTTCATCTCATATTATCTATTTGTTGCTTACTTATTTATTATTATTATGTTTTTTCTTTTAGTATTTGCAGTTTGTTGTCTTTTACAGACTGGCTGAACGTTCAAGTTGGTCTGGTCTTTCTTTGATTCTGTAGTGGTTGTTCTGTTATGGATTTATTGAGTATGCCTACAGGAAATTGAATCTCAGGATTGTATCTGGTGACCTATGTATGTACTTTAATAATAAATTTACTTTGAAGACGGGAGTAGGGACAATGCTGGTAATTATGGACCAGTGGATTTTACTACAGTGGTGAGCAATTCTTTGGAGAAGATTCACGGAGACAGGATTTACGAGCATTTGGAGAAACATTGATAAAAGTAGAGCAGTGGATGTGATGTATATGGATTTTAGAAAGCCTTTTGATAAGGCCCCCTCCCCAAGGTAGGCTCTTTCAGAAAGTCTTGAGCCATGGGATTCAGCCAAAGTTGGCTTTGTAGATTCAGAATTGACTTGCCCACGGAAGGCAGTGCATGGTTGTAGAAGAAGCGTATTCTACCTGGAGATTATTGACCAGTGGTGTTCCACATGGATGTCTTCACAAACTCTTGTTCTTTGTGTGACGAGAATACACATAAATTAAGATGTTTGCTGGCCTGGGCTGGCACCAGTGGCATCAGCAGTTGGTCTGCCACCTGTCCTCAGGGGAGGGAGAGATAAGGAACACAATGAAGCAGCATTTGGAGATGTTAATGAAGGAGCCATCAGTCTGGGTATTGTCAAGATCGGCTCCCCCTTTGAACCCTGAACTGTTTGAAGTGATGGACAGGCGATCTGGAGATGTGTAATGAAGGGACGGGAGAGAGAGCTGTCTAGAGCGGCTCCCCCTTTGAACCCTGAACTGTTTGAAGTGATGGACAGGCGATACCCCAGCAGGGGGATAAAAAGGGACAGGTTCGCTAAGGCAGGACACACACGACACCCCGAGGTAACGAGACCTTGGAAGCGGTTCACCTCTTACAAGTCGGTGGGAAGCTCTTGGACGGCTGATCGTGGGATCAGCCTTAGACGCACAGAGTGGAAAGGTACGATCAGCGGGAACCCGGTGTGTGTCCGCCCTTGCTTGGGTGCCGGGTTCACTGCAGAGGATCGACCGTATCTGGAGGAGGGGTCACAGTCGGTGACCCCAGGTGACATCACAAAGGACTCGCCCAAAAGCTGCTTGTGAGCAATATCGCCGGTCTGTGAGTGGAAGCCGTTTCTGAATGATCATTCGTTCTCGTTCTCTCTCTCCCTCCCCCCCACCACATTGTCCACCGCCATGGCAATGATTACTACGAACTGAACTAAATTGGACTGGACTTTGTGTCACTTTGAAATTGGTCATTTACCCCTAGACAATGATAGAGCTTGGTTGATCCTGTTATCTTAATTCTGTGCACATGTGTGTTTATCATTGCTGAACTGTTGCATTTATTATCCTTTCGATTGCTGTGTTGCTTGTTCCTATAATAAAACTTTCTTAGTTCTAGTAATCCAGACTCCAACTGAGTGATCCATTTCTGCTGGTTTGGCAACCCAGTTACGGGGTGTGTAACATTTGTAACACACACAAAAATGCCGGTGAACGCAACAGGCCAGGCAGCATCTCTAGGAAGAGGTACAGTCGACGTTTCGGTCCAAGACCCTTCGTCAGGATGAACTGAAAGAAGAGATAGTAAGAGATTTGAGAGGGGGAGGGGAAGATCCGAAATGATAGGAGAAGACAGGAGGGGGAGGGATGGAGCCAAGAGCTGGAAAGTTGATTGGCAAAAGGGATACGAGGCTGGTGAAGGGAGAGGATCATAGGACGGGAGGCCTAGGGATAAAGAAAGGGTGGGGGGAACCCAGAGGATGAGCAAGGAGTAACAGTGAGAGGGACAAAGGGAGAAAAAAGAGAGGGAAAAAAGCCGGGGGGGGGGGAATAAATAAGGGATGGGGTACGAAGGGGAGGCGGGGCATTAACGGATGTTCATGCCATCAGGTTGGAGGCTACCCAGATGGAATATAAGGTGTTGTTCCTCCAACCTGAGTGTAGCTTCATCTTAACAGTAGAGGAGGCTGTGGATATACATTTCAGAATGGGAATGGGACGTGGAATTAAAATGTGTGGCCACTGGGAGATCCTGCTTTCTCTGGCGGACAGAGCGTAGGTGTTCAGCGAAACGGTCTCCCAGCCTGCGTCGGGTCGCACCAATATATAGAAGGCTGCACCGGGAGCACCGGACGCAGTATATCACCCCAGCCGACTCACAGGTGAAGTGGCGCCTCACCTGGAAGGACTGTCTGGGGCCCTGAATGGTAGTGAGGAAGGAAGTGTAAGGGCCTGTCTCTTGCAAAAGTACCATCCCCTTCAAGCAATTCCTCCATCTCCACTGCATCTGCTCTCAGGATGAGGCTTTTCATTCCAGGACGAAGGAGAAGTCCTCCTTTTTTAAAGAAAGGGGCTTCCCTGCCTCTACCGTCAATTCTGCTCGCAAACGCATCTCTCCCATTTCACGCACATCTGCTCTCACCCCATCCTCCCGCCACCCCACTAGGAATAGGGTTCCCCATGTCCTCACCTACCACCCCACCAGCCTCCAGGTCCAACATATAATTCTCCGTAACTTCCGCCACCTCCAACGGGATCTCACCACTAAGCACATCTTTCCCTCCCCCCCCTTTCTGCTTTCCGCAGGGATCGCTCCTTACGCGACTCCCTTGTTCATTCGTTCCCCCCATCCCTTTCCACCAATCTCCCTCCCGGCACTTATCCTTGTAAGCGGAACAAGTGCTACACATGCCCTTACACTTCCTCCCTCACCACCGTTCAGGGCCCCAGACAGGCGACACTTCACCTGTGAGTTGGCTGGGGTGATATACTGCGTCCGGTGCGGCCTTCTATATATTGGCGAGACCTGACACAGGCTGAGAGACCATTTCACTGAACACCTACGCTTTGTCCACCAGAGAAAGCAAGATCTCCCAGTGGCCACACGTTTTAATTCCACGTCCCATATGTCTATCCGCGGCTTCCTCTACTGTCAAGATAAAGCCACACTCAGGTTGGCGGAACAACAGCTTGTATTCCGTCTGGGTAGCCTCCAACCTGATGGCATGAACATTGACTTCTCTAACTTCTGTTAATGCCCCACCTCCCCTTTGTACCCCATCCCTTATTTATTTATTATTTATTCCCCCCCTCCTTTTATTTTCTCTCTTTTTTTTCTCCCTCTGTCTTTCTCACTATAACTCCTTGCCCATCCTCTGGGTTTTTCCCCCCTCCCCCTTTCTTTCTCCCTAGGCCTCCCGTCCCATGATCCTCTCCCTTCTCCAGCCTTGTACCCCTTTTGCCAATCAACTTTCCAGCTCTTAGCTCCATCCCTCCCCCTCCTGTCTTCTCCTATCATTTTGGATTTCCCCCTCCCCCTCCCACTTTCAAATCTCTTACTATCTCTTCCTTCAGTTAGTCCTGACGAAGGATCTCGGCCGGAAACGTCGACTATACCTCTTCCTATAGATGCTGCCTGGCCTGCTGCATTCACTAGCATTTTTTGTGTGTGTTGCTTGAATTTCCAGCATCTGCAGATTTCCTCGTGTTCTTGTTCGTTGTGATTTTTTAAAATATAAATGATGTGGATGAGAACAGAGAAGGGTGGGTTGGTAAATAGCAAACAGGAGAAAGTCTGCAAATGCAACACACATAAAACGCTGGAGGAGCTCAGCAGGTCAGGCAGCATCTCTGGAAAAGAGGATCACGGCCAGAAATGTCGACTGTTTACACTTTTCCGTAGGTGTTGTTTGATCGCCTGAGTTCCTCCAGCATTTTGTGTGTGTTGATTGGTTGGGTTAGTAAGTTTGCAGATGACACCAAGTTTGAAAGTATTGTAGATAGTGTAGAAGGTTGTCATGGGTTACAATGGGACATTGACGGTATGTAGAGCTGGGCTGAGAAGTGGTAAGTGGAGTTCAAGCTGGAAAAGTCAAGGAACAACTGTATTCACCATATACATTTACATGTATTAGGAATTTGCCTTGGTGTGTTGGTGCAATGTGCAATAAAAATAGCAACATTCGACAATTACAGTGCTTTGAAAAAGTATTCAGCCCCCAACCCTTCGTTCACATAAATGAGTATTACAACCAGGTATATTGATCAGTTTAACTGCAAACTTGTATTTGTGAATTGCCTGCCCCCTTTTTCACAGTAGAGTGCCGAAACAGCGAAAATTGTAAAGCATGAAAAATCTGAAATTCAAAACCTGGAATGTCAGCAGTTCAAAAATATCTGCTCAGCGCTTTGTTGAGCCACAGCTATTACAGCCCAGTAGTCAATTTGGATAAGTCTCTATTAGCTTTGCATAATGTGATGGAGTTTGCCCATTTCTCATTGCAAAACTGCTCCTGTGCCGGATCAGTTGGGGAGCGGTGGTGGACAGCGATCTTGGGCTAATGCCAGAGATGTTCCATCGGGTTAAGGTCAGAACTCTGACTAAGCTACGCAAAGACATCAGTTTCCTTCATTTGAAGTTGTGTGTTTTGGGTTGGTCTCCTGTTGAAAGATGAATTTGCTCCCCAGTTTAAGCTCTTTGCAAAGGCTATCACTTTTTTATCCAGGATCTCACTATACTCAGCAGCGTTCACTTTCCATAAGACCATGAGATGACTGTATTGTCCATCCCTTATGGATGCTGCTGAGAGATTCTTGTCTCTGGCCATTGATTTTACTGCTTACTCCGACAAGTCTGTTGAGTGGGCTGCAGTTGAGAGTGCTCATTTGCTCTGAACCGTGAAGTTGTGGGTTAATATTGATTCAATGAAACATTTATAAAATGTCTGTTGAATCGATAGCTGGATCTGGAGTTTCCACGTCTTCCGAAGGAAAAATAGCTGTTGTTGGTACTTGGAGTGTATCAACCTACCAAAACGTGACTATGTTATAGTTGTGCCGAGGTACTTGAGCTCTCCAACGTGATCTGTCAACTGACCACTTATTTCCGGGGTTGTTTTCTAAAGTCCACTACTGTTTCCTTAGTTTTACTGGGGTTCAGGTCCAGATAGTTGTCTGTGCACCATCCAGTAAATGCATTGATTTCCTCATTGATGCAGTCATCAGAGTTGGTAGTGTCAATGAATACTGTGTCATCTGAGTACTTAATGTATTGCATGCCTGGGTGTATTCCCACTTGCTGCCTCCTACCAATTAACTAATACTCTAACCATGCCAGTAACTTTCCTCTAATACCATGGGGTCTTAACTTGGTAAGTAGCCTCATGTGTGGCACCTTGGTCAAAGGCCTTCTGAAAGTCCAAATATACAATATCCACTGCATCTACTTTATCTATCCTACTTGTAATCTCCTCAAGGAATTCAGATTTATCAGGCAAGATTTTCCCTTAAGGAAGCCTTGCTGACTTTGTCCTATCATGCTCTGTGTCACCAAGTACTCCATAACCTCATCCTTAACAATTGACTCTAACATTTTCCCAACCACTGAGGTCAGGCTAACTGGTCCATAATTTCCCTTCTGCTGCCTTCCTCTTTTCTCATCAACCCAGAACAGATTTCCAATCCCTGCTGCTGAAAAGCATCCCCATAACGTTATGGTCCTTTCACAGTACTTTACAGGAGGGATAGTGTTACTTAGCTGATGCATAGTATTAGATTTTCACCACAAGTATTGCTTTAATAAAAGCCTATTCTTCCCTTTACAAAATGTCACTTAGAAGATACTGTGAAGATATGGATGAAGGTCTTGTGGATGGATGAGGCTAAAGTGGAACTTTTTGGTCTCAACACTAATGGTACATGTGGCGTAAATATAATACTGCACATCAAGGAGGTAACACTATCCCTACTGTAAAGTATGGTGGAGGTAACATTATGCTATGGGAGTGCTCTTCAGCCCCAGAGACTAAACACCAGTCAGTACTGATGGAAGAAGAATGCTGTTAAGCACAGAGAGATCCTGGATAAAAACTTGCTAGCCTCTGCCAGAAAACTTAAACTGGAGAGGAAATTTGTCTCTCAGCAGAACAATGACCCAAAGCCCACATGGAAAATTTTTGTCTTTGAGAGGTACAGCCAGAGTCCAGACCTTAACTTGATCAAACATCTCTGGCAAGACCTTGAGATTGCTGTCCGCCACCACTCTCCAAGAAGCCGAGCACAGCTAGAGCAATTTTGCAAGGAAGAATGTGCAAATCTTGCTCTGTCACATTGTTCAGAGCTAATAGAGACTTATCCAAAAAAACTACAAGCTGTAGTAGCTACAAGAGATGGCTCAACTAAGTACGAAGCAAAGGCGGATCAATACTTTTGAAATGCTGACACTTCAGTTTTTGCATTTGTAGTTTTTCATGCTTTACAATTTCCTCTGTTTTCTTCGGCTCGACTGTGGGAGGGAAAGGGAGCTAAAAATTCTCAGTTAAATTGATCAATCCTTGGTTGTAATACTCATTTATGTGAACAAAGGGTTGGGGGCTGAATACTTTGTCAAGGCCCTGTATAAGGAATAAAGAATTATATAAAATATAAAGTTAGAGGTTGAAGTACAGATATGGAATGGAATGTACATAAATACATAAATACCAGCATGTATTTACAATGTAAATAGCTTTATAAAAATGGTTTCAACTGTTTACTGTGGAGTGCAGTGATGTGGTTAATAGAGAGCGGTGGGAATTAAATAGAATTGTTGATCAGGTGGACTGCCTGTGCGAAGAAGTTTTTAAGATAGTAAGTTTTTGTTTTAATAGCCCTGTACCACATTCCATGAAGGGAGCGTTTGGAAAAGGTATTTTACTGGGCAGTTAGTGTCCGCAATCATTTTGCCTGCCCGTTTCTTTGTCCCGGACACATACAAGTCTTGCAGTGATGGCAGACTGCAGCCAATGACCATTTCTGCTGCCCTGACAGGGTGCTCTAGTCTTTGCGTGTTGTAATACTGCACCAAACCAGACAGTAATGGTTGATGATGGTAGTGTACACTAGAATTGCAACAGTATGTTATGGGGAAGGTGGAATTTTCCCAACTGCTGCAAGAAGTACATTATCTGCCAAATCTTTTTCTTAATGAGGGAGATGTGGTTCTACAACATGAAGTCCTGTGAGATAATGGTGCCCAGAATCTTGAGTGTTGAAACAGTGTTAACTTTAGAGTTGTTGATGATGAGAGGGTGGAAAGTAGACATGAAAAGTATGAAGTGATCGTCTTTGGAAGGTCAAATTTGAGGGTAGAGTACATGGTTAATGGCAGGATCCTTAGGACTGTGGAGGAACAGGGGTACCTTGGCATCCACGTCCATACATCCCTCAAAGTTGCTGCACAAGTTGATAGGGTTGTTAAGAAGGCATATGATGTGTTGATCTTCATGAGTCAAAGGACTGAGTTCAAGCATTGTGAGGTAATGTTGCAGCTCTATTAAAAATCCTGGTTAGACTACACTTGGAATATTTTGTTTAGTTCTTGCTGCCTCATTGTAGGAAGGATGTGCAAGTTTTAGAGAGGGTTTAGAAGAGAGATACCAGGGGTAGAAGTGTAAGTTATGAGGATAGGTTGATGAGGTGGGTCTTTTCTCTTTGGAGCAAAGGAAAAAGAGAGGTGACTTGTTTGTGCCATTGCCAGTTAATTGGTCTCTGACAACTTGCTCTTATTCCTTTATCTCACTTTATTTACTTATGGGCAAGGATAACAGTGTGGCCCCTGTCACCAAACTGTTCTGAAGTTTGAGCAAAGAAATGCCATTTTCATACTGAAGTAGACCATTTGTATACAAATATGATCCAATGGAAAATTTGTGTATTTCTGAATCCCATCATTGGTGCAGGAGGCTGGTATCTATTTTATGTCTGTCTGTATTTTATTTTATTTTGGGTGTTTATTATGGGTAATTTGTCACCTGGGTTGGGGTATGGTGGACGTAAATGAGTGTAGTTATGTATTCACTCTTTGTCTTAGTTCAGTTTAGTCTAGTTGAGAGGGAGTGGGTCATGTGGGCCATGTGTACCATTTTTTGTTGGCCGCTAACTTTGCTCAGTTTTACTAATTATGTTTAATTATTCTTATTTTGCTATATCACTAATATAGTTTTGTTAGTTTTTTTATTGCCATAAGATGGTTCATCTTTGGTGTCATAATAAAAGATCGAATGTCGTCTTTTAGACTAGGAGCTTAGTTATTTTGGAAGCATGATATACATGGTCAACTCCCATATTCAATCTCTCAATGGTTTTGGTTTGTTAACCCTCTTGCTGGTTCACATCATGGAGGAACATGGGAGAGATTGATCAGGTCTGTGCATAACGTCCTCAATTCCACCATGAAGGCACAGAATCTTGATGATGAGGGTTTCCACACAGTCGTTTGTGAAGTAGAGGCTATTATCAATGGTCTTCTGATTACAAAGGCATCCTCAAATTCCAATGACTTAGAAACACCCACACTGAACCATCTGTTGCATCTGAAGCCCTCACCATCCTCACCACCAGGAGAGTTCCACAACGCAGACAAGATGGAAGCAAGTCCAACACATGTCAAACTGGTTTTGGAAACAATGGGTCAGGAGTACTTAGTTCAGCACAGAAACATCAGAAATGGTCAGGTATAAAATAGAATTTCCTCCCAGGAGATATTGTGCTTGTAGTTAATGATTCAACACGTGGAGAGTCATGTATCATGGGAAGAATCACTTGACACTTTCCAGGCAGAAGAGAATTTCTGCAGCATCTGCACGTTAAGACCAAGACCAGCTGTTTGGACAGGTCTATAACCAAGATCTGTCTCTGCAGGAGGCAGAGGTTTGAGGAGCTACAGCTTTAGAAGTTTAATGACTGACTTGACACCTCTGACAGCCTCCACACTATCCACAACACCTCCAGCCTTTGTGCCATCAGCAAATTTACTAACCCATCCCTCCACTTCTTCATCCAGATCATTTATAAAAATCACAAAGAGCAGGGGTCCCAGAACAGATCCCTGAGGCACACCACTGGTCACCGACCTCCATGCAGAATATGACCTGTCTACAACCACTCTTTGCCTTCTGTGGGAAAGCCATTTCTGGATCCACAAAGCAGCTTCCCCTTGGATCCCATGCCTCAGGCTATCCCATTCAGAACAGAGATGTGAAGAAATTCTTTTAGCCAGAGGGTGGTGAATCTATGGAATTTGTTGCCACGGGCGGCAGTGGAGGCCAAGTCATTGGATGTATTTAAGGCAGAGATTGATAGGTATCTGAGTAGCCAGGGCATCAAAGGTTATGGTGAGAAGGCGGGGGAGTGAGACTAAATGGGAGAATGGATCAGCTCATGATAAAATGGCAGAGCAGACTTGATGGGCTGAATGGCTGACTTCTGCTCCTTTGTCATATGGTCTTATGGTTTCTTTACTTTCTCAATAAGCCTTGCATGAGGTACCTTGTAAAATGCCTTGCTGAAATCCATATACACTACATCTACTGCTCTATCTTCATCAATGTGTTTAGTCACATCCTCAAAAAATTCTATCAGGCTAGTAAGGCACAACCTGACTTTGACAAGACCATGCTGACTATTCCTAATCATATTATGCCTCTCCAAATGTTCATAAATTCTGCCTGTCAGGATCTTCTCCACCAACTTACCAACCACTGAAGTAAGACTCACTGGTCTATAATTTCCTGGGCTATCTTTACTCCCTTTCTTGAATAACGGAACAACATCTGCAACCCTCCAATCCTCTGGAACCTCTCCCATCCCCATTGATGATGCAGATATCATCGCCAGAGGCTCAGTAATCTCCTCACCCATCTCCCACAGTAGCCTGGGGTACATCTCGTCCGGTCCCTGTGACTTATCCAACTTGATGCTTCCCAAAAGCTCCAGCACATCCTCTTTCTTAATACCTACATGCTCAAGCTTTACAGTCCACTGTAAGTCATCCCTACAATCGCCAAGATCCTTTTCTATAGTGAATACTAAAGCAAAGTACTCATTAAGAACCTCTGCTACCTCCTCCAGTTCCATACACACTTTTCCACTGCCACACTTGATTGGTCCTGTTCTTTCACATCTTATCCTCTTGCTCTTCACATACTTGTAGAATACCTTGGGATTTCCCTTAATCCTGTCCGCCAAGGTTTTCTCATGGCCCCTTCTGGCTCTCCTAATTTCTTTCTTTAGCTCTTTCCTGCTAGCCTCATAATCTTCAAGATCTCTATCATTACCTAGTTTTTTGAACCTTTCATAAGCTCTTCTTCTTGACTAGATTTACAACAGCCTTTGTATACCACAGTTCCTGTACCCTACCATCCTTTCCCTGTCTCATTGGAATGTACCTGTGCAGAACTCCACACAAATATCCCCTGAACTTTTGCCACATTTCTTCCATGCATTTCCCTGAGTACATCTGTTCCCAATTTACTGTATGCTTCCAAGGTCCTGCCTGACTCCGATTAAACACTTTCCTAACTTGTCTGTTCCTATCCCTCTCCAATGCTATGGCAAAGGTGATAGAATTGGGATCATAGGAGATAGAATTTTTGTAGTATGTAATTGTAATTATTATTGTGTAATAATTAGGGACTGGGTTGTAGGAGTCGTGTATCTATTTTCTATCGATCTGCATTGTACTTTGTGTTGGGCATTAATTATGGGTAACTTGACATGTGGTTTGGGGTGTGGTAGAATAAATGAGAATAGTTGCATATGCACAGCTTGTCTCAGTTCAGTTTAGCCTACTTGACAGGGAGTGGGCCAAGGTGACTTTTTGTTGCCTACCGACTTTGCTGAGTTTTGCTAATTATGTTTAATTACGTGTTATTCTTATTTTGATATATTGTTAATTTAATTAAATTATTTTTTTTATCACTATAAGGTTGTTCATCTTTGCTGGTGCCATAATAAAGGATCAAATGTACTTTTTTTTGAGTTAGAACTTAGTTATTTTGGAAGAGTGTCAATAATACTTAAGCATTAGTAAAATAGCTGTCCGGTAGCAAGTGTTGCCCAGCGATCCTTCATTTGCATTTTATCTTGTCTTGGTATGCCTGGTGACCTTGAGTCCCAGGTTTGACTCAAAGGAATCTTTATGATTTCAAGGGTTATGTTCAGCATGGGTGACTACTATCTCGGCACACTATGTCTTGTCAGCTTATCACCTTGACGATTGCCTTTCTGAAATTCCACTCCTAGGCTGTACAGAATGTCTGCACTCTATTCTGTTAGCATACCATTTAACCCTTTCCTTGCTGCAATGTCCACAACAGAGGTATACAAGATGACAAAGAGGCACGGATCGAGTGGGCAGTCAGAGGCTTTTTCCCAGGCTGGAAATGGGTAATACAAGGGGACATAGTTTTAAGGTGATTGGAGGAAAGTATGGTGGGGGGGGGGGGGATGTCAGAGGCAAGTTTTTTTTACAGACTGTTTGGTCTCATGAAACACAATGTCAAGGGTGGTAGGTACATCAGGGACATTTAATAAACTCTTAGGTTCATGGTTAATAGCAAAATAGAGGGCTTTGTAGGAAGGAAGCTTGCTTTGATCTTAGGGTAGGTTAAAGGTCAACACAACATCATGGGCCAAAGGACCAGTCCTGTTCTATGTTCCATTTATCTTTGAGTATGGGAGGAAGCTGTAGTCAGGCAGGACATGTACAAATTCTACTCAGGCCAGGATTGAATCTGGGTCTCAGGTGGTGTGAGGCAGCAGCTTTGCTAACTATGCCGCTGTACTAACTCTAGAGCAGGCATTTCCAAACATTTTATGCCATGGAGCCTTACTATTAACCGAGGGGTCCGTAAACCCCAAATTGGGAATCCCTGTGTCTAGAGGTAGGTATAATGTTACTTGCAAGTGCAGAATTTCCAATAATATTCTAGGATCAATTGCACTAATTTTGCAAATTTTGTGTCATTGCAGTTGAATGACTGTATCTATCTGACCCCATTTCAAAAACACCAAATTTGTAGAGTTGTGATCCATAGAAACAAGTATGCTTATCAGTTCCTAAATATTCCAGCAAAGAGGACTGCTAATCTTTTTGTAATGATGATGGACAGTGCATTGATTCAGTTGATGGTTTTGAGTGATATTTGTTACTAGCATAATCAGTGGCATATTTGCGAATGACTTAGAACTGAATAACACTATCTTCAACAGGCCATGCTATTCACTGCAATTCTGCTTTGTTCTCCATTGTGGCTCAGGATCTCTTGGGAGAAATGGTTATGTTGCAGTTTCTATCCACTCAGCGTGTTTCAACATATTTAATGGGCAATTGAGTTAATTTAAGCTGTTAAACAGAAACATTGCTATTTTAACATGGGTGGGTGTATCATGTTAGCGCACAGATGGGATTCACGAGCAACATGCAAAACAAGAGTAAATAATCCATCAGGAAGAAGTGCTGCAAAGATGCCAAGAGGCTAAATTTTATTGTTTTTGAGGTAGAGGGTCTCTTTGGTCACAGTTTGATGATCTGCATTCACTGAGGTTTCAGTAATTCATTGTATTTGCTCTTCTTTTTGTACAGTTCATTATTTCCACTGTGCATTTGAAAGATAAAGATTTGCTTTATTTGTCACATGTACATCAAAACACACAGTGAAATGTGTGATCAAATAAGTGAGGATTGTTCTGGGCAGCCTGCAAGGGTCATCACATTTCAGGCGCCAACATAGTCTGCCCACAATTTACTAATCTAACCCACATGCCTTTGGAATGTGGGAGGAAACCAGAGCACCTGGAGGAAATGCATATGGTCACAGGGAGAATGTACGAACTCCTTATAGACAGCAGTGGGAATTGAAGCCCAATCCGTGATGTGCTAACGGCTGTGCTAATGTGCTGCCCCATCATCTTATCCACGTTTAACAAGAAGGGTCTGTTACCATGCTGTATCAACAAATAAATGAAAGTGCAAAATAAGTATAAATAAGTAAAGTGAGTACATGCTCTTGGTTCCATTGAAAATCACTGACAAATATCAGCAGTCCAGGTCACCAGTAATCTCTGTAGTTAGTAGAACAAATCCATTGCGGTAGCTGATCATTGCATTAACAACATTTTTCTCTGGCGGTCACAGAAAGACTTCAATGATGGTTTCAACTTGTAAGGCAAATGTCACCATAATTGCATATTCTTGGGTCATAATCAGGTGAAACACAAGTGAATCCCACCTGGTTTCCTTGGCTGCCTATGTCTAGGGAATACACTGTCCAGTCCCACCAAACCCATGAGATTGAGACAGCTCTTCCACCCCAAACCCCGTTACAACTCAGTGCCAAGAAATAACAGATAGTACTGTGCATATGATTAAAGGAATTTATACTTATGAATTTTAACTAAAGAGTTAGTGAAGAAACACCAAAAAGTGTCCATTATAATACAACAGTCAAATGTGCACAAGTTGGAGCTCAAGTCTTCCAAAACTCGTACATGTTCTCCGAAAACTCATGTTCTCTGAGGTCAGTAGACCTCAGCGCCTTGCCCCATTGAATCATGGTCCCCCACCGGGTTGAATCCTACGACCGGTTCTCTCTGGTGTCTTCTCTCTTCACCTTTTGCAGAACAAAGCCCCAGCTCACATTGGTGTCAGGTACACACACAAAAAACCCCGCTCCCCTGATTGGATGGTACACATTCCAAAGCACCCATTATCTCAAACCATAACCCAAACACTACTTCTACTGAAAATCCATTAGGTTAGCAGTGAAATCCTTTCCCACGGTGTTGCATAAGGTTGAGGTATCAGCATCACAAGTATGGAAGTACATTTGCAGTTTTATCTGTTCTGCTCCCCAAGAGTTATTGCAAGCTAGACATGATAGATTGGGAGGATTTATTTCTTTAATTTTTATGGTACAATTGTTAATAATGCATATTAAATGATTTGTTAGTTATATTTTTATCTAGAAGCAAAACAGCAATAACTAATATATGTATAAATTTCACCTGGCTCTTTGGATATTTGTGACATGCCATTAACTTCTAATGTGAGTAAACGTGTTGAGTAATCCTAAAGTTATCACTGTGTCTTTATCTTTTATTGAGGTAATAATTCTATTCACATACTTCTGAACTGAAAAGCAATCTGGCTTGATTTAATATTGAATTCATAGGTAGTTGATTTGATTTTAATATCTGTTCAGCTCGTAGTTTCAATGTGCTTATACCATAATCTTCTGTGGAATAAAAAGCATCAGCACTATAAAATATTTTCAGTTCAGTAAGGTCACAGTCATATTTTGAGTCCTGTTTACTATAATTCAGTTTTCTTTAGGTATCTCCTTGATATAACTTTCCTGGTGATTCTTCTGATTCCAAATATTGCACTCTCTTGTAAGAACAGAAACTTAAATATGACAGAAGTAATGAATGATTTCCAGTACATCATATCTCAAGATTTTGAGGATTTGGTAAGGAATGAAGAAATTATATCAACTTGTTAATGATGTTGAAAATGTTAGAACATTATGTACTGAATGTTTGTCTTGTCTTTAGAAAGCACTTTTGGATTCTAAGGTTTATAATATCAGTTACATCGAGCCACAAAGATCAAAACATTCTCTTTGCTCTGATGGAAGGGTAAGATGATTTTAATTCCTGTTCTCGCTGAATGCCATTAAATTTAATTTTTATAAATGGTCTTTAGGTCTTTGGAATGGGGGCCAAGACATTGAGTATCTGTTAAGTGGAGGTTGACAGGTTCTTGATTAGTCAGGGTGTCAAAGGTTACAGGGAGAAGGCAGGAGAATGGGGTTGAGAGGGTTGATAAATCAGCCGTGGTGAATGGTGGAGCAGAGATGATGGGCTGAATGTCTTATGTTATGTTATGTTACGGTCTTGTAAACAACCATTGCCTTTTTACAGTGCCCTGCGTTCTTGCACTCTGGGAAAATAAGAAAAATAATCTAACTGGTTTGTGTAGTAAAGAATGGTCTAATTATTTGCAGAATTCTTAATAATATTATTATTAAAATACACTTACAGCCATTCAACAACAATCATCTGTAGTTTTATTTCAAATTTTATTCCAGTGTTGTAGACATCATCATGTGCCAATCAGATTAGTACAATGACTCTTTGAATCGTTTACCAAAGTACATTTATTATCAAAGTACGTATACAAAATACAACTGTGAAGTTCATCCTCCCTCAGGCAGTCACGAAACAAAGGAACACCATTCAGAGAAAACTATCAAACTCCCAATGCACACAAAAAGAACAAATTGCTCAAACGGCAAAAAGTGAATGAACAGCGCATAAATTATTAACATCAAACCAGCTGTCCAGAAGCATTCACCTTCAGTTCGGTTCAGCGCCATGCCGGTAGCTGACTGCCGGCCGCAGAGCTAGCCTTCACCGAAGCGCCCCAGTCCACATCGATTGCCCCGAGCAAAGTGCTCAAAAACAGCAAAAAAAAAGAGCAACCAGGATACAGAAACACATGCAACATAAACCTCAAAGTCCCCAAAATGAGTCCACAGCCACAGACCTTGCTTGTCAATCCTTGCAACGTGAATCCCAAGACTCCTGCGCTAGCGAGAAAGAGAAGAAGACTGGTCATATGTGGGCAGTTGGCACCAAACACCCACCTGTCCTCTGCTCTTGACGCTTCAGTTGGAGAAAAGCATTGGAGTCGATCACAGGCCTGCACCCTGTGTCCTGGCTTCCAGGCCTACAGGCCCCATACTCTGCTTCTAACCTCACCAAGCTCCCTCGGAGACAGTAAAGCACTAGATCGCTCAATCAGCCCAAAAAACACACCATCAAAATGTAAATCGCAGGTTCTAATTGCACAAAGTTTAGTAGTAGAATCATATTTGAAGGAAGGAATGAAAGAAGTAAGCTTCGTGAACACTCTGCAGGATGTTGCTGTTGGGTCACGTTGTTCGCTGGCGCCATCTTGGACAGTTGATGTCTTTATAGTTAAATTCTTCCTATTTGCAAGTGTCACAATCTTTGATGCTGTTATCTTACCTTGGATATATGTAAAAGTAAATTGTGCAGTCATACGGACAGAAAGGTTCAAGATTGCTGTTGTCATTCTACAGTACACAAGTGCAAAGGAGAGCAAAATGATTGCTATTTGCATAAAATAAAGTGCAATAAATATTAATACCCACAAAAGTCCCTGATTTTCTGTTGTTTGCAATAAATATTAATATATAAGATAAGTTTATGTGGATAGATTTTGTATTGTATAGTATAAGAGCTCAAGTTTCAATTTCCTGGCTTGTTGATTTAGCTAATGTCTATTAATATGCAGCTGTCAGTGCTGCAGTTTGTATGCCTTAGAAGTAGGCAAAGTGACTAATATTTCTTAAGGGTTTTGTTATTGTTATTGTTATCCTGCCTCCACTAGCGAAAGGATACTGACAGACACTTGGTGAGAACAGGACTATACCCACATTTTATTCTAGAGTACAGTTTTGTTATTAAAGTCAAAGAGTCATAGAAAAGTACGGCACAGAAACAGGTCCCTCGGCCCATCTGGTCCGTGCTGAACCATCTAAACTGCCTACTCCCGTAGACCTGCACCAGGACCATAACCCATTCCCATACCATCACGTACCTATAAAAGCTTCTCTTAAATGTTGAAATTGAGCTTGCATGCATCACTTGTGCTGGTAGCTCGTTCCACGTTCTCACAACCCTCTGAGGGTACGTCCACACTACGCCGGATAATTTTGAAAACAAAGCTTTTTCTCTTCGTTTTGACCTTCTGTCCACACTGAAACGGCATTTTCATCCCCCGAAAAAGGAGGTTTTCAGAAACGATCTCCAGAGTGAATAAATCTGAAAATGCCTAATATCCATTGTAGTGTGTATGGGGTAACTGGAGAGATTTGAAAACACTGTCATGCCAACACCACAACAACAATGCTTTTTCTGCTTCTGCTTGGTACTGCGCAAGCACTGCCGTGCAGCTGTTATAACGTGCAGTCGGTGTGAACGGCGTGAGAGTTAAATTGTAAAGCGAGCTTTTTTGACTATTTAAAAACGCTGTCATGACGTGCCGGAACAGATGGCCGCAGTGCGGCATTTCGTTGTCTTCTTGAACGCAACCACCTAACAATTTCAGAACAGACGGCAACGAGACTGAAGCCAGAAGGGTTAGAAATGTACTCACCAAATACTTTGACCCATAGCTTACTGAATAAATAGGTAAACTCACTCTGCCGTTTTCTGTCCTTGCTTTTATGAAGGTGGTTCACCTGCTTATGCAAGTACTTCTCTGACAATAGATGTGTAACAGCCTAATGTAACATTGTATGGAAATACAAGATAACACTGATGCAGACGTTTTATACATTCAACAAGGTGCTTTATTAATGCAACAGAGTTAGTCAGTTTTTCAATGTTCGTCGTCAGCTGGGTCATACTGCCCATGAACTCCCTGTTGGTTGCCTCCATACCCTCCAGTATTTGTTTTTTTTTAAGTTTTAAGTCCTCCTGCGCGAGAGCCAAGAGCAAGTCCTTTTAAGTTTTTCTACTCTGTAATTGGACAAACACGCACCAAGTATACCGTTTCCTCTTCACTTGTTTTCTGTGTGTCCTGCGCGTGCCCAGTAGGAGGAGATTTGCCCAAATATCCATCTAATGTGGACGGAGATATTTTGAAAAACGCTTAGTGTTGATGCCTGTCGTTTTTACTTGAAACCGGCTTTTTCAAAATTATCCAGCGTAGTGTGGACGTAGTCTCAGTGAAGAAATTTTTTTCTCATGTTCCCCTTAAATTTTTCACCTTTCACCCTTCACCCTTAACCCATTACCTGTAGTTGAAGTCCCACCCAACTTCAGTGGAAAAAGCCTCCTTGCATTTGCCATATCTATACCCCTCATAATTTTGTATACCTCTGTCAAATCTCCTCTCAGTCTTCTGTGTTCCAAGGAATAAAATCCTAACCTATTTTATCTTTCCTTATAACTCAGGTCCTCCAGACCCGGCAATATCCTTGTAAATTTTCTCTGTACTCTTTCAGGCTTGTTTATATCTCTCCTGTCGGTAAATGACCAAAACTGCACACAATTGGGCCTCACCTATGTCTTATACAACATCAACATAGCGTCCCATCTGCTGTATTCCGCACTTTGATTCATGACGGCCAATGTGCCAAAATCTACTTTTACGACCTTATCTACCTGTGACGCCACTTTCAATGAACTATGGACCTGTATTTCCAGCAACACACACGAAAAACGCTGGTGAACGCAGCAGGCCAGGCAGCATTTATAGGAAGAGGTACAGTTGACGTTTCGGGCTGAGACCTTTTCGTCAGGACTAACTGAAAGAAGAGATAGTCAAAGATTTGAAAGTGGGGTGGGGGGGGGAGATCCGAAATGATAGGAGAAGACAGGAGGGGGAGGGATGGACCTAAGAGCTGGAAAGTTGTTTGGCAAAAGGGATACGAGGCTGGATTTACCTGTATTTCCAGATCCCTTTGGTCAGTGCCCTACCTTTCACCATACTGCAACACCTCACACTTATCTGCATTAAATTTCATCTGCCATTTTTTCAGTCCATTTTTCCAGCTGGTTCAGATCCAGGTGTAAGCAGTGATAGCCTTCCTCTCTGTCCACTGCATCCCCAATCTTGGTGTAATCGGCTAACTTGCTGATCCAGTTAATCACATTATCATCTAGATCATCGATAAAGGTGACAAAAGTCAGACCCAGCACTGATTCCTGTAGCACTCCAGTAGCCACAGGCCTCCATTCAAGAAGCAATCATATACTACCACTCTCTAGTTTTTCTCACAAAGCCAATGTTTAATCTAATTTACTACCTCTTCCTGATTGCTTGCAACTGAACTATATGACGCTCTGCATTTCTTTCTGTAATTGCAGCTCATTTCAATATAAGAACTCCTTTCATAAGCCAGATATCTTCAAGTTTGCTTGACATCCAACATGATCGTGACTAATCTGCTCTGGGATCCTTTTACTCCTTTACCCCACATTTTCCAATGTTGTACCAATGTGATCCTTATCATGCCCATTGATGTAGCAAGTTAGGTGATTATCAAAGACCATAAGACATGGGAGTAGATTTAGGCCATTTGGCCCATCGAGTCTGCTCTGCCATTCAATCATAGCTGATCCTTTTTTCTTCTCTTCAGCCCCAATCCCCGGCCTTCTCCCCGTAACCTTTGATGCCCTGTCCAATCAAGAACCTATCAATCTCTGCCTTAAATACACCCAGTGACCTGGTCTCCACAGATGCCTGTGGTAACAGATTCCACAAATTCACTACCCTTTGGCTAAAGAAATTTCTCCGCATCTCTATTTTAAACGGATGCCCCTCTATCCAGAGGCTGTGCCCTCCAGTCTTAGACTCCCCCACCATGGGAAACATCCTTTCCACATCTGCTCTGTCCAGGCCTTTCAACATTCAAAAGATTCAATGAGAACCCCTCTCCCCCACCTCATCCTTCTAAATGCCAGTGAGTACAACACTCTCCAATGCCAGCACATCTTTTCTTAGATAAGGAATCCAAAACTATTCACAATACTCAAGGTAGCCCTCACCAGTGCCTTATAAAGCCTCAGCATCCCATCCCTGCTCTTGTATTCTAGACCTCTTGAAATGAATGCTAATATTGCATTTGTCTTCCTCACCTCTGACTCAACCTGCAAATTAACCATTAGGCTGTTCTGCACAAGGACTCCCAAGCCCATTTGCATCTCAGATTTTAGGATTTTCTCCCCACTTAGAAAATAGTCTGCATGTTTATTTCTACTACCAAAGTGCATGACCATGCATTTTTTAACATTGTATTTCATTTGCCACTTTCTTGCCCATCCTTCTAATCTGTCTAAGTCCTTCTGCAGCCTTCCTGTTTCCTCAACACTACCTGCCCCTCCACCAGTCTTCATATCATCTGCAAACTTGGCAACAAGGCCATTTATTCCATCATCTAAATCATTGATGTACAGCATAAAAGACGCGGTCCCTACATTGACCCCTGTGGAACACCACTAGTCATGGGCAGCCAACCAGAAAAGGATCCTTTTATTCTCACTTGCTGCCTCCTACCAATCAGCCAATGCTCTAACCATGCTGGTAATTTTCCTGTAATACCATGGGCTCCTAACTTGGTAAGCAGCCTCATGTGTGGCACCTTGTCAAAGGCCTTCTGAAAATCCAAATATACAACATTCACTGCATTCCCTTTATCTGTCCTACTTGTAATCTCCTCAAAGAATTCCAACAGGTTAGTCAAGCAAGATTTTCCTTTAATGAACTGACTGACTTTGTCCCATCTTGTCCTGTGTCACCAAGTACTCCATAACCTCCTCCTTAACAATTAACTACAACATCTTCCCAACCATTGAGGTCAGGCTAATTGGTCTATAATTTCTTTTTTTGCTGCCTCTGCCCTTTCTTAAAGAGTGGAGTGACATTTACAATTTCCCAGTCCTCCAGAACCATGCCAGATTCTTGAAAGACCATTTCTAATGCCTCTACAAACTCTACCACTACCTCATTCAGAACCTAGGTTGCAGTTCATCTGGTCCAGCTGACTTGTGTACCCTTGGGTCTTTGCTTTATGAGCATGTTTTTCCTTCTATTAGTAACTGCACTCACTTCTCTTTCCTCATACCCTTCAACACCTGGCACACTACCAGTGTCTTCCATAGTGAAGACTGATGCAAAGTACTGATTTTACTCATTTCTATCATCTGCCATCTCCTTGTCTCCTGTTATTGTTCTTCCAGCCACATTTTCTAGCAGTCCTGTATCTACTCTTGTCTCTTTTATTTTTTTATATACTTGAAAAAGCTTTTTCAATCCACCTTGATATTGTTTGCTAGCTTGCTTTCATGTTTCATCTTTTCCTTCCTAATGATTCTTTTTGTTGCTTTCTGTAAGTTTTTAAAAGCTTCCCGAATCTCTATCTTCCTGCTAATTTTTGCCTTGTTGTATGCCCTCTCTTTTGATTTTACCTTTGCCTTGAATTCCTCTGTCAGCCACTGTTGTACTATTTTGCCATTTGAGTATTTTTAGTTCTTGGAATACATCTATCCTGCACCATCCTCATTTTCCCCAGAAATTCACGCCATTGCTATTCTGTTGTCATCCCTACCAGCATCTCCAATGTACTTTGGCCAACTCCTCTCTAATACCACTGTAATTTCCTTTACTCCACTGAAATATTGCTATGTGAGACTTTACTTTCTCCCTATCAAAATTCAAGTTGAACTCAATCATATTGTTTCCTAACGGTTCCTTTACCTTAAGCTCCCTAATGGCCTCCAGTTCATTACATTACACCCAATCCTGAATAGCTGATCTCCTAGTAGGCTCAATGACAAACTGCTCTTAAAAAGCCATCTCTTAGGCCTTCACCAAATTCACTCTTTTGAGATATATTACCAACCTGATTTTCCCAATCGACCTGCATGTTGAAATCTCCCATGACTATCATTACATTGCCCTTTTGACACGCTTTTTCTATTTCCTGTTGTAATCTGTAGTCCACAGCCCAGCTACTGTTTGCTGCCAACAGGATCCTTTCACCCTTGCAGTTTTATAACTCAACCCACAAGGATTCAACATCTGCCCCTACAACACATCTTTCTACTGATTTGATGCCATTCTTTACCAGCAAAGCCACACCACTTCTTCTGCCTTCGTCCAGGTATAAAGAAGGAACAACCAGTCTCTTGCAGAAGAATTGTTTACAGGACTGGCAGATCATGATTACATTTAAAACCGATGATACACGTATAGTATTGCATATCTGAATTTAAAATAAGTGGCATACGTTTTTTTTTCAGGGATTGTTAGTGTTTTGCTTGTACTAATCACAAATGCAGGGAAAGTGGTTCCCTGCCTGAGGAGGCTAGAACCAGAGATTAGATTATTTAGAATTGAGATGAGCTGAAATTCATTCATTCAGATGGTAATTAATCTTGGGAATTTTCCCTGCCGGTAGGCTGCAGAGACTCAGCCATTGAGTTAATTTGAAACAGATTTGATAGATTTCTAAAAGGTGAATTGTGGGATTTCAAAAAAATGCAAATGATGCACTGATTTTGATGAACGATGAAGGAGGCTGAAAGAACAACTCTCTCCTACTCTAAATTGTGGTACTCCATATATGGGAGAATGTAAAGACCCAAGTTTGATATTAATATTTTCAAACAATGGAAGCTGATAATGAATTAAATGATTTGGATGGTTGGTTGGTCTAAACATTTTGCATCCCATCCATAAGTGAAGCAGAAATTGTATAGTGCTCTGAGAAATGATGTAGTTTTGATTGGCACTGGGCTTTGGCTAGGGTAGATATTGTACCAGAAATATTATAGAGTAAAACACACTAACATGGTAATATGTTTGAAGCCAAGTTTAAAGTAGATGCCAGGATGCAATTTCTGCAAATCATTATTACAGTTTATAGAAAATGAGAAAGCCATTTGAGTTCATTTAAGAAATGGTTAGATGCTTTCATGGAGATGCATTAAATTAATTTCTGGGAGAATGCGATTTGAATGGACCAAGGGACCGTCTTCGTATAACTCTCTGCTGCATAATACTTTCCAACAAGCACTAAGTTTACAACACTCAATATTAGCCACTGATTTTAAACTGTGCAAACAGTGTTAATATGCAGCAAACACTATTCTAAGATTGTTTTTTTTAAATTCTAGGAAATTGACTCAATCCATCACATGACATGCTCTACTGTTTCTATTACCAACAAATTTAATTTTGATTTTACTCCGGAAATAATGGCCTTATCCAGGAAAACTGAAGGAGTGCTAAAATGCCATTGCAAAAGACAAAAGGTATGTTTGCAAAATTTTTTATATGTAAATGTTTTATTTTGTTTACTCTAGAGATTTCACAGAACGTAGTTAAATACTTTATCGTCTGGGTTCTTTGGTCCACATTTCCTGTGATTCAATATTTGATGGTAGTAGTCCATCCTCCTTGTATAAAATGTACCAGCCAACTCTCTACCAAAATACGTCCAGTTGTCTCATGAACCAAGCCTTTCAGAGTGGCAGCTTAATTCAGTCACTGTTGTGATAATATCTGAACTGGAAAGCTGTGAGGTCGAATGCCAATGAAGAACTGAATGATATTAAAGGTTAATTTCATGACCTTACAATTGGCCGCTGGAAAACATTATGTCCCACCTGCCCAGATTTCTGAAAATCGCTTGTGATCATTCATCATCATTCCTTGGGATGACCGAGTCTGACAGTGAGCAACTGGGTACTCTTTGTTGGCAGTCTAATGCAAAACTGAAGTAATACAATTATTGCAAATGATGATAAATCAAATTCTTTTACATTAGTTGGAGAAAAGTAAAAAGTTTTCCTGTTCATAGGGTTGATTTTTGAATGAGAAAGTATATTGAACATGGATTTGATTTATCCCAAGGCTCCTATGTGTAATATCGTGCTTACTTCAAAATTTTGATACATGAAGTGTTAAACATTTCAGGAAAAATGTAAAAGTTTATTTCTCTTTATTTTATAGCTTCCCTTTAATCTTAGCCTTTAATGATGAAGAAGGTTTTCTTTAATTTTGGTTTCTTCCCATTCAGTTTGCAAATCTTTCACAGTAATTCCCTTCCCATTGGTTTGGTGGATTCGCTTCATAATTTGAAGCCATGAACTAGATTGCCTTTGTTTTCTTTGGAAAAAAGAGAGGAGATCAGCACATTACCCTTTAAATTTTTTTCTATAATTTCTAATTCCAAGTAGTCACAACCTGTTTCTCACTTCTGTATTCTGTTGACAAGTTAAATCCTTCCTTTCATTACATGACAACAAATGCACTCTGCTCACTTCACTATTATCATACAAACTTTATATAGTGGACTTCATTAATGGAACTCTTTATTTCTACTTGTTACTGAAGATAAAAAGGTAAATTGGTTTATTCTTGTAAGGTGCAGTGCAAAGCTTGTCTTGCAGATGAAGGTGAGACTGAAGAGTTCGTGCAGGGTGGGAGGGGTCGGGTTGGTGGGGCAGTGTTTTAATTTTGTGGATTTTTGGGATCTCTTCTGGAGAAGGTATGACCTGTACAAAAAGGATGGATTATATCTGAACTTGAGAGGGTCCAGTGTCCATATGGGCAGGTTTGCTAGAGCTGCTGGGGACGGGGATGGGAATCAGAATGTTAGGTCGTATGTTGGTATAATCTGCAGAGACTGATGAAGGGTAGGGCATAAATGCAATCAGCTGTATGGGTTACAAGTATTAAGAATAAGGTTGGTGAACTTAAACATGGATTAGTACATGGAATTACGATGTTGTGGTCATTACAGATGCAGAATTAAAGGCAGGAATCTTAGAGGAATGTTGTGATACAACTCCACTGATGTTGCAAGATTGCCACACAAGTTATTAGGGTGGTTAAGTAGTAGGCATATAGTATGTTGGCTTTCATTAGTTGCGGCTTTGACTTCTTTTCTTTTTAAATCTTTTTATTGAATAAGTATACAAAAAGGTAAGCCATATAGGCACTAATACACTGTTAGAATATAATAATTACAGGAGATATTAATACAGAAAAAAAAAGTGATACAATGTAATTTAAACATAACATACTAAGGTAACATAATAGTATACTAATTTTTATATATATATGTATATATATATATATATATATATATATATCAATAGAGAAAAGGAAAAAAAAACCCCAAAAAAACCCACCGTGCAACTAACTAAAAGCAAAGCAAAGCAATGGGCTAACTTGGAACCAAATAGAGTTAAAGAACTTAAAATCACATCCTCAAACCCGACCTCCATTAAAAACAGTAAAAAGAAAACAAGAAGGGTATATAAATGTGGAGCAAAAAAGAGAAGAAAAAAAAATACATTAAATGAAAATATTGAATAAAAGATCTCCAGGTCTGTTCAAATTTAAGTGAGGAATCATAAAGATTGCTTCTAATTTTCTCCAAATTCAAGCATAATATCGTCTGAGAAAACCAAAAAAAGGTGGTTGGAGCATTGAGCTCTTTCCAATGTTGTAAGATGCATCTTTTCACCATTAAAGTAAGAAATGCAATCATTCTACGGGCTGAAGGAGAAAGATTACTGGAAATTTTAGGTAGTCCAAAGATAGCAGTAATAGGATGAGGAGAGATATCTATATTCAATACCTTTGAGATAATATTAAAAATGTCTCTCCAAGAAGTTTCCAGAGTAGGACAAGACCAAAACATATGAGTTAAAGAGGCTATCTGCCCCGGACATCTATCACAAAAAGGATTAATATGAGAATAAAAGCGAGCTAATTTATCTTTGGACATATGTGCTCTATGAACAACTTTAAATTGAATTAGGGAATGTTTAGCACAGATAGAGGAAGTATTGACTAATTGTAAAATCCGCCCCCAATCATCCACAGAAATGATAGACCCCAATTCCTGTTCCCAATCTACCCCAATCTTATCAAATGGAGCTTTCCTAAGTTTCATAATAATATTATAAATCATAGCCGTTGCACCTTTCTGACATGGATTAAGGTTGATTATAGTATCTAAAATGTATGTAGGAGGAAGCATTGGAAAAGAAGAAAGTATAGTACTTAGGAAATTTCTAACTTGTAGATATCTAAAAAAATGTATTCTTGATAAATTATATTTATTAGATAATTGTTCAAAAGACATAAGGGAACCATCTAAAAATAAATCCAAAAACCATGAAATACCCTTAGTCTTCCAAATTTGAAAAGCACGATCCGTAAAAGAGGGAGGAAAAAATATGTTACCTAAAATAGGAATCGCTAGCCCAAATTGGTTAAGATCAAAAAAATTTTCTGAATTGAAACCAAATACGTAAGGTATATTCAACTATCGGGTTAGATACCTGTTTGAGGCATTTCAAATCAAAAGGAAGAGAGGAACCTAAAATAGAACCAAGTGTATAGCCCTGAACAGATTGTAATTTCAATGCTACACATTTAGGAATGGATAGTATATCCTGGTCAAGTAACCAAAATTTCATATGTCAAATATTAATTGCCCAATAATAGAATCTAAAGTTAGGTAATGCTAAACCTCCATCTCTCTTAGCTTTCTGTAAATGTATTTTACCCAGTCTCGGGTTTTTATTTTGCCAAATAAATGAAGAAATTTTTGAGTCAACTTTATCAAAAAAAGATTTTGGAACAAAAATCGGTAATGCTCGAAATATATATAGAAATTTTGGCAGAAAAACATCTTAACTGCATTAATACGACCAATCAAAGTTAAATATAAAGGAAACCATTTAGATGAAAGTTGAATAATATGGTAAAAAGTTAATCTTAAATAAATCTTTGTATTTACAAGTAATTTTAATCCCAAGATATAAAAAATAATTATTAATCAATTTAAACGGAAAGATATGATATAAGGGAAGTTGTTTATTAATCGGGAAAAGTTCACTCTTACTAAGATTTAATTTATAACCTGAAAAGAGACTAAATTGTGCTAATAACTCTAAAACAGCAGGGATGGATTTTTGAGGATTAGAAATATATAAAAGTAAGTCATCAGCATAGAGTGATATTTTATGGGACTTTAAGCCCCGAGTTATCCCAGTAATATTTGGAGATTCTCGAATGGCAATTGCAAGAGGTTCTAATGCAATATCAAATAATAAAGGACTAAGAGGACAACCTTGTCGAGTACCTCGAAAAAGAGGGGAAAAAGGTGAGCTTAGAGAGTTAGTACGGACTGAGGCCACAGGAGAATGATATAACAGTTTGATCCAAGATATAAATTTCGAGCTGAAATTAAACATTTCAAGCACCTTGAAGAAGTAAGGCCATTCTACTCTATCAAAAGCTTTCTCAGCATCTAAAGAGATAACACACTCAGGAACATTTTGTGAGGGGGCATAAACAATATTTAACAGTGTGCGAAAGTTATAAAAAGAGTAACGACCTTTAATAAAACCCGTTTGGTCTTCCAAAATAATAAAAGGAAGTACTTTTTCTAATCTGTTTGCTAATAACTTAGAAAAAATTTTAGAATCAACATTTAATAAAGATATTGGTCTCTAAGATACACATTGAGCAGGATCTTTATCCTTCCTTAATATTAGAGAGATTGACGCTCCATTGAAAGATTCGGGAAGTTTACCAAGTTTTAATGAAGCCTCGAAAATCCTACAGAACCAAGGAATTAATGAAGGTGCAAAACATTTATAAAATTCTACGGTAAACCCATCAGGGCCAGGAGCTTTCCCCAAGTTCATAGAGGAAATAACATTCTTAATCTCATCAGTGGTAATGGGAGTATCTAGCATAGAAGACATATCCTGTGAAATCTCAGGGAAGTCTAGGTTATCTAAAAAATCATTCATATATTTAGAGTCTCAAGGAGACTCTGATTGATATAAGGAAGAATAAAAATCAAAGGAGGTTTGATTAATCCCCGCATGATCAAGTATCAGTTGGTCATTTTGATTATAAATCTGATTAATTTGAGATTTAGCATAATTAGACTTCAATTAGTTAGCCAACAGTTTGCCAATTTTGTCACTGTGTACATAAAATTCACTTCTTGTTTTCTTTAATCGATTTACAATCGAGGACGAAAGTAATAAACTGTGTTCCATTTGAAGTTCAGTTCTTTGTTTATATAATTCCTCAGAGGGAGCTGTAACATATTTCTTATCAATTTCCTTAATCTTGTCCACAATTACCAACTCCTCCTGCTTCAGCTTCTTCCTCAAAGCAGCAGAATACGAAATAATCTGACCACGAATATAAGCTTTAAAAGTATCCCAAAGAATGTTCACAGAAATATCCTCTGTATAGTTGATTGTAAAAAAAAGATCAATCTGTTCATTCATAAATTTAACAAAGTCCGAATCCTGAAGCAACAGCGAATTAAAACGCCTTTGTCTATTATTTTGTGTATTGGCCTGAATTTTAATAGAAAGCATAAGTGGAGCATAATCCGAAATGGTTATAGAGTCATAATCACATTTAATCACTGAAGAAATAAGACGAGAGTCAATAAAAAAAATAATCAATTCTTGAATAGGAATGGTGAACATGTGAAAAAGAAGAAAAATCTTTTTCCTGAGGATGCAAAAAACGCCAAATGTCCGTCGACCCAGAATCAGAGAGGAACGAATTAATCAAAGTTGCAGATTTATTAGGTAAGGTCTGTAGAGGAGCCGAACGGTCCAAAGCTGGAGATAAACAGGTATTAAGATCTCCGCCCCAGATCAATGAAAACTCATTCAAATTCGGGAACTGATTGAATAATGATTTATAAAATTCCGGACAGTCCATATTGGGAGCATAAACATTAACCAAAACTACCTTTTTATTAAATAGTAGACCACTAACCAGTAGAAATCTACCATTCGGATCAGAGATAATATCATGTTGTATAAAAGTAACTGAGGAATCTATAAAAATAGAGACGCCTTGAATCTTAGCGTTGGAGTTCGAATGAAACTGTTGTTCCTTCCAGAATTTAAAAAAAGCGTAGTCTGTCCCCCCTCCGCACATGGGTCTCTTGTAAAAATAAAATTTGTGCTTTAAGTCTCCGGAACACTTTAAAAACTTTTTTCCTTTTAATAGGATGGTTAAGACCATTAGTATTCCAGGAGACAAAATTAATAATAGACTCCATAAACCCTAAAGGCAACCCGCAACAAGGAGGATTGACGATAGGCTTGACCCACGAACCCGGAAAGGGAACAGAACAAATAAGAGATACTGGGAAGGAGAACGCAACCAATACTTCAATAGTGTACATAGCCCAAGAAGAAAAAAACTAAAACGTGAAGCCCCTCCCACCACCCCCCCACCCCATGACCCCAAGGCTAAAGCTAACACAGACCAGCCAGAAAGAAGCAAGCACTAAAACTACCCCCATGACTTCCGATAGCCGCTCCCTAAAAAAAAGTGTAAATATAAAAAAGATCAGCTAGTTATAAAACAGTAAAAGAATAAAAAAAGTAAATCAATTAAAACAAACACTTAATATAACAGAGAAAAAGCCAGAAAATATTTAAAAAAACGCAACAAACCCCAGACCCTATGAATAAACAAAAAAAGAAATGAAATTATTAACATAAACTAGTTATGAAAACCTACAAAAAAAAGTAGATTTAAAAACTACAAAATTTAAGGCCTCAAAGGAAATACGTAGAATGACGCTGAGGGAATAACCACCCAGAATCCCCTGGGAAACAGAAAGGAATGAGGCAGATAGAAAGAAAGTTTAGCAACCATATTAATTAATCAAGAATAAACTTCTCTGCCCATATAAGGCAAAAAAAAATTAAGGCCGACAAATTCACAACCTCTGATCAAACGGAGATAGTTAAAAATTACGATTAAGATGTTGAAGGTGAAAATTGATCCAGATAACTCTGGGCATCCGATGGAGATTCAAAAAAACGGAGGGCTCCATCCAACGTAAGGATCCTTAGATGTGCTGGGTAAAGCAGCGCTGGTTTTAAATCCATCTTGTAGAGTTCCGACATCACAGATCTGTAACGAACCCGCTGATCCCGAATTGGTTTGCTGAAATCCTCCACGAATCGGAACTTAAGATCCAAAAAATCAATGTAACCTTTAGATCGAACGAAACGAAACAGTTTCTCCTTGTCTTGAAAGTAATGAAAACGTAAGATGACATGTCGAGGTTTATCTGACTTAGACGAGTATGATGGAACTCTGTGAACACGATCCAGTAACGGTGGTTGGTCAGGAAATACAGTAGGAAATGCATCTTTTAAAAGTTGAGAAAAATACTTCATAGGGTTATCAGATTCAACAGCTTCACGCACCCCGATCATTCGAAGATTCTGCCGTCGCATTCTGGATTCTAAGTCAGAGTTTTTAAAGGTCAGAAAGTCAAGTTTCTTCTTCATTACATTAATTGTTTCTTCGATTTTCTCCATCTTGAGTTCATTTTGTTGCGTGGATTTTTGAAGATCAGATATAGCCGACTGATGTTCCGTAATAGATGTTTGTATCTTATCGATTGAATCGGCAATTTTCTGGAAAATAATTGAAATTTCCGCACGAATCAGCTCCGTAATAGAGGTTGAAATTTCCCTTTGAATTAGATCTGATATAGCTTTCAAAGTCACCAGTGGGTCAGTCGGAGGAAAATCGATACCTTTTGGTCTAACCGGAGGTTTGCTGTCCTTCCCGTTTTTTCCATTCTTAGACATAGCAGACATTAAAAGCATCCGATTATCAAAGAGCCCAATTTATTTCAAAATATTGTAAAAGTCGATGCCTTAATGGTTAATTAAAATATAGCTGATCATAAGAAGAAAAACTCAGAGGTAATGGAGCGAGTCAAGAACACGACTTCACTCCATGAGCTCTACTGGAAGTCCCCCCGTGGCTTTGACTTCAAGAGCTCTCAGCTACTGTTCCAAGATTCAAGATTGTTTATTGTCATTCTTCAGTATGAGTGCCTGGAATGTACTGCTTGAGCTATTGTAGAGGCTGATATGATATGGACGTTTGAAAGACTCTTAGATAGGCACATGGATATAAGAGATATGGAGGGTTATCGGCTGTGTAGGAGGGAAGGGTTAGGTTGATTGTGAAGTAAGTTTGTATAGATCGGCAGCATCGTGGGTACTGTGTCACTGTTCTATGTTTATACAGGTCAATTCATTACAATACAACATTGAGGGGAGTACAAGGTAAAATCATAATTGAGTGCTTAATAAATGTTACAATCACAAAGAAAGTACAGGGCAAGAAGACGAAGACGAAGACACAACAAGGAAGATTGCAAGGGCCAAGAACCCATCTTATCGTATAAGGGAACTGTTCAATAGTCTCAAAATGATGGGATAGAAGCTGTCCTTAAACCCATGGTACATACTTGTATTGCATCTAATTTTATTGATAGTAATGATTTGATTTGATTTGATTTATTGGTGGTAGAGCCAAATGGATTAGGGGCGATTAAGAAACTCATAGGCACATGAATGATAGGAAAATGGAGGGCGATGTAGGAAGGAAAGGCTAGATTGATCTTAGTGTAGGTTAAAAGGTCGGCACAAAATTGTGGGCCAAAGGTGCGTAGCACATTATTACTGTGCTGGAATATTCTATGTTCCTTTTCGGTACTGTACATCATGCCACTCGCTCTTTATAATTTATTTTGAAGATAAGCATATTTAAGTATTAACAGAGGATATGGTTACACTTAATGCACATAAAAGTTGCTAGTGAACGCAGCGGGTCAGGCAGCATCTCTAGGAAGAGGTACAGTCAACGTTTTGGGCCGAGACCCTTTGTCAGGACTAACTGAAAGAAAGGCTAGTAAGAGATTTGAAAGTGGGAGGGGGAGGGGGAGATCCAAAATGACAGGAGAAGACAGGAGGGGGAGGGATGGAGCCAAGAGCTGGACAGGTGATTGGCAAAAGGGATATGAGAGGATCATGGGACAGGAGGCCTAGGGAGAAAGAAAGGGGAAAGGGGGAAGCCCAGAGGATGGGCAAGGGGTATAGTGAGAGGGACAGAGGGAGAAATAGGAGAGAGAGAGAAAAAGAATGTGTGTATATAAATAAATAAATAACAGATAGGGTCTCCTGTTCCATGATCCTCTCATATTCCTTTTGCCAATCAACTGTCCAGCTCTTGGCTCCATCCCTCTCCCTCCTGTCTTCTCCTACCATTTTGGATCTCCCCCTCCCCCTCCCACTATCAAATTTCTTACTAGCTCTTCTTTTAGTTAATCCTGATGAAGGGTCTCGGCCCGAAATGTCGACTGTACCTCTTTCTGGAGATGCTGCCTGACCTGCTGCGTTCACCAGCAACTTTTATGTGTGTTGCTTGATATTCCAGCATCTGCAGATTTCCTCGTATATGGTTACATTTGTATGTTTTGTTTAGTCTTAAACAAAATGTTATTTTGATTATCTCTGTTTCATCTCTCTGCTTACACTTTGGCAGCATCAGAAAACTAATATCAGAAAATCAAAGACTCCAACCAACGTCATCCCTCGGAGAAAGACAAAATCAGCACAAAAGAAGTTCCTAAGAATTAAAAATAAAATTTCAGATTTATATTTATGCTGGAAGAAAATGTATAAATTCACAAGATGATTAATCCATTATAATTTTAATATTTGTATTAATTGAGGAAATACCTTTGCAACTAAAGCATCTGTTCTGATGGCTTTGTTGAATTTGGGTTCATGATGCACGATAGCATTGCAGGTTTGAATTGAATGCATTTGTGTAATCTATGTTGTGTCATTCATTGTGGTAATTGCAACCACATCAGACTTTCTGAGGAAGAATTAAATCAAGGCCTCATCTGTTCTTAAAGCTGGGCGTGTAAATCTCCTGGTTCTTATCCAAAGACAATTGGGGAAGTTCTTTTATTGCCTTGTTGCAGCTTTGGGGAGATTAGCAGTCACAAATTGGCTGCCAATTTACTCTAAATTCCGACAATGATTTAACTCATTGATGAAGCACATTAGGACATCTTTGTGTTATTAAAGATTCCATATGAATGTGTTCTTCCCTACCTTGCAATGCTAATTTTGGTAGTTTGCATAAGGTATGTGTTATGAGGAGAAAGAATATATTTTTTTATTTACTTATTGAAAGTACACTTTCACAACCTCTGTTTTCTTTTAAAATGAATCTTAAAACTTGCACCTTTGACCTGAATTAATGTGAGATTCTTTAACAATAGAAGTGGATGATGATGCATAATGTGCATTTTTTTTTACATTTTAAGGGGGAAGCAACTTGTTAAAATTTTCTAGGCTATTTCTCACTGTGATTGTTTTGTGTTACAAAAGAACTGCACTTATAACCCCTTTTATTTTTGCACAGTGCAGGTAGATTACATTGGGTCCATTTGACAATTCTCAAGTACTTCAAACCAGTTATATCTTTGAAACTAGCACTGAAGAAGAGGTCTGTTTTTTAAAAAAGCTGATCATCTTGGGGAGAGATTTCTGCTCTGCAGAATGCAGAAATAAAACAAGGTCAAACTACATTCTTAAAGACCACTTCATCTTCCTGTCAGTCCCTGATTTCCTTTGTCCAGAGGGGAAATTTTGTATTTGAACAGTTTCCTGGTGCAGCTTCAACCTTTATCATTCTATGTAATTCCTGGGAATTTCTGACTGCCTTAGGAAACCACAACAAGGATTTTGCTGTAATAACCTTTGCTAAGAAGATTAAGTCTGAATTCAGCTTCAGATCAGGGCAAGCAGGAGAATGTTCTTGGTGGGAAGATGTTCACGTTCAGAAGGTGATTCAGTCTGATGCGGCTGAGGCCAAGTCTGAGGGAGTTTAAAGGGCTCAAATATAAAGAAGTGAAAGCGTTGCACAGTTTTGAAAAGCTCTGGTGTTCAATATGGTCTGGGCACCACATTTTAAAAACTGGTGTATTAGTCTTAGAATGCAAAGATGTTGTCAGGTCTCAAATTGTTACCAATGAGGAAAGGTTCCATTACTTTCCATATTTCTGTTACCACACCTAGTTTAAATGTGATTTGATGACAAAGAGTAAACAGTTGACTTATTTTGGGCTGGACTGATCCAGACTGATGAACGGTCAAGGCCCTGAATGTCAACTATTTACTCTTTCCATAGGTGCTGCCTGGCCAGCTGAGTTCCTCCAGCATTTTAGAAACATAGAAAATAGGTGCAGGAGTAGGCCATTCGGCCCTTCGAGCCTGCACCGCCATTTATTATGATCATGGCTGATCATCCAACTCAGAACCCCGCCCCAGCCTTCCCTCCATACTCCCTGATCCCCGTAGCCACAAGGGCCATATCTAACTCCCTCTTAAATATAACCAATGAACTGGCCTCAACTGTTTCCTGTGGCAGAGAATACTACAGATTCACCACTCTCTGTGTGAAGAAGTTTTTCCTAATCTCGGTCCTAAAAGGCTTCCCCTTTATCCTCAAGCTGTGACCCCTTGTTCTGGACTTCCCCAACATCGGGAACAATCTTCCTGCATCTAGCCTATCCAATCCCTTTAGGATTTTATACGTTTCAATCAGATCCCCCCTCAATCTTCTAAATTCCAATGAGTACAAGCCCAGTTCATCCAGTCTTTCTTCATATGGAAGTCCTGCCATCCCAGGAATCAATCTGGTGAACCTTCTTTGTACTCCCTCTATGGCAAGGATGTCTTTCCTCAGATTAGGGGACTAAAACTGCACAAAATACTCCAGGTGTGGTCTCACCAAGGCCTTGTACAACTGCAGTAGTACCTCCCTGCTCCTGTACTCGAATCCTCTCGCTATAAATGCCAGCATACCATTCGCCTTTTTCACCGCCTGCTGTACCTGCATGCCCACTTTCAATGACTGGTGTATAATGACACCCAGGTCTCGTTGCACCTCCCCTTTTCCTAATCGGCCACCATTCAGATAATAATCTGTTTTCCTATGGTTAATAATTTTCAAACGAGGCGATAAGACTACTGCAAGAATGGGTTAAGGATGTCTTGCTGCGGCTGCAGAGGGTCTTGATAAGGTAACATCTGGAGCTTTGTTTTGTAGTTCTGTTCTCCTTATCTGAAGTCCTTGCCTTAGAAAAAGTGCAATAAAGGTTTAATGGATGGCAGGACTGATGTTTAACCAGAGATTGTGTAAGTTTGAGAATAGCTGAATAAGAAGAGATCACATTTAAAAATATATGTAAATTCAGCATAAACAGACCTGATACAAGGAGGATGTTCTGGGTAGCTTGAGTTCTCACTGCCTTGGGAAATTGGCTAGACAATTTCTAATTACCATCATGAGTCATTTATTCACCAAGAGTGTGGTGAACCTGTGCAATTCTCTCTCAAGAAGCCAGTGGAGGTCAAGGTATTCAGTATATTCAAGAAGAATATATAATATATTTAATATATATTAGTTAAATGGGTAGGGGGAGAAGGTGGGAACAAAACACTGAAGAGATTGTATTGAATGTTTGTGAAGATCTGAAGGGTAAATGGCCCATTCCTGCTATTTTCTGTTCCTACAAACTGATTTGGAGATGAGGCATGTGAGTGGAATCAAGTTCAGGACCAGTCAGTCTTGCTGAGTGACAGGACTGGCATAGCAGGCTATTCTCGTTCCTCTGTGTTTTGCTTTCAATGAACCAACGGCTTCCAGACATGCGTGTTGAGATCAAAGATCTGAAAAATATTAATCTCAGTCTTTATCTGTAACTGAAATTCAGTTTTTTTTTCCTGTGCTAATCTCTCCACTTACACTTCCTGCTCAGTTGCTGCATTGGCATGAGAACAATATTGAACTATAAGCACACCATTTCGGAACATCAAAACAAAGTTTTTCACTGTACCTTTGTACAAGTGACACAAATAGACCAACTTGCCAATAGGATAATGCCAATGGGTACTAATCTGCAGGCAGGAATACAATGTTCTGATTATCTCCTTTGAAATTTAATACAAATTTTTGTGTGTTAGATTAACTTTGCCTTAAAGTGATATTCTTTTGATATAGAAGAAGTGCAGCTCAGAAGATTGACACAAGATTGCTGGATTAGATCAAAAGATTTAATATTCTGGGTTTGTAAGGTAGTTGAGTACAGGCCATCAGCTGAATTCTTAATAACATTACTAATGCTGGACAGCTACAGCAGAAAAAAGTGGAAACACACCCATTTTCCAGATTGCCATCAGTTTAAAGGGGCTACATCTAAAGCAAGGTCCTTTATAAGATTGTCTTTGGTCTGTCTTGCAGTGCGACATTGCTATTGTACCACTGTTGCAATAAAATTAGAACCTGCAGGCACTTTAGTTTTCTTTGAAAGTACTGGATATTTCACAAATTATTAAGAGTATATACATTACACATTATGAAGGTGCAATTTCCAGAAATTTAATTCTATTGATTTATATTGCTTAGGATATGATTGAATTTGATCCTTTATTCTTTAGACATAAAGTAATATAATATGCTCTAAACAGGCTATGTATTGGCAGCCTGATTTCCTCATTGGTTTTCTTATTAGCTGTCCTACAGTAATCTAAGCATACAACTTTAGTGGTTTCATGGACTGCCAGTTACACTAAAGAGAATAATATCTCACTTCTAGTCCTTGAGCAATGGTCTGCCTTATTGTACAATTCTTCTCAATATGTGGTGAATCTCTGGACACATTTTGTTTCTTTGTGTGCAGAATCACATTAATTAATAAAAGTGCTCATTCAGTGATGGTATTCAAATTAGCAAGAATGCTTTTACACAGGTCTGAAGTAATTTGGTTAATTTAGAATTATATTTAATTCATGTTGTGGATTACTGAGAGTTTTCTGTATCAATTACAGGAACAGTATTATAAAGTATATATTTTGCGTATGTGGAATATATTTTGCCTTTTGTGTAAATTATTGTTGGGCAAGTATAATATTGCCATTTATTCTTTTTAAGTGTTAGCACTTTTTAAGCAATGCTTTAAACATCTATTTACTGATCAGAATATTCCATTTTTATTTGCAACATGAATACCCTACGATTCATTTTATATGCTTGCAATAAGAGATTTTTAATTGTACATAAATAATCCACATTTTTACATTTAATATGGCTTTATATTTAAAATGAATATTTTATATATCTTCTGTCTCTTGTAAGATTACGAAATTGATGGATTTTTTTTGGAGAATAAAACAATCCTTTGACAACAAAGATTCATTTAATTACGTGGAAGCTACAGTTCACAAAGCAACAGGTTTGGACTTTTGTTAGATTGATCATTTTGCATAGGCAACACACCCCGATGGATAAGTTACAAAATAAAGAGATAAAATCTGCTTAACAAGATAAAATCCTATGGCATTACAGGAAAGATACTGGCATGGATAGCAGAATGGCTGTCAGGCAGGAGGAAGCAAGTGGGAATAATAGGGGCCTTTTCTGGTGACTAATTGTTCTACTGTTCCTCAGGGGTCAGTATTGGAAGCACCGCTTTTCACGTTGTCATTGATTCAGATAGTGGAATTGATGGCTTTGTGGCAAAGTTTGTGGATGATACGAAGATAGGTGGAGGGGTGGGTAGTGCTGAGAAGGCAATGCAATTGTAGCAGGTCTTGGACAAATTGGAAGAATGGACAAAAAAGTGACAGATGGAATACAGTGCTGGGAAATATATGATAATACATTTTGGTAAAAGGAACAACAGTGCAGTCTATTATCTAAATGGGAAGAAGGTTCACACATCAGAGGTGCAGAGGGACTTAGGAGTCCTCATGCAAATCTCCCAGAAGGTTAATTCACAGGCTGAGTCTGTGGTAAAGAAGGCAAATGCAATATCGACATTTATTTCAAGGGGAATAAAATCATAAAAACAAGGAGATAATGTTGTTATCTCCTTATAATGCTGTGATGACACTAGTCAGGCCACATGGAGTATTGTCAACAGGTTTGGGCTCCTTATCTCAGTAAGGATGGAGAGAGTCCAGAGGACATTCATGAGGGTGATTCCAGGAATGAAGGGGTTAACACATGAGCATTTGGCATTTGGCTTGAACTCACAGGAATTTAGAAGAATGTGGGCGGATCATGTTGAAACCTACTGAAGTTGAACTGACTAGAAAGGGTGGATGTGGAGAGGTTCTTATGGTGGGGGTATCCAGAACTAGAGGGCACCATCTCAAAATAGAAGGACGACCTTTTAAAAGAGGTAAGGAGTGATTTTTTTTAGTAAGTAGTGAATCTGTGGAATGCTCTGCCTCAGACTATGACTATATTTAAAGTAGAAGCTGATTGTTTCCTAATCAGTGAGGGCATCAGAGGATATGGTGAGAAAGCAGGTCTATGAGGTTGAATGGGATCTTGGATCGGCCATGATGGAATAGCGGAGCAGATTCATCGGGCTGAATGACCTAATTCTGCTCCTGTCATAGTCTTAAGTACAGGTTTGCATCTTGTATCTTGTTATAAGCAAAGGGACAGACGGCTGGTGGTGTAGTGGCAACCGCACTGGACTTTGAGGCGAGTGACCCTGGGTGGGAATCCGGCTGGATACTTGCATGCTTTCCATCCGTGCTGTGTTGAGTGCCAAACTAGTAACTCGGCCTCGTCAAAAAACCAACAACAGACAAATGCTAAAGAAAGAGCAAGGTTGTTACCTGCGGTGCCACAAAATCAAGAAAGGAACAATAACAATAAGCAAAGAAAAGCTACAAAAGGTAAAAGTTACTTGAAAAGTTTAGGTATAATCAATTAAACAATGAAGTAAAAAAAATCCGTATTCAGATTTTCCCAGAAATGCTAGTGTGCTTAGTTATTTTCAATAATGCAACACTAGACAAGTGTGAAAATTGTATGGGTACCTTGAAGTCTGCAAAGTAGCTAAGTTTACTTAACAACGTTCTTGGTTTTTCCTTTCAAATGCATTGCCCCCTCCCAATTTTAGTCCTGTACTGTTATGAGCCCCTTTCTCACATGTGTTCCAATACTGAGTTGAGCAACCCTGTCTCTTCTTTCTCCACCATCACAATGGCTGATCACCCTTTGATTATCCCCTTCAATACCAACTATTTGCAGGTCCTGTCACCTGCACCATCCTCTCCCTCCAATCATTTTTAGTCATCCACGCTCTGTCATGCCCTAACTGCTGGGCTCTGATCTGCTAATCCACCTCTATTCCAACCATAGTCATAGTCATACTTTATTGATCCCGAGGGAAACTGGTTTTCATTACAGTTGCATCATAAATAATTAAATAGTAATAAACCATAAATAATTAAATAGTAATGTGTAAATTATGCCAGTAAATTATGAAATAAGTCCAGGACCAGCCTATTGGCTCAGGGTGTCTGACCGTCCAAGGGAGGAGTTGTAAAGTTTGATGGCCACAGGCTGGAATGACTTCCTATGACGCATAGTGTTGCATCTCGGTGGAATGAGTCTCTGGCTGAATGTACTCCTGTGCCCAACCAGTACATTATGTAGTGGATGGGAGACATTGACCAAGATGGCATGCAACTTTGTCGGCATCCTCTTTTCAGACACCACCGTGAGAGAGTCCAGTTCCATCCCCAGAACATCACTGGCCTTACGAATGAGTTTGTTGATTCTGTTGGTGTCTGCTACCCTCAGCCTGCTGCCCCAGCACACAACAGCAAACATGATCGCACTGGCCACCACAGACTCATAGAACATCCTCAGCATCGCTGCCATTCACTTCATCTGGTGTATGGCAAGGATCCATGCTATAAGGCAGTGAGCTAAGGAGGAGTAAATTCCATGTTGAAGGAGTAAATACTTTTTGACAAGTTAAGCCACATGCATTTCCTCTATATTCTCTAGACTATTTTATTTGAATCTAAGGTGGTGGGAAGCCTATTTGTACATTCCCCTTGCCACCACTCCTCCAAATCCTTTGACCCAAACACTGATTTCATCACTATACCAATCCCCAGTTACCCATTATGTAGTGTTACCTCTTGATCTAATGTGCGTCAGTTTAGTCAACAATCTTTACTATCTGATTAGAGAGATGTGAGAAACTGCAGATGCTGAAAATCTGGAGCAACACACCAAATGTGCTTAAAGGAACTCGGTGGCTTCGGAAGAAGTGGTTCACTCAAACATCAACCATGGATGCTCCCTGGACCACAGAGTTTGTCTAGCATTTTGTGTGTTGTTTATTAACTCATTAGTTTGCTACACTAATGTATGGGTGTATGGGGTGGTTGGTCCTAAATAAATATCAGGAAATGCCAATAGCGATTATATAGCTTCTCCCACCCAAGACAACTCTGCCTTCACGTAATACTTAGGTCCGGGTGCACCCTGTCTCGCTGAAGGAGCTCTGTCTACGGCGAGTGTTTGGCGCCAGAAAAATAACCAGGCCAATGGTGGTGGTGTCACCTAAAATCACTGAGGTCTTCAGCAGCAAGGAGATGGATTCCAAGCTTTGGTGGAGGATTGTCTTTGTACAACAATGGCAAAGGTTGGGCGACGCCTAGTGTATGATTCCCAATTGGGAACACCCGTAGGGGTCAAATGCTCTAGTTAGATGCGCACTGCGGCAACAGAAGGCAACGGCAAACCACTGTTGAAATTTCTGCCCAGTCAATCATGGAAAGAAACAAAAGAAGGAAGCCAGACAACAGCATGAATGGGGTTGATTCTAATGAACAGAACAACACCTCGCTCGGTAAGGGTAGTCATGGGCTGCAGGTGACACCAGACCGTCATCCAGAGACTGTAAGCAATAGGGAAAGGCTAAGGACAGCAACATGGAACATCTATACACTTTATCAGGAAGGAAAGTTGGACAACACATTAAATGAAAAGGTTGGAAATTGATATCTTAGGCCTGTCAGAAATTAGATGTACCGACAGTGGTAAATTCACTAAGAATAGTTCTCTGATAATGTATTCTGGACGTCATCAGCATATGTATGGAGTTGCAATTATTTTAAACAAACAAGTAGCAAAATGTCTTATGGGATTTTGGGCGAAATCCAACCGGCTGCTTTTAGTTAAAGTAAGGGGTAACCCTTTTAACATTAGCATAATCCAAGCCTATGCGCCAACAAATGAAGAGGATATCAACAAGTTTTATGAAGATCTCGACAGTGCTTATATGTAAGTCTCAGGATATAAAACTAGTCATGGGAGATTTTAACTCCAACGTTGGACAGGAAAGGGTTGATACATCATAGGACCTTTTGGATTGGGGGAGAAAAATGAAAATGGAGAAAGGTTTACTGATTGGTGTGTCAGAGACAACCAAGTGATCACCAATATGGTAAAAAACCATCCATGTAGATTGTGTACTTGGATTAGTCCTGGAGATGGAACAAGGAATCAAACAGATTTCATTACCATCAGTGAATGCTTTAGAAATAATATCACAACTTCTAAAGCCTACCCAGGAGCAGGCTGTGGTTCAGATCACCATTCAGTAATAGCTACCATCAAAACTTAATTAAAGAAACTGAAATGTGGAAAAAAAAAGTATATGTTGGGAGTGCTTAAAATGATAGCATACTTAAGCAACAATTCAAGACAGCTGTAGAAGAACACCTCAACAAAAATGAAACAAGACCTATTTGGGACAGATTTAAATATGCTATACAGCCATCAGCAGAGGAGATAATCCCAGTGCAAGAAATCCAACACACCAACAAGGGGTGGATAACCAAAGAAATTCTAGATCTGATGGAACAAAGAAGGTTAGTGAAGAATAATGAAATGCAATACAGAGAGCTAGACAGACAGATGAGACAATTGTGCAATATTGCAAAGGAAGAATGGCTGAATCAAAAATGCAATGAAGTAGAAGGCCATATTAACAACAGCAAAGAAATGCACAAGAAAATTAAGGAAATTACTGGAATTGAGAAAACCTCCTCTACAGAATGCATAAGATCAGCAGACAGATCCATACTAACAGATCCAGATAAAATATGTGAGAGATGGATTCAGTATATAGACGTAAACACAAGGAAATCTGCAGATGCTGGAAATTCAAGCAACACACACAAAATGCTGGTGGAACGCAGCAGGCCAGGCAGCATCTATAGGAAGAAGTGCAGTTGATGTTTCGGGTCGAGACCCTTCGTCAGGACTAACGGGAAAAAGAGATAGTAAGAGATTTGAAAGTGGGAGGGGGAGACCCAAAATGATAGGAGAAGACAGGAGGAGGAAGGATGAAGCTAAGAGCAAGGAAGTTGACTGGCAAAAGGGATACAAGGCTGGAGTAGGGGGAGTATCATAGAATGAAAGGCCTTGGAAGAAAGAAAGGGGGAGGGGAGCACCAGAGGAAGATGGAGAACAGGCAAGGAGTTATTATGAGAAGGAAAGAGAGAAGAATAAATAAATAAATAAATAAATAAATAGGAGGGATGGGGTAAGAAGGGGAGGAGGGGCATTAATGGAAGTTAGAGAAATCAATGTTCATGCCATCAGTTTGGAGGCTAACGGCACGGAATATAAGGTGTTGCCCCCTCCAACCTGAGTGTGGCTTCATCCATGTCCCATTCCTATTCTGATATGTCAATCCATGGCCTCCTCTACTGTCGAGATGAAATTGATGATAGTATAAGCAGTTGGACTCAAATTCAAAGAGGAGTTAGACAGGGATGCGTTGCCTCACTGGAATTATTTAATATCTATAGTGAAATGATTCTCAGAGAAATAGAAGACCTAGATGGGATAAAAATTGGATGTGTTAACATGAACAATATAAGATATACATACGATACCACCCTAACAGCAAGTGCTGGAGAAGGCCTACAAATCCTCCTAGACAAAGTAGTACAGACAAGTGCAGATTTTGGTCTAACCATCAACTGTAAAAAAAACACAAATGTACAGTAATATCAAAACAGCAGGATACCTCCAACTGCCAAATGTACATCGGTAACCAAGAGATTGAACAAAAGACCAGCTTTAATTACCTTGGTAGCTTTATATCACAAGATGCTAGAAGTAAAGTAGAAATAAAAAGAAGAATTGCCATTGCCAAAACCAACTTCCAAAAAATGAAACCCATTTTTACCAACAGACACATTTCTATGACAATGAGGCTTAGGCTACTAAAATGTTACATCTGGTCAATCTTGTTGTATGCTTCCAAAACATGGACGACAACACCAGAACTCCAAAGAAACTTAGAAGCAACAGAAATGTGGTTTCTTAGAAGAATGCTGAAAATATCATATAGAGATAGGGTACCTAATGAGACGGTACTCCAACATGCCCATACGAAAAGATCTTTAATGAAAACATTAAAAGAGGAAACTTAAATTCCTGGGCCATGTCATCAGAAAGGGAGAAATAGAATGCCTTACATTACAAGGCCGTATGCCTGGGAAGGCAAAGAAGAAAGTATGTGGACATTGTGAAAGAACTAACAGATCTAAGTGTGCGAGATATCATCGACACTGCGAGGGATCGTTTGATGTGGAGTGCCATGATCGCCCAAGCGTGTAACGCGCAAGGCACATGAAGAAGAAGAAGTCTGCTGTAAGGGACCTTATGTATTTAAATTCTCTCCATTACTTTTTCATTTTAACCAACATAGTTTTCTTTGTTCATTCATAGATGGTGGACACCTCAGGGGCAGGACCAGCTTTCTTGGTCATCTTTTGCTGTATTTTGAATGTGTCAGTCACCTTTTTGAAATACAGCTGGCATAGTGAAAGTACTCATGTGCGCTATAAAGGAATTGTCAGATTCTCTCCCTTTATGAATGAAGAAAATAGCAACATGTTCAGACTGATGATATACTACTAGATTGTAAATTTGGAGCTAGCACTGATTATATTCAGCCTCCCTTCTGGACTTTGCGATTGAAGTGACGAAGCATTTAAGGATATTTTGGCTTCAGACCAAGGTTCTCTGGAAGCTGAACTTATTACGTTGTGCAATTATCATTATTGTCCTTTACAGTGATTACGAGATGGAGAGTTTTCCCTTTTCATTCTTGATTTTTACAGGGCTCCTTGTTGCCACATTTGGTCAAATGCCATCTGCACATCAAGGACAGATCTGCAGAATTCAGCCTTTTTTTCTGGATTTAGATGAAGGCTGCAAACATGTCAGAACACCAGCCAAGCAGCAGCAAATGCGTTACTGCAGAGGGCCACTTTAATGGCATCGTCAGCACCTTCCTACTCATAGAAACATAGAAACATAGAAAATAGGTGCAGGAGTAGGCCATTCGGCCCTTTGAGCCTGCACCGCCATTTATTATGATCATGGCTGATCATCCAACTCAGAACCCCGCCCCAGCCTTCCCTCCATACCCCCTGACCCCCGTAGCCACAAGGGCCATATCTAACTCCCTCTTAAATATAGCCAATGAACTGGCCTCAACTGTTTCCTGTGGCAGAGAATTCCACAGATTCACCACTCTCTGTGTGAAGAAGTTTTTCCTAATCTCGGTCCTAAAAGGCTTCCCCTCTATCCTCAAACTGTGGCCCCTCGTTCTGGACTTCTCCAACATCGGGAACAACCTTCCTGCATCTAGCCTGTCCAATCCCTTTAGAATCTTATACGTTTCAATCAGATCCCCCCTCAATCTTCTAAATTCCAACGAGTACAAGCCCAGTTCATCCAGTCTTTCTTCACATGAAAGTCCTGCCATCCCAGGAATCAATCTGGTGAACCTTCTTTGTACTCCCTCTATGGCAAGGATGTCTTTCCTCAGATTAAGGGACCAAAACTGCACACAATACTCCAGGTGTGGTCTCACCAAGGCCTTGTACAACTGCAGTAGTACCTCCCTGCTCCTGTACTCGAATCCTCTCGCTATAAATGCCAGCATACCATTCGCCTTTTTCACCGCCTGCTGTACCTACATGCCCACTTTCAATGACTGGTGTATAATGACACCCAGGTCTCGTTGCACATCCCCTTTTCCTAATCGGCCACCATTCAGATAATAATCTGTTTTCCTATTTTTGCCACCAAAGTGGATAACTTCACATTTATCCACATTAAATTGCATCTGCCATGAATTTGCCCATTCACCCAACCTATCCAAGTCACCCTGCATCCTCTTAGCATCCTCCTCACAGCTAACACTGCCGCCCAGCTTCGTGTCACCCGCAAACTTGGAGATGCTGCATTTAATTCCCTCATCCAAGTCATTAATATATATTGTAAACAACTGGGGTCCCAGCACTGAGCCTTGTGGTACCCCACTAGTCACTGCCTGCCATTCTGAAAAGGTCCCATTTATTCCCACTCTTTGCTTCCTGTCTGCTAACCAATTCTCTATCCACATCAATACCTTACCCCCAATACCATGTGCTTTAAGTTTGCACACTGATCTCCTGTGTGGGACCTTGTCAAAAGCCTTTTGAAAATCCAAATATACCTCGCTCACTTCCACAGCCTCCAGGCACGTCTTTCCACCTTTATCTCTAATCGGTCCTACCTTCACTCCTGTCATCCTTTTGTTCTTCACATAATTGAAGAATGCCTTAGGGTTTACCTTTACCCTACTCGCCAAGGCCTTCTCATGCCCCCTTCTTGCTCTTCTCAGCCCCTTCTTAAGCTCCTTTCTTTCTACCCTATATTCCTCAATAGACCCATACGATCCTTGCTTCCTTAACCTCATGTATGCTGCCTTCTTCCACCTGACTAGATTTTCCACCTCACTTGTCACCCATGGTTCCTTCACCCTACCATTTTTTATCTTCCTCACCAGGACAAATTTATCCCTGACATCCTGCAAGAGATCGCAGAACATTGACCACATGTCCATAGTATATTTCCCTGCAAAAACATCATCCCAATTCACACCCACAAGTTCTAGCCTTATAGCCTCATAATTTGCCCTTCCCTAATTAAAAAATTTCCTGTCCTCTCTGGTTCTGTCCTTTTCCATGATAATGCTTAAGGCCAGGGAGTGGCGGTCACTGTCCCCCAGATGCTCACCCACTGAGAGATCTGTGACCTGACCCGGTTCATTACCTAATACTAGATCTAGTATGGCATTCCCCCAGTTGACCTGTCAACATACTATGACAGGAGTCCGTCCTGGACACACTTAACAAACTCTGCCCCGTCGAAACCCTTGGAACTAATCAGGTGCCAATCAATATTAGGGAAGTTAAAGTCACCCATGATAAAAACCCTGTTATTTTTGCACCTTTCCAAAATCTGCCTCCCAATCTGCTCCTTGGTATGTCTGCTGCTACCAGGGGGCCTATAGAATACTCCCAATAGAGTAACTGCTCCCTTCCTGTTCCTGACTTCCACTCATACTGACTCAAAAGAGGATCCTGCTACATTATCCACCCTTTCTGTAGCTGTAATAGTATCCCTGACCAGTAATACCACCCCTCCTTCCCTCCCCCCCCCCCACCATCTCTTTTAAAGCACTGAAATCCAGGAATATTGAGAATCCATTCCTGCCCTGGTGCAAGCCAAGTCTCTGTAATGGCCATAATTCCATGTATGTATCCAAGCTCTCAGTTCATCACCTTTGTTCCTGATGCTTCTTGCATTGAAGTACACGCACTTTAGCCCTTCTACAGATGTTTGATGTAATTTACTTAAATGATGAAACTTGGGCAACACACAAAATGCTGGAGCAACTCAGCATTTATGGAGGGAAATGGACAGCTAATGTTCAGGCCAAGACCCTTTCTTTCCAGTGCTGAAAAGTCTTGCTTTGAACCATATTGTTTGTTTCCCTTTGTAGATGCTGCCTGACTTGCTGTGTTCCTTTAGCACGTGTGTGTTGCTGAAGATTTCCAGCATCTGCAGAACTCCTAAATCATACTGAAACTTATTATCCAATTTTGCCTATTGACTTAATGTCGATACATTGAATTTCTTACTTCTGCCTTTGCATCAATCTCAAATCAATATCCAACTGTTGTGGGAAAACTTAAGTCAGTGCAGATTGGTAGGAAATGCTTAACACTCCCATTCAGAGAATGTTCTCATTAATCTGGTCCAATTTGTCTGTGCCAACAGTTGTCTACCCGAGCTGGTCCTATTTGTGCTCGCCACAAATCCCTCCAAACTAGAGGTTCCCAACCTTTTTTATGCCATGGACCAATACCATTAAGGAAGGGGTTCATAGACTTCAGGTTGGGAACCCCTGCTCTAAGCCTTTCCTATCTATGTACCAATCTAAATGTCTTTTACATGTACCTGCCTCAATATGTTCCTCTAGTAGCTCACTCCATATACCCATCTGCCTCTGTGTCAAAAGATTGCCCCACAGGTCCCTTTTAAATCTTTCTCCTCTCATCATAAGCCAATAGCCTATAGTGTTAGACTCCCCTACCCTGGAAAAAGACTGTGTCCTCTCATCTTATCCACGCCCCTCATGATTTTACATCTCTGTAAGGTCATCCCTCAGCGTCCAGAGAAAAATATCCCAATCTATCCAGACTCAAGCTCTCCAGTTCTGATAACATCTTTATGATCCTTTTCCATATCTTTCCAGTTTAATGACCAGAAGAGACACAGTGCAACACCTTGCACTTATCTGAGTTAAATTCTATTTGCCATTCTTTGGTGAATTTCCCGAGTTGACCTAGATCTAACTGTAATCTTGCGTAACCTTTGTCACTGTCCAATATACCACCTATTTTGGTGTCACCTGCAAACTAATGATGCCAATTACATTCTTATCCAAGAACATCCTGTTTTCTTTCTTAATAAAACAATCAGATACTGAAGCACCTTCAATAACTCCAAAAGACTGAGGTTGGGTAAAATACTGAAAGGCTTTTATTCATTGTACAATACGACCTCCATGGTGAGTGTCTGCCCCCCGGACTGAGGGGGAGGGGCAAGGTGAAAAACCTTTATACAGGTCTGTGGGAGGAGCCACAGGGGCAGTCAGCAGAGGGGCGTGTCCAGACAGTTAACCCAGTTACAACATATATATGGTTTACCACAGATACAAAAGAACACAAAATTCGGTTAAGCATGCAATTTATTGACTGCTTAAAATATAAAAATGCACATGATACCAGAATAAAATTTCAATGGATAGAAACATTTACAAAAATTAAAATGCATATTATACAATTAATTTGGGAATACCACATTTTAAAATGAAATTTCAATGAAAAATGTACAGCTGTTTAAAAAAAGTTTTATGTTAATTGAACAAAATTTAAGGTTTATTAATTAAAAATAACAGTTCAGCAGAATTCTTGCAAGAATGAAGCAATGATCAAGACTTTTATCTATAAAAAAAGTAAAGTCATAACACCAGTTGAAGAGTAAAAATGCATTTAAAGACAAAAACAGATTTCCAGCATATTTTTTTCCACTAACATAAGGCTTGCTGTTAAAGCAGTACTCACAATGCTTCTGATTCCTGTCTTCTAATTCTCACTATATTTTGCACATTATCCTAGGTCATGAAACTCCCAGTTTAGATTAAACCATATTACAATAGTTCTACTTTTCAACAAAAATATGTAATATTAGAATAAAAGTGATCACCTGAAACACAGACACATACATTACCACTAGTGATACATGGGACAATTATTCAGAAGGTTAACCCGTTGATAGTTGTAGTGATGTTTGACACCAAATGTAAATCATTATTAATCAATAGATGACGTGTGCACACAATTCCCCAAACACGTGTTTGAAAAATCTCCTTTTGAGCAAAAGTGGCAAATGCCAAAATGCAGGCTAATATTGAACAATGAATGTAATAGGTGACACCTCAATATAAGGTACCAGAGGTGCAAAAATGCAGGAATCAGCCTCTTCCTAAAACTAAATATTGTTATGAAATCCAATATATTTCTCTACATTATAAAGTATATCTTGTGAAATTGGGAGTGATAGGTTGAGTGGAACAGAAATGCAGAACAAGCAAAATAAAGCCAAACTCCAGGTATGCACTGCCCTCTCCAGAAATGACCTGGGACAATTCTCATCCAACAAGCATGACAGGTGCCATATACAGTTACATATATTAGGAATTTATTGTGGTGTGTTGGTGCAACAAAAAAATTCAACAAATATAGAGATTTATATAAAAATAAGTTAAAGGATGGATATGGAATAAAATGTACATAAATATTAGCATGTATTTACAATGTAAACAGCATTATAACAAGTGATTTAAAATATTTACTATGTATTGCATAACTGAGATTATAGAGAGGAGTGTGGAGGGGTGGGCAAGGTAGCTAACATGAAGAGTCAAACTGCCTTGGGAAAGAAACTTTTAAGATGTCAAGACGTTTTTGTTTAAGTTTCCCTTTTTAGAAGGGAGCTTTTGGATAATACAGTTTGCAGGTTGGGAATATCCACAATGATTTTTTCTACCTGCTATTTTGTCCTGGGCACATGCAAGCCCTGCAGTTAATACAGACTACAGCCAGTGACTTTTCTGCTGACCTGACAGTTCACTGTAGTTTTTGTATATTGCAAGAGGATGCTGCACCAAATGTGACTAGTAATGGCTGATGTGAAGACGCTGTCTATGATAGCAGTGCAGAATTGCACCAGGATGTTCTGGGGAAGATGGAATTTTACCAGCTGTTGCAAGAAGTATATCCCCTGCTGAGCCTTTTTATTATGAAGGAGATAGAGTTCTCACGAGGTCCTATGAAATAATGATGCCCGGGAACCTGAATGTTGAAGTGGTGCTAACTGTAAAGCATTTATGATGAATGCGTGGGAGAAGAGACAGATTTCTCCTGAAGTCTAAATGTTTACTGTTGTTGGGATTGCACTAGGACACTGGCTTGTTTATATTCTGGTGGTTCTTAGCTTCGTTGCCTCTGATGATTAGTCTATGTGTCGTCCGCAAACTGCATTTGTTTAACCGAACGATCCCTGCAGATGTAATGATCTCAACCTGAAACAGTGATTGAATATTCCCCTCAACAGATGCTGCCTGACCCACTGAGGTCTACTCGCAGATTGTTTTATGTTCCAGTAGGTGGCAGGAGGACCAAGTTTAGTTTTAAGGCCATAATGGGGCATGAATTTTAAATCCAAGCACAATTTGTACATCTGTTTTCTGCTGATTAAACTTGTATTTTCTATCAGTCACTAAATTTTGAACAATTAAAAGCTGCTGATATATTGGGTCTCTGGTTTATTAAAACCAGTATTCTTTTTCCTTCTTTAAAAACCTAGATTTCTTTAATCACTGTACTTTCCTCTATCCACCCCTGTTCAGCTCAGACACTATTTAAGCTCACTGTCTATACACCTGCATGATTTAATTTTAAAAAAAATTATGCTTTGGATCCATGGGCAGTGATTCCTTTTGGCTGCACATAAATAACATTTTTCACTTGTACATACCTGTTCACTGTACTTAAACATAAAATTTCACTCCAGAGATTTCTTCAGTAGTTCAGTTAATCTTCAACTAGCTGACACCTTGGTATCACTCCCAGCTCTGTTTGAGCTGCGCTTCCAAGACAAAACAATTCAACATCCTATACTTAAACAATTACAGTGTGGTGACATTTATTTTGATAGCCTATCATTTTTCTTCAGTGTAAAATAATCTTAAATCAGTACCATTGATCTCAAAGAATTGTTCAAATTCAATAGTAATGTCTTTAGGCTCTTCAAAAGTAGGGTTGTAATTGTCCGGGAAAAATAATTATCCATAGCTGCAGCGTGACATTCTTGTCTAACCCCAATCATATTCACTCTCGCCGTTCAATACAAAAACCAGTTTAATGATTTTTCTTAAAATCTTGCTCAGCATAAATGTCACCTCAGTGCAATATTAAATGTTTTTCTGGAGCTATGGTAATTGGAACTATTGCATTTTATTACATAATGCCTGATTTGTGACTTGTATTACTATTGAAAAGTCTCCAGTATCAGAAATATTGTATGTGTAACCTTAAAAATAAAGATATAGATACCTGGTGATTAAATAAATAAAAAATACCACCCAATGGCTGCAACAGAATTTTTCTTAATTTGTCTTATTGGCTACACTCTTTCTATACCTTTTATTGATTCTTTCTTTACAATCACCATATAGAACGTAGATATCTACAGCACCTTACAGGCCCTTCAGCCCACAATGTTGTGCTGACCATGTAACCTAGGCCCCACCTCCCCCTCGTACCCCATCTGTTACTCTTTTTTATGCACACATTCTTTCTCTCACTCTCCTTTTTCTCCCTCTGTCCCTCTGAATATACCTCTTGCCCATCCTCTGGGTCACCCCCCCCCGTCTTTCTTCCCGGACCTCCTGTCCCATGATCCTCTCGTATCCCCTTCTGCCTATCACCTGTCCAGCTCTCGGCTCCATCCCTCCCCCTCCTGTCTTCTCCTATCATTTTGCATCTCCCTCTCCCCCTCCAGCTTTCAAATCCCTTACTCACTCTTCCTTCAGTTAGTCCTGACGAAGGGTCTCGGCCTGAAACGTCGACTGCGCCTCTTCCTATAGATGCTGCCTGGCCTGCTGCGTTCACCAGCAACTTTGATGTATGTTGCTTGAATTTCCAGCATCTGCAGAATTCCTGTTGTTTGCATCTAAAAAGAATGTATCGGCTGTACTCAATGTTCCCTTTAATTTGTAATGACCAGTGTGCACAAAAATCTTGTGCTGTGCAATTTTTTCGCCCAGAGACAACAAGATGAGCGCACTGAATAACCTCTTCAATAAAAAAAAGTATAAATAAGCCAGTTCTAAAATCTGCAGACATATCATCACAAACTCCTCATTGTTAATACCGTCCACATCAGAAACCAGAAAAGGAAATGTGATTGTGTACGATCATGAAATATAATTTACATGCCAACGAGGTAGAGAGTGACCATCTATTGTGCGCAGCTTAAATTCCTTTGTGCTCTAGCAGCAAAAGATGAGTGCATGCACACACCTTAGAGGGAGCATTGGCTGCATTTCAATTATGGTTTGTACAAAGAATTCAAACGCCTTTAAAATTACTTGGATTGCAGAATTCCTCATGTTTGGATTAATTTTCTCTTTTTTAAACTTGCATTCTGAGTTATCATGCTGACAACTGGAAACAATCACCTTAAATACTTACAAATTACAACTTCATAATTTTAAAAGTATCAGATTACCAATTTTTTTTCTACTGCAAAAGAAAATATTTAGTTTTCTTTTACATTTCTAATTTCACATCCCTATTACAACTGCAACACCAGGTCTTGTACAACTTAAACACTGCTTTAATTTAAAAACTCTGTAGTTTCATATACAATGGTACTCCACCTAGTGGAGGATGTGTACTTTATATCAGCACTGTATTTATCAAGGAGAAGAATGTGGAGGATAAGGATTTCAGTGCCAAGAGTATTAATATGCTAGAGCATTTTGAAATAAGGAGGAGGCATCTCTTAAAGAGCATTAAGGTGGATGTTCCCGGGGACTGATGCGATATACCTTAGGTTTGAGAGAGGCAAGTTGAAAAGATTGCTTGGGCCTTGATCACTATCTTTGTGTCCCTTTTAATCATAGATGAGGCCCCAGAGGACTGCCAAATAGCTAATGTTCCATGTTCAAGAAGGCAACTAAAGATAATCCTGGAAACAATAGACCAGCATCTCATGCCAGTGATAGGGAACTTTTACTGGAGAGAATTCTTAGGGATAGCATTTACGAACATTTGGAAAACGATGACCTAATTAGGGAGAACCAGCACAGCTTTGTGCAGGGCAAGTTGTGTCTTACTAACTTGAAGTTTTTTGATTAGGTGACAAGGATGATGATGAAGGTGGAGCTGTGGATGTTGTCTACATGGATTTTAGTAATGTCCCTCATGGGCAGCTCATTCAGAAGATTAAATGCATGCGATCCATGGTGAACTGGCTGTTTGGATTCAGAACTGTCTTGCCCATACATGACAGAGGATAGTAGTCGAAGGGACTTATTCTAGCTGCAGACTGTGATTAGTGGTGTTCCACACGAATCTGTACTGGGACATCAAAACAACATGCACAGAATACTGGAGAAACTCAGCAGGCCTAGCAGTATCTATGGAAAAGAGTAAAATCAACGTTTCAGGTCGAGACCCTTCTTCACTACTGGGACCTCTGCTGTTTAAAATGTATATAAATGACCTGGATGAAAGTGGGTGGGTTAGTAAGTCTGCAGATGATTCAAAGATTGATGGTGTTGTGGATAACACAGATGACTGGCAAAGAAAACAACGGGATATAAATCAGTTGCAGATGGAGTTTAACCTGGCCAAATATCAAGTGTTGCACCTTGGTAGGTCAAATGTAAAGAAATAGTACGCTGTTAAGGGCAAGACCCTTAACAATATTGATGAACAGATGATCTTGGGGTCCAAGTTCATAGCTCTCTTGAAAGGTTGATGGGGTTGTTAAGAAAGCATATGACATTCTTGCCTTCATTGGTTGAGTCACGGAGTTCAAAAGCCAGGAAGTTATGTTACAGCGTTATAAAACTCTAGTTAGGCCACATCTAGAGTATTGCATACCAACTGGTCACCCTTTATAAAGAGAATGGAGAGGGAGCGGAAGGGGTTCACCAGGATGCTGCCTGGACTAGAGGGCTTGTGCTATAACGAGAGGTTGGAGAAACAGGTTGATTTCTCTGGAAAGGCAGAAGCTGAAGTGAGGTCTGATAGAGGTTTACAACATTATGAGAGGCACAGAATAAACAGACAGAATCTATTCTCCCCTGGAGCTGAAAGGTTCAATACCAGAAGGCATGCATTTAAGGTAAGAGGGGCAGGTTATTTTTTTGCATAGAGAGTGGTGGGTAACTGGAATGCATTACCTGGGGTAGTGGTAGAGACAGATACATTAAGGACTTTTAAGAGCCATTCAGATAGGCACATGAATATAAGGAAATTGGAGGGAGAGATACACCATGTAGGCAGAAATGATTAGTTTAGTTGGCCATTTGATTACTAATTTACTTGGCTCAGCACAACATTGTGGGCCAAATGGCCTGTTCGGGTGCTGTACTGCATCATGTTCTATAATCAAACAAAAAATATGCCGAATATACTCAGCAAATTAGGTAGCATTAATGGAGAGCGATGGTGTTAACATTTTATGTTGACGACCTTTCATGAAGTTAGAGCACTGACCTGAAATGTTATTTCTTTCTCCACAACTGTTGTTTGACCTTTGGAGCATTTTGAGTGCAATTTCTATATGCAAGCAGAAAATCTAGTGATATTGTTGCATTTAATACTAAGTTTTCTAGCTCAGGGAACCGGTATTTAAAGTGAAGAATCAACAAGCCCAAGGGGTGTCTTAGGAAAAATATCATGATGGGACAGATTGGTCATGTGCTATTTAGACCAAGTAGTACCAGGTGTACAACGTCAATCAGCAAGAGCTACAGCTGGTACACAAGGTTGATGCTACCACCTCAGCAACCAAAACAATGGGCATACCAAGATAACACAGCAGAGACTACACATAGGCAGTAAAGATGAAGAGCAAAATGGATTTGATAAAGATAATAAAAAGCTCAATTTAAATTCATCCCATTGTCTCTACTGCCCATATAGCAGCTAATTCCATTGCTCATTATCATCTCACAAGAGAAATTATGTTTAATTCTTATGGTTATTTCTTTAGCGGTTTGAGGGTTATTTCTTAAGCGGTTTGATCAGGGCATGATTGCGCAAGCGCATGGATGTCAGCCAGTGAGAACAGCGAGAAGAGTTTAAATGAAGACATCTTATAGAGTGGGCGACAGAGTAGAGGGAGACAGTGCAGGAAGGCTTTGGCTCAACGGGGCTTCGGTGATAATGGGTCGAGGTGAGGTTGCCTGAGTAGAACACAGACAGGAAGTACTTGTATGAGGCCGGTTTTCTGTGCTCGGTGTCAGATGTGGGAGGTCCGGGAGACTCCCAGCCTCCCGGATGACCACACCTGCGACAGGTGTGTCGAGCTGCAGCTCCTTAGGGATTGTGTTAGGGAACTGGAGATGCAGCTTGATAACCTTTATCTGGTCAGGGAGAGTGAGGAGGTGATAGAGAAGAGCTATAGTCAGGTAGTCACAACAGGGCCTGGGGAGACAGATAAGTGGGTAACAGTCAGGAGAGAGAAGGGCAGGAGTCAGAGACTAGAGAGCACCCCTGTGGCTGCATCCCTTGACAACAAGTACTCCTACTTGATTACTGGGGAAACGGCCTACCAGGGGGAAGCAACAGTGGCTGCACCTCTGGCAGAGAGTCTGGTCCTCTGGCTCAGGAGGGTATGGAAAGGAAGAGGATGGCAGCAGTGACAGGGACTATAGTTAGGAGGTCAGACAGGAGATTTTGTGGACGCAGGAAAGAAGCACGGATAGTATTTGCCTCCCAGGTGCCAGGGTCTGGGATGTTTCTGATCGTGTCCAAGATATCCTGAAGTGGGAAGGAGAACAGCCAGAGGTCCTGGTATATATTGGAACCAATGACAGAGGCAGGTAAAGGGATTTGGTCCTGAAAGCAGACTACAGGGAGTTAGGAAGGAAGATGAGAAGCAGGACCACAAAGGTAGTCATCTCAGGACTTTTGCCTGTGCCACGCAGGAGAGTATAGGAATAGAGTGAAGTGGAGGATAAATGCGTGGCTGAGGGATTGGAGCGGGAGCAGGGATTCAGATTTCTGGATCATTGGGACCTCTTTTGGGGCAGAAGTGACCTGTACAAAAAGGATGGGTTGTACTTGAATCCCAGGGGAGGTTTGCTAAGGCTACTGGGGGAGTTTAAACTAGGATTGCTGGGGGGTGGGGACCAAACTGAAGAGACTGGGGAAGACGTGGTTGGCTCACAAATAGAGAAAGCTTGGAGACAGTGCGAGATGGAGGATAGGCAGGTGACAGAAAAGGGATGTGCTCAGACTGAAGTTTGAGAGGTGTCTGTTTTAATACAAGGAGTATCGTGAACAAAGCGGATGAGCTTAGAGCGTAGATCAGTACTTGGAGCTATGACGTTGTGGCGGTTGCAGAGACTTGGATGGCTCAGGGGCAGGAATGGTTACTTCGAGTGTCAGGCTTTAGATGTTTCAGAAAGGACAGGGAAGGAGGCAAAAGAGGTGGGGCGTGGCCCTGTTGATCAGAGATAGTGTCACAGCTGCAGAAAAGGAGGGAGACATGGAGGGATTGTCTACGGAGTCTCTGTGGGTGGAAGTTAGAAATAGGAAGGGGTCAATAACTTTACTGGGTGTTTTTTTTATAGTCCACCCAATAGTAACAGGGATATCGAGGAGCAGATAAGGAGACAGATTCTGGAAAGGTGTAATAATAACAGGGTTGTCGTGGTGGGAGATTTTAATTTCCCAAATATTGATTGGCATGTACCTAGAGCAAGGGGTTCAGAAAGGGTGGAGTTTGTTAGGTGAGTTCAAGGAGGTTTCTAGACACAGTATGTAGATAAGCCTACAAGAGGAGAGGCTGTACTTGATCTGGTATTGGGAAATGAACCTGGTCAAGTGTCAGATCTCTCAGTGGGAGAGCATTTCGGAGAAAGTGATCACAATTCTATCTCCTTTACATTGCAGAGGGATAGGAACAGACAAGTTAGGAAAGCACTTAATTGGAGTAAGGGGAAATATGATGCCATCAGGCAGGAACTTCGAAGCATACACTGGAAACAGATGTTCTCAGGGAAATGTACAGAAGAAACATGGCAAATATTCAGGGGATAATAGCGTGGAGTTCTCCATAGGTATTTTCCAATGAGACTGGGAAAGGATGGTCAGGTACAGAAACCAAGGTGTATAAAAGCTGTTGTAAATCTAGTCAAGAAGAAAAGAAGAGCTTACGAAAGGTTCAAAAAGCTAGATAATGACAGAGAACTAGAAGATTATCCGGCTAACAAGAAGGAGCTCAAGAAAGAAATTAAGAGAGCCAGAAGGGTGCACGAGAAGGACTTGGCAACAGGATTAAGGAAAACCTTAAGGCATTCTACAAGTATGTTAAGAGCAAGAGGATAAAATGTGAGAGAATAGGACCAATCAAGTGTGACAGTGGAAAAGTGTGTATGGAACTGGAGAAGATAGCAAAGGAACTTAACGAGTACTTTGCTTCAGTATTCACTACAGAAAAGGATCTTGGCACTTGTAGTGATGACTTGCAACGGACTGAAAAGCTTGAGCTTGTAGATATTAAGAAAGAGGATGTACAGAAGCTTTTGGAAAGCATCAAGTTGGATAAGTCACCGGGACTTGACGAGATGTAACCCAGGCTACCGTGGGAGGCATGGGAGGAGATTGCTGAGCCTCTGGCGATGATCTTTGCATCATCAATAGGGACTGGAGAGGTTCTGGAGGATTGGAGGGTTGCGGATGTTGTTCCCTTATTCAAGAAAGGGAGTAGAGATAGTCCAGGAAATTATAGACCAGTGAGTCTTACTTCAGTGGTTTGGTAAGTTGATGGAGAAGATCCTGAGAGGGAGGATTTATGAACATCTGGAGAGGCATAATATGATTAGGAATAGTCAACATGGCTTTGTGAAAGGCGGGTCATGCCTTATGAGCCAAATTGAATTTTTTGAGGATGTGACTAAACACATTGATAATGGCAGAGAAGTAGATATAGTGTATATGGATTTCAGCAAGGCATTTGACAAGGTACCCAATGCAAGGCTTATTGAGAAAGTAAAGGGGCATGGGATCCAAGGGGAAATTGCTTTGTGGATCCAGAACCTGCTTACCCACAGAAGGCAAAGAGTGGTTGTAGATGGGTCATATTCTGCATGGAGGTCGGTCACCCATGTTGTGCCTCAGGGATCTGTTCTGGGACCCCTACTCTTTGTGATGTTTACAAATGACCTGGATGAAGAAGTGGAGGGATGGGTTAGTAAATTGGCTGATGACACAAAGGTTGGAGGTGTTGTGGATAGTGTAGAGGGCTGTCAGAGGTTACAGCGGGACATTGATAGGATGCAAAACTAGGCTGAGAAGTGACAGATGGAGTTCAACCCAGGTAAGTATGAGGTAGTTCATTTTGGTAGGTCAAATATGATGACAGAATATAGAATTAATGGTAAGACTCTTGGCAGTGTGGAGGATCAGAGGGATCTTGGGGTCCGAGTCCATAGGACACTCAAAGCTGCTGTGCAGGTTGACTCTGTGGTTAAGAAGGCATACGGCGCATTGGCCTTCATTAATCGTGGAATTGAATTTAGGAGTCGAGAGGTAATGTTGCAGCTATATAGGACCCTGGTCAGATCCCACTTGCAGTACTGTGCTTAGTTCTGGTCGCCTACTACAGGAAGGATGTGGAAACCACAGAAAGGGTGCAGAGGAGATTTACAAGGATGTTGTCTAGATTGGGGAGCATGCCTTATGAGAATAGGTTGAGTGAACTTGTCCTTTTTTCCTTGGAGCAATGGAGGATGAGAAGTGACCTGATAGAGGTGTATAAGCTGATGACAGGCATTAATCGTGTGGATAGTCAGAGGCTTTTTCCCAGGTCTGAAATTGCTTGCACGGGAGGGCACAGTTTTAAGATGCTTGGAAGTAGGTACAGAGGAGATATCAGGGGTAAGTATTATTATTATTATTATTATTTTAAACGCAGAGAGTGGTGAGTGTGCGGAATGGGCTGCCGGTGACGGTGGTGGAGGCAGATATGATAAGGTCTTTTAAGAGACTCCTGGACAGGTATATGGTGCTCAGAAAAAACTTGAGGGCAATGGGTAACCCTGGGTAATTTCTTAGGTAAGAACATTTTCAGCACAGCTTTGTGGGCCGAAGGGCCTGTATAGTGCTGTAGGTTTTCTATGTTAATTACAATTGCATGTGCCTTCCTTTGCACCAAGACAGTCAGTTTCATAACTTGTCACCAAGTCAAACGTGTATTAGGGGCTAAAATTAATATGAAAAATTCTTAAAAAAAATACAAGTTGTTTATTAGTAGAAACTTTCAGGGGTTCCATTAAAGAGAGCTCACACTAGAGGACAGTTGATATAGTTCTATATGCAAAAGCAGATTGGAACAAAACTTGGGAGTTACAGTCCTTTGCTTAACATCAGTTAAAGATAACAATTTGTTCCAAAATAAAAATAGAACATCTAGAAACAAAAAAAAATTAAAAATCAGCATAGATTGCAGAGGAACAAGGAGAATGAAAAATATTGTGTGCTAGGATTTTCAGGTTTTTGATAGTGTTCTTTAGGGTAAGCTTGTGACACAGGTTAAGGCATACTGAGTTAGAAGACAAACAGCTGTAATTTAGGAATGGCTAAAACAGCAAGGCATGCCTATTTAGAACCAGAAGGCTGTGAGTGATATTCTACACGGGATCAGTGCTACCAGAACAGTTATTTATAATTTTATTGACTGCTTTGACCTTTGCAATAAGCAAACTTTAAGTCATGTTCCCAATTAGTGATTATGTGCATGACTGAAGAAGGCTGCAATATAACACAGACTGGACAGCTCTTTGACATTTAACCTATAAGCCAGGGGTCTCCAACCTTTTTTGCACTACGGATCGGTTTAATATTGACAATATTCTCGCAGACTGGCCGACTGGGGGGGGGGGGGGGTGGTGTGTTAATCACGACCGGAATATTGGTGCTAATTCAACTATGAGTCACTTATCAGTAGCTAATACACTCAATTTTGTTTCTAAAAGGGTTTATCTAACGAATTTAATGTTAAACACACAGCGCATATTTTCCTCGCATGAATATAGTGGTAAGTCAATTATAAGTCGTAAGGGAGATCCTTATGTCCAGTCTATTCCACAATTTAGTTTTCGTTGCATTCATTGCAGAAAACTCTGCTTCACAGAGATATGATGTTGGAATTGGAAGCAACGTTTTCAGTGCTTTCGTGGCTATCTCAGGATATTCAGCCTTGACTTTGATCCAGAATGCCAGCAGAGATGTTATGTCAAACATACTTTTCAGCCCACCGTCATTTGCAAGATCGAGGAGTTGATCTTCTTCCCGCGCTGACATAGATGATTCACCAGAGACATTCACAAATGGGTCATAGACCCATTCCTTTGCACGTCTTGGGTCGTTTGTGGCTGGGAAGTAACGCTCAAATTCTGTCGACAGTGAAGATAAGTGTTCGTGCACCAGCTGTGAGCCTCAGTCTCTCCCAAATTCCCAGCTAATGTTGGGAACATCTCAGATATGTCCCTGTCCACTCGCCGTCCCCACAGTTCCAGTTTGGCTTTGTAAGCAGACACTTTTATCTGTCAACTTGAAGACAGTTGTCATTTTCCCCTGAAGCGACAAATTGAGTTCATTGAGCAGGTTGAAGATGCCACACAGATAAGTGAGTTTTGCTATCCACTCCTCGTCACTGAAGTGTGCTGCCAGTGGTGACTTTTTTCTTGAAAGAAATCTCTGTAGCTGCTCTCTTAACTCAAAAACCCTGGCCAGGGCTCTGCCCCTTGATAGCCACCTGACTTCAGTGTGTAAGAGAAGGCGTTTGTGCTCTGCATCCATTTCCTCGCAAAGCTGCTGAGTTAAGAGCTTTTGTTTTGATGTGATTGATAACTTCAACAACGTCACTCAATACGCTGTTAAGATCAGGTGACATTTTTCGGCCAGCCAGCATTTCCCAGTGTGTGACACAGTGTGTAAACTGGCATTCAGGAACAACCGCTTTGACTCGGGTAGTGAAACCAGACTCGTTAAGCCATTCCAACAGCTGTGCTTCGATGTCCTCCGCTATGTCATCGATTCTCCTTGAGACTGTGGTAGCTGAAAGAGAAACCTGTGCCATCTTGTTAGCTGCAGCTTCTCCCAACAGTTCACGGCACATGTCCTTGGCAGCAGGCAGAATCAATTCTTCACCAACAGTGAAAGGCTTCTTAGCCTGAGCAATACAGCCAGCCACTAAGTATGACGCTCTCAGAGCAGCAGCATTTGTGGAGGTGGTGGCTCTCAACACTTGCTTCTGTCCCGCTTGCTCACGTTTTTTCCGCTCAAAAAACTCAACGGTTTGGTCTTTAAATGCAGGGTGCTTGGACTCAAGGTGCTGAAGCAGTTTTGAGGGCTTCATTGCCTCATTAGACAGCTTGTCTCCACATATCACACACCGGGGGCTTGGAGTCACCGGTTGCAATAAAGCCATATTTTACGTACGACTCGTCGTACTTTCTGTTGAAGGAAGCTTGTTTTTTTTTGGCAGTCTCAGCCTCAGCTGTCTCTGCATTATCATCATCATTAGGCCTTTTATGTCCCCTACCATCTCTTCCAAAGAAACTCTCAAGCGACGTTTGTGTTTTACTCATTGAGTAGTTGCAGGTTAATGACCGACTGATGACCTCGCGTGCGTTCAAGTTCAACAGTGGGCGTAACAGGGAATGAAGAAAGGTGCAGTTGACTCATATCGTTTCCTCGCGGCCCGGTAGCACATGCTTTGCGGCCCGGTGGTTGGGGACCACTGCTATAAGCATTCTATGTGGCTGTTTGATAGGAAAAACAGAAAAATAATCCACACCTTTAAAAGAGAAACTGAAAGGGTCATAGGAGCAAAGGAATAGAGGGACAGATCTATTAGTGCAGTGTCAGAGGTCGGCAAGAAATTGAAAATGCTAACAGTTAAACTTATGGCTTATCCTGGTAAGACCACACTTTATGTCTGGTTTCCAAGGAAATATAAAGGTCACTTTAATGTTATTAGGTAGTTAGATGGGGAAAAATGGAACGTTTTAAATTTTTGCAGTCTTCAACAAGTGGAGTATAAATACTGATGAATCTAAAGGCTGATATATACTTGTACGTCAACTCCGCACCGTACCTACAGCGTCGCCGTGAACCCTACGTGGAGCCTATGCGGATCCCTACGCCGTAGCCTGATGCGCACCTCTCCCGAAATGTAACCACGCGTCACAGCAACGCAGACCGCAACATCTGTGATTGGTCCGCCTGGTAGCATTGCATTTCCTCCTACGCTGCAATAGCTTCCTATGGGCCGACTGAAGGGCAGGGAAGGAACTCTGGCTGCAATGCTTTCCATAAAGCTTTATAGACCTCCAAAATTATGGAGGACACATTTCACTTTTACGAAAAAAGAAGCTCGCTTTAAACTTGTTTACCCCGAGAAAGACTACCATGACCATGAAGCATTGCGCGGGCAGGTGCGTGCGCATGTGCGATGTGCCCGAATTGCAGAGCAACGCAGACACACCAACGCATAAGTATAAATGCTCACAACGCGCGTAGGCCACTTGCGTAGGTCACGGCATCCATTTGACGCACAAGTATAAATCAGCCTTAATAGAGGATTTTTTTTACTCAGGAATGCAAAAAAACTTGGTGCTCCCTATCTCAGCAAATTCTTGAGGCATTTTCACAATGAAATCAAGTGTATGTATGAGAGAACTGGGAATAGAAATATCCTCAAAGGCTGGCATGAGGAAGATGAGAAATGGAAAGAAAGATACCTGCATGGAGAATGAACACAACTGAATATGAACATCAGTGTAGGAAGCTGGAAGGTGACCTTACAGAAGGATATAACATCATGAGGGACACAGTCCTTTTTCCTAGGGGAGTTAAAGCTAAAGATGTAGTTTTAAGGTGAGAGGGGAAAGATTTAAAGCAGATCCTAGGGGCAGCTTTTTCCACACAGAGGTTGGTATAGAATGAACTAAGTAAATGGTAGAAATGGGTACAATTATAATGCTTAAAAGACAATTGGACAGGTACATGGCTTGGGAAGATTTAGAGGGACATGGGCCAAAAGCAGGCAAATGGGAAATGCTCAAGTAGGCAACATGGTTGGTATGGACCATTTGGGTGGAAAAGCCTGTTTTCATGCTGGATAACCCTGAAACATATTAATTGGGTTGAAGAGCCTTTTCCTATACTGAATACTGTATGTGACACCTCTGAACATTCTTCTAAATGGAACAAACATTCCCCAGTGCTCCAGATCTTCTTAGACACCATAAAGTAGGCAGATCGAAAGCCCATTTTTTTAAAAAAAAAGCACAATCTTCAATTACTAAGTATCTAGATATTACATAATGGCAAGTGTGGCCATCACAGATTCACGAACATCTCCAGACATTTGTTTCAAGATCCTCAAATTCCTTTAAATTCAGACCGTTTCACAATGCTGTGCTTCTTATAAGCTTTAAGGCTGAACAAGCACAAAGTGAGTTTAAGGCGAGGAGGAACAACAACTATTAAGCTAACCTAACACAAGCGGATTATTTCCCCATATATAAGACCCTGTCCCCTCTAATATGATACCAGTGTACAACAAGGAAAATTCTATCTTCTACTCTTTTAATAAACTTAAGTTATTACAAGGAATTCCATTAAAATAAACAAAGTTTCTTATAAAATTGTTCCACTGAGTAACTTCAGTGGTACTTAATGTATTTACTGCCAAAAATGTGATGTAATTCATTACCAGGTTACTTTCTCAATCAGCCAACCCCCTTTTATATTACACACTATAAGACATAGGAGCAGAATTAAGCCACTTGGCTCAAGACAATAGGTGTCCTGCTATACTTTCACATCAAAAATACATTTTAAATGGAGTCAATGTTCTTAGAGAAACATGGCATACAGTGAGCAGCTAATCAGCAAAAACAAATGTGATATTAATTGGGGGATAAACATTGGCTAGGATGCAAGACAGATGCTACTAACTTTTAAATAGTGGCATGGGAATCTTTTAATTTCACCACAAGGTTAACAGGTCCTTGAAAGTCTCATGTGAAAGTCAGCACCAGTGAGTACTGAACCCAGTACTGCAATGATTGCCAGATTCAATACATTCTTACGTCTTGGAACAATGATCCACAACTTTCTGATTCATGATTTATATCAGACCAAGACTGGATCCCTAAATAACTATTTCTAGAGATTCCAAAAACAAAATAAAAAAAGATTCTTTCTGATAGATGAACTTTCATTACATTGAGATAGCAAATTCAAATAAATAAATCATGAACAAAAGAAAACATCTACATTGTCTTCTTTCTATATTTAAGAGTTGCTGGATGACTTTCAGGATCCATTTTATTCAAAAAAAGTCCGCAGGGCTGAGTGTTTAACATTTCAATATCATTGGGTTTACCTTTTGATATTTAGAAATATCAGATTATTTACATAAAACATCTGCTAGTTACATGAATAAACACTGCACAGTGGTACTAACAGAACACTAAATTGCAATTTCTAACACTACAAGAGAAATGTGATTCAGCACAATGACTGAATATATGTAAGCTTGTACCAGTATAGAACCTGTTTCTATATAATGTTTGTTTTCGAGGACTTTAAATCTCAATCCTGTGTTGTCACAATAATCTGCATATAGATAGATTTACTTTCAAACCATAATATCATGCAGTTACATTTTCAGTGTCAGAAGTTAAAATGCTTTGCCAATGAGAAAATGGCTATCAACCCAACAAGCTGGTCATAGACATTTACCAACATAACAGCTCTAAACTGGCACTGTATCTGTATAATTTGCAGCAGCCATACAAATATTCAGCATAGTTTGTGACAAAGTGATGTGTGTAAACTAAACTGATATATGATACACGAGGTGAAGTGAATGCTTTCATCTTGACATTTTTCTCCTATTCCTATTTTTTGCAGAATGAATTTACTTTGCTACATTTGATACATTCCATTTTTATAATTTGCTGAGCAATGTATTATTTGCATTATCAAGTTTATACTGTACTCAAGAAATAATGAACTTGCTATTACATTTGGACAACTGAGCTGCAACATATTTATCGGGATTACACTTTCCAAATGTTACATTTCATTGTACCTCTATTAAGTCACCAAAGGATGTTAAATTTTACTTTCACCTGATAAGCAGAGGAATTTCTCTGTTATGCAGACTACTTTCACTCAATGTATGGCAGCCAATTGGAAAAACAAGCACTCCGATATAACGTGAATAGCAATTTTATAAAACACTACAATTTTATAATTGCTTATATTGCACTGCATATAATTCAAAGATTGCTCTATTGTTTTAATTATTGTAATTTGTCTTTAAGTGATGCATTTTGATCTTGGATTAAATTTTGTAATGTTGAACAGTGCAATGCTCATGTATGAAAATGCTTTGAAAATTGTACTAATATTTCCTTGGAAAATATTCATATTATATGATCAAAGCATCAACCTTCTCATTCCACATTCACAGCAGAATTTTGCACCTTCCACAGGATACTTGGTTCCACATTGATGACAAAATCTTGGCAGTTGTTGACTAGATGAGTTTCTGATGTTGCCTTTTATGTTGCCATCACCGAAGGTCAAGGAACTATCTCTGGTGTCCAAACCAGATTTAACATTATTTCTGAAAAGGAAAAGTGTAATTTATTATCAATGAAATTACAGAATAGCACACTTTATCATGCAATATTTCAAAAATAAGTCAGAATGTCAAATATTAATTTCTTTTCAGTAATTTACATCAACATTTCCATAATCATTCCCAATCTCCCTAGTGTAAATATATTCCAGTATTTATAATCAATAAGATCACAAATTAAATTTTTTTCAGTGAAAGCACATCACTTTTAAGTATTGTTCAAAGAGCATTGATAAAAAATTGGTAAGGGTTGACGGGAACATGCCAAATTTCTTTAGCTCCTTGAGGAAGTAGAAGTAGTAGAAGCACTGGTGAGCTTCCTTGGCTGTGATGTCTACGTGGCTGGACCAGGGCAGGCTACTGGTGATGTTCACTCCGAGGAACTTGAAGCTCCCACCCTCTCAATCTCTACACTGTTGTTGCAGACAAGAGCACATGCACCTCTCCCTTCCTGAAGTCAATGACCAGCTCTTGCTGATATTGACAGAAAGGTTGTTATGACATGATGCTACTGAGCTCTCCATCTCTTTCCTGTACTCCAACTCATCACTATTTGAGATATGGTGCACTACAGTGCAAACTTGTAGATGGAGTTAGAGCAGAATCTGGCCGGAGTCATTGAGTGCATAGAGTAGGGGGCTGAAGATGCAGCCTTATGGAGTACCAGAGCTGAGAATAATCATGGCAGAGGTGTTGCTGTCTATATTTACTGATTGCCGTTTGTTGGTCAGGAAGTCAAGGATCCAACTGCAGAGGGAGGTGCTGACAGATGTGGCAGGGCTTGAATGCTATCACCTCCCACAAAGAGAACCTAAACGACATAGGTGACAACAAGGCTTTGCTCCCAGATGAGGTCAATGCCTTTTATGCTCACTTTGACTGTCAAAAGATGGCGGTATCTTCATGAACTTCCACAGCCTTTGACAATCCTGTGATTTCAGTCTCTGAGGCTGATGTGAGAACATCCTTCCAGAGGGTGAACCCAAGGAAAGCATCCTGGCCAGATGGGGTACCTGGCCGAGTACTGAAGTTCTGTGCTATTCAACTGGCTGATGTGTTCACTGATTTCACTTTGGCAGTCTGAGATACCCACCTGCTTTAAGCAGGCTTCAATGATAACAGTGCCTAAGAAGAACATGGTAGCCTGCTCAATAACTATTGCCTAGCAGCAATTACCACCACTGTGATGAAGTACTTTGAGCTTGGTGATGAAACATATTAACTCCTGTCGAAGGAGCAACTTGAATCTGCTCCAATTTGCCTATCATCACAACAGGTCAACAACAGATGCTATTCATTGGCTCTTCACTCAACCCCTGAAATATCTGGACTGTGAAGATGCATACATCAGGATGCTCTTCATTGACTACAGCTTGGCATTCAATGCTATCATCCCCTCAAACCTAATCAATAAGCTCCAAGTCCTAGGCCTCAATGCCACCTTGGGCAACTAGATCCTTGATTTCTGCACTTGCAGAGCCCAGTCAGTTCGGATTGGCAAAAATATCTTCACCAAAATATCCACCAGGATAACCAAAATAACCACCAGGATAGATGCACCACAAGGCTGTGTGCTTAATCCCCTGTTCTACTTGATTTATATTATGACCCTTTAATCCGAGCACAACTCCAATGCTATCTTTAAGTTTGCTGATGACACCACCGTCATTGGCTGAATCAAAGCTGGTGACAAATCAGTATCCAGCAGGTAGATTGAAAATCTTAGTGGTGCCACAACAACAACCTTTCACTCAATGTCAGCAAGAAACTGGAGGTCCACGAGCCAGTCTTCATCCTCATTGGGGATCAGAGGTAGACAGGGTCAGCAACTTTAAATTCCTTAGTGTTATCATTGCATAGGACCTGGCCTTGGCCCAGCAGACAAGTGCAATCATGAAGAAAGCATGTACAGTTAGGTGCACTTCGATAATAAACTTACTTTAAACGTTGAGTTTGATGATGGGTTTGCTTCGAATTATAGTATCAAAGGCAAAGCTGTGGTCAATAGACAATAGTCTGATGTAGGCATCTATACTGTCCAGATTTTCCAGAAATAGAGTTGCAAGAAAAGGTTTGTGAAACCCTTTGCAATTACCTGTTTTTTTTTTGCATTAATTACTCATAAAATGTGGTCTGATCTTCATCTAAGTCACAATAATAAACAAACACAATCTGCCTAAACTAATAACACACAAACAATTGTACTTTTCATGGCTTTATTGAACACATTGTTTAATCATTCACAGTCCAGGTTGGAAAAAGTATGTCAAATCATAAAACAAGAAAATATCTGCAGATGCTGGAAATCCAAGCAACACACACAAAATGTTGGAGGAACTCAGCAGGCCAGGCAGTATCTATGGAAAAAAAACACTGTGAACCTTAACAACAGGAATTCTGCAGATGCTGGAAATTCAAGCAACACACATCAAAGTTGCTGGTGAACACAGCAGGCCAAGCAGCATCTGTAGGAAGAGGTGCAGTCGATGTTTCAGGCCGAGACCCTTCGTCAGGACTAACTGAAGGAAGAGTGAGTAAGGGATTTGAAAGTTGGAGGGGGAGGGGGAGATCCAAAATGATAGGAGAAGACAGGAGGGGGAGGGATAGAGCCAAGAGCTGGACAGGTGATAGGCAAAAGGGGATATGAGAGGATCATGGGACAGGAGGTCCGGGAAGAAAGACAAGGGGGAGGGGGGACCCAGAGGATGGGCAAGAGGTATATTCAGAGGGACAGAGGGAGAAAAAGGAGAGTGAGAGAAAGAATGTGTGCATAAAAATAAGTAACAGATGGGGTACGAGGGGGAGGTGGGGCCTTAGCGGAAGTTAGAGAAGTCAATGTTCATGCTATCAGGTTGGAGGCTACCCAGACGGAATATAAGGTGTTGTTCCTCCAACCTGAGTGTGGCTTCATCTTTACAGTAGAGGAGGCCGTGGATAGACATGTCAGAATGGGAATGGGATGTGGAATTAAATGTGTGTGAACCTTTGTATTTACGAACTGGTAGAACCTCCTTTAGCAGCAATAACTTCCACCAAACATTTCCTGTAGCTGCTGATCAGACTTGCACAACGGCGAGAAGGAATTTTAGACTATTCCTTCATAAAACTGTTTCATCAATTTCATCAGTTCATCAATATTTCTGGGATACCTTGTATGAATAGCCCTCTTCAGGTCATGCCACAGTAACTTGGTCAAGGTCTGGACTCTGCCTTGGCCAATCGAAAACACAAATTTTCTTCTTTTTAAACCATTCTGTTGTTGATTTACTCTTGTGTTTTGGATCTTTGTCTTGTTGCAACTTCCAACTTCTAACATAGCTTCAGGTGACAGACAGCTACACAGATATTCTTCTGCAAAATATCTTGCTACAATTTTGAATCATTATTCCCTCAATGATTGCAAGCTGTCCACACCCTGAGGCAGCAAAGCAGCCCCAAAATATGATGCTGCTTCCATCATACTTCACAGTTGGGATGAGGTTCTGGTGTTGGTGTGCAGTGCCCTTTTTCCTCCAAATTTCTGCCAAAAAGTTCAACTTCTGTCTCATCTGTCAACAGAACATTGTCCCTGAAATGTTGTGGAACATCCAGGTGGCCTTTTGCAAACCTGAGATGTGCAGCAGTGCTTTTATTGGAGAGCAGTGGTTTCCTCCGTGGTGTCGTTCCATGAACATCATTATTGCTCAGTGTTATTCTTATGGGACACATGAACAAAGATTTTAGCAAGTTCTAGAGATTTCTGCAGGCTTTTTGCTGTTACCCTGGGGTTCTTTCTCACCTCCTTCAGCATTGCACCTTGTGCTCTTGCTGTGATTTTTGCAGGACACCTCTCCTTGGGAGAGTAGGAAGAATACTGAATTTCCTCCATTTGTAAACAGTACTCAGGTCTTCAGAAATACTTCTGTAGCCTTTTCCATTTTCATGCATCTTTACAATTCTTCTTCTAAGGTCCTCTGAAAGTTGCTCTGATTGAGGCATGGTGCATTTAAACAAATCTTTCTTGAGAACAGCAAGCTCTGTCAGTAACCTGACTTTTTTTTAAATAGGGCAGGGCATCCCAGAGGTTCACATACTTTTTTTGAACCCAGACTATGACTATTTAAATGGTGCACTTAGTTTTGATGAAAGATTTAGATGAAGATCAGACCACACTTTATGGGTGATTAATGCAGAAAACCAGGTAATTGCAAAGGATTTCACAAACTTTTTCTTGCAACTGAGATTGTGTCCACCGTAGGCTTGTTTTGACAGTAGGCAAATTTCACCGGGTCAAGGTTGTCTGGGGAGCTGGGTTGAATGTATTTTATGCCTCTTGAAGCACTTCATGAAGGTAGATGTCAGCGACACTGGGTGGTAGAAATTAAGGTACTCTACCTTGTTCCTTTGATGCCCCAGAAAGCATCCTATTTGGATGTACAACTGTTTTGTATGGGAACTGCTGTGCCTGTGATTGCAAGAAACCAGCCCCCCTCTTTGTGGACTTTTCCTATTGTTTTTGCTGCCTCAGTAAAGCATCCAGCATAATCAAAGACTCCACCCCCTCAAAGTCCTCTTTTCTCCCCTTTCGCATGTACCATCTGAAGCTTAAGGACAGCTTCTACTCTGCTGTTATAACACTATTGATGGTTCCTTAGTGGGATAAGATGGATTCCTGACCTTGCAATTGATCTCGTTGTGATCCTGCACCTTATCCTCTACATGCGCTGCACTTTCTCTGTAGCTGTAATGATTTTTTTTCTGCATTCTGATATTGTATTACCTTGTACTACTTCAACACATTATTGTAATGAATTGATCTGTAGGAATGGTATACAAGACAAGTTTTTCCACTGTACTTGGTACATATGACAAGAACAAACTAGTCCAGGTTCAGGATTTAAAAGTGACATGTCAAAAATATAAACTTAAACTATTAACAAAAGAAACAAGATCCTGGAGTACCTTCAAGCCATATAGATACATATGTCTAGCACTTCTCTCTACACAGTTGTTGGATACAAGTTCTGGATTTCCAAAACCCAATATTAATGTTGAAAAAAAGTTAAGAGCTTCAGTAGCACATTTGTGACTTTAGTTTAGTAAAGTCAATACACAACTGCTCAAGGGAACCTGGCTTATTCAGCAAATGTTAGCCTTGCCAGAGTAATCCACATCTTACAAATTGAAAGTTGGACATAATTAACTATAAAAATTTGCAGCATTTCCTTGAATATTACAAATTATTTTCTTCCTTTATTCCTAATACATTGAAAATCCCACAAACCCAAACCTATCTGTATATTTCAAAGTAAACAGGAGAATTGCCACCATAGTTTACATTGGATATAAAAATAATTCGTCAAATAAATGTCACAGAACATTTTCCTTCCAAGTTACGTGAAATTAAACAGTACCCTACCTTAAATAATTCTCAGCATTGTGGGTCTTTCTATTCACTGACCCTGTTGCAGCAGTATTTCTAGTTCCACTAGGTGGTGTTAGCGTTCGAGACCTGATATTAAGGGGGAAAAAACCATAAAATCACCAATGTATACATAAAAAAGTGAACACAACTCCAAAGTGATAAGAAAATAAAACAGTTTAATAGACAGATTTTGTACAAGAGAATGGATAATCTTTTGAGGAGTGTTATGTTTTAGCAAATACCAGTACCATCAAGCATTCTCGTGATTGGCTATGAATAAACACTTTAGCAGAGCTCCAGTAAGCCACCATTTCAGTTTGAATAAGGGCACTCTGAACTGGTAAATGATAAATAAAGGTATATGTGTTGATGTTATGACAACCAGCAGCTGAAGTGTTCCAACTTCATAATAAGTGTGTAATGTTTGAAATAAAATGCTCCAATATTAAAATAGATAAAGGTGCATCAGCCACATTCTTAGGCTTTGCCAGAAACCTGTCTTTATTTACTATATAACTGAAGTCTATGGAGAGCACTAGTTGGACAATCATTGAACTGCAGATTTAGTTGATTAATTACAGGAATATTTTAGTGGGCTTGAAGAAAGCTGATTGGCTCTGAGGATGTTAAAGCTCTCCCTCAATTCCAGTTAAGCACCTGGATAAATTTTGTTAACATGCCCATCCAGAAGGGGTGGCTGAGGACTTTGCTGTTTAAAATAATTGAAAAATCAAGACACATTGGAAATGATTCTGGTTTGAAGAAGTTGAATCCATTACACTCCCATGATATAAAAGTCAGAATTAATTCAGTTTAAGGGCAGAAAGAAAGGAGAATGTGGAATGAAAGCTGGATGAATAATTAGTTGGAAAATAAGGATATTCAAAAATCATGGTAAAGAGTAGAGAATTAGTATTAAAAATGAAGGAACAACGGCCGAAAAAAAAAAGGAAAGGCATAAAACTGGGCTAAGTACGAGGACCTGTTTCCAGAGTGGCTCATGCTTACATTGGGTGAATGGAAAAGTGTTTCATTCACCAGTATTAACATTAATTATTTGGAAGAATGCAAAAAGTTAATATAATATTTCCTACAGTAGTATTGAGTGTGATACAAAGATACAGTTAATTGTTTTTGATCCATGGATCAAACTTGCAATTGCATTTATTATGATTCAGTAATACATTTCTGATGCCAAATTGTTACATTTCATAATTGTTAAAATACAAAATAGATTAATAGGAAATTGTTCTTATTATATACAGTATTAAAATATATTATAAATATTAATTAAACATGACACTAAGATGCACAGTCAACTCTGTATAGTATTATGGCATTGTTTGTACATTTTCCTTCATTAACCTACATTTGACAGAATCAATATTTATCTTAACTGCTCATGTTTCACATTTCATATTTCCAGTCAGATAATAGAAATTGTCCTATTTTAAAAAATATATTGGATTAAGATGGACAGAATGAACAATACGTACAATATCCGTAACCCTTAACACAAGACCATAAGCTATAGGAGCAGAATTAGGCCATATGGTCCATCGAGTCTGCTCCGCCATTTCATGATTTCCCTCTCAGCCCCAATCTCCTACCTTCTCCCCGCATCACTTCATGCCCTGAACAATTAAGAATCTATGAACCTGCTTTAAATAGACATAAAGACTTGGCTTCTACAGCTGCCTTTGGCAAACATTGCACAGGTTCACCACTCTCAGTCTAAAGAAATTCTAAGAAGACGCCGCTCCATTATGAGGCTGTGTCCTCTGGTCATAGACTCTCTCACCATAGGAAATAAACTTTCCACATCCACTCTATCAAGGCCTTTCACCATTGGATAGGTTTCAATTAGGTCACCCCTTATTCTTCTGAATTCTAGTGAATACAGGCACAAAGCCATCAAAGGCTTTAAAATATGATAAGCCGTTCAATCCTGGAATCATTTTTGTAAACCAACTTTGAATCCTCTTCAGCATCAGCTTATCTTTTCTAAGATAAGGAGCCCAAAACTGCTCACAATATTCCAAATGGAGCATCACCAGTGCCTTATAAAGCCTCAACATTACATCCTTGCTTTTATATTCTAGTACTCTTGAAACGAATGCTCTTATCACATTTGTCTTCCTCACCACAGATTCAACCTGCAAATTAACCTTTAGGGATTCTTGCACAAGGACTCATAAGTCCCTTTGCACCTCAGATGTTTGAATATTATCTCCATTTAGAAAACAGCCTACCCTTTTACTTTTTCTACCAAAGTGAATGACCATATACTTACTGACACTATATTCCATCTGCCGCTTCTTTGCTCATTCTCCTAATCTGTCTAAATTCTTCTGTAGTTGCTGTACTTCCTCAAAAACTACCTGCCCCTCCACGTTATCTTCATTTCGTCTGCAAACTTTGCAAGACAATACCTGTGTACATTGATGAAAATAATTTCACCACTTGTTTTAAACTGTTTTCAATATCTGTTCTGATCATTCATGAATAGATATATTTAGATGTTCACTTAATCAGATAAAATCTGATCCAATAAGGTTGTAATGAACAAGGGAAAGAGGGTAAGACAGAATAGAAAGATAAAAACAAACCAGCATTCATTCTCCTAAATGTATTTAAATGCCTCCAAAGGAAAGTAACTTTGTTAATTATGGGCAAGATCAGACTTTTAATCAGCTGTGATGTTCCTCACTTTGAAATATATGGAAATAAGTGAACAGTCATTTGGGCAAGATTACAAAGGGCACAAACATCTCCGGCATTATGTTTGCATGCCTGGACAGCATATTCATAGAGTCAGAGGAATACATCATGGAAGCAGACCATTTGGCCTATCTGGCCCATGTCAACCACAGCATTCTCCCTAATGGCCCCTGCTGCCTGCATTTGGGAGCAATGGGGCTTGTTTGCTGCTTGTTGCCGAGCATGCTATGTTGGTGCTGAAATGTGTGGTGACACTTGTGAGTTGTGCTGGTTCTTAACACAAACAACACTTTCACTGTATGCTACGATGTTCAAGTGATAAATAAATTAATCTGAATCACAGAGAATGTTATCTGTAGTTCGAGAATTTGATATTGAGTGTGAATATGAATTGCTTCAAGTAGCAACAGTGCGTATGGGGCCATTATTAAGCATCAGTTTTGAGATACTTCAGTAATGACAAACAATCACTTCTATTGATACTTGGGCAGGTAATCAAACATAATATATTACCTTCTGTAGTTTTAGCCTATAGCAACAAACAGAACATGAGACAGAATCAAGCCATTCAGCTGATCAGGTCTGTTCACCATTCCATCATAGCTAATTTATTATCTCTCTCAAACCCGTTTTCACGACTTCTCCCTTTAATCTTTGACAACTTTACTAATCAAGAACTTATCAACCTCTATTTTAAATAAACTCTACGACGTGGCCTCTACAGCGGTCTGGGGCAATGAATTCCACAGAACCACCATTCTCTGGCTAATGAAATCTCATCTCTGTTCTAAAGGGAGGTCCTTGTATTTTGAGAAAGTGCTTTCTGGTCCTAGACTCACCCACTATAAGAAATGTTCTCTCCACATCCACTCTATCTAGACCTTTCAATATTCGATACAATTCAATGAGATCTTCTTCATTCTTCTAAACACCAGCGAGTTCAAGCCCAGAGCTTCATACATTATCCTTTTTATTCCCGGGATCATTCTCATATCTTCTGGATTCTATCCAATGTCGGCACATCCTTTCTTACATAAGGGTCACAAAACTGCTCACAATACTCCAAAAGTGGTCTGACCAATGCCTTACAAAACAGCATTATATCCTTGCTTTTATATTCTTGTCTTCTTGAAATGAATTAGAAACCATAGAAACCACAGAAAAACTACAGCACAGAAACAGGCCTTTTGGCCCTTCTTGGCTGTGCCGAACCATTTTCTGCCTAGTCCCACTGACCTGCACACGGACCATATCCCTCCATACACCTCCCATCCATGTATCTGTCCAATTTATTCTTAAATGTTAAAAAAGAACCCGCATTTATCACCTCGTCTGACAGCTCATTCCACACTCCCACCACTCTCTGTGTGAAGAAGCCCCCCCAATGTTCCCTTTAAACTTTTCCCCTTTCACCCTTAACCCATGTCCTCTGGTTTTTTTCTCCCCTTGCCTCAGTGGAAAAAGCCTGCTTGCATTCACTCTATCTATACCCATCATAATTTTATATACCTCTATCAAATCTCCCCTCATTCTTCTATGCTCCAGGGAATAAAGTCCTAACCTATTCAACCTTTCCCTGTAACTGAGTTTTTCAAGTCCTGGCAACATCCTTGTAAACCATCTCTGCACTCTTTCAACCTTATTATATAGAAATTGTAACATTGCATTTGCCTGCCTTAACACCCACTCAACCTGCAAGTTGACTTCTATGGAATCCTGCACAAGGACTCCCAAGTCCCTTTGTACCTCCAATTTCTGAATTTGTTCCACATTTAGAAAATAGTCTACACCTTTATTCCTTCTACTACAGTGCTTGACCAAACACTTCCCTACACCGTATTCCATCTATCACTAAGTCTTTCTGCAGACTCCCTGCTTCTTCAACACTACTTGCCCCTCCCCATCGATCTTTCTCTAGATAACTTTATAGCTATTAAAAATACCTTTATTTTCAAAGGTCCTGCAGGAAAAATAACTTTGTTATTGAAAGTCTGGAAGTCCCTAACCCAAAACGCCACCCCCCCCCCTTAGTAAAACCTGAGAGCTAAAAAGATGTAACATTAAGAAATTTAAGCTCAGCAGTTCATATGATCATTAAGTCTTGGCCTTTTCTCCTTGCAGCAATAGAGGATGAGAGGTGACCTGATATAGGTGTACAAGATGATGAGAGGCACTGATCGTGTGGATAGCCAGAGACTTTTTCCCCCAGGGCTGAAATGACTAATACAAGGGGGCATAGTTTTAAGGTGCTTGGAAGTAGGTACAAGGGGGATGTCAAGGCTAAGTTCTCCACCCAGAGAATGGTGGGTGCATAGAATGCTCTGCCAGCAACGCTGGTAGAGGCGGATACAACAGGATCTTTTAAGGTAGTCTTAGACAGGTACATGGAGCTTAAAAAAAAAGAGGGCTCTGTGGTGGGGTAATTCTAGACAGTTCCTAGAGTAGGTTCTTTTTGGATTCCAGACCCAACCAGTTACCCTCTACCACCACTCTCCGTCTAGCGGAATTAGTCCTTACTCTTAATTTCTCCTTTGGCTCCTCCCACTTCCTCCAAACTAAAGATGTAGCCATGGGCACCTGTATGGGTCCCAGCTATGCCTGCGTTTTCGTTGGCTTTGTGGAATAATCCATGTTCCAAGCCTATACTGGTATCTGTCCCCCTCTTCTCCTTCGCTACATCGACAACTGCATTGGCGCTGCTTCCTGCACACATGCTGAGCTCGTTGACTTCACTAACTTTGCCTCCAACTTTCACCCTGCCCTCAAGTTTACCTGGTCCATTTCCGACACCTCCCCTCCCTTTCTTGATCTTTCTGTCTCTATCTCTGGAGACAGTTTATCTACTGATGTTTACTATAAGCTTACAGACTCTCACAGCTACCTGGACTATTCCCCTTCCCACCCCGTCTCTTGCAAAAATGCCATCCCCTTCTCGCAATTCCTCTGTCTCCACCGCATCTGCTCTCAGGATGAGGCTTTTCATTCCAGGACGAAGGAGGTGTTTTCCTTTTTTTTTTATAGAAAGAGGCTTCCCTTCCTCCACCATCAACACTGCTCTCAAAAGCATCTCTCCCATTTCACACACATCTGCTCTCACCCCATCCTCCTGCCACCCCACTAGGAATAGGGTTCCCCTTGTCCTAACCTACCACCTCAGCAGCCTCCGGGTCCAAAATATAATTCTCTGTAACGTCCGCCACCTTCAACGGGATCCCACCACCTAGCACATCTTTCCTTCCTCCCACTTACTGCTTTCCGCAGGGATTTCTCCCTACGCGACTCCCTTGTCCATTCGTCCCCCCCCATCCCTTCCCACCGATCTCCCTCCCAGCACTTATCCTTGTAAGCGGAACAAGTGCTACACGTGCCCTTACACTTCCTCCCTCACCACCATTTAGGGCCCCAGACAGTCCTTCCAGGTGAGGCGACATTTCACCTGTGAGCCGGCTGAGGTGATATACTGTGTCCGGTGCTCCTGGTGCGGCCTTCTATATATTGGTGCGACCCAACGCAGGCTAGGAGACTGTTTCACTGAATACCTATGCTCTGTCCGCCAGAGAAAGCAGGATCTTCCAGTGGCCACACATTTTATTTCCACGTCCCATTCCCATTCTGATATGTCTATCCACGGCCTCCTCTACTGTCAAGATGAAGCCACACTCAGGTTGGAGGAACAACACCTTACATTCCGTTTGGGTAGCCTCCAACCTGATGGCATGAATATTGACTTCTCTAACTTCCGTTAATGCCCACTTCCCTTTCGTACCCCATCCCTCATTTATTTTATATATTTTTCATTTTTCCTCCTTTTTTCCCTCTTTTTTCTCCCTCTGTCCCTCTCACCTGGTGTCATGGACTCCTGATTACCTGACTGGCAGACCACAGTACGTGTGCTTGCAACACTGTGTGTCCGACAGAGTGATCAGCAGCACTGGGGCTCCACAGGGGACTGTCTTGTCTCCCTTTCTCTTCACCATTTACACCTCGGACTTCAACTACTGCACAGAGTCTTGTCATCTTCAGAAGTTTTCGGATGACTCTGCCATACTTGGATGCATCAGCAAGGGAGATGAGGTTGAGTACAGGGCTACGGTAGGAAACTTTGTCACATGGTGTGAGCAGAATTATCTGCAGTTTAATGTGAAAAAGACTAAGGAGCTGGTGGTAGACCTGAGGAGAGCTAAGGTACTGGTGACCCCTGTTTCCATCCAGGGGGTCAGTGTGGACATGGTGGGGGATTACAAATACCTGGGGATACGAATTGACAATAAACTGGACTGGTCAAAGAACACTGAGGCTGTCTACAAGAAGGGCCAGAGCCGTCTCTATTTCCTGAGAAGACTTTGAGGTCCTTTAACATCTGCCGGACGATGCTGCGGATGTTCTACGAGTCTGTGGTGGTCAGTGCTATCATGTTTGCTGTTGTGTGCTGGGGCAGCAGGCTGAGGGTAGCAGACACCAACAGAATCAACAAACTCATCCCTAAGGCCAGTGATGTTGTGGGGATGGAACTGGACTCTCTCACGGTGGTGTCTGAAGAGAGGATGCTGTCTAAGTTGCATGCCATCTTGGTCAATGTCTCCCATCCACTACATAATGTACTGGGTGGGCACAGCAGTACATTCAGCCAGAGACTCATTCCTCCAAGATGCAGCAGAGAGCGTCATAGGAAGTCATTCCTGCCTGTGGCCATCAAACTTTACAACTCCTCCCTTGGAGGGTCAGACACCCTGAGCCGATAGGCTGGTCCTGGACTTATTTCATAATTTACTGGCATAATTTACATATTACTATTTGACTATTTATGGTTCTATTACTATTTATTATTTATGGTGCAACTGTAACAAAAACCAATTTCCCCCGGGATCAATAAAGTATGACTATGATTATGACTTGATGGTGGGATCCTGTTGGAGATGGTGGAAATTATTATTGAAAATTATGTTCTGGACGCAGAGGCTACTAGTGTGGTAGGTGAGGACAAGAGGAACCCGATCTCTGGTGGGGTGGTGGGAGGATGGGGAGAGGAAAGACGTGTGTGAAATGGAAAAGATGCTGGTGAGGGCAATATTTGATTTCCTTCAGCATTTTGTGCACTTTTTCACAGATGCTGCCCGGCCTGCTGAATTCCTCCAGCATTCTGTGCAAAGAATGAGAAAATTTCAACGGTTCTTGTTTCAGTCGAAGCAAGCAGCTGAAGAAGAGAGTGGAAGAATTCGGGTAGAAAAAGTCATTTTTTTTCTTAAACACTGCTCAGGGAGAAGGGTCTGCACTGCGCAGGCACGTGACGAAGCGCGCCAAGGTTTAAAAAGCAGACCACCATATACAGTGGCTATCGTCGGAGTGGACTGAGTCAGAGTGGGACGGCTTTGACTCAACAGACTTCGGCTAGAACAGGCAGAGGCCAGGGTAGGTTCTGGTAAGTTTTTTATTCAGATTGTCTAGCGTAGAGAGAATGCCAGGCAGGATGTTGGAATGCTCCTCTTGCAGGATGTGGGAAGTCAGGGAGCCCTCCGGTGTCCTTGACAACGACACCTGCAAGAAGTGCATCCAGCTGCAGCTCCTAACAAACCGCATTAGGGAACTGGAGCAGGAGCTGGATGACCTGCGGATCATTCAGGAGAATGAGGAGATTATAGATAGTAGCTACAGGGAGGTAGTTACGCCAAAGGAGCAGAGGACAGGAAATTGGGTCACTGTCAGGCGAGGGAAGAGGAAAGGGCAGGCAGAGCAGGGTTCCCCTGTGGCCATTCCTCTTAACAACAAGTATACCGCATTGGATACTGTTAGGGGGATGACTTACCTGGGACAAGCTGCAGTAGCCGGATCTCTGGCACTGAGTCTGGCTCTGCAGTGCAGAAGGGAGGGGGGAAAACAGGAGAGTGATAGTGATAGGGGACTCGATAGTTAGAGGTGCAGATAGGAGGTTCTGTGGTCATGACAGAGAATCCAGGATGGTTTGTTGCCTCCCGGGTGCCAGGGTCAAGGATGTCTCTGATCGATTGCATGACATTCTGAAGTGGGAGGGTGATCAGCCAGATGTCGTGGTGCACATCGGTACCAATGACATAACAAGGAAGAGTAAGGAGGTCCTGGAGAGTGAGTATAGAGAGCTTGGTAGGAAGTTGAAAAGCAGGACCTCGAGGTTGGTAATCTCAGGATTGCTACCTGTGCTACATGCCAGTGAGGGTAGGAATAGGATGCTCTGGAGGATGAACAAGTGGCTGAGGAACTGGTGTAGGGAGCAGGGTTTCAGATTTCAGGATAATTGGGACCTCTTCTGGGGCAGGTGGGACCTGTACAAGAGAGACGGGTTACACTTGAACTACAGGGGGACCAATATCCTTTCAGGGAGGTTTGTTAATGCTGCTGGGGAGACTTTAAACTAGATTTGCAGGGGGATGGGAACCAGAGTGCCAGAGCTGACAGTGTGGCTGGGGTGAAAATAAATGATGTTAAAAGTTCAAACAAATCTGCTAATAGAAAGGTTGTGAGTGATGGTAAAAATCTTCTGAGGTGTATATATTTCAATGCTAGGAGTATTGCAGGGAAGGCGGATGAGTTAAGGGTGTGGAATGACACGTGGAATTATGACGTTATAGCAATTAGTGAAACTTGGCTACAGGAGGGGCAGGACTGGCAGCTTAATATTCCAGGGTTCCGATGTTTCAGATGTGATCGAGGCAGAGGAATGAAAGGTGGGGGAGTAGCATTGTTGGTTAGGGAAAATATTACAGCAGTGCTCAGGCAGGACAGATTAGAGGGCTTGTCTACTGAGTCCTTATGGGTGGAGCTGAGAAACAGGAAAGGTATGGCCACATTAGTGGGATTGTATTACAGACCACCCAATAGTCAACGAGAATTGGAAGAGCAAATCTGCAGAGAGATAGCAGGTAACTGCAGGAAACATAAAGTTGTGGTGGTAAGGGATTTTAATTTTCCATATACTGATTGGGACTCCCATACTGTTAGGGGTCTAGATGGTTTAGAGTTTGTAAAATGTGTTCAGGAAAGTTTTCTAAATCAATATATAGAGGGACCAACTAGAGGGGATGCAATATTGGATCTCCTGTTAGGAAACGAAATTAGGGCAAGTGATGGAAGTCTGTGTAGGGGAGCACTTTGGTTCCAGTGATCATAACACCATTAGTTTCAACTTGATCATGGACAAGGATGGATCTGGCCCTAGGGTTGAGGTTCTTAACTGGAAGAAGGCCAAATTTGAAGAAATGAGAAAGGATCTAAGAAGTGTGGATTGGGACAGGTTGTTCTCTGGCAAGGATGTGATCGGTAGGTGGAAAGCCTTCAAAGCAGAAATTTTGAGAGTGCAGAATTTGTATGTTCCTGTCAGGATTAAAGGCAAAGTGAATAGGAATAAGGAACCTTGGTTCTCAAGGGATATTGCAACTCTGATAAAGAAGAAGAGGGAGTTGTATGACATGTATAAAAAGCAGGGAGTAAATAAGGTGCTTGAGGAGTATAAGAAGTGCAAGAAAATACTTAAGAAAGAAATCAGGAGGGCTAAAAGAAGACATGAGGTTGCCTTGGCAGTCAAAGTGAAGGATAATCCAAAGAGCTTTTATAGGTATATTAAGAGCAAAAGGATTGTAACGGATAAAATTGGTCCTCTTGAAGATCAGAGTGGTCGGCTTTGTGCGGAACCAAAGGAAATGGGGGAGATCTTAAGTAGGTTTTTTGCGTCTGTATTTACTAAGGAAACTGGCATGAAGTCTATGGAATTAAGGGAAACAAGTAGTGAGATCATGGAAACTGTACAGATCGAAAAGGAGGAGGTCCTTGCTGTCTTGAGGAAAATTAAAGTGGATAAATCTCCGGGACCTGACAGGGTGTTCCCTTGGACCTTGAAGGAGACTAGTGCCGAAATTGCAGGGGCCCTGGCAAAAATATTTAAAATGTCGCTGTCTGCAGGTGAGGTGCCGGAGGATTGAAGAGTGGCTCATGTTGTTCCGTTGTTTAAAAAAGGATCGAAAAGTAACCCGGGAAATTATAGGCCAGTAAGTTTAACGTCGGTAGTAGGTAAGTTATTGGAGGGAGTACTAAGAGACAGAATCTACAAGCAATTGGATAGACAGGGACTTATTAGGGAGAGTCAACATGGCTTTGTGCATGGTAGGTCATGTTTGACCAATCTATTGGAGTTTTTCGAGGAGGTTATCAGGAAAGTGGATGAAGGGAAGGCAGTGGATATTGTCTACATGGACTTCAGTAAGGCCTTTGGCAAGGTCCCACATGGGAGGTTAGTTAGGAAAATTCAGTCGCTAGGTATACATGGAGAGGTGGTAAATTGGATTCGACATTGGCTCGATGGAAGAAGCCAAAGAGTGGTAGTAGAGAATTGCTTCTCCGAGTGGAGGCCTGTGACTAGTGGTGTGCCACAAGGATCAGTGCTGAGTCCATTGTTATTTGTCATCTATATCAATGATCTGGATGATAATGTGGCAAATTGGATCAGCAAATTTGCTGATGATACAAAGATTGGAGGTGTAGTAGACAGTGAGGAAGGTTTTCAGAGCCTGCAGAGGGACTTGGACCAGCTGGAAAAATGAGCTGAAAAATGGCAGATGGAGTTTAATACAGAGAAGTGTGAGGTATTGCATGTTGGAAGGACAAACCAAAGTAGAACATACAGGGTTAATGGTAAGGCACTGAGGAGTGCAGTGGAACAGAGGGATCTGGGAATACAGATACAAAATTCCCAAAAAGTGTCGTCACAGGTAGATAGGGTCGTAAAGAGAGCTTTTGGTACGTTGGCCTTTATAAATCAAAGTATTGAGTTGGAATGTTATGGTGAGGTTGTATAAGGCATTGGTGAGGCCGAATCTGGAGTATTGTGTTCAGTTTTGGTCACCAAATTACAGGAAGGATATAAATAAGGTTGAAAGAGTGCAGAGAAGGTTTACAAGGATGTTGCCGGGACTTGAGAAACTCAGTTACAGAGAAAGGTTGAATAGGTTAGGACTTTATTCCCTGGAGCGTAGAAGAATGAGGGGAGATTTGATAGAGGTATATAAAGTTATGATGGGTATTGATAGAGTGAATGCAAGCAGGCTTTTTCCACTGAGGCAAGGGGGAGAAAAAAACCAGAGGACATGGGTTAAGGGTGAGGGGGGAAAAGTTTAAAGGGAACATTGGGGGGGGGCTTCTTCACACAGAGAGTGGTGGGAGTATGGAATGAGCTGCCAGACGAGGTGGTAAATGCGGGTTCTTTTTTAACATTTAAGAATAAATTGGACAGATACATGGATGGGAGGTGTATGGAGGGATATGGTCCGAGGGCAGGTCAGTGGGACTAGGCAGAAAATGGTTCGGCACAGCCAAGAAGGGCCAAAAGGCCTGTTTCTGTGCTGTAGTTTCTATGGTTCTATGGTTCTATGAAAGGAGCATTTTTCCTTCCTCCACCATCAACACTGCTCTCACCTGCATGATGGATTTCAGCCTGAAATATCAACTGTTTACCCTTTTCCATAGATGCTGCCTCCAGCAATTTGTACGAGTTTCTATAAATAATTAGTTTTGTCTATAATTCTCTACTTTTTTCTCCCAGACATATTTAAATGGATTAATAAAGAAGTATTTAAAAGAAATGCCTTTCTTTCTCAAGAGCTCAACAGCTTTTCAGCAACTTGACTATCTTAATCCGGATGGAAAATAATTGTACGTTCATGGCGGGAGGAGAAGGTGGCAGCGCGATGCAGCGCGCAGTGGCCACTCCGGGGTGACATCTGTTATCTGTCAAGTAGGGTGCCGTGCGTAATCCTGATTTGATGGAGACAGACGTGAGAGCACTGAGGAACGTCTGGTGAAATTTCTGAAATGCCTGCTTCGCTGTCACCGCTACTGTGTGGTCCAGAATCTCCGGAGGGGATGGCCCCGAGTCCTCGGCTTTGCTTGTTGCTCGGCGGCCAGGGCTGGGTCGAAGCGCTTGGCAGAGGATGGCGCTCGGTGCCGGAGGCGCGAAGTTTTAGGACGGACTCAGAGTCCACTGCAGTCGGGTGCTTCCAATGGTGTGGCACTGGCAAGTTTGAGGTGCTTGGAGGTTTATGGCAGGGAGAGTTCCTCCCTTCTACCGTCTGCGTGAGATGATGAGGCTATCGGAACTTTGTAACTTTTTTTTACTGTGCCCATGGTCTGCTCTATCAAATTACGGTATTGCTTTGCACTGTTGTAACTATGTTATAATTATGTGGTTTTGTCAGTTTTAGTCTTGGTTTGTCTTGTGTTTCTGTGATATCACTCTGGAGGAACATTGTATCATTTTTTAATGCATGCATTTCTAAACGACAATAAACAAGGACTGAGTGTCCTCATAATCTAAAAAAAAATACAAAAACCCGAACTAGTCCAGCCCGATGGGGTAAAAAACTCAAAATTCACAGGCACATACATTCTGGAAAGTAAGTTTGAAAATTATATACGATGAATTACCTTAAGTAAGCACGGAACTAGCCATTCCGGCCCAACTGTAACAGCATCACGCTAACCCCTATCTACTGTTAGAACATAGAAATCTACAGCACATTACAGGCCCTTCGGCCCACAATGTTGTTGTGCCTAATATTCAAAGAAAAGCATGAATCAAATAAAAAAAATCCTAGAAAATGTCGCGTCCTGTTCTTTAGGGGAGGAGAGTCTATAATCGCAAGGGTAAAAAGACCCTAATGGGCGTTGTATACAGACCCCCAAACAGCAGTAAGGATGTGGCCTACAATTACAAGGGAAGATAGAAAAGCATGCCAAAGGGGCAATGTTACAATAGTCATGAGGCACTTCAATGTGTAGATAGAATGGGAAAATCAGGTTGGTGCTGGATTCCAGGAGGGGGATTTCTATGAGATGGTTTTTTTTTTAAAAGAGAACTTGTGGTTGAGCCCACTAAAGGATTGGCTATTCTGGACTGGGCGTTGTGCAATGAACCAGAATTCATTACAGACCTTAAGACAAAAGAACCCTGAAGGGAAAATGATCATAATATGATCAAATTCACCCTGAAATTTGAGAAGGTGAGACTAAAGTCAGATTTATCAGTATTACAGTGGAGTAAAGGGAATTACAGAGGCATGAGAGAACAGTTGGCCAGAACTGATAGGAAAAGATGCAGGGATGACGACAGAGCAGCATTGGCTGGTATTTCTGGAAGCAATGCGGAAGGCACAGGATATATACATCCCAAAGAGGAAGAAATATTCTAAAGGAAAGATGACACAACTGTGGCTAAGAGAAGTGAAAGCCAACGTAAAAGCCAGAGAGGGTACGTAATAGAGCAAAAATTAGTGGGGAGTTAGAGGATTGGGAAGCTTTTAAAAACCAACATAAATCATATAAAAAGTCATTCAGAAGGTAAAGATGGAATAGGAAAGTAAACTAGCCAATAACATCAAAGAGGATACCAACAGTTGCTTCAGATACACAAAGTGTAAAAGAGAGGTGAGAGTGGATATCGGATCGTGGAAAACAATGCTGGAGAGGTAGTAAAGAGAGGCAATGAAATGGCGGAAGAACTGAGTAAGTATTTTGCATCCGTCTTCACGGTGGAAGACACTAGCAGTATGCTGTAAGCTCCAGTTGTCAGGGGCATGAAGTGTGTGAAGTTACCATAATTAGAAAGATGGTTGTAGTTGGGAGCAGAATGTCCAAGGTTACACATTGTATTGGGGGGATAGGAAGGTAGTCAGAGGGGGTGGCGTGGCTCTACTGGTAAAGAATGGCAACAAATCAGTAGAAAGATGCGACATAGGATCAGAAGATAATGAATCCTTGTGGGCTGAGTTAAGAAGCTGCAAGGGTAAAAGGACACTGATCGCTGTTATATACATGCTTCCCAACAGTGGCTGGGAGGTGGAGCACAGATTACAACAGGAAATAGAAAAGGCATGTCAAAAAGGCAATGTTATGATAGTCATGGGAGATTTTAACATACAGGTCGATTGGGAAAACCAAGCTGGTAATGGACCTGAAGAGAGAGAGTCTGTTGAATGCCTAAGAGATGGCTTTTTAGAGCAGTTTGTCACTGAGCCGATTAGGGAATCAGCTATACTGGATTGGGTGTTATGTAAACTTATGGAAGCTTAAGGTAAAAGAACACTTAAGAAACAGTGATCTCAATATGATTGAGTTCAACTTGAAATTTGATAGGGAGAAAGTAAAGTCTGATGCAGCAGTATTTCAGTGGAGTAAGGGAAATTACAGTGGTATGAGAAAGGAGTTGGCTAAAGTAAATTGGAAGGAGCTGCTGGCAGGAATGTCAGCAGGGCAGCAATGGCGTGCTTTTCTGGGAAAAATCAGGAAGGTGCAGGACATGTGTATTCCAAAAGTGAAGAGATACTGAAATGGTAAAATAGTACCTTGTGGCTAACAAGGGAAGTCAAAGCTAATGTAAAAACAAAAGATAGGGCATACAAGAAAGCAAAAAATAGTGGGAAGATAGAGGATTGGAAAGTTTTTAAAAAACGTACAGAGAGCAACTAAAAGAATCATTAGAAGGGAAAAGATGAAATGTGAAAGCAAGCTAGCAAATAATATCAAAGTGGAAAAAGTTTTTTCAAATATGTAAAAAATAAAAGAGATGAGAGTGGATATAGGACCATAAGACCGCTAGAAAATGAGGTAAGAGGAGTAATAACAGGAGACAAGGATATGGCTGATTAACTGAATGAGTATTTTGTATCAGCCTTCACTGTGGAAGACACTAGCAGTGTGCCAGATGTTGATGTGTGTGAAGGAAGAGAAATATGTGCAGTTACTATTACAAGAGAGAAGGTGCTCAAAAAGCTGAAAGACCAAAAGGTACACAAGTCACCTGGACCCTAAGGTTCTGAAAGAAGTAGACCAGTTAGTCTGACCTCAGTGGCTGGGAAGATGTTAGAGTCAATTGTTAAGGATGAGGTGATGGGAGTACTTGGTGACATAGGACAAGATGGGACAAATTCAGCATGGTTTCCTTACGGGAAAATCCTGTTTGACAAACCTGTTGAAATTCTTTGAGGAGATAAGTTGAGGAGCAGAAAAAAGGGATCAGCCATGATTGAATGACAGAGCAGACTCAATGGGCCAGATGGCCTAATTCTGCTCCTATGTCTTATGGTCAAGAGAGAAGGTTCTAGAGGCTGAGAAGAAAATTGGATCAACCTTGATGAAGTGGTGGAGTAGACTTAATGGGCCAAATGGTCTAAAGTTGCTCTTATATCTTACAGTTTTATAAACTTTCTGATATTTGGCCTATGTTTGGCTCCATTCTCTGCTTGCCTTCCAAGTCAGTTACTCAACTTTTAATATATGAAAATGAAGTGGGACATCACGGTTTAAAATGAACTTCGCTCCCAAGGGGGGTCTGGCAGGTACGCTGGAGATTATTGTTTTTTCTCCTCCTTGGTTCAGAACAACAGTCTATCGAATATTGAAAGGCTGAGGTAAAGTGGAGGTGGAGAGGATGTTTCCCATAGTAGGCAAGTCTTGGACCAGAAGGCACTGCATCAAAATAGAGGGATGTCCATTTAGAACAGAGATGAAGGGAATTACTTTAGCCAGAGTAAATGCGAGGCTATTCACTGTGGAAGGAGAAATGAAAGAGCATTTTATTATTTAAATAGTAAAAATTGCAGCATTCTGCTATGCAAAGGGACTTGGGAGTGCTTATGCATGAATCACAAAAGGTTGGTTTGCAGGTGCAGCAGGCTATTAAGGCAGCAAAAGAAATGTTGGCCTTCGTTTCTAGAGGGATTGAATTTAAGAATAGGGAGGTTATGCTGCAGCTGTACAGGGTACTGGTGAGGCCGCATCTGGAGTACTGCATACGACATTTCTGGTCTCCTTACTTGAGGAAGGATATACTGGCTTTGGAGCTGGTGCAGAGGAGGTTCACCAGGTTGATTCCAGAGATGATAGGGTTAGACTATGAGGAAAGACAGTCTAGGACTGTACTCTCTGGAATTCAGAAGAATGACAGGAGATCTTATAGAAACATAAAAAAAATCACGAAGGGGATAGATAAGATAGAGGCAGGAAAGCTGTTTCCACTGGTAGGTGAGACTAGAACTAGGGGACATAGCCTCAAGATTCGAAGGAGTCGATTTAGGACGGCGATGAGGAGGAGCTGAGTGGTGAATCTGTGGAATTTTCTGCCCAATGAAGCAGTGGAGGTTACCACAGTAAATATATTTAAGACAAGTTTGTATAAATTTTTGCATAGTAGAGGAATTAAAACAGGGAAAAGGTGGGTAGGTGGAGATGAGTCCATGGCCAGATCAGCAATGATCTTATTAAATGGCAGAGCAGGCTCGATGGGCCAGAATGCCTACTTCTGCTCCTATTTCTTATGTTCAGAAGGCAGTGAATCTGTGGAAGTCATTGCTACAGACAGATGTGGAGGCCAAGGTATTGGGTATATTTAGAACAGAGGTTGATATATTTCTGATTTGTAGGGGTATCAAAGGTTACGGGGTGAAGGCAGAAGAATGAGATGGGGAGGGATAATAAATCATTGATAGAATTGCAGAGTAGACTAGATGGGGCCAAATGGCCTAATTCTGCTCATATGTTTTTTGGTCTTATGGAGAGTTCAAGATTTTTTAAGGTTTCTGAAAGGACTAGATAGAGTTTAACAATTTATCTCAGTGGATCTGAATTTCATTTGTTATACCAGTATTTAAAATAGAATTGGTATAACTGCTGATGGCTCTAACAAAAGTAATAATTTAGTATTGAATTACTGGCAATAGAATTTAAAAGCAAGGAGATAATGCTGAGGTTTTATAAGACACTAGTTAGGCTGCACATGGAGTACTGTCAACAGTTTTGGGCCCCATACCTCAAAAAGGATGTGTTGTCATTGGACCGAGTCCAGAGGAGGTTCACAAAGATGATTCCAGGAATGAAGGGGTTAACATACATGTGTTTGGCAGCTTTAGGCCTGTACTCACTAGAGTTCAGAAGAATGCGTGGGGATCTCATGGAAACCTACCGAATGTTGAAAGGACTAGATAGGGTTGATGTGGGGAGGATGTTTTTCGTATGGTGGGCATATCCAGAAGTAGAGATGTGGACTACAAGTAACAGCTGGAAATAGAAAAAGCGTGTCAGAAGGAAAATGTCAAGATAATTATGGGGGATTTTAATATGAAAGTGGATTGGGAAAGTCGGGAAGGTACTGGATCCCAGGACAGTGAGTTTGCAAAATGCCTACGGGGTGTTTTTTTGCAGCAGCTTGTTCATAATCCCGTAAGGAATCGGCTGTTTTGGATTGGGTGCTGTGTAATGAACCTGAGGCAATTAGGGAGCTGGAGGTAATGGAACCCCTTGGAAGTAGTGATCATAATATGATTGAGTTCAGTTTCAAATTTGAAAAGCAGAAGCTGGTATCGGGTGTATTGATATTTCAGTGGAACAAAGGAAGTTACAGCGGTATGACAGAGGAACTGGCCCAAGTTGATTGGAAAAGTAAGCTAGATGGAGGGACGGTAGAGCAGAATTGGATGAAATTCCTACAAGAAATAAAGAAAGTGCAGGAAAAATATATTCCAAGAAAAAAGAAAATCATGAATGGAAAAATGGCACAAATGTGGCTAACGAGAGAGGTTAAGGCTGAAATAAAAGCAAAAGAGACGGTGTACAAGGAAGCAAAAATTAGTGGGAAAACTGAGGACTGGACGACTTTTAAAAACTTACAGAAGGAAACTAAGAAAGTCATTAGGAAAGAAAAGATGAATTACGAAAGGAAGTTGGCAATTAACATTAAAAAGGATACTAAGAGATTTTTTTAAATATATGAAGGGTGAAAGAGTGACACGGGTAGATAGAGGACCGATTGAAAATCATGCTGGAGAAATTATAATGGGTAACAAAGAGATGGCAGAGGAACTAAGTGAGTATTTTGCATCAGTCTTCACAGTGGAAGACATTAGCAACATACCTGATAGCCAGAGGTCTCAAGGAATAGAATTAGGTACAGTCAAGATTACTAGAGGAAGTGCTTGGGAGGCTAAATGGACTAAGAATAGATAAGTCTCCTGGACCGAATGAAGTCACGGGTTCTGAAGGGAGGTGGCTTTGGAGATTGTGGAGGCATTGGAAATGATCTTCTAGGAATCAATGGACTCTGGCATGGTTCCGGAGGACTAGAAGGTCGCAAATGTAGTTCCGCTGTTTAAGAAAGGAGGGAGGCAGCAAAAAGAAAATTACACGCCTATTAGTCTGACATCGGTAGTTGGAAAGTTATTGGAGTTGATCCTCAAGGAGGAGGTTATGAAATACCTCGAGGTGCAAGACAAGATAGGCCCAAGCCAGCAGGTTTTCATGAAGGGAAGATCCTGCCTCATCAACCTATTGGAATTGTTTGAGGTAATCTCAAATAAGATTGATAAGGGAGAGGCTATGGATGTTGTGTATTGGGATTTTTAAAACGCCTTCGATAAGGTGCCACATAAGAGGCTGCTTAATAAGATGAGAGTCCATGGAATTACAGGAAAGATATTGAAATAGGTGGAGCATTGGCTGATAGGCAGAAAGCAAAGGGTGGGAATAAAGGGATCCTATTCTGATTGGTTGCCAGTTACTAGTGGTGTTCTGCAGGGGTCGGTGTTGGGGCCGCTTCTTTTTGGAATGTATATCGATGATTTAGATTATGGATTAAATGGTTTTGTGGCTAAGTTTGCGGATGACACCAAGATAGGTGGAGGAGCAGGAAGTGTTGAAGAAACGGAAAGGTTGCAGAGAGACTTGGTCAGTTTAGGAGAGTGGGTAAAGAAATGGCAGATGAGATACAATGTTGAGAAATGTACGGTTGTACATTTTGGAAGAAGAAATAATCGGGCAGACTATTATTTAGATGGGGAAAAAAATTCAAAAATCGGAAGTGCAAAGGGACTTGGGGGTCCTCGTGCAGGATGCCCTAAAGGTTAACCACCAGGTTGGATCGGCAGTAAGGAAAGCGAATGCTATGTTGGCATTCATTTCAAGAGGAATAGTGTATAAGAGTAAGGAGGTGTTGATGAGGCTCTATGGGGCACTGGTGAGACCTCATTTGGAATACTGTGTGCAGTTTGGGCCCCCTATCTTAGAAGGGATATTCTGATGTTGGAGAGAGTTCAGAGAAGATTTACGAGGATGATTCCTGGAATGCAGGGGCTAACATATGAGGAGCATTTTTCAGCACTTTGACTGTATTCATTAGAGTATAGAAGAATGAGAGGGGATCTCATAGAAACATTTCGAATGTTGAAAGGTTTGGACAGAGTAGATGTGGAAAGGCTGTTTCCCTTGGTGCGTGAGTCCAAGACAAGAGGCCACAGTCTTAGAATTAGAGGGTACCCAGTTAAAACAGAGATGAGAAGACATTTTTTTAGCCAGAGGGCCGTAGATTTATGGAATTCGTTGCCACATACAGCTGTGGAGGTCTGATCATTAAGGGTGTTTAAGGTTTAAGGAGGAGATTGATAGGTATCTAATTAGCCAGGGTATCAAGGGATATGGGGAAAAAGCCGGAAAGTGGAACTAGGTGGGAGTATAGTTTAGCTCATGGTGGAGTGACGGAGCAGACTCGATGGGCTGAATGGCCTACTTCTGCTCCTTTGTCTTGTGATGTGATGTTAGAGGGCACAGCCTCAAAATTGAAAGGTGACCTTTTAGAACAGAGGTAAAGGGGATTTTTTTTTAGCCATAGAGCAGTGAATCTGTGGGATGCTCTGCCACAGATTGTGGTGGAGGCCAAGTCTGTGGGTGTATTTAAAGCAGAAGTTGATCGTTTCCTGATTGGTCAGGGCATCAAAGGATATGGTAAGAAGGCAGGTGTATGGGGTTGAGTGGGATCGGAGATCAGCCACGATGGAATTGTGGAGCAGATTCGATGAGGTGAATGGCCTAATTCTGTTCCTATGTCTTATGGCACTGCTTTATAAAGTGTAAAGTCAAATAGAAACTGTGCCATTTTGAGAAATGGCTTTCAACTCATTAACTTCTGCCCAATTCAAATCACATTCCTGGAGCAAAAAGATAATACAACAGTCTACCCATTTAATTTAAATTTCTGCAGTAAATCTGTATCAATTTAAAGTAAATCAACAAGCTTAGTATAGAAGTTACTCTATATTCATTGCTTCTTCCTCACCTAGTGGGTTGACTTCCTGCTCCAGAAATATTACCAGCACCAGAGGGACTCCGTTTTACTGGTGACCCATCTCGAAGCTTATTTTCATTGGCTGATGGCAAGTTACCTTTGGTGGTAGAAAATACTGCAAACAAGATATTTGTTACAATTTTGATAAATTATTGCAGTTACAAACGTCAAGTTATTTTGATAAAAGGCCTGCATTTTCCCTACATGTACAAGATCTAAATGGAAGTTCAGAGTTTTACTACTCTTATTAAGTAGCTTAAGACATCATTTGGAGTAATAGTATAACTTCCAACCTTTTACTTAAAACCAAAGGTCACAAATCTTTCCAAGGTTGTTTAACAGAAACTGACCACACATGTTAAATTGTTTCACAATGAGAAGGGATGCCTGGATGTTTAGAGAATGAAGAAACAGCTATATTGCAGCAAAACAGATTTATAGTTAATAGTTTACAGTTTCCATATTCAACTACTCCACATTTTCAGCAAACATGCAGCAAGTAGCAAGTAATATCCAAGGAGGAGTTGCTTGAAAATCACAGTTAAGTGTGCACGCTTCTAAGAATGACAATTAAAGATTGTCAGCTAGCTTAGACTAAACACTGCCTGCTTCTTGAAATTACCTGGACCAAACATGGAGTGACCCTCCACACTTAGAATTATGTAATAAAACCCAAGGGATAACTAGGTTTTTGAATATTCTCCAGAAATCATGACAATCGTTTCATAACCAGGTTTTATTTCTCATCAAAGTGAGAAAACTTCTTTATAAATGTCTTAGAAAATGCTTAAAAATTATTAGAAGTGATGTAGGCAGTTAAAAATTATATACAACACATTAAAACATTTACAAATCAATATAAATATGAAAATAACATTAAAATGGATCCTCCTTAGCCAGCTCCTACAATAGCAACATGGTGCTAGTTGGGTTTTAAAAACATCGACAGTTAAAATATTGTATTTAAGAATTAATTAATTCATCAAATAAGCAATTTGCATGGGTATAATTACAGAAAATAATTCAATTCTAAATATTTAATAGAAGGTGGCAAACAAGTTAAATTTTTCCCTATGTATGAGCATCATTTTGAAAAATAGTAGAAAGAACATTCTGAAAATCTTAAATTATCTTTTTCTTTCACAATTAATTTAGTTGATTCAGGCCAGAAGGGTCTCACATGCTTCCAAACTGTGACTGAGTACTTGATTTCAATCTGCTTAACACAGTTTTTTCATCCCATCTTAAAACACAGCTGAGGCATACATTGACAACAGCTAATGAGTTGAGATACTTTGTCTCACTCCATCCCATTAAGTGTCCATTGCTTACTAACTCCACCCTACCATCACCCTCATCTCCTTAAACATCATTTGCTGTTCAAAAAGTAACTATAATATACTCTAATAGAACCAAATAAAAATCCATATACCTGTTACAGTTTTTCCAAGAGAAGGTTGGGGAATACGTGTTGATGCACTAGGTGTTGAAACTGGAGAGTTAGTCTTCTTAAGCACTGGAGATTTGTACTATATTGTGAGTAAGACAAGTCAAAGAACTAGTTATTCACAACTCACAGTATGGCACAGAAAAAGAACTCATTGGGCCTCATTCAATTTGCCCTTCATCCTTGCTTCTCTCCTCTAGACTGTAACAATTGATTGCCTTTTGAAGTTTGCTGGAATAATTCTGTTTTTGAAAACTACTCCCGAATCAGTGTTTATTAGGCAATATATTCAAGATCACAACTCAATACATAATTTATATTTCTTCGATCTGATTTGTTAATTGCTTTGAACTTGGGAACTAGTTGCTGATTCTGCTGTCCGAGGAATTACTGTGTTGTCTTATCTGAAAGACATCAGATGTTGCAGTGCAGGACTGAGCCACTGCCTGGATTTACCCACCATCTTCTGACTATTAGAAGACAGTGCTAGTCACTAAGCCAGTGTTTCGGTAAAATAAAAACTTCAATCCAGCAAGTGGAACAAAATAATAAAGAAACAAAAGCAAACACGAGGAAATCTGCAGATGCTGGAAGTTCAGGCAACACACACAAAATGCTGGTGGAATGCAGCAGGCCAGGCAGCATCTATAGGAAGAAGTACAGTCGACGTTTTAGGCCGAGACCTTTCGTCAGGACTAACTGAAAGAAGAGATAGTAAGAGATTTGAAAGGTGGAGTGGGAGGGGGAGATCCAAAATGATAAGAGAAGACAGAAGGGGGAGGGATGAAGCTAAGAGCTGGAAAGTTGATTGGCAAAAGGGATGCAAGGCTGGAGAAGGGGGAGGATCATGGGAATGGGAGGCCTAGGGAGAAAGAAAGGGGGGGGGGAGTGCCAGAGGAAGATGGAGAGCAGGAAAGGAGTTATTGTGAGGGACAGAGAGAGAAAAAAGAGAGAGAGAGAAAAAAAGTAAAAAATAATAGATAAGGGATGGGGTAAGAAGGGGAGAAGGGGCATTAACGGAAGTTAGAGAAGTCAATGTTCATGCCATCAGGTTGGACGCTACCCAGATGGAATATAAGGTGTTGTTCCTCCAGTCTGAGTGTGGCTTCATCTTGACAGTAGAGGAGGCCGAGGATAGACATATCAGAATGGGAATGGAACATGGAATTAAAATGTGTGGCCACTGTGAGATCCTGCTTTCTCTGGCAGACAGACTGGGAGACCGTTTTGCTGAACACCTATGCTCTGTCCGCCAGAGAAAGCAGGATCTCCCAGTGGCCACACATTTTAATTCCACGTCCCATTCCCATTCTGATATGTCTATCCATGGCCTTCTCTATGGTCAAGATGAAGCCACACTCAGGTTGGAGGAACAATGCCTTATATTCCGTCTGGGTAGCCTCCAACCTGATGGCATGAACATTGGCTTCTCTAACTTCCGTTAATGCCCCTCCTCTCCTTCTTACCCCATTTATTTATTTATTTATTATTTCCTTTTTTTCTCTCTCTGTCCCTCTCACAATAACACCTTGCCTGCTCTCCATCTTCCTCTGATGCTCCCCTCCCCCTTTCTTTCTCCCTAGGCCTCCCGTCCCATGATCCTCTCCCTTCTCCAGCCTTGTATCCCTTTTGCCAATCAACTTTCCAGCTCTTAGCTCCATCCCTCCCCCTACTGTCTTCTCCTATCATTTCGGATCTCCCCCTCCCCCTCTCAAATCTCTTACTATCGCTTCTTTCAGTTAGTCCTGACAAAGGGTCTCGGCCCGAAACGTCGACTCTATTTCTTCCTATAGATGCTGCCTGGCCTGAAAGAAACAAAAGATTGATTCCAAGCATAGTTGACTAGTAAAAAATGCAAACTGTTTATTTTCTGTCAAGAGGAATGAAGAGCAGGAAGTGGAGCCACAGGTTACAACTAATTTTAAGTTATCTGTACCGGAGATTTTGGTGAATGAAATTATTTGATAATCCTCAACAGTTTCATCTTCTTTTGCTCGTTCTGTTTTCCCAATCCCTTACAACAAACACATTCAACAACCATAATTCATAATTATAATCTTAAATGAATGTGATAGTATTTGGAATTTTCAGGGCAGTCATTTGATACAATTCTACTCAAACTCAATGACAGTTGAGGCATATTATAAAATGGGATTCATAATGCCCATCAATTTTGGATTGTATACAGAATATATTTTTTGATAAGCCAAGCAATGAGCTTATTTTAAGTCACCATCATTAAGCAGCTAGTCAGAAGTAGCTTCTGGAGCACACACAGTGAAATACAAGTTCAATAACATTCATGATCTTTTACTCAAAAATGCCCTCATCTCATTCATTTAGTCCATATTGTATATTGTTTGTTTTGACATTCTGAATCAAATTAAACACAAACTGAACGATTTATGGTATTGACACGTAATAAGCTGAAACAAAAAATAAGTGTTGGGTTATTGATGGGAGCACCATCTAGCTGTTCAAAAAGTTTGCTAGTCCTGTACCAGATTTTAAGGGTGCCAGATTACAGAAGTTCTACACTAACAGGAAGCTAGTGTCAATGCTGCCCAGCTCCTCCTCATGTAACTCGGCACTCAAAATCACCACGGCCACATATACATGTCCATAAGAAATCCATTTTACTTACAACCTTGTCTATAAATTTTAAAAACTGATATTCTAGTTACCAGCAAGTAAACTCTCAGGCACTAAAATCTAACTTTTACCATTGTGGTGTCTCAGTCTTTGGATGTCAGTGGCAGTGATAACTTATCTTTCACTCCCACTGATTTTGTTCAGTTTCTCATCACTTTCTTAATTCTATTGCTATTTTGTATCAGGAAGATAATTTTTAATTAAATTACATACTCTTTAATTTACATATCCTGGATGAGATATTGTTTTCTTCAAAAAGGATTTTGATACAGAACCTTGACCTGAGCATAGGAAATTAAAGAATTTTTTAAAACACAGAAATAGGATAGTGTAATGAAGTATTGTTTGCTGCTGAGCAGAAAAGTACTAGTAAGAAATTAATATCCAAGAAAAACATTTCCTAAATTACTAAAAATTTAACAGGGTCGACTGGTGGTGCAATGACATCAGCGCCGGACCCAGGAGTGGAGGTTCCCGGGTTCAAAACTAGTCGGGTCTGCTCCCAAGTATGCTTTCCATCCGTGCCGGGTTGAGTGTCAAGATTGCAACTCGACCTCGTAAAACAAAGGGAAAATACTGCGAAAAATGTCTGTGAGAGGAGTGGCGTGCCACACAGTCTCTCTCTCTCTCGCTCTGTGCCTTGTAAAAGCCATGAAAAAGACATCATCATGGACGCACGCACACACCAAAAAAATAAATAAATTTAACAGAAGGAATTACAGTACATTATCATTAAATAACAAATAACTTTCGTACTTTACCTGTGTTGGAGAGCTTTGTTTCCCTTTGGCACTAGAATGCTTAAGCTTGGTCATACGAGCAGCCTGTTCCTTGCAGAAAGAAATGTGTCTTTCAGCAGCATTCTCATTAAATCTTCTCTGACAATAAGGGCACTGGACATAATCTTAAGAATAAAAATGGACAAATGCATTAAGAAAACAAAGATAATTTGTCAATACAGGTTAAATTCCTCTAGGCTTTTCAGATGTGAAGTTTAAACCAATGATGCACTTGCATACAAAAAATATAACTCACAAATACAACCCAATTTGCCTAGCTAACCAAAGCACGATATTATTTAATACCTTCCTAGATAGAAAATACTCAGCATTACAAAAAACAAAACAGACAACTTGTAGAGGTACATGATAATTCACAGTAATTGGCTCACAATAGATTAGCAGGACCTAACAAAGCTGAAATGAAAAAATAAGTTATCAACTCCAAGTTATAATTCTGTTTGTTTCGGGATATTGTTTCACAGTTGGTTACTTTTGGTCACTGAAAATAAACCTCACTAAAAGAGGTACTTCGACTTTAACTCTCCATAATCAGTAACTATTTACAGGGTAGTTCACTTCTTATTTCTTCAAAAAAATTGATATCATGTAACTTTAAAGACCCTTTGTTTATTGCCACATTTCCACCCATTTTTACTCTTCTGGCGAGAGTGAGAGAGACAGCGACAGAGAGAGACCACGCGCGCAATGAGAGAGTGTTCCAAAAAAAGAAAATATAAAACGTACATCACCCCAGACTACCCTAAAGTGTACCTCTGCCTAATAGGGGTCAAAATAATGACAGTGCTGCTTGCTGCACTGTTTTGCAACAGTGACTTTTCTATTGCCCATGGTGGGTTAAGACTGTAAAAGACAGTTGAGGTGAGTTTAACAGGTGTCATTCGTTCATTAGCATAGCTAATGTTATTTAAACTAGCTGGCTAGGTGCTAAGGAGCTACTCTATTGCAGACATCCCACCTCTCCCGGAAGTTCTGGGAGTCTCCCGCAAATTGATGGTGCTACCTCCCTGAAATGAGCTTTTGCAGTGTAGGATGTCTGCACATACAACTAGGATTGGTTGGCAACAGCAAGTTGGACAAGCCACTGAAAAAAGAGAAAGTGAATTAATACTTCAGATCCAAGACTATTTGTCAGAATTGGTAAAGGGAGCTTTCAGTAGCAGAGATGGTGTGGGTAGAACAGTTGGAAAATCTCTAATGCAAGACCAAATGATTTTAATGTAGCATTTAGAAACACATTCTGCTTCCTTGCCTGTGTTAAGTATTGTTAGTAGCAGGACTGCGAAATACAAAGTAAATCAGCTAAAACTGGAGGAAAAAAAAGCAGAAAATTAAAAATCGTAAAATGATTAAATGAATAAGCAAAATTGCAGTAAATTAATTTTAATGTAGGCAAATCCACTTTGGACATTTTAAGGATGGAGTGGAGTACTTTCAAAATGGAAAAAAGTTAAAATAAGAACTTTAAAAAGACTCGAGGAGATCCTACTGGCTGTTGATGGAGTGGCAGCACTTTTATAGGTGCTCCTACTCTTCTTAATTTACTGCTTCCAACTAGTTTTGAAAACTTACTTTTAAACGCAATATTGCTTTATGATGTCGTGCTAAAGCTAATAAAAAAGAAGAGGAATCTATTATGGAGACACTTCAGAAGCATAACAATGCACTTTTGGAGGAGTTCCAGCAACTCAAAGCTGAATTTAAATGAATGGATGTAAAATTGGATTCTATTCAAAAAACTTTAAGTGAACACGATAAACGGATAAAAGAGAACGAAGACACTTTGAGGATGTTCAATGCAAAGACTGACAACTTGGAACAGATCTGTGATAAACAGTTAAAGGTTAATGAAACATTAAGACAGAAGATCATTGACTTAGAAAATAGAAACAGAAGAAATAATTTATGTATTCTGGGTTTTAAAGAGTTATTGGAAGGCAATTAGCCTTCAGAATTTTTTTGCAAACCTTTTGGCTAATTTATTTCCAAATATTTTAAAATCTCCACCTAAAATAGATTGAGCTCACAGATTGCCTGTACCAAGACCTTCTCTAGGAGGACAATCCCATTCAGTGATAATTTGTCTTCACGACTTTCAAACAAAGGAACTTTTAATTTGTGAATCTCGTCAGAAAGGTATGATTGATTATAAAGACCAGAAGTATAGAATTGTGGATTTTTCACCCATGGTGTTGAATGAACGCTTCAAGTTTAAAAAAGTCATCTGGGAATTGTATAATAAAGGTTTTGAGCCTTCTCTTCGTAACCTCGCTCATCTTAGAATCAATTTGAAAAATGGCTCTCAGAAATGGTTCTGTTCGACTCAAGAGGTGCAGCATTTCTTGAGTGCCGAATCAATTTCAGAAGTTTAACTGTTCAATAACTCTTTACACAAAGTTGTGTTGCGCCTGCCTGATGGATCCTTTTTTTAAGAATCAGCAGTCTAACTGTTCAGTACTTTCTTTTATGAACAATTTTTAAAAAAACTTTTGGTATACCTTCGTATCTATCTTTTTTTGTACTTTTATTTCCTTGTTTAGAAAATTAAGGATTTAATATAAGTAAGTTTTCTTTGAGTTAATACTTTCTAAGTTAATATGTTTTGAATTTTGATATTTCTTTCTAATATTTTAATACTATAATTTTATGAGTTTTTAAAATATGTTTAATTTTGCTCTGTTTTTTGTTGTGTCTTGTTGGAAAGCAGTTTTGCCATGAAAATTTTTTTTGGAGCTCAGCCAGTAGATTGTTTTGGAAGGGAAATGGTAGGTTTAGCTGTCAGTCGCCCTTTGGTCGACCTTCTCTCTTTGGGCGGGGGGGTGGTTTTCTTTTTTTCTATCAGCTGTTTGCTTCTCTTAGCTTCATTTGTTGCTTGGTTACTTTATCTTAAAGCTCATTGCTTGGATTTAATATATATTCCAACAGTTTTTATTCAAACATCTCCTTTAAGCAATATTTAAAATGGACCATATTTTTAATTTACTTAGTTTTAATGTGAAAGGATTAAACCATCCTGTGAAACGTAGTAAGATATTTAATTATATTAAGAAATTGAATGTCTCAATTTTTTTTTAACAAGAAACACATGGTCGTAAATGTGATAATTTACGTCTTTTCAGCCATTGGAAGGGTTTAATCTTTCCATTCCTCCTTTCAGGCTAAGGCAAGAGGAGTTTCAATTCTTATAGATAATTCAGTGTCTTTCATTCAACATAATGTAGTGTCTGATACCAATGGGCGTTGTGTTATAGTATCAGGGAAATTAGATAATAAATTAATGGTTTTTGCTAATATGTATGCCCTGAATATAGATGATCCAGGCTTTCTTGAATTTTTTTTTGCTTTTACCAGAATTAAGTTTATATACTTTGGTTTTAGGAGGAGACTTCAACTGTTGTTTAGATCCTGTTTTAGATCGTTCTTCTTCTAAATGATTGACTTGTAGTAGATCTGCCTCCTTTATCCAATCTTTTCTGATGAAATGTGATATTGCTGATGTTTGGCAGTTTTTGTATCCAACAGATATAGAGTACTCATATTTTTCTCATGTTCATCATACGTATTCCAGAATTGATTTTTTTTGTTGATAGCCAATTGATTCCATTGGTTCGATCCTGTGAATATAAAGAAATTGCCATTTCAGATCATGCTCCTGTGTTTTTATCTTTCAATCTTCTGGGTGTCTCCCAAATAAACGGATTCTGGCATTTTAATCCAACTTTGTGATCAGATAAAGATTTCTAAAAAATTTTTGGAGAAACAAATTATTCTTTTTTTTGAAGAGAATACACCAGAAGAGACTTCTAGTCTTATTTTATGGGATGCTTTTAAGGGTTATATTAGAGATCAAATTATTTCTTTTCCCGCAAGTGTTAAGAAAAAAGCTAATAAGGAGAGAATTGAATTAGCCAATCAGTTGAAACAATTAGACCAAAAATATGCTTTGGCTCCAGATCCTGTTTTATATAAAAGACGTGTTGAAATTACAACCAAATACGATCTGCTCTCAACTTATCCAATTGAAATGCAACTTTTAAAAGATAAAAGCCAGTTTTATATTCATGGAGATAAAATGGGTAAACTATTAGCTAACCAATTAAAGACCTTTATAGTTAAACATTAAATTAAAGAAATTTGTAAAGCTAATGGTGATAAAACATTGGATCATTTAGAAATAAATGATGCTTTTAGAGAATTCTACTCTAAACTTTATAGCTCTGATCCTCCTAAAGATAGTACTCTAATGAATAATTTTTTAGATCGATTAAACATTCCTACACTTTCTGATGATATTCGAAAATTGTTGGATCAATCTATTTCTTATGAGGAAATTGCCGAGGTTGTTTGCTCTTTGCATTCGGGGAAGGCTCTGGGTCCTGATGGATTTCCTGGAGAGTTTTATAAGGCCTTTTCCTCTTTGCTTATACCTCGTTTATATTCAGTCCTTTCCGACTCTTTTAAATTAGGTAAGTTTCCACAATCTTTTTATGAAGCCTCTATTTTGCTTATTCTTAAAAAGAACAAGGACCCAATTGAATGCTCTTCTTATAGACCTATTTTATTACTTAATATTGATACCAAAATTTTATCTAAACTTTTGGCTCATAGGATTGAAAATATTTTGCCATCTATTATCTCTGATGATCAGACTGGATTTATCAAAAATCGATGCTCCCACTTCAATATTTGTTGTTTATTGAATGTTACTTATTCTCCTTCTAAAGAGATTACAGAATGTGTGATATCCTTAGATGCTGAGAAAGCCTTTGATCGGGTTGAATGGAATTATTTATTTAAAACTTTAGTAAAATATAACTTCGGGCCTGATTTTATTCAATGGATTAAATTACTTTATTTATCTCCCTCCGCTCAGGTTCTTACTAACTCTCAGTACTCTAAACCATTTAAACTTCATTGTGGAACTAGACAAGGTTGTCCTTTGAGTTCTTTACTTTTTTATTTGGTCTTAGAACCTTTAGCTATTGTTTTCTGGGAATCTAATCATATTTTAAGGAGGGGTATTACCCACAAAGTTTTGCTTTATGCTGATGACCTTTTGCTCTACATTTCTAATGTGGAGTCTTCTTTACCTTCTCTACATTCTTTACTCTCCTGCTTTAGTCAGTTTTCAGGATACAAACTTAACTTTCATAAGAGTGAACTTTTTCCTTTGAATAATTTGGTATTAGTTAATACTAACCTTCCTTTTAAAATTGTAAGAAATCAATTTACTTATTTGGGCACAACAGTTACTAGGAATTATAAATTCCTTTTTAAAGAAATTTTTTTTACACTTCTGAATTATGTTAAGAAGGCACTATCAAATCGGTCACCCCTCTCTTTATTGTTGATTGGCCGAATCAATTCTATTAAAATGAATATTTTGCCTAAATTTTTATATTTATTTCACGCCATACATGTTTTTATTCCTAAATCCTTTTTTGATTCTTTGGATTCTATTATATCTTTTTATATATGGAAAAATAAGATTTCTCAATTAAATAAAGTTCATCTTCAAAAAGCTAAAAAAAAACGGAGGTTTAGCCTTACCCAATTTTAGGTTTTATTACTGGGCAGTCAATATACGGAATCTTACGTTTTGGTTAAATTATATTAATTGAGAGGACTGTCCGCTCTGGGTATCTTTAGAAACCATAGAAACTACAGCACAGAAACAGGCCTTTTGGCCCTTCTTGGCTGTGCCGAACCATTTTCTGCCTAGTCCCACTGACCTGCACACGGACCATATCCCTCCATACACCTCCCATCCATGTATCTGTCCAATTTATTCTTAAATATTAAAAAAGAACCCGCATTTACCACCTCATCTGGCAGCTCATTCCATACTCCCACCACTCTCTGTGTGAAGAAGCCCCCCCTAATGTTCCCTTTAAACTTTTCCCCCCTCACCCTAAACCCATGTCCTCTGGTTTTTTTCTCCCCTTGCCTCAGTGGAAAAAGCCTGCTTGCATTCACTCTATCTACACCCATCATAATTTTATATACCTCTATCAAATCTCCCCTCATTCTTCTACGCTCCAGGGAATAAAGTCCCAACCTATTCAACCTTTCTCTGTAACTGAGTTTCTCAAGTCCCGGCAACATCCTTGTAAACCTTCTCTGCACTCTTTCAACCTTATTTATATCCTTCCTGTAATTTGGTGACCAAAACTGAACACAATACTCCAGATTCAGCCTCACCAATGCTTTATACAACCTCATCATAACATTCCAGCTCTTATACTCCATACTTTGATTAATAAAGGCCAATGTACCAAAAGCTCTCTTTATGACCCTATCTACCTGTGACACCACTTTTAGGGAATTTTGTATCTGTATTCCCAGATCCCTCTGTTCCACTGCACTCCTCAGTGCCTTATCATTAACCCTGTATGTTCTACGTTGGTTTGTCCTTCCAACGTGCAATACCTCACACTTGTCTGTATTAAACTCCATCTGCCATTTTTCAGCCCATTTTTCCAGCTGGTCCAAGTCCCTCTGCAGGCTCTGAAAACCTTCCTCACTGTCTACTACACCTCCAATCTTTGTATCATCAGCAAACTTGCTGATCCAATTTACCACATTATCATCCAGATCATTGATGTAGATGACAAATAACAATGGACCCAGCACTGATCCCTGTGGCACACCACTAGTCACAGGCCTCCACTCAGAGAAGCAATTCTCTTCCACCACTCTCTGGCTTCTTCCATCGAGTCAATGTCTAATCCAATTTACCACCTCGCCATGTATACCTAGCGACTGAATTTTCCTAACTAACCTCCCATGCAGGACCTTGTCAAAGGCCTTACTGAAGTCCATGTAGACAATATCCACTGCCTTCCCTTCATCCACTTTCCTGGTATCCTCCTCGAAAAACTCCAACAGATTGGTCAAACATGACCTACCACGCACAAAGCCATGTTGACTCTCCCTAATAAGTCCCAGACTGTCCAATTGCTTGTAGATTCTGTCTCTTAGTACTCCCTCCAATAACTTACCTACTACCGACGTTAAACTTACTGGCCTATAACTTCCCGGAGTACTCTTCGATCCTTTTTTAAACAACGGAACAACATGAGCCACTCTCCAATCCTCCAGCACCTCACATGTAGACAGCGATATTTTAAATATTTCAGCCCCTGCAATTTCAACACTAGTCTCCTTCAAGGTCCGAGGGAACACCCCGTCAGGTCCCGGGGATTTATCTTGAGGACTTTAATTTTCCTCAAGACAGCAAGGACCTCCTCCTTTTCGATCTGTACAGTTTCCATGATCTCACTACTTGTTTCCCTTAATTCCATAGACTTCATGCCAGTTTCCTTAATAAACACAGACGCAAAAAAACCTATTTAAGATCTGCTCCATTTCCTTTGGTTCCGCACATAGCCGACCACTCTGAACCTAGACAAGATTTTTTAACATTGTGGGGACCTTTTCTGAATTATTTTCAAAATCGTTGATTTGCTATTAAGAACAGATGTTGGCTAATATGTTCTACTATATGTTAAGGATCGTTTCCTTTTTTTTATAAACCAAACAGCTGTTTTTTTTTCCTGATAGTGGGTTTAGATTTTTTGTATAATAAAATTACCTTTTTTCAATATTATGTTTAAATTTAATTTATATGGATATGGGGTAATTACACTTCACCTGTGATTTCAATATATTGTAATTGATATATATTATATATCCTATTGTACTCCGTATTCTTTTATGCAAGAAATTAATAAAATTATTAAAAAAGAAAAAGACTCAAGGGGCTCTACATAAACACCATGGGCAGATACATAAATAAGGAGGGATAAAGGAATGAAGAACTTTTAAAACTAGAGAATTGCAAAACAGGCAGGCAAAAGAAAAAAATATTATATATAATTCCCTGATTAAATCATGCTTGCAGAACTGGGAGTGGTTCTGATACAAATGCCATCTTCAAATCTGTCAATGACATGATGTTGGCCAGATCACAGGTGACAATGAGTTCAAAAGTTCATGTTATTATCAAAGTATGTATGTTGAATACAACTCTGAGATTTGTCTTCCCCAGATAGCCATGAAATATAGAAATCCATATAAGTAGTTTAAAGAAGAACATCAATCCACCCCCCACATGAAAAGAAAAAGCCAAAAACTTTCAAACCCCAAACTCCTCAACTCCTCCCTCGCACAAAAGCCAAACAGATCACCCACAAGGAGAAACATCAAGAACATCAGACCCCAAACCCTCAAGTCAGTCAGTTTACTGGAGTGGGATAAGTCACCTGGTTGAGTGGTGCTGTAAAAACAATCACTTAATGCCAGCAAAACCAAAAACAGATTGTAACTTCAGAAAGGGGAAGAAAAGCAAACATGTTCTAGTCTACATTGAGGGGTCAGTGGTAGAGATAGTCTACAGCTTCAAATTCCTGAGTATTAACATATCAGATGACTGGTCTTGAGCCCAACATATAAACATAATCAAAAGGAAAGCACTTATACTTTGTTAGGATGTTCAGCCTGTCACTGAACACTCTTAAGAAGCTTCTACAGCTGTACTACTGGAAATATTCTGACCGGTTGCATCAATGGTCTGGTACAAGAATGCGCAGAAACACAAGAACTTGCAAAGAGTAGTGAACTTTGCCCAATATATGATGGGCACATCCCTCTACATAACTGGCAGTACCTACAGGAGGCACTGCCTCAAGAAGGCAAAATCTATCATCAAAGAACCACACCATCCAGGCCATGCCATCTTTTCATAGCTACATCAGACAGAAGGTACAAAAGCTAAAAGTCATACCAACAGGTTCATGAATAGGGTCTGTACTCACTGGGATTTAGAAGAATGAGTGGGGATCACATTGAAATCTCTCAATTACAGAAGCCCTAGAAAAAGTGGATGTGGAAAGGATATTTCCAAAAATTGGAGAGAGTACAACCAGAGGGCACAGCCCCAGAATAGAAATATGTCCCTTTAAAACAGAGATGAGGAATAATTTCTTTAGCCAGAGGGTGATGAATCTGTGGAATTCATTGCCACAAATGACTATGGAGGTCAAGTCATTGGGTATAGGAAAGAGAAACGAGTTGAGGAGGAAAATAAATCAGCCATGATTGAGTTACTTCATTTTGCTCCCACGTATTATAGCTACTTCCCTTTAACCATGCATTCTTGAACCAACTGGCAAAAACTTAATCACTACAGCTTAGCAGCAGTATGACCACTTCAACAGCCCTGCACTAAAACAGACTTTTTTTTTGTTCTAATTGCATTTGTTTTTGTAAAAATTGTGGATAATTTATGATTAATTAATGCTTTCCTTGTGAATGCTGCATACATGATGTGTGTTAGTGATGCTGCTGTAAGCAAGTTTTTCACTGCATACACGTACTTCTGCATCTGACAATAAATCAGACCTTGACAATTCCGGGAAGATTAAAATAATCCTGAAGAAGTTACACTAGTTATGATTGTTTTCTTTGAAATCGAAAATCATGTGAAAATCTATTTGAAGTTTCTTATTAAGGGGAGCTGATAGATTTTTTTCACTTTATTCCATCGTTGGGTCTGAAGATGGCATTCTTTAAACATACTATCACTACCATTCAGAATTCCCTCTTCAAGCTCCATGTTTTGTAATATTACTTCCCGTCTTCAAATGTCCTTTTGAGTCTTTTTGCTCTATCTACATACACAACAAAATCTGATCATTAGCCAGAGTTCTGTAAAACCCATTTTTTTCTCTGTCATGAGTATTGCAGAATTAAGTTACATTTTTTGTATATTTATATGGAAATCATTTGTTCACAGAAGCCGGTTACAGTAATCAGGCCACAATAAAATAAAAGTAGGAACTTCATAAAACTTAAGTTGCACTGTTATGGTCTAGAAATAATACTATTTTAGAAAAAGTAGACCTTAGCAAAGATAATCTTTTGTTGCACATATATCTTAGAAGATAAAGTGAACAACTTTCATTTGTTTTACAAGTATTGAAAACTCCCAGAGAAAATTAAATTTAGAAGCAAAACCAAAACAGTAGTCATTAATAAAAACTGCAAAAATAGAAATTGCTATAAACAGCAGACCAAATAAAAAGTGAAAAATTATTAACAATCAAAAACAATAAAGTTGGATTGACCAACTTTAAAAGTAGAACTGGCAAATAGATATTAGCTCTGTATTAAGAATTAAATTATTAAGCCTTCTTTAAACTAATGAATTAAAATATTAATTGGAAATGCCATACCTGGATCATATAAAGGTGGTGGTGGGGGTGGTGGAGTACCCCCTTCCTTCATTATTTGGGTAGCCTTTTTGGCTGCTCTGATGGCAGCAATAAAGCTTTCATGCTTCTGTCTCCAATTTGAGGGCTTTTTGGGAGGCTCAGGCTAAAGGATATAAAATTGAATAGACACATTAATTTAAACATATATTGCATGCAGTCCATATTCATTCTCATTTCCTGTTCCATACTTCCATAGAAACTCACTATCAGCATGACAAAATGAAAAGTTAAATTTCAATATGGATAACTAACTATTCATTGGCAATTCTCAATGTATCTGAAAAAGTTACTTTCCCCTTCAAAAATGAGTATTTCTAATGTAATTTATGCTGCACTATAAATTACAGAAATAAATATTTATTCATGTTTTTGTATGACGTAGTGTTCATGGGTTTATGAACCATTCAGAAATCTCATGACAGAGGGAAGAAGCTATTTTAACATCCCAAATCAATTTCTCAAAAAGCACCTATTCATAATGTTTGCAAAAAAACATTTGCAGAAGCAGTCATGAAACAGTAATAAGATTATGGCATATAGCACCAAGCCAATTAGCTAAACACTAAATGAATGAAACAACCCATTAGTTTTTATTCCTTCCCATTAGGCTACAAATCACCCCAATAATCTTTATTCATTCCCCTTTTGAGTTATTATTAAAATCACTTCAACTGCACATCAGGCGTCACATTCCAGGTAGGTAAAAATACACTCCAAGCAGGTAAAATTTGTTTAGGATTGTTCTGCTCTGACTCTTCTCTGGTCCTTCCATAACTAATGCCTTTACTCTTTGGTTACTGACCTCGCTGTTTTCCTACACTACCCAAAATTCTCAACTCTATATATTCCTTAGTGTTATCATTTTGGAAGATTTGTACAGGGTCTAGCACGCAAGTGCTATTACAAAGAAAGCATGGCAGAACCTCTACTTTCTTAAAGGTTTATTATGATTCAGCATGCCATCTAAAAATTTGACAAACTTCTATAGATGTGTGGTGAAGAGGATATTGACTGGTTGCATCACAGCCTGGTCTGGAAAAACCAATGCCCTTGTTGAGAAGCCTACAAAATGTAGTGGATGTGGCCCAGTCCATGAGTAAAGCCCTCTCCACCTTTAAGCACACTTACATGTAGTGCTGTCGCAGGAAAGCAGCATCCATTGTCCATCAAGGACCCCTACCATCCAGGCCGTTCTCTCATCTCACTACTGCCATTAGTAAGGTGACCTTACTTAAGACCTACACCAAAGGTGCAGGAACAGTTAATACCCTTCAACCATCAGGTTCTTGAACTAGAGGGGTAAATTTCACTCACCCAATCATGGAACTATTCCCACAGCCTATGGAACTACTTCATCTCACATTTTGATATTTATCATTATTATTTCCTTTTTTCTCTTTCTTTTTGTATTTGCTTTTTGTTGGTCGTGTTTTGCACATTGGTTGTTGTCCATCCTGTTGGGTGCAGTCTTTCATTGATTCTATTGTATTCCTTTTATTTACTGTGATTGCATGCATGCAAGAAAATGAATCTCAGGGTTGTATATGATGACATACATGTACTTTGATAATAAATTTACCTCGAATGTTGGTGGTGTTTTTGGTCAGAAGTAAATAAAAATTCTGAACTAAGCACATGACTCAACTACATTTTGCAATATTTCCCTGAAAAATTAATATATTCTATTATCTGCTTTTCATGACACAATCTGGAGGTTTCATTACATGATCATGGAAAATTGTCAATTCAGCTGAAATAAAAACACTTTTTTGTGACTGAAATAAATAATACTTTACTTCTAAAGTTTTGTAAACTGTTGTCTACCTACCCTGGGCTTTAGAGGCTTTAGGGTGGGAATATCAGTTCCTTCAGCTCTCTGTCTACTGGAGTCAAAGGTCTTCCTCTTCTTGTTAGCATTTTTTTGACAGATGGGTTCATGCTTCAACTGCAAACAAAATTATTAGTGTCATTAGTGCAGATAGCTTCATAATTAACATCACAGCTTGTATAATTGATTGCTCTGAAAAAATCCAAGCACTTTTCTTCCCAGTGGAAAATCAAATGGGAAATTGAAGATATCTCAACTGGTTTCCATGGTCTCATCAGTGATTCAAAGCACAGACTAGGAACCACTTTGTCCACCTTGTCCTTTTCTTGGTTGACAGCCATTTTAATTCACTTCAGCACTTCCACACCAAAGTGTCTTTCCTCAGCCTCTTTAACTGCCACCGTGAGGCTAAACATCAACTAGAAGACACCACCTCATATTCCACTTGGACAGTCTACAATGCAATGGTTATGAACACTGGATTCTCCAATTTCAGGTAAACTGTCTCTTTTCTCTCTTCTGATATAGTTGGGATCACAGAGACATGGCTCCAGGGTGACCAGGGATGGGAGCTCAACGTTCAGGGATATTCAATATTCAGGAGGGATAGACATGAAGGAAGGGGAGGTGGGGTGGCGTTGCTGGTTAAAGAAGAGATTAACGCAATAGAAAGGAAGGACATAAGCCGGGAAGATGTGGAATCGATATGGGTAGAGCTGCGTAACACTAAGGGGCAGAAGACGCTGGTGGGAGTTGTGTACAGGCCACCTAACAGTAGTAGTGAGGTCGGAGATGGTATTAAACAGGAAATTAGAAATGTGTGCAATAAAGGAACAGCAGTTATAATGGGTGACTTCAATCTACATGTAGACTGGGTGAACCAAATTGGTAAAGGTGCTGAGGAAGAGGATTTCTTGGAATGTATGCGGGGTGGTTTTTTGAACCATGTCGAGGAACCAACTAGAGAGCAGGCTATTCTGGACTGGGTTTTGAGCAATGAGGAAGGTTTAATTAGCGATCTTGTCGTGAGAGGCCCCTTGGGTAAGAGTGACCATAATATGGTGGAATTCTTCATTAATATGGAGAGTGACATAGTTAATTCAGAAACAAAGGTTCTGAACTTAAAGAGGGGTAACTTTGAAGGTATGAGACGTGAATTAGCTAAGATAGACTGGCAAATGACACTTAAAGGATTGACGGTGGATATGCAATGGCAAGCATTTAAAGGTTGCATGGATGAACTACAACAATTGTTCATCCCAGTTTGGCAAAAGAATAAATCAAGGAAGGTAGTGCACCCGTGGCTGACAAGAGAAATTAGGGATAGTATCAATTCCAAAGAAGTAGCATACAAATTAGCCAGAGAAAGTGGCTCACCTGAGGACTGGGAGAAATTCAGAGTTCAGCAGAGGAGGACAAAGGGCTTAATTAGGAAGGGGAAAAAAGATTTTGAGAGAAAACTGGCAGGGAACATAAAAACAGACTGTAAAAGCTTTTATAGATACGTAAAAAGGAAAAGACTGGTAAAGATAAATGTAGGTCCCCTGCAGACAGAAACAGGTGAATTGATTATGGGGAGCAAGGACATGGCAGACCAATTGAATAATTACTTTGGTTCTGTCTTCACTAAGGAGGACATAAATAATCTTCCAGAAATAGTAAGGGACAGAGGGTCCAGTGAGATGGAGGAACTGAGTGAAATACATGTTAGTAGGGAAGTGGTGTTAGGTAAATTGAAGGGATTGAAGGCAGATAAATCCCCAGGGCCAGATGGTCTGCATCCTAGAGTGCTTAAGGAAGTAGCCCAAGAAATAGTGGATGCATTAGTGATAATTTTTCAAAACTCGTTAGATTCTGGACTAGTTCCTGAGGATTGGAGAGTGGCTAATGTAACCCCACTTTTTAAAAAAGGAGGGAGAGAGAAACCGGGGAATTATAGACCGGTTAGCCTAACGTCGGTGGTGGGGAAACTGCTGGAGTCAGTTATCAAGGATGTGATAACAGCACATTTGGAAAGCGGAGAAATGATCGGACAAAGTCAGCATGGATTTGTGAAAGGAAAATCATGTCTGACGAATCTCATAGAATTTTTTGAGGATGTAACTAGTAGAGTGGATAGGGGAGAACCAGTGGATGTGGTATATTTGGATTTTCAAAAGGCTTTTGACAAGGTCCCACACAGGAGATTAGTGTGCAAACTTAAAGCACACGGTATTAGGGGTAAGGTATTGATGTGGGTGGAGAATTGGTTAGCAGACAGGAAGCAAAGAGTGGGAATAAACGGGACCTTTTCAGAATGGCAGGCGGTGACTAGTGGGGTACCGCAAGGCTCAGTGCTGGGACCCCAGTTGTTTACAATATATATTAATGACTTGGATGAGGGAATTAAATGCAGCATCTCCAAGTTTGCGGATGACACGAAGCTGGGCGGCAGTGTTAGCAGTGAGGAGGATGCTAAGAGGATGCAGGGTGACTTGGATAGGTTGGGTGAGTGGGCAAACTCATGGCAGATGCAATTTAATGTGGATAAATGTGAAGTCATCCACTTTGGTGGCAAAAATAGGAAAACAGATTATTATCTGAATGGTGGCCGATTAGGAAAAGGGGAGGTGCAACGAGACCTGGGTGTCATTATACACCAGTCATTGAAAGTGGGCATGCAGGTACAGCAGGCGGTGAAAAAGGCGAATGGTATGCTGGCATTTATAGCGAGAGGATTCGAGTACAGGAGCAGGGAGGTACTACTGCAGTTGTACAAGGTCTTGGTGAGACCACACCTGGAGTATTGTGTGCAGTTTTGGTCCCCTAATCTGAGGAAAGACATCTTTGCCATAGAGGGAGTACAAAGAAGGTTCACCAGATTGATTCCTGGGATGGCAGGACTTTCATATGAAGAAAGACTGGATGAACTGGGCTTGTACTCGTTGGAATTCAGAAGATTGAGGGGGGATCTGATTGAAACGTATAAGATCCTAAAGGGATTGGACAGGCTAGATGCAGGAAGATTGTTCCCGATGTTGGGGAAGTCCAGAACGAGGGGTCACAGTTTGAGGATAGAGGGGAAGCCTTTTAGGACCGAGATTAGGAAAAACTTCTTCACACAGAGAGTGGTGAATCTGTGGAATTCTCTGCCACAGCAAACTGTTGAGGCCAGTTCATTGGCTATGTTTAAGAGGGAGTTAGATATGGCCCTTGTGGCTATAGGGGTCAAGGGGTATGGAGGGAAGGCTGGGGCGGGGTTCTGAGTTGGATGATCAGCCATGATCATAATAAATGGCGGTGCAGGCTCGAAGGGCCGAATGGCCTACTCCTGCACCTATTTTCTATGTTTTCTATGTTTTTCTCTGGGTCTACCGAGTTCTTCCTGTACCCACCACAGATTCCTGGTTTCTTTCCTTTTCACAACCACTCCACCTCTGCCCATCCATTCCTCCCACTAGGTTTCCTCTCCCTAGTGCTCCAATCTTCCCACCCTACTTCTCTTATGTGCTTCCATGTTCCATCTTCCTTTCTTATCTATTCATTTGGCCATAAGACATCCTGTGTGTATTGATTTGTCACCTCCAGCTTTCACTACACAGCTTCTGTTGCTATTTCAACTCTGTCCTCCTCTGCCTGCCTGACACCCTTTCTAACAGATCCATATATCACTTTCTTGCTCCACGCCTTCCCCTCACCTCTTCATACTGGCCACCATTACGACTCAATACAAATGAAGGATTGCAACCCAAGATGTCAATTCTTAATTTCCCTCCATTGATGCTGCCTAACCCCGAATTCCTCCAGTTTGTTTCTTTCTTTAGTGTTTGGAACAAAGCAGAGTAATAGTGATAGTACAATTAATGTGTTCTGTGTAACTCAATGTACACAGATTTAAAACACCAGTTCGCTCTCTGAATAAAGTGACTCAACTCCATGATCGAACCGGCTTTGATGTGATAATTTTTACTGCCTGAATTCACTGGCATTCTCTATAAAAGTAACAATATGGTACTAAACGAGGCCCAAGAGATATTAGCTTTATCATGTTTGCACAGTTAGTTTGGACAAAGATAACTCAAAATGAATTCTTGTAGGACAGCAGACAGAGTTTTTCCCATTAACCCAGCTAGATTCAAACCCAGAGCCAAAAATATTGTTACCACAGTGGCCTATCAGAATGAGCCAAAAGGAATAGAGTCACAGCCTCTTGGGTAGTTTATCTACAGCATTCCATTGAGCAAAACCTTTTGGCAAGATCTGACATATAGTGCCTTGGAAAAGTATTCGGACCTCACAAATATGTTCACATTTTACTATCTCATTTTCTGAATTTAAAATATATTTGAGGATTTTGAGCCAATCTTTAAAACATTGTGCATCATGTGAAATCAATAGAAAAGTTCCAAAACCTGTCAGTAATTTACTAAAAATTAAAAACCAAAATTGTGAGGCCGAAAAAGTATTCAACTTTTCATAATTACTATGCTAACTTTCCTCAGGTGCAATATATTACCTTACCAACTTTCCCAATTTGTTGATGTAGAAAATTGGAGGATCACCTGTTTTCAATGAATTCATACCCCCTCTCTCTAAGGTCCAACAGTATGGTACATTTTCAACAGACAAAACAAAAATGAAGACAAAAGAGCATTCAAAACAAGTCAGGGAAATGATAATACAGGAATATAAATCTGGAGAAGGGTACAAGACCATCTCAACGGCATTGAACATACCTTGGACCTCGGTGCAGTCCATCATGAAAAACTGGAAAAAATATGAAACCACAATCACACTGCCTAGGTCAGGCCACCCTTCTAAACGTATTCGCTGGAAAAGAATGGCACTTCTAAGAGAGGCTACTGTGATGCCAACAGTCACTTTGAGTGAGTTGCAGAAGTTAGTGGCTCCACAATCTCTAAAAACTTGCACAAAAAGGTATTATGAAGAATGGCAAGGAAGAAGCCCTGGCTTTAAAAGAAAGCATATCCTTGCTGCTTGTAAAAACTTAGCAAAGCATCACTTAAAAGATACTGTAACAATGAGAAAGAAGGTCTTGTGGTCAGTTGAATTAAAATAGAACATTTTGGTCTCAACACCAAGCAGTACGTGTTATACTGCACATCAACCAGGTAACACCATCCCTACTGCAAAGTATGGTGGAGGTAGCATCATGCTATGGGGATGCTTTTCAGTAGCAGGAACTGGAAATATGATCAGGATTGACATGAAGATGAATGTTCCTAACCACACAGAGAATCATGAATAAAAATCTGCTAGCCCTTGCCATAAAGCTTAAAGTGGGGAGGAAGTTCATTTTTTCAGCAGGATAATGACCTAAAGCACACTGGTAGAGCAACTATGGAGTGCCTTCAAATGAAGAAAATTGATGTCCTTGAGTAGCACAGTCAGAGTCCTGACCTTAACCCGATCGAACATCTCTGGGAAGACCCCAAGATTGTTGATCCGCCTCTCCCCAACTAACCTGGCCCAGCTTGAGCAATTTTGCAAGGAGGAATGGGCAAATCTTGCTCCATTGCATTGTGCAAAGCCAAAAGAGACTTATCTAAAAAGACTGCTGGTTGTAATAGTTGCGAGAGGTGGTTCCACTAAGTACTGAGCTTAAGTCCCAAGTACTGGGATGAATACTTTTGAACTGCTGACATTTCCGTTTTTGAATTTTTAGATTTTTATGCAATTTTCCTTGCTCTTTGCATTCTACTATGATTAAAGGGGCATGTGATTCACAAATAAAAATTCTCTATTAAATTGATCAAATTGATCAAAATCCCTGGTTACAATACTTATTTATGTGAACAAAGAGTTAGAGCTGAATCTTTTTGCAAGGCCCTGTATACCGCTATTTGTTTCAATGTTCAGTGATGTAATTTGCCAGTAATATTGGATAGATAATTACCACAAAGCTGTTGCCATTTTCGCATTACAGTCTAGGCACTCAAAAATTATTAATGTAAATCTGTATCTTGAAATCAGAACAACCAACTTGAAAAAGAAAGTAAGTTTAATGTTACATAAAAATCCTTACAAAAGTCTTTCACAGTCATACACATGAAGTTGGCTGAATTAGTTGGACAAGTCATCACTATGACATTTTTTTAATTATCTGAGCATCTTCTCACTGCATAAAGTTCACCTAAATGTTTTTTATCACTTTATAAATAAAGACATACATTCTAGATTGAACATGAAAAATATATTACAAATGCTTCCCTACAATATGTTTAAATAATAGTAGGTTCCAGTTAATTGGGTCACATCACGACCAGTCCATTTTGACCACTTAAGTGGCTGCATCAAATAGCCCAAGTTTCAAGGAAATAGTTAAAAAGGTATATTAAAAAAAAGACAAACTGAGCAACAAGTATTTCAATGAAATACGGAACAAATTAGTATGAAACTGTATTAGTCCCTAATAGTTATCAATAGCAGAATTCATGCAGTGTATGTAATGAATAAAATCAGTACAGGCAACTGGTGCAGATAATGGACTGCCTTCATACAATGTTATCGGCAATTACATCCTCCAAATCTTCACTTTCATTGTAAAATTTAGATGATTGTCGATACCTTCAAATTCTTCACAGTTCTCAACTGACTGAAGTAGTGAAATTGTTTTATTTTCACCTCTGGTCATTTCAGGCACCTCCAAGCTCGAAACCACAGTGAGCAAAACAGTTCAGATTTGTCTTGCTGCTTATTTCTCACCTGCTATCAGTGACAAAATCACTGTTTTCGAACACAAAAAGACACAACTGACGCTATTTAAAAACTGTTTGCCCTAAGCATGGTGTAGTGTCTAACCGCCACACGAAACTGACACTAGTTAGAACCTGTTAAGCAACAGTCTCCTGCCCAAATTAAGTGGCAGAGTGTTCCAAATAAGCAGCTGCCACTATGAATCGATGGCCCAATTAATTGGAATCCACTTTATTTATCATATCTAATTAGCAATTCGCAGTCCCAAAAGAGTTGAATCATCTCACAACACAATAATCACTAAGGAATAGTAAAGAATACAAGGAAATTCATATAATATTGTAACTTACCCGTGTTGCTGCCAAAAAAGTTCTTCCACAAGTTCTGCAAGGTATCAAATTACTCTCAACTTTTCCACCTTTAAAATCAGAAAACCAACATTAGACTACAAGTAACTAATTATCCACAAAGGCAAACTATTAAATTAACCCCAGTCTTCAATCTCCTAAATGGTTTTTGTATGTTTTCCCAAAAATTATATTAATTTCAAGACCAATTAAAATTTGTGATTATATTACCTTTCAAATGGAAAGCATAATTCAGGGTATAACAAACCTTTCTTATAACAAAATTATAACAAAGACAAACTTAATAAGGTGACTATAATATTCTACCTATATTATTTACTTGTGGTAAATGATTCTACCATATTGTGATATTTAGATTAATCTACCTCGACTATGCTATGAACTATCAGATGATGCACAAAATGTGGCCAGCAGGTATTGTTTCAAAAACAAGCAACTGCAGCTACTGGCCCACAAAAGAGTCCTTAACTCATTCCTGATTATCTGAATCCAAGCAGATCCCCTCTACAAATACTCGTCTGCCTGGCTGAACTTATTCTTACCCTGAACAATTTTGCTTTTGACTTGTTTCACTTCCTACAAATTGAAGGGCACTTACCCTAATTGGCTATCTGAAACATTGCCTGCTACAAACTTTCATTCCCTAATTCCTTTTTCATTACTATGGAGAACTTGTCAATTTTATCACCTTCACTACCAACTTCCACCCCACTCTTAAATTCACTTGGATATCTTCTCTCTCTTTTCTAGATTTCTCCAATTCCATCTCGAGACAAATTACTATTACATTTACAAATTACACTTACTATAAACCTATTAGCCCCTATAGCTATCCAGATTGCACTCCTTTCCAGCCTATCCTTGTAAGGATGTCATCCCTTTCTCCCAGATTTTCTGCTTCTGCCCCCAACTACTCCCAATGTGAAGCACCGCATTCCAACATATCTAAAATGCCTTTTTCATGAAAAATGGCTTTCCTTTTAATGTTATTGATAGAGAATGCTCTCACATTCCTGTTTCAATAAGGTTCTTCTCTCCCCCCACCTTCCTCCAAACAAAACACAGACACAGTTCCCTTTTCACCCCACTAGTCTCCGCATCCAGCCCATCATTCTTCATCCATTTCTGCCAGCTGCAACACAATCCCAATGCAAGCCAACATCTTCTCCTCCCCACTCCCTCTGCCTTCTGCAGGGACTCCTCCTTCTGTGGGATTTTTTCAATCTCAGGTTACTCTCCCTTCTGGTGTGTTAACCTCCCCTCCTCCATCTCTCCCTCTGCTACTTTTGACCCTTTTCCTGGATACCACCCCCCCCCGCACCCCCCCAGCTCTCCATCATTAACTTTCATTCCCCTCCACCCTTCTCCTTTGGTTTCCATCCACCTGTTATCTATATATTTAACTCATCAGCATCCAGCCTCCAGTTCTTGGTCCTTTCTCCAAAAGACTTGTTATTTATCAAATTACAATGGTAGCCTTTCTGTTCCTGCTTCCCATCCTCCTAGCTGACTCCATCTTCACCTTCACATGCCCCCAGCTGGCTACATCTGCATTTTCAAAAACAATCTGCTTCTCTCTATTATTTACTTGTCTCCATCTCCCAACTCTACCCTTCCCCTTCCCGGTTCGATCTAGCTGTCATGCTCTTTGGTCCACCAATTACCTACCAGCCCTTGCCTCACCACTCCCTCTCTGCTCTTTATGCAGCCTATCTTCCTTCCCCACTCTTAAGGCTGAGTTATACTTGTGCGTACTAGCTTACACCATAGCCTACACAAGTGGGCTACGCCGTTGTGAGTATTTATACTTGTGCGTTGGTGCGTCTGCTTCGCGCTGCAATTCACCGCCAAAACGCAAGCTGGTGGTGGGGTTTCTATACCACTGTGTTGAGTTTCTTCATGTTGAAACTCAACACGAAGAAACTCAAACTTCAAACAATGGCGACTGAAACAGAAGGAGGGTGAATTTTCTGTATGTACAGCGTAGTGTCACATAACAGAATAGGGAATTTTGAGCCAAAATTGATTTGTCGAAAAAAATTGGCACGTACACGCATGCGCACACACCTGCCCGTGCAAGGCTTCATGGTCATGGTAGTCTTTCTCGGGGTAAACAAGTTTAAAGCAAGTGTCTTTTTTCGTAAAAGCGAAAATCCTCTTTCAGTTAAGGAAAACAGGTACTAATGTAGGTCTTTCGTAAAAAGCGAAATGTGTTCTCCATAATTTCGGAAAGCAGTAAAGCTTTATGGAAAGCACTGCAGCCAGAGTTCCTTTCCTGCCCTTCAGTCGCCCAATGGGAAACTATTGCAGCTAGGAGGAAATGCGACGCTACCAAATCGACCAATCACAGTTGTTGCGGTCCTCGTTGCCACGACGTGTAGCTACATTTTGGGAGAGGTGCGCGATAGGCTACGGTGTAGGGTTTGAGCAGAGTACAGTGCAGGGTTCGCAGCTACGCCGTACCTACGGCGTCGATTTAACACATAAGTATAAATCAGCCTTAAGTCCTAATGCATGGTTTTGACCTGAAATGCCGACGCTTCCTCTCCCACCCACCCTCACCCATACAGATATTGTTCGACTTGCTGAGTTCATTCAACATATTGTTGTTCCAGATGCTAACATTTGCAGTGTATTGTTTTCTGTTTCTCTGTTTTCAACATATAATCCTGAGAATTTCACAATTAAATCCACCTGTAATGCACTCTTGGTTAACTAATATTCAGTATACAAACTTTCAGAATCCCTCAATTAGACTTGGCCTGTAAGGCATTCCTAAAATGTTTTATATTCTATATATAATTACCATAGACCTTTAACTGAATTCCAGTCTCAGTCCTGGTTATCAGTTATTTTTAAGATACAGTGCCTATGAAAAGTATTCACCCCCTTGGAAGTTTTCATGTTTTATTGTTTTACAACATTGAATCACAGTGGATCTAATGTGGATTTTCTGACACTGATCAACAGAAAGAGACTCTTCTGTGTCAAAATGAAAACAAATCTCTACAAAGTGATCAAAACTATTACAAATATAAAACACAAAATAATTGATTGCACAAGTATTCACTCCCTTTAATATGGCACACCAAATTATCACTGGTACAGCCAATTGGTTGTAGAAGTCACATAATCAGTTAAATGGAGATCTGTATTTGGAGACCTGTGCACAGTCAAGGCGTCTCAATTGACTGAAATGAAAATACACCTGTACTGGAAGGTCCAACTTCTGGTGAGTTAATATCTGGGCAAAAACTATACCATAAAGACAAAAGAACACTCCAAGCAACTCCATGAAAAGGTTCTTGAAAAGCACAAGTCAGGAGATGGACACAAGAAAATTTCCAAGCCATTGAATATCCCTTAGAGTACAGTTAAGTCAGTTATCATGAAATGGAAAGGATATGGCCCAGCTGTAAACCTGCCTACAGAAGGTCATCCTCAAACACTGAGTGACCATGCAAGAAGGGGACTAGTGAGGGAGGCCACTGAGAGACCTATGACAACTCTGGAGAAGTTATAAGCTTCAGTGACGGAAACGGGAAAGACTGAGCATTCAACAACTGTTGCCAGGGTGCTTCACCTGTCGCAGCTTTATGGAAGAAAGTCAAAGAGGAAAGCACTGTTGAAAAAACTCACATGAAATCTTGGCCAGAATTTGCCAGAAGGCATGCAGGAGACTCTGAAGTCAGCTGGAAGAAGGTTCTATGGTCTGATGAAACCAAAATTGAGCTTTTTGGTCATCAGGCACAATGCTATGCCAAACACCGCACATGATCATAAACACATCACCCTTCTGTGTAGCATGGTGATGGCTACATCATGCTGTGGGGATGCTTCACTGCAGCAGGCTCTGGAAGGCTTGTGAAGTGTGAAATGAATGTACTGAATGCAGGGAAATTCTGGAGGAAACCTTGATGCAGTCTGCAAGAAAACTGCAACTTGGTGAAAATTTGTTTTCCAGCAAGACAATGACCCCAAGCATAAAGCTAAAGCTACACAGGAATGGCTTAAAAACAACTAAGTTAATATCTTGGAGTGGCCAAGTCAGAGATCAGACCTCAATCCAATTGAGAATTTGTGGCTGGACTTGAAAAGGGCTGTTTACTCTTCATCCCTATGCAATCTGACAGAGCTTGAGCAGTTTTATAAAGAACGAGGAAAAATTGCAGTGTCCAGATATGCAATCCACCTATCCACACAGACTTGTAATTGCTGCCAAAAGTGCATCTACAAAATACTGACTTGAAGGGGGTGAATACTTAATCAATTAATTATTTTGTGTTTTACATTTGTAATTAATTTAGATCACTTTCAAGAGATCTGTTTTCACTTTTTCTGTTGATCAATGCTAAAAAAGCCAAATTAAATTGAATGTGATTCAATGTTGTAAAACAATAAAACATGAAAACTTCCAGTGGGGGGGGGGGGGAAATACCTTTTATAGGCACTGTAATTCTCCTCAAATTTTCACTCACTCCCATTTGTCAAATTGTAACTAAACAGCCCAACTCCACGAAGATTTCCTGTATTTCATGTTACATTGTCCGTGCTTCATTTTCTGGATATCATGTCAAGTAGCTTTTTCCTAAACTTGGGTTGCTTTTGGCAACAGTGTTAATTTTTCCATGTCAAACAAACTCAATAAGAATCATGTTATCATTTACCTGTTGCGGGGGCTCATTCGGGATCGATTTCGTTGGATGCTATGTGATTGCCCTGAGCGTTGTGTGTTTAAGCCTGTGTTAAACTATTGTCCGGTAAAGTGATTAAGATACATAGTTATGAACACTGTGGGGATTGAGCGGTGGTGCAAATCCACGGGGTTACCGGTATCGAATGCATGTGTATTGAGTGGGATAGGCATTCGTATGCCCGACGAATTGTTAATTCGGACTTTAAGTACCGTTAAAGCATAAAGAACAGTTACGATCATAGAGCGGTGGTTTTAAAAAATTGCAGCAAAGACTTCCTTTTCGTTCAGACTAGCGCTGATGTAACGGCCGTAGATCTGCCTGGTACCATTGGGGCCCCGGGAGAGGAGGATGGGCCCTTGGGCTGTGCATAGTTTCCAGGTGAAGGGGAGTATAGGCAAGCATGCTGAATCAGAAGCAGAGTCTCCCCTAGCTGGGGGCGGAGACTTTAATGACATGTTGCTCTCGTTTCTGCGGAGCGAGGGGAAGGAATGGTCTGATGTGGAGGGTCTAATGAGTCCTCCAGCGAGGGGTGAGCATTCTGAGTTGGTATCAGCCCTTACCTACCTGGCAAATAAATGGCAAAATGCCCTGGTTCAAAGTCCCAGTTATTGTAGGCTCAGCATGTTCTCGGGAATGAAGCCCACCCTAAAGAGGAAGAGGACTATGAGTCTTAGGTGGAGCAGACCTCTCTGATGCTTTTGGAGGAATGGCAGTGCTCTGGCGATGTAAAAAGACAACGACTGGTAGAGAGTTTGAGGGGGCTGGCTGCTGACGTGGTGAGAACATTAAAGGCACAGAACCCCTTTGCTACTTCTGCAGGCTACATACAAGTGCTAGAAAATGCTTTTGGTGTGACAGGGAGCCCAATGGAATTCATGACAGGGTTTCAGAACATGTTTCAGGAGAAGTGGGAGAAACTTTCTGCCTACATTTTTCAGTTAGAGAGGCAGCTGAGTTGCTTGTGGTGTGGGGGGGCAGAGCATTCAATCGGCTGAGGTGAATCAGTTAAGAGTGGACCAAGTGGTGAAAGGTGTACAGTCACACGACATGATCTGAATGTTTCGTAAGATGCGCCCCCCCCTCCCTCGATGGTTGAGCTAATCAGAGCAGTAAGAGAGGAGGAGGATGCGATAGAGGCAGGGTACAGTCCTCAGTAGTAGCCCCTTGGCTGACCACTAAGAGCCCACCCTGGGAAGTGGTAAAGGAGATCATGGTAGAGTTTAGAACTGAGACGTCCTGGTTGTTATCAGTGGGTGCGGATACCCCGCATCACAAAGCAGACAGGAAGTCAGACCCCCGAGGGGATGGACTAAGCAGAGGGCTACTAATGAACGGGATCCTGCGAGAAGGGGAGCAACTGGTAGTGTCTGTTATAACTGTGGTGAACAGTGACACTTCAGGCGTGTGAGAGTTAGCCCCTGGGTACCTAAGCAGAAAGACCCTGTGGGGGAATGGACTGCCATCTCAGGTGGAACATGTTCCCAGCAATATATCAAGTAACAACCCAAAACAAAAAACCTTATTTCTGAAGGCTTAGTGGGGCCAAGCTCCAAGTTATCGGTACGGATTTATACTAAAGCCATACTTGACACCGGCTCTCAGGTTACTCTGCTGTACCATCCATTTTACAACTGGTATTCGACACATTGACCATTGACGCCACTCAATGCGCTAGGGATCTGGGGTCTTAGTATGGATGACTATCTGTACGATGGCTACTTGTCGTTGAAGCTAGAGTTTCTGGAGGCAGATGTGGGTGTAGCTGAGGTCCTTGATAAATTAATGTTGGTTTGTCCGGACCCAGTCGAGAAGGGCAAAAGACAATTCTTGTGGGGACAAATACTGCTATTGTGAGAAGGCTAGTAAGAGCCTGCAAGGAGAAAGTTGGAGAGAACTTTCTGAAAACATTACCCTTTCACCCTGTGTTCTGAGGTGCTTTTGAGGAAGTGCGTGGCTGCACTGACTGGATGATGAGCATTATTGAGGGACTGTGTGGTACTCAGTTGTACTATGGCCTGGAGAAGTAGCTAGAGTGACGGGAAACCCCAAATTTCCCCGTATGCCTGATGCTGAGGCCCTCAGTGCATACTCCAGAAGACCACGAAGAGGAGTCATGCTTACCTGCAGAAGCCCTCGATTGTACAGGTGAATAGGATGACAGTGATTGTCAAGAACACTTCGGAGAGGGAAGTCACCCTCAGGTGGGGATGCCAATGGTGCACCTCTTTCTGGTGACAGTAACGTCTAGTCTCCCTGTGAGACAAGTCGGGGAGAAACTCTCTCCAAAAAAGGGGAAGTTGACTGCCGAGTCATTCAACTTTGGGGGCTCCCTAGTACCTGGGCGTTGGAAGAAAAGGTTGATAGAGAAGATGTTGAAGCTGGAAGATGTCTCTTCTACCGACGAGTTTGATGTGAGTTGTTCCAAGAGCACTCGCCACACTATCCGGGTGACAACCCATTCAGAGAAAGGTCACGGCAGCTAGCGCCTGCAGAGGTGAAAGATGTTCGGCAACATCTGCTGAAGCTAAAGGAAGCTGGGATCATCACCGAGTCCAGAAGCCCCCGTGCATCTCCAATAGTGGTGGCCAGGAAGAAGAATGGGATGTGTGTGAACTATTGGACTCTGAACAGGCATAGAAACCCCAATCACAGTCCCAAGAATCAAAGACGCGCTGACATGCTTGAGTGGTGTGAAGTGGTTCAGTGTGCTGGACTTGAATAGTGGGTATTATCAGTTCCCAAGAGTGAGGCTGACAAAGAGTAGCTGACATTCATATGTCCACTGGCGTTCTTCCAGTTTGAAAGGATGCCCCAGGGCATATCAAGAAATCTAGTGACTTCCCAGTGTGTCATGGAGAAAACAGTGCGGGATATGAACTTCCTCGAGATATTGGTGTACCTGGATGATCGCAGTGTTCGGGTCCACCTTGGAGGAACATGAAGTGAGGCTACTGAAGGTACTGGGCTCCCTGAAAGCTGAATTGTTAAAACTTTCCCTGGACAAGTGCCAGTTCGGCAAGAGGTCTGTCAACTACATTGGGCACATAGTCTCATGGGATGTAGTAGCTATGGATCAGTCTAAGATACAGGCAGTAACCACATGGGCAAGACTCCAGACTGTGAGTGCCTTGCGCTCAGTCCTTCGGCTCTGATGGTACTATCAGAGGTTCGTGAGTCACCCTTTAAATCAGCTTTTGTGCAGTTACCCTCCCTTGGGGAAGGAAGGGAGGAGGATGAAAGGAGAGGATTGTAAAGATTATCCTAGCGTTTCGGAGCAAGATGGGATGAGAAATGTGAAGAGCCCTCTCAGTTGTTGAAGGAGCTGCTGACGAAAGCGCCTGTGCTGGCTTTTGCAGACAGACGGTTGCCATATGTATTGCAAACAGATGCCAGCAGAGAGGGCTTAAGGGGCGTTCTGTATCAGGATCAGGGCAGAGGGTTGAGACCAGTTGCGTTTGTCACCCGGAGTGTCACCCTCTGAGTGAAACTACCCCACGCACAAATTGAAGTGGTGGATAAGCTAAATGACTACCTATATGGCGCCAACTTCAAGGTGAGGATGGACAACAACCCATTAACTTAAATAGTGACCTCAGTGAAATTGAATGCCATAGGCCATCGGTGGTTGGCGGTGTTGTCTGCCTATGATTTCAGCCTGAAGTACCAGCCGAGAAGTTTGAACATTGATGTCGACGTGCTGTCCTGATGTGTGCATGAAGGGTTGGACAAGGACGGAGAGGGGGAAGAGAATGAGAGTATTCCTGCCCCTGGAGTCAAAGCCATGTTCCAGTTTTCCAGCCTGGTGAAGGCAGAGAAAGGGCAAGAACAGAATCGAGCGGTAGATCATTTGGGAGCTTCTGATGGTACCATTTCGCAAGCTTACTACAACCTGACTGCTCTACGAAGCAGTTGTCAGAATTGAGTCCTGGAGAAGTGGCAGCCGCTCAGTGAGATGACTGTTTCGTCAGTGGTTGCGAAAGGGAACATGGCCCAAGCAGACATGAGGAAATACTCTGTGGTGTCTCTACTACTGAGAGAATGGCCCAGATTGGAGTTGAAGAACCAGATTCTATATCGGATTATGTCGCTTCCAGACCGGCCTCAGCATTCCCAGCTGGTTCTGCCTGAGAAGTATCGGAAAGTTAAGCTAGTAGGCAGAGAGGGTGGTGTGGCCCCATGTATAAGAAGTAACATTAAGTCATTAGGAAGGGATGACAGAGGATCAGAAGGTGTAGAATCTCGATGGGTTGAGTTAAGAAATGGCAAGGGTAAAAGGACCCTAATAGCAGTTGTATACAGGCCTCCATACAGCAGCCAGGATGTGGAATACAAAATTGTAGCAGGATATAGAAAAGGTGTGTCAGAAGGGCAATGTCATGACAATCGTTGGGGATTTTAAACTTAAAGTGGATTGGCAAAACCAGCTCAGTATTGGGCCTCAAGAAAGAGAATTTGTAAAATGACTAAGGGATGGCTTTTTAGAACGGCTTGTAGTTGAGCCCACTAGGGGATCGGCTGTGTTGGATTGGGTATTGTGCAATGATCTGGAGATGACAAGAGGGCTTAAGGTTAATGAATCCTTAGGGAACAGTGATCACAATATGATCGAGTTCACTTTGAAATTTGAGAAGGAGAAATTAAAATCCAATGTGTCAGTATTTCAGTGGAATAAAGGAAATTACAATGGCGTGAGAGGGGAACTAGCCAAAGTTGACTGGAAAGGGACACTACCAGGAAGGTCAGCAGAGCAACAATGACTGGAGTTTCTGTGAAAGATGAGGGAAGTTCAAGATAGATACATTCCAAATAAGAAGAAATGTTTGAATGGAAGAAGGACACTACCGTGGTTGACAAGTGAAGTCAGAGCCAAAGTAAAAGCAAAAGAGAGGGCATACAAGGAAGCCAAAGCTAGTGGGAAGATGGAGGATTGAGAAGCTTTTAAAAACTTGCAGAAGGAAACTAAGAAGGTCATTAGGAAGCAAATTATGAATTATGAAAGGAAGCTAGTGACTAATATCAAAGAAGATACTAAAAGCATTTTTAAGTATACAAAGGGTAAAAGAGAGTCAAGGGTAGATATAGGACCAATAGAAAATGCCGCTGGAGATATCGTAATGAGAGACACAGAGATGGCAGAGGAACTGAATGTGTATTTGCACCAGTCTTCACAGTGGAAGACATTTGCAGTATCTCGGACATTCAAGAGTGTCAGGGAAGTGAAGTATGTGCAGTGAAAATTACGACTGAGAAGGTGCTCAGGAGCTTAATGATCTGAGGGTCGATAAATCTCCTGGACCTGATGGAATGCATCCTCAGGTTCTGAAGGAAGCAGCTGGAGAGGTTGCGGAGGCATTAACAATGATCTTTCAAGAACCGATAAATTCTGGCATTGCACTGTATGACTGGAAAATTGCAAATGTTATTCCGCTATTTAAGAAGGGTTGGAGGCAGCAGAAACTAATAGACCTGTTAGCTTGACATCAGTGGTTGGGAAGTTGTTGGAATCGATTGTTAGGGATGAGATTACGGTGTACCTGGAGGCACATGACAAGATAGGCCAAAACCAGCATGGTTTCCTGAAAGGAAAATCCTGCCTGACAAAGGAGATGCAGTAGACATGGTGTACTTGGATTTTCAGAAGGACTTTGATAAGGTGCTGTACATGAGGCTGCTTAGCAAGGTAAGAGCCCATGAAATTACAGGGAAGTTACTAGCATGGGTGGAGCAGTGGCTGATCTGCAGAAAACAGAGAGTGGGAATAAAGGGATCCTATTCTGGCTGGCTGCCGGTTGCCAGTGGAGATCCACAGGGGTCGGTGTTGGGACCACTGCTTTTTATGATGTATGTCAGTGTTTTGGACTATGGGTTTAATGGATTTGTGGCTAAATTTGCCCATGATACAAAGATAGATGGAGGATGAGGTAGTGTTGAGGAAACAAGAGAGCCTGCAGAGAGATAGTTTAGGGGAATGGGCAAAGAAGTGGCAAATGAAAGTGTATGGTCATACACTTTGGTGGAAGAAATAAACGGGCAGACTATTATTTAGACGGGGAGAGAATTCAAAACGCAGAGATGCAAAAGGTTAACCTCCAGGTTGAGTCGGTGGTGAAGAAGGTGAATGTAATGTTGTCGTTCATTTTGAGGTATAGAACATAAGAGCAGGGATGTTATGCTGAGACTCTATAAGGCACTCGTGAGACCACACTTGGAGTATTGTGTGCAGTTTTGGGCTCCTTATTTTAGAAAGGATATACTGACATTGGAGAGGGTTCAGAGAAGATTCACGAGAATGACTCCAGGAATGAAAGTGTTCCCGTATGAGGAACGTCTGGCAGCTCTTGGGCTGTATTCCCTGCAGTTCAGGAGAATGAGGGAGAATCTCATAGAAACATTCCGAATGTTAAAAGGCCTGAACAGATTAGATATAGGAAAGTTATTTCCCATGGCAGGGGAGTTTAGGACAAGAGGGCATGACTTTAGGATTGAAGGACATCCATTTAGAACAGAGATGAGGAGAAATTACTTTAGTCAGAGGGTGGTAAATCTGTGGAATTTGTTGTCACAAACGGCTGTGGAGGCCAAGTCATTGGGTTTATTTAAAGCAGAGATAGATAAGTTCTTAATTAGCCAGAGCATCAAAGGGTATGGGGAGTGGGGATGACCGGAAGAATTGGATCAGCCCATGATTGAAAGGTAGAGCAGACTCAATAGACTGAATGGCCTAATTCTGCTCCTACATCTTATGGTCTTATAGGATTGTGTTGAAGTCACTTCATGATGATTCCAGCCATTTGGGGGTTGACAAGACCTATTCATTGCTCAGATTTCGTTCTACTGGCCCCGAATGAAACCGGAGGTCGAACAGTACTGCAAATTGTGCATTTGACGTACATGGAGCAAGACACTGCCTGCGAGGGCTGCTCCGTTATTCCACTTGCAGCATGCAGGGCTACTTGATCTGATGTGCATGGATTTCCTATCAATACAGCCTGATGCCAGCAACATGGCAAATGTCTTATTACGGATCACTACACCAGACATGCGTATTCCTTCCCTACCATGGAATAGAGAGCGTCCACCGTGGCCAAAGTGTTATGGGAGAAGTATTTCATTGATTATGGCCTCCCCAGGGGGATACATTGCGATCTGGAACTGGATTTCAAGAGTAGGCTCATACAGGAGATACTGAGTATGTTTGGAGTTGAGAAGTCAAGGACTACGCCTTCTCAGCCACAGGGTGATCCCCAGTCCGAAAGGTTCAATTGGACCTTCTTAGATATGCTCAGAACGTTGGGGATCAGTAAAAAGAACCAGTGGAGCCAACATATTGGACATCTGGTCCACTGCTACAACTGTACACAGCATAATGCTACCGGGTACTCGTATTATCTGATGTTCAGGTGCGAAGTAAAGTTACCTGTTGACCTCTGTTTTGGGACTGGTGGGGAAGATCTACAACAGAAGACTTATCTGAAGTCTGTGTCTGATATGAGAAGGGAGCTGAAAAAGGCTTATGAACTAGCTGAGGTCTTGGCTCTAAGCAGAATAAAGGAAATAAGAAGAGGTACGATCAAAAGGTTAGGTTCTCCCAACTGATACCCGGAGACGGAGTCCGCATAAAGAATTTGGGGCTACCTGGGAAACACAAGTTGGCTGATCGCTGGGTGGCTACACCCAATGTAGTGGAGAGTCAGATGCCAAAGTACCAGTTTTCCAGGTGAAACCAGAGGATGGGAAGGGACTTGTCAAGATTTTCAATCAGAACCACGTTCTACCTTTGGGACAAGAGGTACGTGTTGACCCAGAGCCTGAGCTGGGCCCTACACCTGGTAAGAGAACTCTATGGCGACATGGGGGAACCGATGGACCAGCAGCGGGAAGGATCAGATTGGACCCCACCCGAATGCGATAAGGACTCGGAGGTTGAGGAAATGAGGGTGCGGTATATGCTGCCCTTCGCAAACTCCCTTATAATTGATAAACTGGATTCGAATTGGCTGTGTGGGAGAAGACAGAGAGTAGTAGCGGATGATTGCTTATCAGACTGGAGGCCTGTGACTAGTGGTGTGCCTCAAGGATCTGTGCTGGTATCATTGTTGTTTGTTGTCTATATCAATGATCTAGATAATAATGTGGTAAATTGGATCAGCAAGTTTGCTGATGACACTAAGATTGGAGGTGTTGTGGACAGAAAGGAAGGCTTTCAAAGCTTGCAGGGGGATCTGGACCAACTGGAAAAATGGGCCAGAAAATGGCAGATGGAATTTAATGCAGATAAGTGTGAGGTGTTGCATTTTGGAAGGACAAATCAAGGTAGGACATACACAGTAAATGGTAGGGCACTGAGGAGTGCAGAGGAACAAAGAGATCTGGGAGTTCAGATACATAATTCCCTGAAAGTGGCATCACAGGTAGACAGGGTTGTAAAGAAGGCTTTTAGCATCCTGGTATTCATAAATCAAAGTACTGAGTATAGGAGTTCGGATGTTATGGTGAGGTTGTATAAGACATTGGTGAGGCCAAATTTGGAGTATTGTGCACAGTTCTGGTCACCTAACTATAGGAAGCATATCAGTTAGATTGAAAGAGTGCAGAGAAGATTTACTAGGATGTTGCTGGGCTTTCAGGAGTTGAGTTACAGGGAAAGATTGAACAGGTTAGGAATTTATTCCTTGGAGCATAGAACAGGTTAGGACTTTATTCCTTGGAGGGGGGATTTGATAGAGGTTTACAAAATAATGAGGGGTATAGACAGAGTAAATGTGAACAGGCTCTTTCCACTTAGATTAGGAGAGATAAATATGAGAGGACATGGCTTTAGGGTGAAAGGGGAAAGGTTTGGGGGGAACATTAGGGGGAACTTCTTCACTCAGAGAGTGGTGGGAGTGTAGAACGAGCTGCCATCTGACATGGTAAATGCAGGCTCACTCTTAAGTTTTAAGAATAAATTGGATGGGTACATGGATGGGAGAGGTCTGGAGGGTTTTGGACTGGATGCAGGTCAATGGGACTAGTGGAATAATGTTCCAGCACAGACTAGAAGGGCCAAATAGCCTGTTTTCTTTGCTGTAGTGTTCTATGGTTCTAAAAGATTCTGAACCCTTCTTACGCTGAGGCAAGTGAAATGGGGAGGAGGGAACTGGCAGTGGACAGGCAGGTTTGTGGCTAGAAAATAACAGGAGGCTGGACTGTAAAGTAACTGGGCATGGGGTGAGCTCAGCCAAGTGACGAAGGGACCTGAGCTGTCCGGAGGTACAAGTAATGGACAGGCAGGGGCCTTCCCAGGAAGACAGGAAAGAGCCCAGGGAGTGTCTGAAGCTGAAGAAGTAGATGATGGGGTAAGGAGGTCCCAGAGTCAGGAGACCCCCAGGCAAACATACGGGGAACAGAGTGTGGCACCTATCCCCTTGGTGACCTATGTCACTGCCATTTACACCTGGGTTGGACTTTGTGCTTTGTATGAAGGGGTGGCAAATTATCTCAGACTCATGTGGACATGACTAATTTTGCTGGGGTGAAGAACGTAACTCTGGAAAAAGTTTCACTGCTAACTGTTTCACTGGTCTTTCTGTTGAAGCAGTGTTCGGGTTATGGTTAGAGATTAACAGGTGCTTTGGAATTTGAGCTGGGTCTTTTGTTCAGAAAAGGGCAGGCACTGGAGAGAACCGGTGGTAGGATTTGACCTGCTGGGGGACCGTGATTCGATGCAGCAAGGGTCTGCAGTCGACTAAGGATCGGTGAATATGACTTTTGGGAACGTTGAGCTCCAACTTGTGAACGTTTGACTGCTTAATTATAATGGGCTGCTTTTAATTTTTTTTCTTTCTTCTCTTTACTAACCCTTTAGTTAAGAGATATAATTCCTTTAACCTTATGTAGTGTGCTGTCCGTTATTCCTTAGCACTGAATTTGTAACAGGGTAGCAAATTACACAGTATCCATACAAACTGGGGTTTAGGGTGGAAGTGCCATCTCATGGGTTTGAACATAGAACATAGAATAGTACAGCAGTACAGGCCCTTCAGCCCACAATGTTGTGCCGACCCTCAAACCCTGCCTCCCATATAAGCCCCCACCTTAAATTCCTCCATATACCTGTCTAGTAGTCTCTTAAACTTCACTAGTGTATCTGCCTCCACCACTGACTCAGGCAGTGCATTCCACGTACCAACCACTCTCTGAGTAAAAAACCTTTCTCTAATATCCCCCTTGAACTTCCCACCCCTTACCTTAAAGCCATGTCCCCTTGTATTGAGTAGTGGTGCCCTGGAGAAGAGGCGCTGGCTATCGACTCTATCTATTCCTCTTATTTTGTACATCCCACCCTGCAAAAACTCATTTCAGGGAGGTAGCACCATCAATTTGTGGGAGACTCCCGGGAGAGGTGGGATGTCTGCAATAGAGTAGCTCCTTAGCAGCTGGTCAGCTAGTTTAAATAACGTTAGCTATGCTAATGAACAAATGACACCTGTTAAACTCACCTCAACATGCCTTTTACAGTCTTAACCCACCATGGGCAATAGAAAAGTTACTGTTGCAAACAGTGCAGTGAGCAACACTGTCATTATTTTGACCCCTATTAGGCAGAGGTACAGTTTAGTGTAGTCTGGGGTGACGTACGTTTTATATATTTTTTGGAACACTCTACAATGGCGCACTCTCACTCGCGCTCTCCCTCTCCCTCTCGTGGTTGTTCACGCACTCTCTCCCTCCCTCGCTTCCTTTCGCTCTCACTCGCTCGCTCTCTCTCTCTCTCATGGTTGCTCGCGCACTCTCAAGCGCTCTCGCTTGCTTTCTCTCTCCCTCTCTCGTTTCCTTTTGCGCTCGCTCTCTCTCTCTCTCGCTTTCTTGCTCACTCGCTTTCTCTCCCTCTCTCGCTCGCTTTCTCACTCGCTCTCTCGCTTTCTCGCTCACTCGCTTTCTCTCCCTCTCTCGCTCTCTCCCTCTCTCGCTCTCTCCCTCTCTCGCTTTCTCTCCCTCTCTCGCTCGCTCTCTCTCTCTTTCTCGCTCACTCGCTTTCTCTCCCTCTCTCGCTCGCTTTCTCACTCGCTTTCTCACTCACTCGCTTTCTCTCCCTCTCGCTCGCTTTCTCACTCGCTCTCTCGCTTTCTCGCTCACTCGCTTTCTCTCCCTCTCTCGCTCGCTTTCTCACTCGCTCTCTCTCTCACTTTCTCGCTCACTCGCTTTCTCTCCCTCTCTCGCTTTCTCTCCCTCTCTCGCTCGCTCTCTCTCGCTTTCTCTCCCTCTCTCACTTTCTCGTTCACTCGCTCACTCACTTTCTCTCCCTCTCTCGCTCGCTCTCTCTCTCTCGCTTTCTCGCTCTTGCTTGTTTTCTCTCTCGTGCTCTCTCTTGCTTTTCTCTCGCTTGCTCTCAAAAAAAAAGATTTCCATGATATTGTATATAATTTGCGGGCATCAGGGAGCCGCTATTAATATGCGGGAGACTCCGGGAAGTTCCGGGAGAGGTGGGATGTCTGGGTTTGGCAGGATTAGAGTGTATATTCCTTATTCTTATGCAGCCCAAGGAAACTGGGGGAGGGGTGGGGGTTTCTCTGTCAATCATGGGCAACAAGTCAGATGCTCTACACCAACATTAAAATTTTGAAAAAAACTACACCAAAATGAATCTACACCACTAAAAACGACACATTATCTCCATGTCAAGGAATAAGAGTTGGAAAAATTGTTGTAATTTTTAAAACCTAATCAGTCATTTTAGTTAGCTGTCACCCTCCTCTATTACATCAGACACTGCACTGTAAACACTTTAAGCCGCTTTTTATAGTGCTGCTTACATTGTGAATATATGTTGGTATTTATGTATTCCATTGCCAAAACCAACTTCCAAAAAGTGAAACCCATTTTTACCAACAGACAAGGCTGCGGCTACTAAAATGTCAATCTGGTCAATCTTGTTCTATGCTTCTGAAACATGAACTATAACACTAGAACTCTAAAGAAACTTACAAGCAACAGAAATGTGGTTTCTTAGAAGAATGTTGAAAATATCATATAGACAGAGGGTAACTTATGAGACAGTTCCAACGTGCCCATACGAAAAGATCTTTAATGAGAACATTAAATAAGAGAAAACTTAAATTCCTGGGCCATGTCATCAGAAAGGGAGAAATTGAATGCCTTACATTACAAGGTCGTATGCCTGGGAAACACGGAAGAGGAAGGCATAGAAGAAAATATATGGACACTGTGAAAGAACTAGCAGATCTAACTGTACGAGATATCATTGACGCTGCATGGGATCATTCACTGTGGAGAGCCATGATCACCCAAGCGTGTAACGCACAAGGCACATGAAGAAGAAGAGGAATTATGTATTCAGAACTCTACCACTGAGGGTCCCAAGCCTGGCAGTGAAAAGAGAAGGGCTGAACATGAGACTGGCAAACCCATCCTGTGAAAACCTTGAAATGCTACAGAAATGCCAAAAGGAGCTCCAAGGAGCTCATCCCTGGGAGAGGAAGGACAAGATGGGCTACACCTGTGATAACTTGAAAGACTAACCCAAGCTGCTGTCAGTGGCCCATACCCCAGTAGGCATTATGTATTCATGCACATTTTATTCTATTTCTATACTTTTAACTTATATAATTCTTTGCAATTGTTAAATATTTTTTGTCATATATCAGAGTCAGAAAAATACAGCACAGAAGCAGGCCCTTCAGCCCATCTAGCCCATGGCAAAACCATTGAAACTGCCTACTCCCATTGACCTGCACTGGGACCACAGCCCTCCATACCGCTACCATCCACGTACCTATCCAAACTTCTCTTAAACTTTGAAATCGAGCTCACATGGACCACTTGTGCTGGCTGCTCATTCCACACTCTCACAGTGCCAACACGCCACATCTGAATGTATATAGTGAATAAAGTTAATGCTTAGTCATTAATCCTTTGGTATTATGTACTTCATTTTGTCTGCCAAGCAGGAGATTACTTGTGCTATGAGTAACTTAATAAAGGCCAATTAAAAAGAAGTGAGGTGTAAGCAGAGCGGTCTCCGTTGGAGTAGGACAGTGTTGGAGTTGTCAGGCTTTGGCTCAATAGGCTTCACTGAGAACAGGTGGCGGCTATGGGTGCTGAGTCATTCTGAATCATTTAGATGATTGCAGAACTCAAGCCCAAGAAGTTAGAGCCAAAAGTATGATAAGTGTAGATAGGATAGTGCTAAGACAGTGGAATGTTTGTCCTGTAAGATATGGAATTGCAGAGTTACCTAATGGTCTCCCGGATGATTACATCTGCAATAAGAACATCCAACTTCAACTCTTGACTGACAAGGTCAAGGAAGTGGACCTTGAGCTAGATATATTCAGGACTATACAGAAGGCTGAAAACCTTATACACAAGACTTTTACTGAGATCGTCACACCCAGAGTGCAGGCTTCAGATAGTAGATGGGTGACACCAGGATAAGCAAGGAGAGTACGCAGTCAGCGCTGGGTTCCCCTATTCCCCTCAGGGACAAATATCCCCTTTGGATAATGCTGAGGAGGATGACATATCAGGGTACAGCAGCAGTGACCAAGCCAGTGGCACTGTGGCTGGCTCTGAAGCTCAGAAGGGAAAAGGGAAGATGAAGAATCCTTATGGGTAGAGTTAAGAAACTGCAAGGGTAAAAAGACCCTAAAGGGAGTTATATACAGACCTCCAAACAGTACCCAGGATGTGGAATATAAATTACAATGGGAGAGCTACAAAGCATGTGAAAAGGGCAATGTTACAATAGTCATGGGGGATTTCAATACGCAGGTAGATTGGGAAAATCAGGTTAGCGCTGGATCCCAAGGGAAGGAATTTGTAGAATACCTACAAGATGGCTTTTTCAAGCAGCTTTGGTTAAGCCCACTAGGGGAAAAGAAATTCTGGACTGGGTGTTGTGTAATGAACCAGAGCTTAAGGTAAAAGAGCCCTTAGGAGACAGTGATCATAATATGCTAGAACTTACAAACAAGAGAAGAATCTGCAGGTGCTGGAAATCCAAACACACACAAAATGCTGGAGGAACCAAGCAGGCCAGACAGCATCCATGGAAAAGAATACATTTGACGTTTTGGGCTGAGACCTTTCGGCAGGACTGGAGGGAAAAAAAAACGCTAAGGAACAGATTTAAAAGGTGGGGGGTGGGGGAGAGAGAGAAACACAAGGTGAGAAGTGAAACCTGAAGGGGAGGGATGAAGTAAAGAGATGGGAAGTTGATTGGTGAAAGAGATACAGGACTGGAGAAGTAGTGGGGGGTCTGAAAGAAGAGGATAGAAGGCCTTTCACCTTGTGTTTCTCTCTCCCCTCCCCTCACCTTTTAAATCTACTCAACTTTATTTCTCCAGTGCTGCCGAAGGGTTTCTGTCTAAAGTGTCAACTGTACTCTTTTCCATAGATGCTGCCTGGCATGCTGAGTTCCTCCAGCATTTTGTATGTGATGTTAGAACTTACTTTGCAATTTGAGAGGGAGAATCCGTATCAATATTACAGTGCAGTAAAGGGGATTACAGAGGCATGAGAGAGGAGCTGGCTGAAGTTTATTGGAAGGGGACACAAGCAGTAATGACATCAGAAAAGCAACAACTGGAGTTTCTGGGGCAATTTGGAAGGTGCAGGATAGATACATCCTAAAAAACTAGTACTCTAAAGGGAATATTCTAAAGTATTCACAACTGTGGCTGACAGGGAAGTCAAACACAGCACAAAATGAAAAGAAGGCATGGAACATAGAAATCTACAGCACATTACAGGCCCTTTGGCCCACAATGTTGTGCTGACCATGCACCTTACTCAAGAAACTACCTAGAATTTCCCTAGCACATAGCCCTCTATTTTTCTAAGCTCTATGTAAGAGGCTCTTGAAAGACCTGCTGTATCTGCTTTCACTGCTGCTGCCAGCAGTGCATTCCACGCACCCACCGCTCTCTGTGTGAAAAGCTACCCATGACATCCCCTCGGTACCCATTTTCAAGTACCTTAAAACTATGCCCCCTCATGTTAGCCATTTCGGCCCTGGGAAAAAGCCTCTGGCTATCAATGCAATCAATGCCCCTCATCTTATACACCTCTATCAGGTTACTGCTCATCCTCTGTCACTCCGAGGAGAAAAGGCCAAGTTTACTCAACCTATTCTCATAAATTCCACCCCCCAATCCAAGCAATATTCTTGGCACTCCTTTGCACTCTCCACATACTTCCTGTAGTGAGGTGACCAGAACTGAACATAGTACTCCACGTGGGGTCTGACTAAGGCCTTATATAGCTGTAACATTACCTCACAGCTCTTGGACTCAATCCCATGGTTGATGAACGCCAACACCCCAATATGGACAGGGACCCCAAGATCTCTCAGATCCTCCACACTGCCAAGAGTCTTACCATTAATATTATATTCTGTCTTCAAACTTGACATACCAAAATGAACCACTTCACACTTTTCTGGGTTGAAGTCCCTCTGCCACTTCTTAGCTCAGTTCTGCATCCTATCGATGTCCTGCTGTAACTTCTGATAACCCTCCAGACTATCCACAACACCCACAAGTTTGTGTCATCAACAAACTTACTAACTCACCCTTCTACTTCTTCATCCAGGTCATTTATAAAAATCACAAAGAGCAGGGGTCCCAGAACAGATCCCTGCGGAACACCATTGGTCACCGACCTCCATGCAGAATATGAACCATCTACAACCACCCTTTGCCTTCTGTGGGCAAGCCAATTCTGGATCCACAAAGCAAGGTCTCTTTGGATCCCGTGCCTCATTACTTTCTGAAGGAGCCTTGCATGGGGAATCTTATCAAATGCTTTACTGAAATCCACATATACTACTTCCACTGCTCTACCTTCATCAATATATTTTGTTACATCCTCAAAAGAACTCAGTCAGGTTCGTAAGGCATGATCTGCCCTTGGCAAAGCCATGCCGACTATCCCTAATCAGATTTTGTCTCTATAAATGTTCATAAATTCTGCCTCTCAGGATCTTCTCCAACAATTTGCCCACCACTGAAGTCAGACTCACTGGTCTATAATTTCCTGGGTTATCTCTACTCCCTTTCTTGAACAAGGGAACAACATTGGCAACCCTCCAATCCTCCGGGCACTTCTCCCACCCTTATTGATGATGCAAAGATCATCGCAAGAGGCTCAGTAATCTCTACCCTCACTTCCCAAAGTAGCCTGGGGTATATCTCATCCAGTCTTGGTGACTTATCTAACTTAATGCTTTTCAAAAGCTCCAACACATCCTCTTTCTTAACGTCTATATGCTCAAGCATTTCAGTCCTCTGCAAGTCATCCCCACAATTGCCAAGGTCTTTTTCCCTGGTGAATACTGAAGCAAAGTATTCATTAAGTACCTCCGCTACCACCTCCAAATCCATGCACGTTTCCACTATCGCACCTGATTGGTCCTATTCTCACACTACTCATTCTCTTGCTTTTCACATACTTGTAGAATGCCTTGGGGTTTTCCTTAATCCTGCCCGCCAAGGCCTTCTCATGGCCCCTTCTGGCTCTCCTAATTCCATTCTTAAGCTCCTTCCTAGCAACCTTGTAGTTTTCTAGAGCTCTAACCGTACCTAGTTTATTGAACCTTTCATAAGCTTTTCTTTTCTTCTTAAAGAGATCTTCTACATCCTTTGTACACTGTGGTTCTTTAACCCTACCATTCTTTCCCTGCCTCACCAGAACATAACTATCCTGAACATTTGCCACATTTCTGCCGTGCATTTCCCTGAGAACATCTGCTCCCAAGTTCCTGCCTAATAGCATCATATTTCCCTCTACCCCAATTCAATGTTTTCCCGAATTGTCTGCTTCTATCCCTCTCCAGCATCATGGTGAAGGAGATAGAGTTGTAGTCACTACCTCGAAAATGCTCTCCCACTGAGAGATCTGACACCTGACCAGGTTCATTTCCCAACACCAGATCAAGTACAGTCTCTCCTCTAGTTAGCTTATCTACATATTGCGTCAGGAAACCTTCCTGAACACACCTAACAAACTCCATCCCATCTAAAACCCTTGCGCTAAGGAGTTGCCAGTCAATATTAGGAAAGTTAAAATCTCCCATCATAACAACCCTATTATTATTGCACCATTTCAGAATCTGCCTCCCTATCTGCTCCTCAATGTCCCTGTTACTACTGGGGGGGGGGGTCTATAAAAAATACCCAGAGTGATTGTCCCTTTCCTGTCTCTGACTTCCACCCACACTGGCTCAGCAGACCATCCCCCCATGACTTCCTCCTTTTCTGCAGCCGTGACACTATCCCTAATTAGCAATGCCACACCCCCATCTCTTTTGCCTCCCTCTCTGTTCTGTTTGAAACATCTAAAGCCTGGCACAGTCAGCAGCCATTCCTGCTCCTGAGACATCCAAGTCTCTGTAATGGCCTCAATGTCATAGTTTCACATATTGGTCCATGCTCTAAGTTCATCCGCCTTGTTTATGATACTCTTTAATATATCAACAATTAATGGGAAGCTAGAGGATTGAGAAGCTTTTAAAAACCAACCAAAGGCAATGAGAAAAAGTCACAAGGAGAGAAAAGATAAAATATGAAAGTAAGTCAGCCAATAATATCAAAGAGGATACAAAAAGTTTTTTCAGATATACAAAAAGTAAAAGAGAGGTAAGAAGTGATATCAGACCATTGGAAAACTATGCTGGAGAGATAATAATGGGGGACAAAGAAATGGCACATGAACTTAATAAGTATTTTGCATCAGTCTTTGATCTTTCCCAGCAATTTAAGTGTGTCAAGGGGTAGAAGTGAGTACAATTGCTATTACTAAGGAGGTGGTGCTTGGGAAGCTGAAAGATTTGAAGGTAGATAAAGTAACACACCAAGGTTTTGAAAGATGTAGCTGAAGAGATTGTGGAGGCATTAGTAATGATCTTTCAAGAATCACCAGTTTCTGGAACGATTCCAGAAGACTAGAAAATTGCAAATGTCACTCCACTCTTTAAGGGAGGGAAGCATAAGAAGGGAAATTATAGGCCGTTTGGCCTGATGTCAGATGAGGTTTTAGGATACTTAAAGGCACATGATAAAATAAGCCAAAGTCAGCATGGGGAAATCTTGCCTGAGAAATCTGTTGGAATTCTTTGAGGAAAGATACTAGCATGGATTGCAGATTGGCTGACTGGCAGGAGGCAAAGAGTGGAATAAAAGGGTCTTTTCTGGGTGGCTGCCAGTGATTGGAAGTTCCACAGAGGTTGGTATTGGGACCACTTCTTTCCACGTTATATGTCAATAACATGGATGACAGAATTGATGGCTTTGTGGCCAAGTTTGCTGATAATACGAAGGTAGGTGGAGGGGCAGGTAGTGTTGAGGAAGAAAGGAGTCTGCAAAAGGACTTAGATTGGGAGAATGGCAGATGGAATATAGTGCAAGGAAGTGTATGGTCATGCACTCTGGCAGAAGGAATAAAAGCGTGGACTATGTTCTAAACTGGAAGAAAATTCAAAAATCAGAGGTGCGAGGGAATTGGGAGCCCTTGTGAATTCCCCAAAGGTTAACTTACAAGGTGGGTCGGTGGTGAGGAAGGCAAATGCAAAATCAGCATTAATTTTACAAGGATGAGAATATAAGAGCAAGGATGTAATGTTGAGGCTTTAAAAGACATTGGTCAGACCACTCGGAGTACTGTGAGCAGTTTTGGGCCCCTTATCTAAGAAAAGATGTGCTGGCATTATAGAGGGTCCAAAGGAGCTTCACAAGAATTATTCTGGGAATGAAAGGGTTAACATATGAGGAGAGTTTGATCGTTCTGGTCCTACGCTCACTGGAATTTAGAAAAATGAGTGGGGATCTCATTGAAACTTATCGAATATTGTCATGCCCAATTGTTTGGGTATAACAATTACTAGGAATTATAAACCCCAAACAGTCCTTCCAGGTGAGGCAACACTTTACCTGTGAGTCGACTGGGGTGATATACTGCGTCCGGTCCTCCCAATGTGGCCTTTTATATATTGGCGAGACCCGACGCAGACTGGGAGACCGCTTTGCTGAACATCTACGCTCCGTCCGCCAGAGAAAGCAGGATCTCCCAGTGGCCACACATTTTAATTCCACATCCCATTCCCATTCTGACATGTCTATCCACGGCTTCCTCTACTGTAAAGATGAAGCCACACTCAGGTTGGAGGCACAACACCTTATATTCCGTCTGGGTAGCCTCCAACCTGATGGCATGAACATTGACTTCTCTAACTTCCGCTGATGCCCCACCTCCCCCGCGTACCACATCTGTTACTTATTTTTATACACACATTCTTTCTCTCACTCTCCTTTTTCTCCCTCTGTCCCTCTGAATATACCCCTTGCCCATCGTCTGGGTTCTCCACCCAACCCCCCCCCCCCCGTCTTTCTTCCCGGACCTCCTGTCCCATGATCCTCTCATATCCCTTTTGCCTATCACCTGTCCAGCTCTTGGCTCCATCCCTCCCCCTCCTGTCTTCTCCTATCATTTTGGATCTCCCCCTCCCCCTCCAACTTTTAAATCCCTTACTCACTCTTCCTTCAGTTAGTCCTGACAAAGGGTCTCGGCCTGAAACGTCGACTGCACCTCTTCCTAGAGATGCTGCCTGGCCTGCTGCATTCACCAGCAACTTTTATGTGTGTTGCTAGGAATTATAAATTTCTTTTTAAAGAAAACTTTATCACTCTTTTGGAATATGTTAAGAAGGTACTATCAAATTGGTCTCCCCTTTGTTTATCGCTGATTGGACATATTAATTCTATTAAAATGAATATTTTGCCAAAAATTTTATACTTATTTCAAGCTCTACTTGTTTTTACTTCTAAATCCTTTTTTGACTCTTTAGATTCAATTATATCGTCTTACTTATGGAAGAATAAAACCCCCTGATTAAACAAAGTTCATCTTCAGAAAACTAAAAAAAAAGGGGGATTAGCTCTACCCAATTTTAGGTTTTACTACTGGGCAGTCAACATACGCTAACTTATGTTTTGGCTATACTACATTAATTGTGAAGACTGTCCGGCTTGGGTTTCTTCAGAAGTTAATTCTGTTAATAAATTTTCTATTATTTCTCTTCTTGGTTCTTCAATTTCTCTATCTTTAAGTTGTTATGTACCCCTAGGGTTTCTTTTTGCTGTGGACTGTCACTTTAAGGCACAAGAGAGAACTGAGATTAACTTTTTGATTTCTGCTGAGAGCGAGAGGGGCGGAGTCTGCCTTTCAGCTCATGTTATGGTTTCTCTGCATCTGTGACCCCCTCATTGCCAATTTCACCTTAGTAAGTTTCCACTGTTGTGCAATACTCAACAACTCAAACCTTCTGGCGTCCTCTAATGCCTCAGAGCTTGGCGCTTCCAGAAATTTATCAACATCCATTTCTGCTGTTTTTCCACACAACCAAATCAAAAGGGATTTTCCCCAATCAATTCAATTAAGCCCCCAAACAATTTGTTCAAATCCCAGACGCAAGCCCCCAATTTTGTTAGGGACCCGGGACGGATTAAAGAAACCAGCTGGTAAACAGGAGATCTCAGTGGTGCCTCCAATTTTGTTACATACCCCGTAAAGGGTTAAAGAACCAGCAGAAATGGAACACACCTTTAGTCTGGTATTGCTGTTAACTAAGGCTATTTTATTAGTAACTACGCAATACAGTAATATAAAATCAGATAAATCAAACAGGTTAGCAAAGTTCATGCATATACAGGTGTGTAAATATAAAAGCCGAACTTCTTCAAGCTTAGGTAGTAATTAATATAGTCTTAGAATGGTAGGTAAGAAAAGTTCAGTTCAGATGCACAGGTTAATGAATGCGAGATGTTTGTAATCCAAAGGCGAATGTTGTGAGAAGGCAATTACATCGATATTCCACAGATTCCACGACAGCAATACAACATAACAATAGTAGTAAGTTTTATCTCTGAAGTTGTTCCACTCCACACACGAAATATCACCGACAGTGATCTTCAATGAATATTCTTTCAACACAAGTGGTACCATACCCGAATTCAGCTACGGGTCATCCCAAAGTGGTGGCCACAGGATACTCAAACAAAATCCACGTATGGATTATCACCAACAGTAGCTTATCACAAAGGGGACCCTCTTCAAGGGAACCACTACCCAGGCAAGGGTTGACACGCCGGTAGATTCCACAAGGTTACCCCAAACACACAACGTGTTAACCACTTATCCAGTTCCACGACATACAAAATAACTCCAACAGTGATTTGCCACAGGGGTGCCTTTCTTCAGTGAACTACCACACCCAAACAAGGGTAACACACAAGTGGTATTCACAAAGGTACTCCCCTCACCAGAGAACCCACTCGGGTGGATTAACTACGTCAGCGGTCCCCAACCACCGGGCCGCGAGGAAACGATATGATTTGGCGATATAAGTCAGCTGCACCTTTCCTCATTCCCTGTCATGCGCACTAGTGAGCTTGAACGCACGCGAGGTCATTACCCGCGCGTCGTCCATGTCAGCGTGGGAAGGAGATCAACTCCTCGAGTTTGTAAATGACGGCCGGCTGAAAATTATGTTTGACATAACATCTCTGTCGGCATTCTGGATCAAAGTCAAGGGTGAATATACTGAGATAGCCATGGAAGCACTGAAAACGTTGCCTCCATTTCCAACATATCTCTGCGATGAATGTAACAAAAACTAAATTGCGGAATAGACTGGATATAAGGAACCCATTTGAGTATCGCTGTCTCTCGTCACCCCTCGATGGGACCGTGTTGTTGCAGGAAAACAAGCCCAGGGCTCCCACTGATTCAGCGATATTGGTGCGTTGCAATAATTTTACATGTTCATACGGGGAAAATATGCGCTGTGTGTTTAATATCCAAACGTTACTTAAAATGTTATGATGCTATTGACTTACTTATATAACCATATAACAATCACAGCGCGGAAACAGGCCATCTCTGCCATTCTAGTCTGTGCCGAACACTACTCTCACCAAGTCCCACCGACCTGCACTCACCCCATAACCCCCCATTCCTTTCCTGTCCATATACCTATCCAATTTAGCTTTAAATGATAATATCGAACCTGCTTCTGCCACTTCTACTGGAAGTTCGTTCAACACTTATTTCAAGCTCCCCTGTCCTCCCCTGATAATTGACTTACCGCTATATTCATGCGAGGAAAATTTGCGCTGTGTGTTTAATATTAAATTCGTTAGATAAACCCTTTTAGAAACAAAATTGAGTGTATTAGCCACTTGTCACCGATATTTTGGTCGTGATTAACCCCTTCCTCTGAACAGAATGGCCAAAAACGATTTGTAGCAAAAAAAGGCACGTGTACGCATACGCAAGCCACACATGCGCACTGGTGCCCGCGCAAGGCTTCATGGTCGTTGTAGTCTTTTCAGAGTAAACACAACGTATTTGACTGCTACTGTACTCTTGTCCGTTGGCAACCATCTCCCCCCCCCCCCACCCCACGGTCGGCCGGTCCGCAGTGCAATAAAGGTTGGGGACCCCTGAACTACGTGACAGCCACACTTTTGTAATTGAATGGAACTCAAACTCACCCTTACAGGCTACTTAGGAGAGAGTCCAAATAGTGACCTCTTTGTCACTAGATTTCTTCTATTTCAAACCTTCCTCTCCTCTCTGCAAACTTCTTCTAGTAGCAGAAAACTTGTGAGAGTCATTTATCAATACTCAGGATCGATCCTTTTGGGCTACTGAAAGTTTAAACCAGGACCTTACTCACTGGTGTCTTTCATTGATTGAATTCATCTTGACTCTGAGCATGTGTTTCTCTGTGTCTGTAACTGTCCTTGTAAAAAGTAAACACGCTGCAGAGAAACCATAACATGAGCTGAAGGGCAGACTCTGCCCCTCTCTCTCTCAGCAGAAATCAAAAAGTTAGTCTCAGTTCTCTCTTGTGCCTTAGAGTGACAGTCCACAGTAAAAAGGAACACTAGGGGTACACGACAAAGTAATTTAACTGATAATTACGTAGTTAAACATTCTTTGAGGATTTGGTTACAATTTAGAAAATTCTTTGGGTTATTTGGTTTTTCATTCTCTAGTTCCTTTTTTCCCAATTTTTTTAAAACCTTCTTTGACCGATGTAGTTTTTAAAGAGTGGAATAGACTAGGTACTAAATGTGATTGGTTTGTTGGAGATAGTCTTTCCTCATTTGATCAACTATCCACTATCCACAGCACTGTACTCAAGGTCTTTGGGAAGAAACGGGGCAAGACACAGGACTGGTTTGAAGCGAGCTCACTGCTGTCATCGAGGTAAAGCGTATTGCACTACTAGAGCACAAACGCCACTCCACCCAGGCGACACTGCAAGCCCTAAGGACAGCAAGAAGCAAGGCCCAGGAAACAGCTAAATGCTGTGCAAATGACTACTGGCTACAACTATCTATTAAATATAATCTTCATAAAGCTCACTTTTTTAGATATTTACAAATTAGAGACTTGTGTTCTCAACTTCATACATTTCCTAAATGTCCAGATAAAAATTTATTTGATACAATTTTTACTTTGAAACCTTTTCATAATGGATCTATTTCTAATATTTATAGTATGTCGTTGGCAATGAGAAACATTCCATTAGACAAAATTAAAAACCTCTGGGAACAGGACCTACAGATTTCAATTGATGAGGATACTTGGAATGGAATTTTTAAACTCGTTCACACCTCTTCGTTATGTGCACGTCACACTCTTTTACAATTTAAAGTGGTTCATAGAGCCTATATGACTAAAGTTAAGCTCTCTCATTTTTACTCAGATTTTTCTCCATACTGTAATAGGTGTAATGTCGAAGAGGCCTCTCCTAATTCGTATGTTCTGGTCCTGCCCATGGCTTGATAAATTTTGGAAAGAGGTATTTCAAACTTCCTCGGAGCTTTTTAAAGTAAACTTTAAACTCAACCCCCTGACTGCCTTGTTTGGCATTGTTGGAGGAAATGATTTTACTCTTAAGCCGAATGATGGCATACTTTGGCTTTTATTTCTCTTTTAGCCGGAAGACTTTCATTGCTTAAATGGAAAGAACTGCTCCACCTACTCATGCCCATTGGTTCATTGATGTTATGTCATGTTTAAATCTAGAGTAGATTAGGTGTTCTATTTCTATACCTAGACAAGATATTTTCATGTTACGGGGACCTTTTTGGAACTACTTTCACAATTTTTGATTTGGTCAGCAAAGATGATGGCTATTATATGTTTGAATTTACAACTATATGTCAGAGATACTTTTTTCTTTTCTTTTAACCAAACAGCTGTTGTGTCTTTTCTCTTTTTTTTTGTTTTGTTATGGGGTTTTGATTTTGCTTTAGAGTAGAATAAAATATACCTTTTCAATATTATAGGTAATTTACTATACATAGTTAATGGGGCATTTCAATCTTGTTTCTGTTTCCATAATATCTTAATGTATTTTGTATTTGTTTATGTAAGTAATTAATAAAAATATTGAAAAAGAAAGAAACTTATTGAATATTGAAATGCCTAGATAAAGTGGATGTGGAGAGGATGTTGCCAAAAGTTGGAGCGCCTAGGACCAGAGGGCAAAGCTCCAGAATAGAGACGAGTAGAAATTTCTTTAGACAGAGGATAGTGAATCTGTGGTATTCATTACCACGAATGGTTGTGGAGGCCAGGCCAGGTTGTGACTAGTGAGGTACTGCAAGGCTCAGTGCTGGGACCCCAGTTGTTTACAATATATACTAATGACTTAGACGAGGGAATTAAATGCAGCACCTCCAAGTTTGCAGATGACACGAAGCTGGACGGCAGTGTTAGCTGTGAGGAGGATGCTAAGAGGATGCAGGGTGACTTGGATAGGTTCGGTGAGTGGGCAAATTCATGGCAGATGCAATTTAATGTGGATAAATGTGAGATTATCCACTTTCGTAGCAAGAACAGGAAAACAGATTATTATCTGAATGGTGGCCCATTAGGAAAATGGGACGTGCAACGAGACCTGGATGTCATTGTACACCAGTCATTGTAAGTGGGCATGCAGGTACATCAGGTGGTGAAAAAGGTGAATGGTATGCTGCCATAGCAAGAGGATTCGAGTACAGGAGCAGGGAGGTACTACTGCAGTTGTACAAGGCCTTGGTGAGACCACACCTGGAGTATTGTGTGCAGTTTTGGTCCCCTAATCTGAGGAAAGACATCCTTGCCATAGAGGGAGTACAAAGAAGGTTCACCAGATTGATTCCTGGGATGGCAGGACTTTCATATGAAGAAAGACTGGATCGACTAGGCTTATACTTGCTGGAATTTAGAAGATCGAGGGGGGATCTTATTGAAACGTATAAAATTCTAAAGGGATTGGACAGGCTAGATGCAGGAAGATTGTTCCCAATGTTGGGGAAGTCCAAAATGAGGGGTCACAGTTTAAGGATAAAGGGGAAGCCTTTTAGGACTGAGATGAGGAAAAACTTCTTCACACAGAGTGGTGAATCTGTGGAATTCTCTGCCACAGGAAACAGGCCAGTTCATTGGCTATATTTAAGAGGGAGTTAGATATGGCCCTTGCGGCTAAAGGGATCAGGGGGTATGGAGAGAAGGCAGGTACAGGGTTCTGAGTTGGATGATCAGCCATGATCATACTGAATGGCGATGCAGGCTTGAAGGGCCGAATGGCCTACTCCTGCACCTATTTTCTATGTTTCTATGAAGTTTACTTAAAGCAGAGGATAGTTTCTTCATTAGTCAGAACATCAACAGCTATGGGGAGAAGGCAAGAGAATGGTATTGAGAGGTATAATAAATGAGCCATGGTGAAACGGTGGAGTAGACTTGATAGGCCAAATTGCCTATTTCTGCTGCTGTGTCTTATGGTCTTAATTTTATTTCCCAAGATAGAGTGAGTTTTATTCCAAATTTCAGATTTTTGGGTAATGATGTATGAATTTTGTAACAGTGGGTAGCCATTAACCCTACAGTCCCCTGGAGTCTCCTCAAATTCTCTTGCAATAAAGGCCACCATGCCATTTATCTTCCTAATTTCTTCCTGAACCAACTTATTAAATTTCAGCAATTTGTGTGGAAGGAGACATAGGTTTCTCAGAACATCAATACATTTTCATCTTTTGGCTTAATTTCTATCATATCACAGTGTATGACATCAAACTTTTCACATTATTTTCAGTCTAACATGTCTCCTGCCATTCACCATGCCAGCTCACGATCTCTTGAAACCTTTGCATTCTCCTCACAATCTGCACTGTCACCAGTAAGCTTGCATATAATACATGCTCCCTTCATCCAAATTACTGATACAGCCTGCAAGCAGCTACAGCCCTGTAGCTGGATCACTCATGCAGCCCAAATCTCCGTTTTCTGTCTTTTAGCCAGCTGTCACTCACGCTACTATACTGTCCCTAATATCTGTTGTTTCCTCTGTGAGACTTTATAAAAAGTCCTGCTGAAAGTTAAAATATACCATTCACCGTTCTTCTTTGATGGTTATCACCTCAAATAAAATCCAAGATTTGTGAAACAATTTCCTTTCTATAAGTAAATGTTAATTCCACCCATTTATTATTCTTTAAGTGAATAACTGATTACAACATTTTCCCCTACTTATGACAGACTAAAAAATCCAATCCAGTTAACAGCCTACAAATGCTGCCAGATGTTGTTGATTAATCTGCTTATACATCTGCTGTTTGATTCCACTAACAATGCCTTGCCTTAAGTCTCACTGCAGACTTGGACCAAGAACCGAAAAAATAAACCGTATAGCTCCAGAGCTGAGGTGCAAGTATTTCATTATTATTAAAGAGCTCTGATAACATGACGCCAATGAAAATCAGAAGGAAAACTTTCCACTGGGTGAAAGACACCTGTAGTTCTCACCCACCACAGGTTTTATGACAGTACCCCAAGTTCCAGGTTCAATTCTTGTTCCAGACATTTCAGCATGAAAGTTTAGGCTTCCAGCGGTGTACTACTACAGGAAATGACTATTGGTACCACTACTACTTCGACTCAGGCCTAGGGGGCCAGCATCGGGCACGATGACGGACTCTCCACTTCTCCCTCTCCCTCATCAGTGTGTTCAGTTCATCTACATTAGCTGCGCTGCTGTCTTCTAGGAGCGTGTTAACCATCGTCTTGGGAGGGCGCCCAGGGTTCATCCTCCCATGCTTGGGCTCCCATATGATGACTAAGCTGGCAGGTAGCTCGGGGTGGCGTAGACAGTGCCCCGCTAGTTGCAGTCTTCTCCCCTTGATTTTATTACTATTGGTAATGATTGTTTTCGAATGGGTTAAAGTGAAATAGGCCATCCAAAATTCCATAGTTTCACAGCAAAAGAAAAGACTGTTAGAAGCAGTATTCCAGCCTATCTATCTTTTAAGACTGTCGCTCAGGATGTCATTCCTGTTTCATGGGTTCCGAGGTGGTTAAGAAGCCAATGTTGAAAGCACAAACTATTCCACACATGGAGCAGATTTCTGACTGTGTGAACTTCTGTGCAATGCTTCTGTGTACTTTCAGTGCATTGCTGAAGCTATCAATACTTTCTCCACTTTGAGTAGGCATGATGGGGAGAGTGGGTACACTTTGCCACTGACCTCCCTTTTTATTTGAATGAGGTCTTGACCCAGGATGGAAAAGGCAAATGGAGTAAGTGATGAGTTTGATTTGGAGCTTGATTTGGGTCATTACTTCAATTAACATTCATTGTTTTAATTTACATCAATTAAAATGTGTTTTTATTTTTCCAAAATTTTGTATTGAAATCCACTTCAACTTATTTTTAAGAAACACATCTTTGACTATTGGAACTATCAAGGTGGACCTGAAGCAGTATTTCAGGATCTCTCTCTTCAGTCCCAATTAACGCTTGTGGAACAACCAGGTTAATTTGGATTTCTTTAGACTTGCAGATATGCCAGGCTCTGTGATGCTTCTGAATGCATCCACAATATCCTGAAAAGGCAGGGTGAGCAACCAGAAGCCGTCATACAAATTGGTACCAATGACTTAGGTAGAAAAAGGGAAGAGGCCCTGAAAAAATGCACTGAGTTAGGAAGGAAGCCAAGACACTAGACCTCAAGGGTAGTAATCTCAGGATTACTGCTTGTGCCGTGACAGTGAGGATAGGAATGGAATGAGTTAGCAGATAATTCTGTGGCTGAAGAACTGGAGCCGGGGGGGGGGGGGGGCGGGATTCCAATTTGTGGATAATTGGGACCTCTTTTGGGGCAGGTGGGACCTGTACAAGAGAAACACACATCAAAGTTGCTGGTGAACACAGCACGCCAGGCAGCATCTCTAGGAAGAGGTACAGTCGATGTTTCAGGCTGAGACCGAAGCAACTTTGATATGTGTTGCTTGAATTTCCAGCATCTGCAGGATTCCTGTTGTTCCTGTACAAAAGGGATGTGTTGCACTTGAATCCAAGGAGGACCAATATTCTTGCAGACGGGTTTACTGGAGCTGTTGGCAGTGGTTTGAACTAATATGGCAGGGGAATGGGAACCAGTATGGTAGAGCTGAGGATGAGTCAGCAGGTTTACAAATAGATGATGGATGTAACATGAAGGCAAGGAAGGACAAGCCAATGATTGGGTACAAATGCAGACAGAGCAAAGAGTTAGATTCAATCAAGGAGGCAAAATTCAAAAGGGCAAAGAACGCAGGACTGAAGGCGCTGTATATCAATGGGTGCAATATTCAGCACAAGATGGTGAACTCAGGGCGCAATTAGAGATTGGCTGGTATGACGTTGAGATGAAATTACATCTTTAGAAAGTTTAAATTTAGAGAAGATTCCATGTTCAATCTTTGAATCTAATCAAGACTTTCAAACAAACATTGTGGGGACCTTTTCTGAATTATTTTCAAAACCTTTGATTTGCTGTTAAAGCACAGATGACGACTAACAATTTTCTTCTCTTTTCTACTAATCAGCTTCAGTCCTGGTAGTGGGTTAGAATATTTTTATAGAATAAAATTATTATTTTTCAATGTTACAAACTAATTGACTTGTACGAATATAGGGTAAGGAGTCTTTATATGCAATTTAGTTTAATGTATTAATATATATTTCCCGTACTCTGCATTCCTATATATATATATAAAAATATTAGAAAGAGAAAGAGGTGACATAGGGTCAGAGAATGTTGAATCTTCCAGAACGAGGGGTCACAGTTTGAGGATAAAGGGGAAGCCTTTTGGGACCGAGATTAGGAAAAACTTCTTCATACAGAGAGTGGTGAATCTGTGGAATTCTCTGCCACAGGAAACAGTTGAGGCCAGTTCATTGGCTATACTTAAGAGGGAGTTAGATATGGCCCTTGTGGCTACGGGGATCAGGGGGTATGGAGGGAAGGCTGGTGCAGGGTTCTGAGTTGGATGATCAGCCATGATCATAATAAGTGGCGGTGCAGGCTCGAAGGGCCGAATGGCCTACTCCTGCACCTATTTTCTATTGTTTCTATGTTTGTGGGTGGAGTTAAGAAACAGCAACAGTAAAAAAAAACACACTATGGGAATCATATACAGCGCTCCAAATAGTAGCTAAGGCATAGGATAAAGATTGCAAAGGGAGCTGGAAAAGGCATGTAACAAAGGTACTGACACAATTGTAATAGGGGGACTTCAATATGCAAGGGAATTAGGAAATTCAGGCTGGTGTCAGATGGCAAGAGAAGGACTTTGTTGAATGCTTTTTAGAGCAGCTTGTGCTTCAGTCTACTCGAGGAAAGGCTATCTTAGATTGGGTGTTGTGTAATAACCCCGATCTTATTAGGGAGCTTAATGTAAAGGAATCCTTAGGAGGCAGTGGTCATAATATGATTAAATTTGTACTGCAATTTGCAAGGGAGAAACACAAGTCACAGGTATCAGTCTCGCAATGGAATAAAGGGAATAACAGAGGCATGAGAAAGTAGCTTGCCCAGGTGGATTAGAGGAGGATACTGGCGGGGATGACGACAGAGCAGATGTTTTTGGGAATAGGTCACAAGGTGCAGGATAAATATGTCGCACAGAAGAAGTAGTTCTCAGATGGCAGGGGAAGGCACCCGTAGCCGAAGCGGGAAATTAAGCCAAGGAAAGAGCATACAGGGTAGCAAAAGTGAGTGGGAATTTGGATGATTGGGAAGCTTTTATAATTCAACAAAATTAAAAAAGCTATAAGGGAAAAGATGAAATATGAGGGCAAACTAGCCAATAATAAAAAGCAGGATGCTAAAAGTTGTTTCAGTTATATAAAGAATGAAAGGGAATAAAGTTGATATTGGACCATTGGAAAATGATGCTGGTGAGGTAATAATGGGAGACAAAGAAATGGCAGGTAAACTTAATGAGTACTTTGCATCAGTCTTCACTGAGGAAGACACTAGCAGTGTGCCAGAGGCGCACAGTGAGTGCCATTGCTATTTCAAAGGGAAAAGTGCTAGGCAAATTCAAAGGTCTTCTGGAGGCTAAGTCACCTGAACCAGATACACTTCATCCCAGAGTCTTGAGAGAGGTTACTGAAGAAATAATGGATGCATTGGTCATGATCATTCAAGAATCACTTGATTTTAGCATGGTGACAGAGGACTGGAAAATTGCAAATGTCATTCCACTCTTTAAGAAAGGAAGGCAAAAGAAATTATAGGCCAGTTAGCTTAACCTGGGAAAGAGTTGGGGTCTATTAATAATGATGAGGTTTCGGGGTACTTGGAGACATGATAAAATAAGTCAGTCAACAAGGTTTCTGTAAAGGGAAATCTTGCCTGACAATCTGTTGGAGTTTTTCGAGTTAGTATTAAACAGAGTGGACAAAGGAGAGGCAGTGGATATCATTTACTTGGATTTTCAGAAGGCATTTGATAAGGTGCCACACGAGGCTGCTTAACAATATAAAATTCTATGCCGTTACAGGAAAAGTACTGGCATGGATAGAGGAACGCCTGACAGGCAGGAGGCAGTGAGTGGCAATAAAAGGGGCCTTTTCTGGTTGACTGTCAGTGATTAGTGGTGTTCCTCAATGGCCCCGCTACTTTTCACATTGTTTGTCAATGATTTGGATAATGGAATTGATGGCTTTGTGGCAAAGTTTGCAGATGATACGAAGATAGGTGGAGAGATAGGTAGTGCTGAGGAAGCAATGTGATTGCAGAACTTAGAGAATTTGGAAGAATGGGCAAAAAAGTGGCAAGTGGAATAGTGTTAGAAATGCATTTTGGTAAAAGGAACAATAGTGCGGATTGTTATCTAAATGGGGAGAAGGTTCAAACATCAGAGATGCAGAGGGACTTAGGAGTCCTCTTGCAAGGCTCCCAGAAGGTTAATTGACAAATTGAGTCTGTGGTAAAGAAGGCAAAGGCAATGTTGGCATTTATTTCAACGGGAATATAAAATAAAAGCAAGGAGATAATGCTGAGCCTTTAAAAGACACTAGTCAGGCTGCACTGGGAGTATTGTCAACAGCTTTAGACCTCCTATCACAGAAAGGACGTATTGTCATTGGACAGAGTCCAGAGGAGGTTCACGAGGATGATTCCGGGAGTGAAGAGTTAACATATGAGGAGCGTTTATCAGCATCGGACCTGTACTCACTGGAATTTAGAAGTATGCGTGAAGATCTCATTAAAACCTATCAAGAGTTGAAAGGACTGGATAAGAGTGGATGTGGAGAGGATGTTTTCTATGGTAGGGATATCCAGAACCAGAGGGCACAGCCTCAAAATTGAGGGACGACATTTTAGAACGAGGTAAGGAGGAATTTTTTTTAGCCAGAGAGTAGTAAATCTGTGGATGCTCTGCCACAGACTACAGTGGAGGCCAAGTCGGAGTGTATATTTAAGGTGGAAGTTGATTGCTTGCTGATCGGTCAGGGCATTGAAGGATATGGCAAGAAGGCAGGTGTATGGGGTTGAGTGGGATCTGGGACCTGAGATCAGCCAAGATGGAATGGAGGAGCAGACTTGATCGGCTGAATGGCCTAATTCTGCTCTTGTGTCTTATGGTCTGCAAAAGATTAACGTGGTTGTAGTTTCACATAGGGCTGATTGTGAGCAAGAGCCAGGTCCAGGTTTCTTATGTCTACAAACAAACTATAATCATGTGGCCTCTTCTCTTATTTGACTAAAAAGTTACTGTAAGAGTTCAATAAAGAGGTGGTTTATGTAGTGGACTATTGCATTCTGTGAAATAATGATGGTAAATTGAGCAAAAGCAAAACATTGTGCTCAAGGACACAATTTCCTTGATCTTAATTCACTCTATTTTCTGGGTCAGAAGAGAGAATATTAAAAAATGGGTGTCATGAGGTTCATGACGTTATATTAATCAAAATTCTGTTACGTGAATTTTACAATAATGTAATTTGTATTTCACTGAGGGTGGTATAATTGGAATTTATCAGATAGAACTGGATGCTAATTAGTCAGTGGAAAATTTCTGAGAGTCACAATATGAAGAAAATCAGTGTTTACAATTCAATGCCAGTTGTGATGGAGTAGCCACAGTCTGCTGTAGCCCACAATTTGGAGAATCTCTTAAAAAAGGCACTTTAGAGTGCCACTTAGGGTACCCCTGTTTGGCAGCCAGAGACTCATTCTCTTTGGCCATTTGAAAGAACACAGCTATAGGAAGCTTATATTAGGTAACACGCTGGAGTTAGCTGCAGGTACCTGGATGACGTCAGGGTAAAGTCTGAACTGCAGAACCTAATAATTCACAGTAAAAAAGAACATCCATTGAATGGAGGTTTGTAGTAACTGATGGTTAAAAACTACCACATTCACAATGTCACAGTTAACAGCTCTAAGAAAAATGCAGCATCTAATGATAGATGTGTAAATATGCAAGTCAGTCAATATATTGATCTGCCAATAGACATGAACAGATAAATTGAAATATCATCGTTCCCAGCGTCCTAATTCCAATTATACCACCCTCAGTGAAATACAAATTACATTATTGTAAAATTCACGTAACAGAATTTTGGCGTCCTAACGATACGATTGACCGCATTCATCGCGGCAGCCTCCAACTAGGCTGGAGACTTTCTGGTTAAACAAAGGGATTCCGTTTCGAAGTTAAAACCTCAAAATGAAATTTTTGCCAACATTTACTCTCTTGCACTTGGACAATCAACTTAAACACTATGTACACCGAGGACAATTTTTTTTTGCGTTACTGCATAAGGTGATCGACGTAATAAATGTACTGCTCAAGTAGCAAAATACATTTAATGGCATTTGAATCTGATAGCAATGTGGTCTATTATAGATATAAAATATGCCTTAGCTTTACTTGCATACAATACAAAAACGTCTAATTTGGGATTTTGGATCAGACACCAGATCAAAAGGTACAAAGTGAATATCGCTAACTGAATCGATGCAGCAAGAATGGACAGGGAGGGTGGGGACATTAGCGCGATGTGAGTTGTGCACACCTATTTTCAAATATGGAATTCACGGTTATGGAGAGGCTTCTAACAAATGAGTGGAAAATACCCTGCAGCAGCAATTGAAAGCTCGTCGGCAGAATCACTAACAAACAACAGAGGGATAGCAACGGTCAGCAGCCCAGTCTATGCACCGTTTGTACGAATCTCCTCAAATTCTGGTTTATGGGACTAAAATCAGTAACAATTGTGCGTCCAGCCTCTCCCCACCCATGTCGCTCACTCCCTCACCTACCTTCCTCACCAAGCACACCCTCCATCCTCGCGTCAATGGCAACACAAAGTGCGTCCTCACCCAACAACATCGAGCAATGCCATTGGATGCCGTCTGGACACGACACCGCCCCACTCAGGCGGGGGGGCGGAGACCTGATGATGGGCATGCGCACCAGTCCCTTTATTTATAAGAAGACATCCTAAATACGCTTGAAATTAACATGTCTGTTTAATGCGTTGCCGTACAAGTTTCTTCCCTGGCTTCATACCCACGACAGGAACCAAATGGCCCAGCCCTAGAGTCCGCAGTCGCCTCGCCCTCTCCACGGTGTGATGTCACACCGGCGGGGTTCCCGCAGGATTTCCCGCAAAATCTCGGCGCGCCCCCGCGGCGGAGGGGCTGGGACGCGCGAGGCCGGCCGAGGCTGTGGTTCGTTACCAGGGCAACAAGCACCGTCAGAGGCAGGCGCTGGAGGTACACTTCTATTTACGTTGCTCCTTTCCCATCCCTTTCCTGGCAAACGAAAAGAGCTGGAAAAATAAGTACTGCGGCTGCTGGAAGTCTGAAGTAAATAAACAGGAAAGTGCTGGGAATGCTCAGTAGGTCAGGCACTATCTGTGGAGAGTGAACCAGTTGGCGATTCAAGTCAATTGCTTTATAAAGTGCCTCTTGTTGCCATTCTGCCAACGACAGTGGTGTCATTCCTGAGGTTGCAGACCTGTTTTGGCAGTAAGCAAATTGCAATGGGCCCAGGCAGAGTAAATTCTAGCCATGACCAGCCTCTTCATCACACGGTAGATGTGAATGCTATCCGGTGATTGTCACTGAGGCAGCTCATCCTTCCTCTTTTTGGGCACTGGTATGAATGGTGCTCCTTTGAAACAGATGGGATGATGCATTTCACTGTACGTAGGGCGCCAAGGTAGCGTAGCAATGCGATGTGATTACAGTTTCGGGCATTCTGGAGTTTGGAGTTCAATTCTGGCGCTGTTCTGTAAAGAGTCTACGTCCTCCCCGTGAAATGTGTGGTTCAAGTGGTCCGGTTTTCTCCCACAACGTACCGGGTTGCTTAATTGGTCATTGTAAATTGTCCTGTGCTTAGCATTGGGTTAATTGGGGTCATGGGGTTGTTGCGATTTCTCACAGTTTGGGATTTCTGCAAGGACGCTGCCAGCTTCTGAGTTCCTACAGAGAGAGAAGGGAGGAGCTACTTGATGGACCGCTGGTGTTCAGCGCAACAGTATTTAAACCAGCGTAATTGCTTGTTTCGCAGGACACGCAGACGCACTAAGGTGTGGTGAAGTTACCACTATTCTGTTCAGGTGCCCACGAGTGTGGGACTGAGAATCGATTGTGAGGGATCAATCTGTGATCATTAGTGCGTGAAAGAACGACCCTGTGGAGTCTACCAGTGTGCCTAACCTTTGCCTGGGTTGGTAGATTATCACTTGAAGACGGTGCTCTTAAGTTGGTCAAGTTTGGCTAACTTGGAAGTTTCGGAGGACAACGGGAAGAATCGACGGCATCGGCTTACTCGGACAACCACAACACTTCTCTCTCCATCACTACTCAACTCAATACCACAAACTGAACTGATTTCATTTACCCATCATCGTAAGACAGTGTTCATTTACCCCCAGGCTTGAAGAAGCTTGGTTTTTATATTTCCACACTTATATATATAAAATCATTGCTAACCTGTTTGATATATCTGAATTTATATTACTGTATTGCGTAGTTACTAATAAACGAGCATTAGTTAACGGCAATACCAGACTCCAAGGTGGTTTCCATTTCTGCTGGTTCTTTAACCCGTCACAGGATACGTGACAATGTGGTAAATAAATCTGAATTTGAGCCTTCAACTACAGCAGTGAGCGGATGAAGGTGTTCTTGAGCACCCCAACCAGTTGTTTGGTACAGGTATTCAGCAGGCTGCCAGGTATACCAGCGGGGTCTGATGGCATGCGAGGGTTTACCCTCTCGAAGGATGTTGTGAGGTTAACTGATCGCGGCGTCGCCAGATGCTGTGAAGATTTGCACGTGTAGTTTTATTCTCCCTTTTAAAACGTGCATAAAAGGCATTGAGCTAATTGGAGAATGAATCATCACAGCTATTTATGTCGTTAGGTTTCATCTTATATGATGTGATGGCATACAAACTTTAACACAGCTGCCATGTATCTGATTGTATCTCTAACTCAACGTAGAATTGCCTTTTTGCTGTCACTATGGTCTTCCGTAGATCCTAACTGGACTTCTTGTGAGATTCCAGATCACCATTCTTGAATGTCACTGATCTAGCTCCCAGAAGAATGGGTGCAACCCACATAGATCTACCCATACACTTTCACTTTCATTCCTCACTTCAGCTCAGTTGCGTCTCTGTCTGCTGTTTCCATTGATTGCAACTGTTCTTTTAAATGTAAGTTGTGCTTCAGTTAGGAACCATTTTTGAATGCTTTCTTGTAAGATTCCACAAATTAAATCATCTCTCAGTGCATTACTAAGCTCATCACTGAACTGACAATGTTCGGACAATTTCTTCAATTCTGTCATCTAAGCTGAAATGGATATTCCTTCCTTTTAATTTTGCTTATGAAACCTATAGTGTTCTGCCATCAACAACAGTTTCTGTTCCAAATGTTCCTGCATTACTTTCACAATATCAGCAAAGCTCATTTCAGCTGTTTTGCATGGAACAGTTAGACTAAACAAACTGTATGCTTTTCCACCCATTACACTCAGCAACACTGGCACTCATTTTTCAGTGACTCTTTCATTTGCTTTAAAATATTGCTAAATTTGTTCAGTATACATCATCCAGTTATCTGTTGTACAATTGAACACCTCTATCTTCCCAATGTAATGGCTATTTCTGCTTGTTTTTATTTATTATTATTGTCACCCAGTACTCACGTTTTATGAACCTGTAGCCATGCTCATTGCTTGCTAATTTTGTCTATTTTCTGCCTTTATTTAAAACTCAAACATCTCTCCCTCCCTCCAGAAAGAAAACATACTGTGCTTCAATAGGTAGGTAGGTAGTAATCTCGGATTCTTTTAAAATTTCCTCATCGCCAGTTATGTTTTGTAATTCCAAAAACTAATTGAAAGAAAAACACAGGAGCTGGGATAATTTAGACAATTAGTTTTTCGTTTCCTTTTTTAAATGAGGTGCTCACGTAGAACATGGTGGCATAATGATGTATGCCATTCACGTACTTCTTACATATAACCCAAAATGAATTATGTAAACAAACAAAGCAATATAATTACAATATTACTCAATTATTACTGAAATATTAAATACACCACGGTTTCCTCTGGGTACTCTGGTTTTCCTCCCACATTGCAAAGACAACACTTTAGGGTTAGTAAGTTGCAGATATGCTATATTGGCACTGGAAATGTGTTGACACTTGCGGACTGCCCCCAGCACAATCTTTACTGATTTGATGCAAATGACCCATTTCACTTTATGTTTCGATATACATGTGGCAGTAAAGCTAATCAGTTCAGCTAGAGCCATGAGGTCAGAAAACGTTGGTGAGAGTTGTTCTTAACTCTCCATCCTCTGAACAGTAGTGGTCATGTAGGGCACAGTATAAATTTCAGACTTGTATTACAAGGGTTAATCACTAATCAAGGTAAGCTGAGGGGGTGCAAAACATTATTGATGTTTTACATTAGACATGTTCCCCTGTATGGGTCAAAACTTTGGAAGGAAAATGAAAAATGAAATAAATTAATTGATGAAGTTGACACGGGTCCATTAGTGCATCAGGAGGAATTATAGAAGGGAAAGGAAGTGACAGAGAAATTAAACGTTTTGTTGGTGTATGCAGAAGACTCAGAAACATCCTGGAAATAATCGAGAACAAGCCTAGAATGAATAAGGAGCTAAAAGTAATTAGCAAAGAAGTGGTATTAGAGCAATTCATGGGACTAAATGTCAGTAAGTTCCAAGAATCTGATGACTTGCGTCTCAAAGTTTTGAAAGGTAGCGATGAGGCTACTGGAAACACTGGTTGCCCTATTCCAAAATTCCATGGGTTCCAGAATGAGTCCAAGGGATTGAAAGATTTGAAATGCAACTTTGCTGTTTAAGGAAGAAGTGGGCAAGAAAGCAGGGAACAGTGAGTCTTACATATATCAATGATAAGGAAAATACAGAAGAGGTAATAGATACCTTGGGGTGGTGAAACAATAAGTCTGGGTAGAATCAATGTGGATTTACAAAAGGGCAATTGTATTTCTGGGATGTCCTCTGAGGAGGGATTAAGTATATTTGGCCTATGCTGAAGAATGAAAACTGATCCCTGAAAACCTATACAATAAAAAGTAATGAGAAAGTAAGGAGGCATGGGATCCAAGGGGACTTGCTTTGTGGGACCAGAATTGGCTTGCCCACAGAAGGCAAAGAGTGGTTGTAGACGGGTCATATTCTGCATGGAGGTCGGTGACCAGTGGTGTGCCTCAGGGATCTGTTCTAGGAATCCTTCTTTTCATGATTTTTATAAATGGTCTGGATGAGGAAGTGGAGGGATGGGTTAGTAAATTTGCTGATGACACAAAGGTTGGGGGTGTTGTGGATAATGTGGAGAGCAGTCAGAGGTTACAACAGGACATTGATAGGATTGAAGTGGGCTGAGAAGTGGCAGATAGAGTTCAACCCAGATAAGTGTGAGGTGGGTCATTTTGGTAGGTCAAATATGACCTTGAGGAGGAGGAGAAGATAGAACATAGAATAGTACAGCACAGTACAGGCCCTTCGGCCCACAATGTTGTGCCAACCCTCAAACCCTGCCTCCCATATAAGCCCCCACCTTAAATTCCTCCATATACCTGTCTAGTAGTCTCTTAAACTTCACTAGTGTATCTGCCTCCACCACTGACTCAGGCAGTGCATTCCACGCACCAACCACTCTCTGAGTAAAAAACCTTCCTCTAATATCCCCCTTGAACTTCCCACCCCTTACCTTAAAGCCATGTCCTCTCGTATTGAGCAGTGGTGCCCTGGGGAAGAGGCGCTGGCTATCCACTCTATCTATTCCTCTTATTATCTTGTACACCTCTATCATGTCTCCTCTCATCCTCCTTCTCTCCAAAGAGTAAAGCCCTAGCTCCCTTAATCTCTGATGATAATGCATACTTTCTAAACCAGGCAGCAGCCTGGTAAATCTCCTCTGTACCCTTTCCAATGCTTCCACATCCTTCCTATAGTGAGGTGACCAGAACTGGACACAGTACTCCAAGTGTGGCCTAACCAGAGTTTTTTTGATGGCAGCACGATGGCAGTGCACGCGGCATCTCCGGTGAATGATATCTGTAATCTGTCAAGTAGGTACCGTGCACAATTCTGATTTGATGGAGACAGACGTGAGAGTACGGAGGAACATCTGGAGAAACTTCTGAAATGCCCGCTTTGCTGCCGCTGCTACTGTGTGGTAACCGGAATCTCCGGAGCAGATGGCCCCGAATCCTCGGCTTTGCTTGTTTCAGTGGCCGGGGCGAGGTCGAAGGCGCTCGGCAGAGGATGGCGCTTGGGAGGCTGTATCGGAGTGGCTGGTCGGAGGCTTGAAGTTTTCGGATGGACAGACTCAGTGTCGGCTGTGGTCGGCTGCTTCCAAGGCATCGGAAAGTTGACGGTGCATGGAGTTTTATGGCAGGGAGTTTCTCCCTTTTGCCGTCTACTATCGGGGACTCGAGAGTCGATCGACTCGGCGACTTTGAGACTTTTTTTTACCGTGCCCATGGTTTGTTCTTCATCAAATTATGGTATTGCTTTGCACTGCTGTAACTATGTGTTATAATTATGTGGTTCTGTCAGTGTTAGTCTTTGGTTTGTCCTGTTTTTCTGTGATATCACTCTGGAGAAACATTGTATCATTTCTTAATGCATGTATGCATTTCTAAATGACAATAAAAGAGGACTGAGTGTTCTCATAATCTAATATAGTATTAATGGTATGACTCTTGGCAGTGTGGAGGATCAGAGGGATCTTGGGGTCTGAGTCCATTGGACACTCCAAGCTGCTGCGCAGGTTGACTCTGTGGCTAAGAAGGCGTATGTCTTCATCAATGCATTGGTCTTCATCAACTGTGGGATTGAGTTTAAGCGCCGAGAGGTAATGTTACAGCTGTATAGGACCCTGGTCAGGCCCCACTTGGAGTACTGTGCTCAGTTTTGGTTACCTCACTACAGGAAGGATGTGGAAACTATAGAAAGGATGCAGAGGAGATTTATAAGGATGTTGCCTGGATTGGGGAGCATGCCTTATAAGAATAGGTTGAGTGAACTCGTCCTTTTCTCCTTGGATCAGCGGAGGATGAGAGGTGACCTGACAGAGGAGTATAAAATGATGAGAGGCATTGATTGTGTGGATAGTCAGAGGCTTTTTCCCAGAGCTGAAATGGCTAACACGAGAAAGCACAGTTTTAAGGTACAGAGGAGATGTCAGGGGTAAGTTTTTTACGCAGAGAGTGGTGAGTGTGTGGAATGGGCTGCCAGCAAGGTGGTGAAAGCGGACACGATAGGGTCTTTTAAGAGATTCCTGGACAGGTACATGGAGCTCAGAAAAATAGAGGGCTATGGGTAAGCCTAGGTAATTTCTAAGGTAAGGACATGTTTGGCACAGCTTTGTGGGCTGAAGGGCCTGTATTGTGCTGTGTTTCTATGTTTTTTTTTCTAATAACTATTATTTAAGTAATTTATTTTTCTATTATCTTCAATTATGTCTCATGTCTTCTTTATTTTCCAAAACCTGTTGCTACAGGCATGCCAAATGTGCTGCTTTTGTTTATAAGGATGTAAAGCAGTATCCATTGCAGGCCACACCCACATTATGAAGGGAAAGAGGGCTGCATGCTTAGACAATGTATATCATAATCTTCCATAATTTAAATTATCATCACATGCATCAAGAGGAGTTAATTTTTTAAATTTTTTCACACAAATTCAGTGAGAGTAAATTTTATTCCGTATCTCAAAATCTTTGCCAATGATGTGTGAATTCTGCAAAGGTGTGTTTCCATTACCAGAATGGCTGTAACATAGGGGTCTCCTGTTTGTAAGGTGGAATTTCAATTGTTCACCATGTCTCAGCCCCATGTGACCAAAAGTTATGGTGCTCATTTGCCATCTAGTGGCAGCTGAGAAAGTTACACACCTTTCGAAATTAACCTCCAGTCAGATGTGTTTAAATGTGCTAAAGATATCAGGGGAATTACTATTAAAGGGACAGTGCATAAATTGGCCTGTTACGCAGATGACATTTTGATCTATCTAGGGCAACCAACATACTCTTTACCTAAATTGATGCAGTCCTTTGGACAATATGGTCAATTATCAGGATACAAGATCAACACAGATAAAACCCAGTTACTTTCATATAACTATAGCCCACCAGGAGAAATTGAAAGTAGGTATCCCTGGGCATGGCAAACAGAGTCTTTCAACTATTTGGGCATCATTATGCCAAAAGATTTGGCAAATAATCAGAATGCAATTATCAGCCTATATATAAAAAAATTAAGGAAGATGTAACAAGATGGAACCTAATTCCTTTTCTTGGTCTCAGTTCAAAGATTGAATCTATTAAGATGAATATTCTGTCCAGGCTACTATATCTCTTTCAGACCCTACCAATAGAGATTAATCAAAATCAATTCAATGACTGGAACAAAATGTTATCAAGATATGTATGGCAAGGTAAAAGGCCTAGAGTTCGTCTCAAAACTTTGCAATTAGCCAAGGAAAAGAGGGGATGGGGCCTACCTTCTCTTAGAGATTATTATTAGCCAAGGAAAAGATTCTATTTGAACACTTTGTTGGACCTTCTTCAGTCCATCCCACCTCTGGCCATGTGAGAAGTTTCAGTCTAATCAACCTCAGAAAGTCCTGTAAAGGCCATCACCTAGTAACGATTTTATTTGTATCTGTAAGTCAATTTTTGTGTGGAAGTGGAAAATAAACTAAAATAATTTGATATGGCAACCAATCTTGTCAGTATTGTCCACAATATTGTCAGCAAACATAGAAACATAGAAATCTACAGAACATTACAGGCCCTTTGGCCCACAATATTATGCCGACCGTGTAATCTACTCTAGAAGCTGTCTAGAATTTTCCTACTGCATAGTTCTCTATTTTTCTAAGCTCCATGTACCTATCTAAGAGTCTCTTAAAAGACCCTATTGTCTCCACCTCTACCATCTTCGCCAGCAGTGCATTCCACACACCCACCACTCTCTGTGTGGAAAAATTACTTCTGACATCCCCCTTGTACTTACTTCCAAGCACCTTAAAACTCTGTCCCCTCGCGTTAGCCATTCCATCCCTGGGAAAAAGCCTCTGGCTATCCACACGATCAGTACTGAAATGAATGGCATAAAAAGCATATAGGATTGGTAAGAAAGAACAATTACTTAAAAGTGAAGGAGGGAGGAAAGTAGAGAGAGAGAGAGATTTACTTCTACTGTTTACTGGAATGAACGTAAGTATGTATATTGAACATTTGAATTTATTAATATTATGGGCACTCATTGTTACGTAGGGACTGACCATAAGTTGTGTGTTTTTAACCTGGGTATGGCCTGTACTTTTTGATAGCAACTGGATTCTAGGCTCAGCCTCAGAAAAGGGATACCCTTTTAAAACTGAGACAAGAAGCAATTTCTGCAGCCAGAGGGTGGTGAATCTATGGAATTCGTTGCTGGTGAACGCTCCTTATATTCAGTCTGGGTAGCCTCCAACCTGGTGGCATGAACATTGACTTCTCTAACTTCTGCTAATGCTCCACCTCCCCCTCGTACCGCATCTGTTATTGCCCATCCTCTGGGCTTCCCCCCTCCCCCTTTCTTTCTCCCTGGGCCTCCTGTCCCATGATCCTCTCCTATCCCTTTTGCCAATTACCTGTCCAGCTCTTGGCTCCATCCCTCCCCCTCCTGTCTTCTCCTATCATTTTGGATCTCCCCCTCCCCCTCCCACTTTCAAATCTCTTACTAGCTCTTCCTTCAGTTAGTCCTGATCAAGGGTCTCGGCCCGAAACGTCGACTGTACCTCTTCCTATAGATACTGCCTGACCTGCTGCATTCACCAGCAACTTTTATGTGTGTTGCTTGAAATTCCAGCATCTGCAGATTTCCTCGTGTTTGCGTAGTCATGATTGAATGTTGGAGCAGACTCGATGGATTGGATGGCCTAACTCTGCTCTTACATCTTACGGTCTTATGGCAATGCTTAAACTTCTCTTAGAATTTCCTCACATTATGTGTATTTAATTTTCATGAATAATAATTTTCTTCCTGTGATAAAAGGACAAGAAATGTGCGCAATTTGATGACAGGGACGTCGCTAGTGGCACTAAACAATCTAATTAAATCATTAGAAGTTATATGGGCACGTTTTCCTTTGGATCCTTTAAAACTATTAGTACCCTGTTGTGGTTTGATAATCAAATAATTAACTCAGTTACTTTTTAAAAAACACATTTAATTGTGATTATTTTAATTGATTGAAGCTCTACTACAAAATTATAATTACATAAATATTGTAGTTGTTCTTGAATGTTTTTCTGCTTATATTTTTATTTCTTATCAAAAGGCATGCCCCCACTCAAGTGTTCTTACAGGAGCTTGTGATCCAGACTACACAAAGCATCCAATTGTTACGTAAGTCTATTCTGCATCCAGTTCATTTGACATGTAGCATTTCAATCATATTAAATAGTATTGCAAGAACAGAATTTCTTGCCTCTGCAAGTGATATGAATGAGTTTATTTTTGTGTTACTAGGTTGCATAAGTCAGTGTGACATTTCTGTTTTTGACCAAATCATTTCATGCAGGGTTTTTGGCCCAAAAGGTCGACTCTTTATTCCTTTCCATAGATGTAATCTGAATTCCTCCAGCATTTCGTTTATGTTACACTTGATGCAGCCCTGATTAACTTCATGAATCAAGACCATAACACCATAAGACATACGAGCAGAATAAGGCCACTTGGCCCATCGAGTCTGTCCTTTCATTCCATCATGGTTGATTTATTTTCCCTCTTAAACCCATTCAGTTGCCTTTTTCCCATAGGATGCCCTCATTAACAAAGAAGCTATCAACATCTGCTTTAAATATGACTTGGCCACAGCCATCTGTGGAGTACTTATTTACTCTTTTTTCATAAAAGAAATGTGATAGAATTTATGAAAATCTATACATTAACAAAGACTGACAAACAGTGCAAAAGTACATTTTCAGGGCCTTTGGAATCAGTGAAGCCAGAGAAGCAGAGTACAGGTCCTCCTCTGGTTACGAACACTTGAATTATAGACACCCCAGGCACACGAAATGAGAATTTGGAAGACGACCAGGGTGAGTCGGGCTGGATTTGCCAGCTGCTACAGGGCTGCAGGCATCTTCTGTTGGGTGAGAACGGGGCATTGAAACCTATCAAATATTGAAAGGCCCAGATTGAGTGCACATGAAGTGGATGTTGTGTGGGGGTGAAGACTCCACTGAGTGAGTGAGGGTGGCTGGAGACTACTCTTCCTGCACCTGCTCACTCTCCTGTCACAGCTGTTTCCATAATCCTCACCCACGCAGAGGTTATGTTCATTTCCACTTTATGAAATGTTCAGATTATGAACACTGCTCAGGATTGGAATCCTGTCATAATGGGGGAGCTTCAGGAGGTTAACCAGGTCTGTATCATGTGATCAGGTCAAACACCGAACTGTCCCATAGACACCTGTAGACTAATGGCCCATGCAAGGTTATACATTTAATGTTTAACAGATACAGCACAGAATGAATTGTGCTATACAATTCATAGCTAAGAGACTAAAATGGTGCTACATTATGGTCAGATACTTTTATACCTATAGTTAAGAAAAATTCCATTTAAGTTTGTAGATAAGAGTCAACTAATGCAGTATCAAGAGAAGCTTCCAGAATCATACTGGTATAACCTTTAGGGGAGCACACTGAATAACTGCATATGCATATATTGACCGCTGGGAAGCATAGTAAACCATTAAGGCATCCGTTAGTCTTGCGAGACCATGGATCTGCGCCTGGAAAGTCTTCACTCTCCAGGGCGCAGGCCTGGGCAAGGTTGTATGGAAGACCAGCAGTTGCCCATGCTACAGGTCTCCCCTCTCCACGCCACCGATGTTGTCCAAGGGAAGGGCAAGGGCCGATACAGCTTGGCACCAGTGTCGTCACAGAGCAATGTGTGGTTAAGTGCCTTGCTCAATGACACAACACGCTACCTCAGCTGGGGATTGAACTCACGACCTTCAGATCACTAGTCAAAAGGAAAAGGAAAAGACTGGTAAAGACAAATGTAGGTCCCCTACAGACAGAAACAGGTGAATTGATTATGGGGAGCAAGGACATGGCAGACCAATTGAATAATTACTTTGGTTCTGTCTTCACTAAGGAGGACATAAATAATCTTCCAGAAATAGTAGGGGACAGAGGGTCCAGTGAGATGGAGGAACTGAGTGAAATACATGTTAGTAGGGAAGTGGTGTTAGGTAAATTGAAGGGATTAAAGGCAGATAAATCCCCAGGGCCAAATCGTCTGCATCCCAGAGTGCATAAGGAAGTAGCCCAAGAAATAGTGGATGCATTAGTGATAATTTTTCAAAACTCGTTAGATTCTGGACTAGTTCCTGAAGATTGGAGGGTGGCTAATGTAACCCGACTTTTTAAAAAAGGAGGGAGAGAGAAACCGGGGAATTATAGACCAGTTAGCCTAACGTTGGTGGTGGGGAAACTGCTGGAGTCAGTTATCAAAGATGTGATAACAGCACATTTGGAAAGCGGTGAAATCATCGGACAAAGTCAGCATGGATCTGTGAAAGGAAAATCATGTCTGACGAATCTCATAGAATTTTTTGAGGATGTAACTAGTAGAGTGGATAGGGGAGAACCAGTGGATGTGGTATACTTGGATTTTCAAAAGGCTTTTGACAAGGTCCTATACAGGAGATTAGTGTGCAAACTTAAAGCACACGGTATTGGGGGTAAGGTATTGATGTGGATAGAGAATTGGTTAGCAGACAGGAAGCAAAGAGTGGGAATAAACGGGACCTTTTCAGAATGGCAGGCAGTGACTAGTGGGGTACCGCAAGGCTCCGTGCTGGGACCCCAGTTGTTTACAATATATATTAATGACTTAGATGAGGGAATTAAATGCAGCATCTCCAAGTTTGCGGATGACACGAAGCTGGGCGGCAGTGTTAGCTGTGAGGAGGATGCTAAGAGGATGCAGGGTGACTTGGATAGGTTGGGTGAGTGGGCAAATTCATGGCAGATGCAATTTAATGTGGATAAATGTGAAGTTATCCACTTTGGTGGCAAAAATAGGAAAACAGATTATTATCTGAATGGTGGCCGATTAGGAAAAGGGGAGGTGCAACGAGACCTGGGTGTCATTATACACCAGTCATTGAAAGTGGGCATGCAGGTACAGCAGGCGATGAAAAAGGCGAATGGTATGCTGGCATTTATAGCGAGAGGATTCAAGTACAGGAGCAGGGAGGTACTACTGCAGTTGTACAAGGCCTTGGTGAGACCACACCTGGAGTATTGTGTGCAGTTTTGGTCCCCTAATCTGAGGAAAGACATCCTTGCCATAGAGGGAGTACAAAGAAGGTTCACCAGATTGATTCCTGGGATGGCAGGACTTTCATATGAAGAAAGACTAGATGAACTAGCCTTGTACTCGTTGGAATTTAGAAGATTGAGGGGGGATCTGATTGAAACGTATAAAATCCTAAAGGGATTGGACAGGCTAGATGCAGGAAGATTGTTCCCGATGTTGGGGAAGTCCAGAACGAGGGGTCACAGTTTGAGGATAAAGGGGAAGCCTTTTAGGACTGAGCTTAGGAAAAACTTCTTCACACAGAGAGTGGTGAATCTGTGGAATTCTCTGCCACAGGAAACAGTTGAGGCCAGTTCATTGGCTATACTTAAGAGGGAGTTAGATATGGCCCTTGTGGCTACGGGGATCAGGGGGTATGGAGGGAAGGCTGGTGCAGGGATCTGAGTTGGATGATCAGCCATGATCATAATAAATGGTGGTGCAGGCTCGAAGGGCCGAATGGCCTACTCCTGCACCTATTTTCTATGTTTCTATGTTTCAAATGCCTTAACCACTTGGCCACATGCCCACATAGTAAACCATTACATGTACTTAAAATACAAGCAATTGTTAAACTGCAAGGAAAATAGCAACTAAACAGTCTTATCTAGAATTAAGCAGTTGCATCCAACACATTAGAGCACATGCTCTTGAATCCAGACAGCAACCTGGTAAATCTCTCCTGGCACCCTCTCTAAAGCCTCAACATCCTTCCTATAATGGGGCAAATTAAACTGCGTACAGTACCCCGGATGCAGCCTAACTAGAATTTGTAAATAGTTGTCACAAATTGCAAAGCTGTGACAAAAGGGGCACCCAAGGATGAGTCAGGGGTATTTGGACTTCCATTCTATCAACATCCAACCACAAAAAGATCAGTGTATGGTAACGTGCAAGATTTCTGAGAAGCTGCCAGAAGGCATCTATCTCCAATTCATGCCTCAAAACAGAAATACTGCTTGATTGCAGCGGCCACTCTGGGTCCAACCAAATGTGCAGTTGTTTGTCCTTTATGTTTTTTTTTACAAAAACAAGACACTGCTGGTTATCAAGAACATCAAGAACTGAGGTCTACCCCATCAGCGAATTGCTCGATTGTGGTGGAGCTAGACCTGGTGCAGACTGTGTTGACGCCTGCTACAGGGAGATACTGGAGTCGGTGCCCAAAGTTGGTGTGCAGTCTAACAAACACAGCGAGTGATTGTCTTGGACATTTTTCTTGTGATCACAAGACCCAAATGTTGGACATTGGTAATGTAGAATACTGCAAGTGCAATTCTCTGGTTCATTGGAGAGACCGAAAGCAGAGGAGCTGTGTGGCCTTGGATGTAGTGCAGACTAGGCCTCAAGTCGTGTGAGCGCCTGTTATAAACTCTTCAATTATATTCTTCAATGCAACCAAATGCCCGTATTTTATTAATAAGTTACCTTTGAGACAATGTGTGATAAAATGGTCATAATCTTTTAACTTATCTTGTTGCATTTATTTTACAGATTCAAAAAAGATAATGAAATTTTTCACTCAATACAGATGACCCCTTAGTCTTCAATTCAACAATTCACACTGATTATATCATAGCAGCAGAGTACATGAACTTTTCAGAAGCAGAATTCATGACAATGGTAAGTAGAAAGAAATGTCTCTTATTTACCATTCGATATAAGTTTATTATGTTACCTGCTTATGGTTTCAGTGAAACCTTTATTGATTGAACTGTTCAGCCAATAACACCAAACACGCTACTGCCACTACATTTTAACAGTTGTTGCAGTACTGATGATCTACCATTTAGTACTTGGCCACCACAGCAGCCAGCCTCGGGCGTCTAGAACACAACATTGTTCTCTTTCATCAGATCATTACTTTGTAAAGGAGGCCTGTGCATTTATCTCTTAAAGGTTGCGTTCTTTCTTTTCCTATTACTTATCTACACGCTGATCCTTGGCAATGTTGTCCAAAGTATTATGGCTCTAAACACTTTGGAGTTTTATGATGCCGCCAATGGCTACTTTGATAATTAACTAAGTTTAATGATGCAGCCAATTACTACTTTGGTATTAAACCCGCTGCTGCAAACTTGTGTAGTGCCAAAGACCAAAGGCTTATCATGCTTGTCCAGTATCAGTTTTCTGCTCTGATACTGAAGATACTTGCCATTGTTTGGGTTGGAACCCTACACCAATCCTGTTCTAAAGCAGGGTTTCACCCTGACCATTGACAATTCCCCCCTCCTCCAGAGATGCTGCTAAACACTTCAGCAGTCTATCTGTTTCTCCAATTTCCAGTATCTTCAGACTTTTGTGTCCTGCCATTGTTTGATGCACAACCCTGAATGAGCAGACGCTGCCTCCATTGGAACGCTGGGGAGAAATGTGACCTTTGTTTGCAGTCTCTGCCGTAGACTCTGTTCTCCAAACATCTTCTTGTCAAGTATCTGAGACTGAGCCAAGCATTGCATTACTGGAATTTTATGAGAAGGAGTTTGGAGTACAAGTCAATGCCAGCCTATGATTTTGGGCTTTTAGCTCCTTGCATTTTCTAACACTGCCTAACCCTCTACTGCTGGATCCCTTATCGATGCCTTTATATTTCTCCCCTTGGTTATCCCAGGGCACATTTGAACAACTGTGATTTTGATGTTAAGATCTCAAATTCATTGCATATGGTAAACTTCTCCAACTTTCTTCCCTTTTGTTCGTTGGAACCTACCACTTTGACTAAGTTTTGTTTATCTGCTTAAACTACTCCTTTTATGGCTCAGTGTCTTTTTGTTTGATAATGCATTTATCTCATGGGCATTTCTCTGTGTTAAAGGTGCCACTTTAATACAAATTGCAGCAAATGTTGGAAGCAGCTAGAAAGCTACAGATCATAAAAGTTTGAACAGGACTTTGATGATTAACCTCTGCTTGACGTCTATGCACTAAGTACTAAGTCAGTGAGGAATGTGAAGAATCTTGACTTCACTAATCCAAATTACTTGCTATATGCTTTGCACTGGTCATATACTGTAATTACAATATTAAACAGGGGAAATATTGTTTTCAAATATGGCAGCACTTCAGATATTTACTTGGGGACTTCAGGTTGGGGGCTGTTTGTGTGACTTATCGAGAGTATTAATGGCCAGCTGAGGAAATTCACTACACAAGTTCTTTCATTTAACACTTTACACTAGTGAAATTAGAGATTGTAATATTTCACAATGAATGAACTATTGGAATGATATTATATAAGACTTACATTTATAATCAAATGGTTCATATGGAACAAAATTCAGGTGATTCCAATGAAAAAAAACAGAAGCATTTAATTTGACAATTGTTACTGATAATCACTCATTCATTTACACAGTAGCCAGAGTGCAATTCAAGATTGTGAATGTGAGCTGGTTAGTCACACACATGAAGCACCATAAACTCGTTTGGCCCTGTTTTACACAGTAAACTGCCTGAATTATCCATGTTCGACAGTTTACTTGCCCTCACCATGCATCCCAGTGAAGCAATTTTACATGCTGGCTGCTTCCTTTGATACTTGCAATCATTAAGTCTCCACTAATGGCATAATTTAGGATGTCTTAAAACGTATTCCTCTCCCTGCTGACTGAATTGATCTGTAATTGCCGTAGTTGCTCATCATTGGGATCGCATTCGTTCTCTCCAGTCCTCAACCCCAACACCTCGCATATTTATCTTATACTTAATGGAGCACTAACCATCACAAGCATCACTAATTTTACCTTAAAGATTTTAAGATCCACGCTTGTTATCTGGTCCAAGAATCTGCCGGTATTTATTTCCTTCTTATGATCTCCTTATTGCAAATACTTTATTAACCTCTATATATCATAGATTAATGAATTCCAGGAATTAAAATTTTACAGAAATGCTGTGGTGATGTTTGACTGTGTGTAAGAGTAGATTATTGATGAAGTTAGATAAGACTTTCTTTACCAGGATAGTTAGATTGCATTCAGATGATGGAGGTGATAAGCAAGATGAGGGAGATGAGAGCTTTCATGAGTGAATGAGGTCAAAGGAATGATCATCAGTGGGGTTGAGGGAAGTTATGTGAAGGGTGAAGTAGTGGTACAGAAAGATTTGACAACTGTAGGAATATAAGTATAGGTTGCAACCACTGACATTGAGTAGTCCCTCAGGTAAAGGTTATCATGTCAATGAGGAAATTAATGTACAACTGTATGGGATTCTGTACTATAAACAGTTTAACTGAGAGAGCTGAAAAAACTGAGGTATTTAAAGTAAGATAATACTGATTAAATGATATTGTCTTATCCATTTTATTTCTTGTATGAATTGACTGTTTATTAAAGTTCTTTTTTTTAATCTCTCTTTCTGCCCTCAGTAGAATTTCTTTGGCCAGTGGGTGGTAAATCTGTGGAATTCATTGCCACAGATGGCTGTGGAGGCCAAGTCATTGGGCATAGTTAAAGCAAAGGTTGATAGGCTCTTGGTCAGTCAGGACATCAAAGATTTTGGGGAGAAGATAGGCGAATGGATTGAGAGCGATAATCAATCAGCCGTGATCAAATGGTGGAGCAGACTTGCTGGGCTTAATGGTCTAATTCTGCTCCTATGTCTTATGGATTGTCTCCCTGCTTTTCACACATTTCTCCCAGCTTGCTCGATAAACTAATTTTCTCTACAATCTTGTTTTCTCAGGCTGAGAAGATTTTTTGTTTCATTTCATCAGGTCTGGGTGACTCTACTAAGGGCAGCATTTATTGCCAATCCCAAAATACTCCTGGAAGGTGATCTTGTGCTTCTTAAAGCACAACAGTCCTTCTGGTAAAGGTATACTGCAGGGTAGGTTAGTGATATCTTCCCAAATTAGAATAGTATGCAGCTTAGAGGGTGCTGTCAGAATACCCTTGACTTGTAACTGCAGTGCATTCTGAAGACGCAACACATGACATTGAGAATGAACATTCAGGTTGATAGGTAGGGTCATCAACACAAGAAATTCCGCAGATGCTGGAAATCTTGAGCCACACACACCTAATGCTGGAGGAACTCAGCAAGTCAGACAGCGTCTATGGAGGGGAATAAACAGTCAATGTTTCAGACATCAACCTGATGAAGAGTCTTGGCCCAAAATGTCAGCTGTCTATTCCCCTCCATAGATGCTTTCTGACCTGCTGAATGTGCTTTAAGAATGTATTTATTGTGATACAGCACAGAATAGGCCTTTCTGGCCCTTCGAGCTGTGTCACCCAACAATTCTCCGATTTAGTTCCAGGGCAATTTACAATGACCAATTAACCTATCAACTGGTACATCTTTGGACTGTGGGAGGAAGCCAGAGCACCTGGAGGAAACCCCCACAGACAAAGGGAGAACATAGAAGATCCTTACAGGCAGCGGCAAGAATTGAATCCAGGTTGCTGGGACTGTAAACCATTCTGCCAACTACTATGCCACCATGCCACCCATTCCTCCAGCATTTTGTGCATGTTGGTGGATAGGGTGCAAATTGAGATGGATGCTGTGTTCTACACAATGCTGAACTTCTTGATTGTTGTTGAAGCTGTTTTCATAAAGCATAATTCCATAAAGCTTCAGCATTCTGCTTGTAAGTGGTCCCAAAACCATCCCTATGAATCTTAAAAACAACTATGTCTGAGCTACGACTTTGATGGACAAAGTCCAGCGTACTTCTTGACCAGCATACATCTCCATTTCAGATCTTATGACAGAAGAAATGTCATGATGAAGCTGCTTATTGGGCCAGGGATAATGTCCTGTGACATTCCTATATTGATGTTTTATGACTGGACGAATTGACATGTAAAAACCATAACCATCTTTATGACTCCAGACAATGGAATATTTCCCCACTGATGCTCATTGATTTCAGTCTTACCAGTCTGTTTTTTCAATTTTTTGGTGTGGTCTATATCTTGTTTGTGTTTTGTGTGCTCATTCTGTGTGATAGACAGAAATGCATAGATACAAATCTAGAGCAATACACACAATATACTGGAGAAGCTCAGCAGATCAGGCAGCATCAATAGATGGGAATAAAGAGTTGATATTTCAGGCTGAGACCCTTCACCATCAATTAAATGCATCCTATTTTTCATCTGTAGGTCTATTTTTGACAAAGGTTTCCAATTAATTTTGCAGCTGGTTCTCTTCAAGCTTCAGAATCTACTTTCCCACTATTCAGTCCACCACAACAGTTATTATTAGCCTTGATTTTGACAGTGTCAATCCTAACACAATTTCCTGCCAAACTAACAGTGAGTTTCACAATGCTCACTGTCATAAATGAGAGGATTTCCAAGAGAATTATTGATCTGGAACCAGAGAGCAAAAATATCAGCCATTTCCAAAATTTTGTTCAGCCAGTTTGTACTGGCAAAGGCCTTTTCTGAAAGCGTAAATTATTCCCAATGTATATAAAAATTTGAAGTTGACAAAAGCCCATCTTTATTTTCTACTACTTTTCTCTCGATCGTATCTATCATTTCCTTTCTATAATATTTCTTTGTCTAATTTAATGAATTCTCCTTGTTTCCGTTATCATTCTTCATTTTCATTTGCTAGTCATTAAAAAATGTACTGATTAATCAGATAACCCATTGGTGCCCAATGCACTGGAATTAAGCTGTAATTTCAGGCGTTTGTAATGCAATGATTTTTTTTAAGTTGAGCAGTGGAGCAGAAAATGAATGCTGAGCAATGCAGCATGATACCTGCTCCAAAAAAAAACACTCCTCAAGTCCCAGGTAAGAGTAAGATTTTTAAAAATGGAATTTGTCTTGTCTTTAACCTGTGAAGCATTTAAAGAAGAATAGACACACAACTATGGAAGTCAGAAAGAAAGCATTTTCAGAATAAACAAAACTATCGAAAAAAATTGAGATGATGTTATACCAAAATACCATTATGTGGCAAGAAGATTTCATGTAATTTTATTTTACAGAACATTAACACTGCTTGCTCTAGCTTCCTCCAATCAAAGGAGAAGGAAGAACTCCTTTATGTGTCAATGCAAGGAGCATTCGTAATAAGGTGGATGAATTGAAAGTGCAGATTGTTATTAATGATTATGATATAGTTGGGATCACAGAGACATGGCTCCAGGGTGACCAGGGATGGGAGCTCAACGTTCAGGGATATTCAATATTCAGGAGGGATAGACACGAAGGAAGGGGAGGTGGGGTGGCGTTGCTGGTTAAAAAAGAGATTAACGCAATAGAAAGGAAGGACATAAGCCGGGAAGATGTGGAATCGATATGGGTAGAGCTGCGTAACACTAAGGGGCAGAAGACGCTGGTGGGAGTTGTGTACAGGCCACCTAACAGTAGTAGTGAGGTCGGAGATGGTATTAAACAGGAAATTAGAAATGTGTGCAATAAAGGAACAGCAGTTATAATGGGTGACTTCAATCTACATGTAGACTGGGTGAACCAAATTGGTAAAGGTGCTGAGGAAGAGGATTTCTTGGAATGTATGCGGGATGGTTTTTTGAACCAACATGTCGAGGAACCGACTAGAGAGCAGGCTATTCTGGACTGGGTTTTGAGCAATGAGGAAGGGTTAATTAGCGATCTTGTCGTGAGAGGCCCCTTGGGTAAGAGTGACCATAATATGGTGGAATTCTTCATTAACATGGAGAGTGACGTAGTTAATTCAGAAACAAAGGTTCTGAACTTAAAGAGGGGTAACTTTGAAGGTATGAGACATGAATTAGCTAAGATAGACTGGCAAATGACACTTCAAGGATTGACGGTGGATATGCAATGGCAGGCATTTAAAGGTTGCATGGATGAACTACAACAATTGTTCATCCCAGTTTGGCAAAAGAATAAATCAAGGAAGGTAGTGCACCCGTGGCTGACAAGAGAAATTAGGGATAGTATCAATTCCAAAGAAGTAGCATACAAATTAGCCAGAGAAAGTGGCTCACCTGAGGACTGGGAGAAATTCAGAGTTCAGCAGAGGAGGACAAAGGGCTTAATTAGGAAGGGGAAAAAAGATTATGAGAGAAAACTGGCAGAGAACATAAAAACGGACTGTAAAAGCTTTTATAGATATGTAAAAAGGAAAAGACTGATAAAGACAAATGTAGGTCCCCTGCAAACAGAAACAGGTGAATTGATTATGGGGAGCAAGGACATGGCAGACCAATTGAATAATTACTTTGGTTCTGTTTTCACTAAGGAGGACATAAATAATCTTCCAGAAATAGTAAGGGACAGAGGGTCCAGTGAGATGGAGGAACTGAGCGAAATACATGTTAGTAGGGAAGTGGTGTTAGGTAAATTGAAGGGATTGAAGGCAGATAAATCCCCAGGGCCAGATGGTCTGCATCCCAGAGTGCTTAAGGAAGTGGCCCAAGAAATAGTGGATGCATTAGTGATAATTTTTCAAAACTCGTTAGATTCTGGACTAGTTCCTGAGGATTGGAGGGTGGCTAATGTAACCCCACTTTTTAAAAAAGGAGGGAGAGAGAAACCGGGGAATTATAGGCCGGTTAGCCTAACGTCGGTGGTGGGGAAACTGCTGGAGTCAGTTATCAAGGATGTGATAACAGCACATTTGGAAAGCGGTGAAATGATCGGACAAAGTCAGCATGGATTTGTGAAAGGAAAATCATGTCTGACGAATCTCATAGAATTTTTTGAGGATGTAACTAGTAGAGTGGATAGGGGAGAACCAGTGGATGTGGTATATTTGGATTTTCAAAAGGCTTTTGACAAGGTCCCACATAGGAGATTAGTGTGCAAACTTAAAGCACACGGTATTGGGGGTAAGGTATTGGTGTGGGTGGAGAATTGGTTAGCAGACAGGAAGCAAAGAGTGGGAATAAACGGGACCTTTTCAGAATGGCAGGCGGTGACTAGTGGGGTACCGCAAGGCTCAGTGCTGGGACCCCAGTTGTTTACAATATATATTAATGACTTGGATGAGGGAATTAAATGCAGCATCTCCAAGTTTGCGGATGACACGAAGCTGGGTGGCAGTGTTAGCAGTGAGGAGGATGCTAAGAGGATGCAGGGTGACTTGGATAGGTTGGGTGAGTGGGCAAACTCATGGCAGATGCAATTTAATGTGGATAAATGTGAAGTTATCCACTTTGGTGGCAAAAATAGGAAAACAGATTATTATCTGAATGGTGGCCGATTAGGAAAAGGGGAGGTGCAACGAGACCTGGGTGTCATTATACACCAGTCATTGAAAGTGGGCATGCAGGTACAGCAGGCGGTGAAAAAGGCGAACGGTATGCTGGCATTTATAGCGAGAGGATTCAAGTACAGGAGCAGGGAGGTACTACTGCAGTTGTACAAGGCCTTGGTGAGACCACACCTGGAGTATTGTGTGCAGTTTTGGTCCCCTAATCTGAGGAAAGACATCTTTGCCATAGAGGGAGTACAAAGAAGGTTCACCAGATTGATTCCTGGGATGGCAGGTCTTTCATATGAAGAAAGACTGGATGAACTGGGCTTGTACTCGTTGGAATTTAGAAGATTGAGGGGGGATCTGATTGAAACGTATAAGATCCTAAAGGGATTGGACAGGCTAGATGCAGGAAGATTGTTCCCGATGTTGGGGAGGTCTAGAACGAGGGGTCACAGTTTGAGGATAGAGGGGAAGCCTTTTAGGACCGAGGTTAGGAAAAACTTCTTCACACAGAGAGTGGTGAATCTGTGGAATTCTCTGCCACAGCAAACTGTTGAGGCCAGTTCATTAGCTATGTTTAAAAGGAAGTTAGATATGGCCCTTGTGGCTACAGGGGTCAGGGGGTATGGAGGGAAGGCTGGGTTCTGAGTTGGATGATCAGCCATGATCATAATAAATGGCGGTGCAGGCTCGAAGGGCCGAATGGCCTACTCCTGCACCTATTTTCTATGTTTCTATGTTTCTATGTTTCTATGTTTCATCAGCTGTATGAGGCATATGGAATGGAAAAACAAAAAGCATGTTATGCCTAAAGTTTATTAGAGATATTATTCAGTATTAAACGGCAACAGATAGTACTGACTCTAATCAGGACCTGCTTCACTCTTCAAAGTATTCTCCATTGCCAAATGATAATACATTTGAAATGATTGATACCGACTCCCTTGTTTATGTAATATTAAACAATGATGCATAAATAACTAAAAGACATAGGCAGGATGATTTATGTGCCTAAAATTGTGAACTTTTCAATTGATGGTAATTAAGGTATCAAAAATGTCAGATTCCTGTAGTTAGAATATGTTATATTAATTTAATGTGAATGTTAGTTTGGATTAAATGAAGCCCGTTCTTTGTTCATTGAGGAGTGGAGAACGGTCATGTGAATGCTTCCCACGGCTTTCATTAATGCATCAATCTCAGGATGCCAGATAAAAGACTTGCAGTAATGCCAAAGTTTCTGAAAACTTAGACTTAGTGACTGTTAATTACAAGGTACCATTAATCTCATGATTTGCCTGCAGGTTTAATGTAATGTTATTTTATCATTAAACCCTGTTTAAATAGATTGGCCAGATATGATAAATATCTTGAAATTCACAAAAGCTAAAACAATACCTTGAGAAAAATTGGTAAATGTTAGAAATTTGAAATAATACAGGAAATGCTGGAAATACTCAGCAGGTTAGGCAGCATCTGTGGAGGAAGAAACAACTGATATTTTGTGCCAACGACCTTTCTGCAGAGCTGGAACAGTAGTAAACAAAAATGCTTCAAGTTGCACACTCAAGAGTAACACGCACAAAATGCTGGAGGGACTCAACAGGCTAAGCAGCATCTGTGGAGAGGAATAAACAGTTGCTCTTGCTGCCTGACCTGCTGAGTTCCTCCAGCACTTGGTGTGCGTTACTCTGCTTGAAGTTGCGGACAGGGAGAGGGGGGACGGAACAAAAGGAATGTCAGCATCAAGATCGAATGGATCACACAAGTGCTATATTAAGGAATTGATAAATTCCTGTTGTGTATGTAGCCAGTTTACACAACAATATCATTGATAAAAACGCTGGAGACGGGAGCTAAATCAACAGGGTTCTTTACTAACTAAAACTGAACTGAACACACGCGTACAGATCAATATGCGCCTAATAGCGCATGCTCAATACAATGTATTAGTACAACATAAAGTAGTCCTATATTATACAGTAGGTTAGATGGTACACTCCTCCCCTTTTATTTTAATAGAATATCAACAGTTTTTTACTGGGGGCACTACGCTAAACAAATATGTGTACCCTTAACATACTACACTTAAAAGTTGTTTACTTAGTAATTTAATAATATCAAATTATAATCAAGTAATGTAGTAATAATAATCATAATCATTATAACTCAAGTTTCCGGGGGGCGGGGGGGGTGTCTTCTCTGCCTCTCTGGGTAACATCTGCCCTGAAACATTTGCTTTGGGGAAATAGTCTCCACAGGTACATCAGTTGGGTTCTCAGCACTGATGACAGGCTTATCTGTGGATGAGGCTGATGTAGTCACATCAGGAGTGTTTGTTTCAATGTCCAGGGAGTCAGGGCAAGGTGTAGTTGTGTTTTTCCACCTGAGTATCCAGGATTTGGTCCACATGACGTCTCCATATGTTCTCTCCCACATCTGTGGTCTGTCTATGGCGGAAATTGTAGCCGGCTGCCACTTTTCAGTCCAGTAATCACATGCAAGAACTGACTGTCCCACACTGAAGCTCTGTGTTGGTTGGTAATTCAACACGTTGATTCAACAGTTCAACACGTTCAACAGTTGATTGGTAGACTCTGGTAATTCAAGTATTTGAACTGTCTGTTTTCCACATCATGCCGTACATCTGGTTTGAGGGGATCCATGTGGGACCTCAGGTGCCTGTTCAGAAACATCATCGCTGGAGTCTGATTAGTGGTTGCGTGTACTGCATTACGATAGACAAGGAGGAAGTTGTCTATCTTGTGTTACAGTGGTCGATTTTCGCTGTCCATTGCCTTTATGGCTTTCTTGAATGTCTGTACAAATCTTTCTGCCAAGCCATTTGTGGATGGATGATAAGGGGCAGATGTAAAGTGCTTGATTCCTTTGTTCTTCATAAAATTTTGGAATTCTTCAGAGACAAATTGTCGTCCATTGTCTGTGCAGATTTGTTCTGGTATGCCATTCCCGGCGAACATGGTCCTCAGAACTGTAATGGTCTTTTCTGATATGGTTGACTTCAATTTAATGACCTCTGGCCACTTGGAATGTGCATTGACGGCGATTTAAAAAGAAAAGAGTCCATGAATGGTCCAGCAAAGTCGTTGTGCACTTGTTGCCATGGTGATGAGGGCCACTCCCGTAGATGGAGGGGGGCTTGTGGTGGTGTGTTCTGGATCTTTTGACATCCAGAGCAGTTCTTGGTCAAGTTCTCAATCTGTTTATCGATTCCTGGCAACCACACATAGGCATGGGCAAGACTTTTCATTTTCACGATACCCAGGTGCCCCTCGTGCAGTTCCTCCAGCATTCTGGTGCCAGGCTTGGGAGGAATCACAACTCGTGAGCCATACATCAGTGTTCCCTGACACACTGACAACTGCTCCTTCCTCGCTGAGAAGGCTGGAAGCAGTGTGTTATCCCGCGCTAGCCATCCCTTTACTGTGATGTCACACACTTTTGACAACGTAGGGTCATTGCATGTTTCCCTTTCAATAAGGCTGTTTGTCACTGGTAATTGTTCAACTATTGTTGTGTGAAAGACCTCTGCTGAATCCATTTGCCTAGTTACCTCGGAAGTGGTCAGTGGTAAACGTGACAAACCAACTGCATTGCTGTGTTGCTTGGTACCCTTGTGTTTGATGTCGTATCTGTGACCTCCTAAGAAAAAGGACCATCTCTGTAGCCTTTGTGATGTCATCACTGGAACAGCTTTCCTTGGGTTGAAGATTGATACAAGAGGCTGAGGGTCAGTCAACAGAGTAAACTTTTGTCCGTACAGGTAGTGACTGAATTTCTTGACTCCCCACACGAGGCTTAGGGCCTCTCTGTCAATCTGTGTGTAGTTGCGTTCAGCTGAAGTTAGCGTTCTTGAGCAAAGGCTATTGGTCTTTTGGAGCCATCTGGAAACTTGTGCGATAACACAGCTCCTATCCCATGGGACGAGGCATCACAAGCTAGTCGGATAGGTAACGAGGGGTCAAAGTGCGTGAGGACCCCTTCTGAAGTTATGAGTCTTTTAGTTTCTTGAAACGCTTTCTCACAGCTCTCAGTCCACTTCAATTGTGTCCCTGTCTGTAATAGTGCATTTAGTGGGTGTAGGACTGTGGATCGGTTAGGCAAGAACTTGTGGTAGTAGTTCACTAGACCAAGATATGCTCTCAGCTGAGACACATTTTTAGGTGGTGGTGCCTTAAGCACTGCTTCTATCTTGTCTTGAGACATGTGTAAGCCATTCTTGTTGATCATATGCCCACAGTATGAGATTTCCTTTTTGAAAAACTCACATTTCTGTCGATTAGCTCTGAGCCCATATTCTCCTAACCTGGTGAGCACTTGTTTTAGGACACAGGAACGTAGAAAGATGTTCATTGTCATCCTTGCCGGTGGCAATGATGTCATCCAGGTAACACTGAGTCCCTGGAATCCCCTGTAGGACCTGGTCCATTGCTCTTTGCCAGATTGCAGGCACTGATGCTATCCCAAACACCAACTTTGTGTGTATTTATTGTCAGGTATTTCTTGGATACTTCCTTGATTTCCATTTGGAGGTAAGCCTAGGTCAAATCAATTATTATGAAATGTTCCCCTCCTGACACGGGAGCAAAAATGTCCTCAATACGGGGTAGAGGATACTGTACTGTGCGGAGAACTGGTTTAACAGTCACTTTAAAGTCACCACATATGTGCACCTTGCTTGATTTTCCTGGTTTTGTGCTGGAGGTTTTCTTCATTGTTGGAACAATAGATGTGGCCCATTCACTCCAATCCACCTTTGATAGTCATAGTCATACTTTATTGATCCCGGGGGAAATTGGTATTCGTTACAGTTGCACCATAAATAATAACTATTAATAGAAATAGTAATAGTCATAGAAATAATAAATAGTAATAGAATAATAATAGAAAATAGTAATAAATAGTTAAATAGTAATATGTAAATTATGCCAGTAAGTTATGAAATAAGTCCAGGACCAGCCTATCGGCTCAGGGTGTCTGACCCTCCAAGGGAGGAGTTGTAAAGCTTGATGGCCACAGGCAGGAATGACTTCCTATGACGCTCTGTGCTGCATCTCGGACGAATGAGTCTCTGGCTGAATGTACTCCTGTGTCCACTCAGTACATTATGTAGTGGATGGGAGACATTGACCAAGATGGCATGCAACTTAGACAGCATCCTCTTTTCAGACACCACCGTGAAAGAGTCCAGTTCCATCCCCACAACGTCACTGGCCTTAGGAATGAGTTTGTTGATTCTGTTGGTGTCTGCTACCCTCAGCCTGCTGCCCCAGCACACAACAGCAAACATGATAGCACTGGCCACCACAGACTCGTTGAACATCCTCAGCATCGTCCGGCAGATGATAAAGGACCTCAGTCTCCTCAGGAAATAGAGATGGCTCTGACCCTTCTTGTAGACAGCCTCAGTGTTCTTAGACCAGTCCAGTTTATTGTCAATTCATATCCCCAGGTATTTGTAATCCTCCACCATGTCCACACTGACCCCCTGGATGGAAACAGGGGTCACTGGTACCTTAGCTCTCCTCAGGTCTACCACCAGCTCCTTAGTCTTTTTCACATTAAGCTGCAGATAATTCTGCTCACACCATGTGACAAAGTTTCCTACCGTAGCCCTGTACTCAACCTCATCTCCCTTGCTGATGCATCCAAGTATGGCAGAGTCATCCGAAAACTTCTGAAGATGACAAGACTCTGTGCAGTAGTTGAAGTCCGAGGTGTAAATGGTGAAGAGAAAGGGAGACAAGACAGTCCCCTGTGGAGCCCCAGTGCTGCTGATCACTCTGTTGGACACACAATGTTGCAAGCACACGTACTGTGGTCTGCCAGTCAGGTAATCAAGAATCCATGATACCAGGGAAGCATCCACCTGCATCGCTGTCAGCTTCTCCCCCAGCAGAGCAGGGCAGATGGTGTTGAATGCACAGGAGAAGTCAAAAAAACATGACCCTCACAGTGCTCGCTGGCTTGTCCAGGTGGGCGTAGACACAGTTCAGCAGGTAGACGATGGCATCCTCAACTCCTAGTCGGGGCTGGTAGGCGAACTGGAGGGGATCTAAGTGTGGCCTGACCATAGGCCGGAATAGCTCCAGAACAAGTCTCTCCAGGGTCTTCATGATGTGGGAGGATAGGACCCCAGTCTGCTCCAGATTTTTCAGCTCTGCCTCTACTGTTGGATGGATTGCATATGGGACTGGTCTGGCTTTGGAAAATTTTGGACATGCATTTTCCTCGATCTCAATCTTTGCATTCTTGCCCTGAAGTGTTCCTATTCCTTTCATGAACACTTCTTCAGAGTCAGCAAGTACTTGTGACAGTCTCTCAGATGTAGCTTTGCTGCCCTCCTTTGCTGATACATCTAGTGCCTTGATGGTGTGCCAATCCAACTGGATTTTCCTGAACCATTCATGTCCCAACAACGGTGGTCCTCCATTTTTCAATACATATAGGTTCAGTTGCTGTGTTTTGTCTCCGTAGGTCACTGTCACTTTAATTTTACCTTTGGGATGCACTTTCTGTCCTGTGTAAGTTTTTAGCAGTAGTTTAGTTCGTTTCAGAGGTATGTGAGAAAACAGTCGATTGTAGTCGTGTACAGAGATTACTGTTAAAGCTGAGCCTGTGTCCAACTCCATTTTCAGTCTCAGGCCTGCCAGTTGTGGAGTGTTACGTGACCACTGTTTCATACTGTGGGTGTCACTTTAAAAATGCTTGGATGAGGCGGGACTATGACATCAGTATAACAAGCTGCGACAGACTGCTGGGACCTTCCGAAGAATAAGAGGAAGGAGAGAGAAAGAGTGGCAGCAGTTTGCTGGAAAATGGGTAAAGTCTGATACTTTCCCATGCCCAAAGGATTGGGTTGTTCAATGGCATGCCATGCACATTGAATGTGTGACTGTCTCTTCGGATGGTCCATATGTGGATTTTGTTGGAGTATCCTGTGGAACCACTTTTGTTAACCCTTACCTGGATTCGGGTGTGTTCTGTGGTTACCACTTGGAAGAAGGGATATTCCGTGACTGTCACCTTGTGATATTCTACATGAATTTAGGAACGACTCGACGGGTAAGATCTTCGGCGACTTTTACCTCGTTTACCCAGTGTGAAATCTGTGGAATTCTTCGTAATTGCCTTCTCTCTACATTTTAACGTGGATTTACAAATCTCTCTCATCATTTATTCTGTAGATTACTGGATCTTTTCTACTTTGCCATCTGAATCTTAAGACTTTAAGAACTGTTCCTAAGCTTGATTGTTTGGGAGACACACACACACACATAACACTGTCAACTTCTGTTTACTTCGTTTAATTTTCTATATTTTGTGTAGATACTAATAAAGTTAGTGCTTTTAACATTGAAACATGGCTCAATTTGTGATCTATTGCTGCTGGTATGTAACAGGAGTGATCCATGTTACTCTTCGATCATCTGTGTCTTTCACGCTATGAAACTGCAGACAAGACAATTCACTTTTGTCTGAGTAGTTTTCATCAGCAATTGTTTTCTTTCATTTTGTGCACATTGTTGTATTTTCCTTTCTGGGATTTCTTGTTTCTCTATATTTTGTCCCTTTTCTGCTGTTTACTAGCTTTGCATACTCTGCCAGTGTGGCCCTGTTTGCCACAGCTTCTGCATTCTTTATCTTTAAACCGACAATCATCAGGGTCATGTGACCTGTTCCCGCAACGGTAACATTTCTTTCCTTCATTTATGTTCAGTGACAGTTTATTTGTGGCATATTCCAGAGATTTTTGTTGTATCTCGGAAGCACCTCGTGCGGCTATTTCTAATGATATTGACGGCAGAATCAACAGAGCAGAAAGCTCAAGAAGGGATCGTACAGTATGGCCAAGTGAAATAGGAATTGATATGGGAGGTGAGGGGAGTAATGAATTAAAATTATTATATATGAATGCACGGAGTATAAGAAATAAAGTAGAGGAGCTGAGGCACAGCTGGAAATTGGTAAGTATGATGTTGTGGGAATAACAGAGACATGGCTTCAAGTGGACAGGGCCTGGGAAATGAATACTCAAGGGTATACGTCCTATCGAAAGGACAGACTGATGGGCAGAGGGGTTGAGGTGGCTCTGTTGGTGAGGAATGATATTCAGTCCCTTGTGAGGGGGGGACATAGAATCAGGAGACGTAGAGTCAGTATGGATAGACCGAGAAATTCTAAGGGTAGAAAGACCCTAATGGGAGTTATCTACAGGCCCCCAAACAGTAGTCTGGATGTAGGGTGTAAGTTGAATCAAGAATTAAAATTGCCATGTCGCAAAGGTAATGCTACAGTTGTTAAGGGGGTTTCAACATGCAGGTAGACTGGAGGAATCAGGTTGGTACTGGACCCCAAGAAAGGGAGTTTGTGGAGTCCCTCTGAGATGGATTCTTAGAACAGCTTGTACTGGAGCCCACCAGAGAGAACGCAATTCTAGATTTAGTGTTGTGCAATGAACCGGATTTGATCAGGGACCTCGAGGTAAAGGAGCCATTAGGAGGTAGTGACCATAATATGATAAGTTTTAATCTACAATTTGAGAGGGAGAAGGGAAACTCGGAAGTGTCAGTATTACAGTTGAACAAAGGGAACTATGGTGCTATGAGGGAGGAGCTGGCCAAAGTTCAATGGAACAATATCCTAGCAGGGATGGCAAGTGTTTCTAGGAATAATGCAGAAGGTGCAGGATCAGTTCATTCCAAAGAGGAAGAAAGATCCTAAGGAGAGTAAGGGGAGGCCATGGCTGACAAGGGAATGTACAGTAATGGAGAGTATAAAAATAAAAGAGAAGAAGTATAACATTGCAAAGACGAGTGGGAAGCCGGAGGATTGGGAAACTTTTAAAGAGCAACAGAAGGTAACTAAAAAGGCAATACGTGGAGAAAAAATGAGGTACGAAGGTAAACTAGCCAAGAATATAAAGGAGGATAGTACAAGCTTCTTTAGGTATGTGAAAAGGAAAAAAATAGTTAAGACCAAAATTAGGCCGTTGAAGACAGAAGCGGGTGAATTTATTATGGGGAACAAGGAAATGGCAGATGAGTTGAATAAGTACTTTGGATCTGTCTTCACTAGGGAAGACACAAACAATCTCCCAGATGTAATAGTGGCCAAAGGACCTAGGGTAATGGATGAATTGAAGGAAATTTATATTAGGCAGGAAATAGTATTGGATAGGCTGTTGGGTCTGAAGGCTGATAAGTCCCCGGGACCTGATGGTCTGCATCCCAGGGTACTTAAGGAGGTGGCTTTAGAAATCGTGGACTCATTGGTAATCATTTTCCAATGTTCTATAGATTCAGGATCAGTTCCTGTGGATTGGAGGGTGGCTAATGTTGTCCCTCTCTTCAAGAAGGGAGAAAGAGAGAAAACAGGGAATTATAGACCGGTTAGCCTGACGTCGGTGGTGGGAAAGATGCTGGAGTCAATTATAAAGGATGAAATTACAACATACCTGGATAGTAGTAACAGGATTGGTCCAAGTCAGCATGGATTTACGAAGGGGAAATCGTGCTTGACTAATCTTCTGGAATTTTTTGAGGATGTAACTGTGAAAATGGACAAGGGAGAGCCAGTGGATGTAGTGTACCTGGACTTTCAGGAAGCCTTTTATAAAGTCCCACATAGGAGATTAGTGGGCAAAATTAGGGCACATGGTATTGGGGGCAGAGTACTGACATGGATTAAAAATTGGCTGGCTGACAGAAAACAAAGAGTAGCGATTAACGGGTCCCTTTCGGAATGGCAGGTGGTGACCAGTGGGGTACCGCAGGGTTCAGTGCTGGGACCGCAGCTGTTTACAATATATATATTAATGATTTAGATGAGGGAATTAAAAGTAACATTAGCAAATTTGCCAATGACACAAAGCTGGATGGCAGTGTGAAATGTGAGGAGGATGTTATGAGAATGCAGGGTGACTTGGACAGGCTGGGTGAGTGGGCAGATGCGTGGCAGATGCTGTTTAATGTGGATAAATGTGAGGTTATCCACTTTGGTGGTAAGAACGGGAAGGCAGATTATTAGCTAAATGGAGTCAAGTTAGGAAAAGGGGAAGCACAACGAGATCTAGGTGTTCTTGTACATCAATCACTGAAAGCAAGCATGCAAGTACAGCAGGCAGTGAAGAAAGCTAATGGCATGCTGGCCTTCATAACAAGGGGAATTGAGTATAAGAGCAAAGAGGTCCTTCTGCAGCTGTACAGGGCCCTGGTGAGATCACACCTGGAGTACTGTGTGCAGTTTTGGTCTCCAAATTTGAGGAAGGACATTCTTGCTATTGAGGGAGTGCAGCGTAGGTTCACAAGGTTAATTCCCGGGATGGCGGGACTGTCATATGTCGAAAGATTGGAGCGACTGGGCTTGTATACTCTGGAATTTAGAAGGCTGAGAGGGGATCTTATTGAAACATATAAGATTATTAAGGGATTGGACACGCTACAGGCAGGAAACATGTTCCTGCTGATGGGTGAGTCCAGAAGCAGAGGCCACAGTTTAAGAATTAAGGGTAGGCCATTTAGAACGGAGTTGAGGAAAAACTTTTTCACCCAGAGAGTGGTGGATATATGGAATGCTCTGGCCCAGAAGGCTGTGGAGGCCAAGTCTCTGGATGCTTTCAAAAAAGAGACGGATAGAGCTCTTAAAGATAGCAGAATCCAAGGTTATGGGGAAAAGGCAGGAACTGGATACTGATAGTGGATGATCAGCCATGATCACAGTGAATGGCAGTGCTGGCTCGAAGGGCCAAATGGCCTACTCCTGCACCTATTGTCTATTGTCTGTTGAGATGTTTAGCACTTTCTCGTACGTAAGGTCTTTTTCACACAGGCACTTCTTCTGTGTGGTTTCACAGTTCATGCCACACACTAATCTGTCCCTCAATGCGTCTGATAGACCAGCTCCAAATTGACAATGTTCTGATAATTTGTGCAACTCAGCACAACATTCAGAAATGCTTTCATTTATGCTCTGATTCCATTTATGAAATTTAAATCTTTCAGCAATGACCAGTGGTTTGGGGTTTAAATGCTGTTGGAGAATGTCTACTATTTGCTTGAATGTTTTGTCAGTTGGCTTTTCAGGGGTTAACAAGTTCCATAGCAGGCCTTATGTTTTTACACCCATTACACTAAGTAAGATGCTGGCTTTCTTCATTAATATTGTTAGCATCACAATATAACTATTCTTTCAATATAAGTTGTCTGGTCTTCAATGCCACTAACAAATGCTGTAATGGTTCCAATTAATGCCATCCTTGTTACGTTAATTCATTCTTGTTATGTTAATTTAGCCTAGGTCCCTTGTTAATTTAGCCTGGGTCCCTTGTTAATTTAGCCCGGGTCCCTTGTTTTCATTTTGACTCATGTGACCTTTTTTTTGCTGGCATCACATGCGTATTCTGGCTAGATGTCTGTGTCACTCCCTTTTTTTAAAATCTCCCTTCTGGAGCAGGCAGACCATCAGCCTGAGGTCAGCACCGGCTGTGATCTCGGCTGGACATGTTGTGGCTCTGACTGTGTCTCCTGTTTCCTCCTTCTCTGGCTCCTTGGCTTGTACCTTGCTGTCTTATTCCGAGTGTCGTTATCACTTATAACGCATTGTTCCAATACGATGTAGGTTCATTAACCTCGTCGCCAATTTGTTGTGTATGTGGCTGGTCTACACAACAGTATCATTAAGAAAAACCCTGGAGACGGGAGCTAAATCAACAGGGTTCTTTACTAACTAAACTGAACTGAACACACATATATATATAGATCCATACGCGCCTAATAGTGCATGCTCAATACGATGTATTAGTACAACATAACGTGGTCCTATATTATACCGTAGGTTATATGGTACAATTCCTGTTAATCAAAGCAAATCCACCTGGAGGAGAATGAGTACAGGGAGATAAATAAGAGTAGTAGAAAAAAAGAAACAAAATATACTAATTTTGAGATGCTGAACATATTTATTGTGGAAATCTGAAATGCAGAGTTGTAAAAATAGCTGATTAGGTAGCACCTAATGGGAAAGAAAGCAGATGAACCAGATAGGAAATGCTGGCTCTTTGTGTCATTTGAACAAAATAGTGATCCTGAAACCTGCATCATGAGTAAAACGAAAGATAATTTTACATTCAGCTTCACTGGAATACTCTAGCAGGGCAAATACGAAGAGGTTAGGCTGGACAAATACAAGTGACAGGTAGTTGGAAGCTCAGAGCTGCTGAATGTAGGTTACATCAAACTCCAATTTTCCAGCATTTTCTGTTAATATCTTGAACTGGTAATTTTTGCAAGTTGCTCCACATGTAGTTTACATTAATATTTTCAAAAGCTGATACAGGTCTCGGCCTGAAACGTCGACTGCACCTCTTCCTATAGATGCTGCTTGGCCTGCTGCGTTTGGGGAATTTGGGGAATCCTGTCTGAAGACTCCCAAGTCCTTTTGCACTCTGTTACCTGAACTTCCTCTTCATTTAGAAGAAAGTCTACACCTTCATTTCTTCCACCGAAGTGCTTGAACATACACTTCCCAACACTACATCCCATCTACCACTTTTTTGTTCGTTCTCCTCATCTGTCTAGGTCCTTCTGTAAACTCCCTGCTTCCTCAACACTACCGTTCGCTCCTCCTATCTTCATATCATCTGCAATCTTGGCCACAAGGACAAGTGGCAGAGGAAAGAGACTGTCAACCTAAATCAGGGCTGTGAGGGGAGAGACAAGATGACCAGTATAAAGAGGACAAGAGGAACAGCAGAAAAGGATTCCAATCCAATAGGCTGTTGATTAGTTAGAATGCTAAGGGTTACAGGGAGAAGGCAGGAGTATGGGGTTGAGAGAGAAAATAAATCGGCCATGGTCAAATATTAGAGCAGAGTCAGTGGGATAAATGGTCTAATCCTATGTCTTATGGTCTCTGGAGCTGCCGTTTTATTGATGTTGTTGCTGCTTGTGTTGCTCTGCTGAACATTGTGGGCAGGTCATGTTGCTCCCGGAATGTGCGGCGACACTTATAACCATATAACAATTACAGCACAGAAACAAGCCATCTCGGCCCTTCTAGTCCGTGCCGAACGCTTACTCTCACCTAGTCTCACCGACCTGCACTCAGCCCATATATTCCTTTCCTGTCCATATATCTATCCAATTTAACTTCATTTCCTTTTTAAATCTTTTTATTGAATAAGTATACAAAAATGGTAAGCCATATAAACATTAATACAATGTTAAAGTATAATAAAATTCCAAAAGGTATCAATACCAAAAAAAAATACTACAATGTAATTTAAATATAAGAAACCAAGATAACATAATAGTATACTAAACTTTATATATATCAATGGAAAAAAAGAAAAAAAAACCCCAAAAAAAACCCACCGTGCAACTAACTAAAAGCAAGGCAAAGCAATGGGCTAACTTGAAACCAAACAGAGTTAAACTTAAAATCACGTCCTCAATCCCGACCTCCATTAAAAACAGTGAAAAAAAAACAAGAAGGGTAAATATTACATTAAATGAAAATATCGAATAAAAGGTCCCCAAATCTGTTCAAATTTAAATGAAGAATCATAAAGGTTACTTCTAATTTTCTCCAAATTCAAACATAAAATCGTCTGAGAAAACCAAAAAAAGGTAGTTGGAGCATTAAGCTCTTTCCAATGTTGTAAAATACATCTTTTCGCCATTAAAGTAAGAAATGCGATCATTCTACGGGCTGAAGGGGAAAGATTACTAGAAATTTTAGGTAGTCCAAAGATAGCAGTAATAGGGTGAGGAGAGATATCTATATTTAATACCTTAGAAATAATATTAAAAATATCTCTCCAAAAAGTTTCCAAAGTAGGGCAAGACCAAAACATATGAGTTAAAGAGGCTATCTGCCCCGAACATCTATCACAGAAAGGATTAATATGCGAGTAAAAACGCGCTAACTTATCTTTGGACATATGTGCTCTATGAACCACTTTAAATTGAATTAGGGAATGTTTAGCACAATTTAACTTCAAATGACAATATTGAACCTGCCTCAACCACTTCTGCTGGAAGCTCGTTCCACGCAGCTACCACTCTCTGAGTAAAGAAGTTCCCCCTCATGTTACCCCTAAACTTTTGCCCTTTAACTCTCAACTCATGTCCTCTTGTTTGAATCTCCCCCACTCTCAATGGAAAAAAGCCTATCCGCGTCAACTTTCGAGCCGCCCCCAGCAGATCCTTGGGTTGTGTTGGCTGTTAAAACAAACGACGCAGTTCACTGTTTGTTTCGGTGCACATCTGATAAATAAATGAACCTGAGTCTGGATTATGGTTAACTGGTGGTCTGAGGTGAGGTACAAGATGCCAAGCAGGTAGTGCCAGGTCGGGAGGAGAGTGGGAGTGGGGTTGGAAGCCTATTGCAGGTAAGTGATGAATGGAGGCAGAAAGGATACACCTGTCAGAGTACAATAAGCAGGAGAAGCATTGTGACCGGTGATGGATTTCAGTAAGTAAAGGTGAGAATGAGAATCATTGGGGTGGAGGTGAACAACAGTTGGAACTATACGGGGAGGTGGGTGAGAAGGAAACTTGAGTTGATGTGGGTGGATGGAGTCAAGAAGGGGAAGAAGACAAAGATGGGTGAAGGGGGAGACTGACGGTTGAGGAAGCAAACCTGGAAGGACTGGAGGATCAGCTGGAGGGGAAGAGGGATAAAAAGGTTGGGAGGAAGGGTGAAAAAGAAAGGACGGTTAACTAAAATAGGAAATCTCAATATCCATGCTATTGGGTGTCAGACTACCCAGTGGAATATAAAGGTAATGCTCCTCCTGGCAGTAGAAAATGCCAAAGTATCAGATTCTGTTGCTACCTCCACCTTTCACCTTCCAGCCCTTGCAACTATCTCTACCTTTCCTCCCCATTCGATTACATCTCCCAATGGACACTTCCTCACCTGGAGCTACCTATCACTTTCCAACTCTTGCCCCACTCCTCCCATCAACTCTTTATACTTGTTGTCCGTCCTCTGCTGTCAGCCCAGATGAACGGGCTTGACTCAAAAGATCAGCTACTCATTTCCTTGGCAGATGCCGCTTGACCTGCTGAGATCCTCCAGCATGTTGTCTGCTCCAGATTCCATCATTCCATTCTCTCATGTCTCCTGGCTGATCGAGATTGTTTATTTGAGACCAACAGTTCAACACAATCTGCTCCTTGGCTCTAATTTTCTTTTTTCACTCTTTTTCTGGCACATTCGTTTCATTTCAGGGTGTAGTAGATTCATCACATGCTCTATAGCATGACATGGAGCTAAGTCCATTAATGTTCATGAAATAATTGACAGACCTCCTTTTCAACTGCTCATTAGATCCAGTTCACTAACTTCCATTCACAAATACATTGATTAATGGGCATCTTTCTTTTTTGGAGGTGTGTTAGGAATTTTGATTTGGCGGTACATTGGTGTAGTGCTTAGCACAACACTTTACATTGCTGGTGATAACCAGTCAGGGTTATATTCCCAGGATTGTCTGAAAGCAGCTTGCATATTCTCCCCGGGTCTGTGTGGGTTTCCTCCGGATGCTCTGGTTTCCTCCTACATTCCAAAGCCGTATGGTTAGGGTTAGGGGCTGCAGGTTGTGAGCACGCTATGTTGGTGCTGCAAGTGTTACAACACTTGCGAGCTGCACAATTTTCAGACTGTGGTGGGCGCTGGTGCATTTTACTGTAGGTTATGATGTTTCGATATTCATGTAAGAAATACGGCCAATCTCAATCTGAATTAATTGCATTGCATTCAAAGAGGGTTAACATATATGAATTATACTATTCAAGCTGCTTGCCAAATATGTGTGAAATATTCTGCTTCTGCCAAGTTTCAGTGATGCTGGATCTTTGCCCATTGTTTGCACCAGCCCGTATCTGAGTTGTTATCGCAAAAGAGGTAGTGTTATGATTTTCACCTGAGCATGAAAAAAAGGCTTAGGTAATCAATTGAAACTTCTATTACTGAAGCTTCTGTCCTGGTTAGATCTGCTACCCTTCAGTCTACTCAAGCTGTCTCAGTGACAGTGTTGTTGTTGTCTACAAGTACAATGAAAATCAAGAAAGTGCAAGATGTTAGAAAGCCTAAGTGTCATCATAAAGAAGACATGATGGAGTCTTAGAAGTTTGCATAGCATGTCACCAAAATTTTGAGAAACTTCTATAGATGCACAGTAAAATGTGTCCTAACTGGTTGCATCATGGTCTGTTATGGAAACACCATGCAAGGAATGGAAAAGACTACATAAAGAGATGGATCACAGGCACTATCCAGTACATTTACATGGACCGATGACGCAAAACAGCAGCATCCATCGTCAAAGATACTCAGCAACCAGGCCATGCTCTCTTCTCACTACTACCATCAGGTAGAAGGCACAGAAGTCTTGGGTCTCACACCACCAGGTTCAGAAACAGTTGTTACTCTACAACCATCAGGCTCCTGAAGTGGCGTGGATAATTTCACTCACAACTACTTTGAACTGATTCTACAACTCTTTACAACTAGGGTTCTCAGTATTAGTTATGTTTACACAGGTCGTCTTCTTTTGCACATTGAAGTTTGTCAGTCTTTGTTTACGTACAGTTTAATAAAACTATATTTCCTTTTCCCCTGTAAATTCATTTAAGTAAATGTATCTCAAGAAAATGAATTACTTCCCCCTCTAGTGATTTTCATTCTCATCTTTACTTACTGAAATCCATCACCGGTCGCCATGCTTCTCCTGCTTATTGTACTCTGACAGGTGTATCCTTTCTGCCTCCATTCATCACTTACCTGCAATAGGCTTCCAACCCCACTCCCACTCACCTCCCCACCTGGCACTACCTGCTTGGCATCTTGTACCTCACCTCAGACCACCAGTTAACCATAATCCAGACTCAGGTTCATTTATTTATCAGATGTGCACCGAAACAAACAGTGAACTGCGTCGTTTGTTTTAACAACCAACACAACCTAAGGATGTGCTGGGGGGCGGCTTGCAAGTGTCGCCGCACATTCCGGCAGCAACATGACCTGCCCATAATGTTCAGCAGAGCAACACAAGCAACAACAACATCGATAAAACAGCAGCTCCAGAGACCGTAAGACATAGGATAGACCATTTAGCCCACTGAGTCTGCTCTAATATTTGATCATGGCTGATTTATTTTCTCTCGCAACCCCATTCTCCTGCCTTCTCCCTGTAACCTTTAGCATTCTTACTAATCAAGAGCCTATTGGATTGGAATCCTTTTCTGCCACTCCTCTTCTCCTGTTTATACTGCTCATCTTGCCTCTCCACTCACAGTCCTGATTTAGGTTGCCAGTCTCTTTCCGCCGCCACTTGGCTTTCTGATGCAAAGATAGGTGGAGGGGCAGATAGGGTTAAAGAAATAGGGAACATAAAATAATCTGCAGACGCTGTGATCAAAGCAACACTTTCAGTACGCTGGATGAACCCAGCAGGTCGGGCAGCATCAGTCAGAAACGATGAGTCAACGTTTCGGGCCAGAAACCTTCGTCAGGACTGAAGAATGAAAGACGGGGAAGGATTTGAAGAATGCTTGTAGCTTCAGTTGAAAGACAAAGGGGTGGGGGAGGGGAAGCATTGACGTCATAGCCCTGAAAACAATGGGTAGTAGAAGAAGGAGGCAGAACCATGAGGGAGCTGGGGGAGGGGGTACAGTGAAATAGGGATAGGTGAAGGGAGGGGGAGGGAATTATCGGAAGTTGGAGAATTCTATGTTCATACCAAGGGGCTGGAGACTACCTAGACGGTATATGAGGTGTTGCTCTTCCAACCTGCGTTTAGCATTCTTTTAGCATTCTTCAAATCCTTCCTCATCTTTCATTCTTCAGTCCGGACGAAGGGTTCCGGCCCGAATCATCGACTCATTGTTTCTAACTGATGCTGCCTGACCTGCTGAGTTCATCCAGCGTACTGAAAGTGTTGCTAAAGAAATAGGGAGTCTGCGGAAAAACTTAGATTAGGAGAATGGATAAGGAAGTAGCAGATGGAATATAGTGCAGAGAAGTATATGTTCATGCACTTTAGTAGAAGAAATAAAGGCATAGACTATTTTCTAAACTGAGGGAAAGTTCAGACAGAGATACAAAGGGGAGATCACTGGAGAGCTCTGTCTCTGCCACATATGTTCTCAAAATGAAGCTTTTCATTCCAAAACAACTGTGATATCCTCCTCCTTCAAAGAAAAGGCTTCTCTTCCTCCACCATTAATGCTGCCCTCACCCGCATGCGGTTGATTTCGCACACACCAGCCCTCACCCCATCCTCCTGCCGCCACACCAGAGATAACGTTCCTCTTGTCTTCACCTACCACCTCACTAGCCTCCACCTGCAGCACATAATACTCTGTAACTTCACCCATCTCCAACTGGATCCCACCATCAAGCACATCATTCCCTCCCCATTAATTTCTGTTTTCTGCAGAGATTGCTCCCTATGCAATTCCCATGTTCACTCATCCCTCCCCACTTATCTCCCTCCTGGTATCTCTCCTTGCAAACGGAGCAAGTGCCACACCTGCCCCTGCACCTTCCTCCCTCACTACCGCTCAGGGCCCCAAACAGTCCTTCCAGGTGAGGCGACATTTCACCTGTGAGTCTGTTGAGGTCATCTACTGCATCTGGTGCTCCCAGTGTGTCCTCCTGTATGTCGGTGAGACCCGACGTAGATTGGGAGACCACTTCACTGAGCACCTTTGTTCCGTCAGCCACAAAAAGTGGGATCTCCTGGTGGCCATCCATTTCAATACTGCTTCCCAATCCCATTCCGACATGTCAGTCTTTGGCATCTGCTACTGCCACGATTAGGCTACACTCAGGCTGGAGGAGCAACACCTTATATTCAACCTAAGTAGCATCCAATCTGATAGCAGGAACATTGATTTCTCAAATTTCTGGTAATTGCATCTTCCCAGTCTCCTTCACCATTCCCCATTCCTTCTTCCCTTTCTCACCTTATCTCCTTACCTGGCCATCACCACTCTTAGGAAGGTGCTCCTTCCCCTTTCCTTTCTTCCATGGTTTCTGTCTCCTCCTATCAGATTCGCTCACCTCCAGCCCTTTATCTCTTTCACCAATCCGCTTCTCAGCTCTTTACTTCTGCCCCTCCCCCTCTCCTGGTTTCACCAATCACCTGCCACGTTCTTCTTCCTCCCCTCCTCTTACCTTCTTAATCTGACTTCTCCCTTCCTTTCCAGTCCTGCCAAAGGGTCTCAGCCCAAAAGATCAAATGTTGACTCTTTTCCATAGATGCTGCCGGGCATGCTGAGTTCCTCCAGCATTTTGTGTGTGTTGCTTCAGAGATGCAAAGGATTCCCCAAAGGTTAACCTGCAGGTTGAGTTGATGGTGAGGAAGGCAAATGCAATGTTAGCCTTCATTTTAAGTGCACTAGAATATAAAAGCAAGGATGTATGCCAAGGCTTTATAAGGCAATGGCCAGACAGCACTTGGAGTTTTGTGAGCAGTTTGCGCCCCTTATCTAAGAAAAGAGTTTCTGACATTGGAGAGGGTGCACAATAGGTCCACAGAAAAAGTCCACAAAAATTAGTCTGGAAATGAAAGGTTAGTGTATGAGGAGAATTTAATGGTTCTAGGCCTGTACTTGCTGGAGTTTAGAAAAATGAAAGGGATCTTATTGAAACCTATTGATATTGAAATGCCTAGATAGTGTGGATGTGGAGATGTTTCCTGCAGTGGGTGAGCCTAGCACCAGAGAGCACAGCCTCAGAGTAGAGAGACATCCATTTAGAACAGAAATGAAGAGGAATTGCTTTAGCCAGAGCGATAATGAATAAGTAGAATTCATTACCACAGATGGTGGTGCAGGTCAAGTCATTAGTTATGTTTAAGCAGAGTTTAATAGAAACATAGAAACCCCACAGCACAATACAGGCCCTTCGGCCCAGAAAGCTGTGCTGATCATGTCCTTACCTTAGAAATTACCTAGGGTTACCCATAGCCCTCTATTTTTCTGAGCTCCTTATACCTGTCCAGGAGTCTCTTAAAAGACCCTATTGTATCCGCCTCCACCACCGTCGCCGGCAGCCCATTCCACGCACTCACCACTCTCTGCGTAAAAATCTTAAGCCTGACATCTCCTCTGTACTTACTTCCAAGCACCTTAAACCTGTGCCCTCTCATGCTAGCCATTTCAGCCCTGGGAAAAAGCCTCTGACTATCCACAGGATCAATGGCTCTCATCATCTTATACACCTCTATCAGGTCACCTCGGTCGCTCCAAGGGAAAAAGGCCAAGCTCACTCAGCCTATTATATAGCTTCTTGATTAGTCAGCATGTCAAAGGCTATAGAGAGAAGGCGGGAGAACGGGTTTGAGAGGGATAAGAAATCAACTATGATGGAATGATTGAGCAGATTCTATGGGCTGGGTGGCCTAGTTCTACTCCTATATGTTATGATCTCCCACAGACACCGTCCGAGCTGCTGAGTTCCTCCAGCACGTTGCTTGTCACTGCAAGTAAGGGAGGTATGTCAGGCAAATGGGGAACATTAGGGGGAAGGGACCTAGTGGAGGAGTGTGTAGGTGATGGGCAGATGGGGTATGTGGGACAGGAGAAAGAAACTATGTGATACAGGACTCGGGTCAGTGGGTTAGAAAAGAAGGGTATGTATTAGAGAATGTGGGTAGATCAGAAGAAAGGAGAGATTTATTGGCGAGAGCAGATTACCTGAAACTGGAGAATTCAATGCTGATTCCATTGAGTTGTCAACTTACCAGGTGGAAGATGTGGTGCTATTCTTCTAGTTGGCTTTGAAGAAGGCCAGGAACAGACATTTTCCTCCACAATGCTTCCTCACTCATGGAGTTCCTGAGGATTCACCTCACATTAATATGACCTGCCACACCCACATATCCTACTGCAAATCTTGTTTCATAGATTTGATATTCTTCCAGCAATTTCACTGTAGTTACATTGATATATGCTCGTCAGAATCATTAAAATGTTGTTGGCTTTGGGAGCTTGCTGTATACAAATTGAGTCTGTGTTTCATCTAATAAAATCATGAATCAGTTTAGATACACTGCGGTGGGACCAATAACAGGAGTTAGGTTTTCTAAATGTGGAAGTTACGGTAGTATGGAGTCTATACTGCAGAGCACAGGACATTCCCAGTTCAATTCATCTGGATACAGGGGCTGGATCAGAATCCAAGGATTCAAAGAATCAAAACACATTTATTATAAAAGAATGTATAAATTATTCACTTTGAAATTTGTCTGCTTATAGGCAGCCACAAAGCAAGAAACTCGAATAACCCAATTAAAAAATTAAAAAAAAGCAAAAACCACTGTGCAGGGAAAAAGAGAGAAAGATAAACACATTGTGCAAATGATAGAAGCCGGCCAACAGCATTCCAAACCAGACTGAGTCCTGTATCTGCTCCCAGAGCAGCTGGAGTAGGCCCAAAGCCAAGCCTCGGGCCCTAGTTTTCACACCAGTGGGGCAGAAACACACGACAGTCCGATTAGTTCACAGCCTCATCGCTGCAGAGAAAGGAATGAACATTCGTGGGAGAGCGAGTGAAATCAGCGCGACCATTGGCTCCATACCTGCCACCCTGGCTTCCAGTCTTTCTGGGCTAGCGCTTAAATTGTCCAAGCAAATTTACCAAATTCTGATCATTGTTGATCAGAATCAAAATTTATTATCACTGTCATATGGTGTGAAAAATATTGTTTTGCAGTAGAAGTACAGAGCAAAAGCGTAAAAATCTATAAATTATGAACATAAATAAATACTGCAATAAAAGGAATAATGAGGTAGTGTTTTCTTGGACCATTTAGATATCTGATGGTGGAGGGGAAGAAGCTGTTTCAGAATCATTGAGTATGGGTCTTCAGGTCCCTGTACCTCCTCCTCAATGGCAGTAAGAAGAAGAGGGCATGTCCCGGATGGTAAAGGTCTTTCATAATACATGCCGCCTTTTTGAGGCTCCACCTCTTGAAGATATCCTCATTGGTGGCAAGGGTTGGGACTCGTGATGGAACTGGCTGAGTCGACAACCCTCTGCAGCTTATTTAGGTCTTGTGCATTGGTCCAGGCAGTGTTGCTACCAGTCTGAATGCTCTCCTCCATACATCTATAGAAATTTGGAGGAGGCTTTGATGACATACAAAATCTCCGCCAATTCCTAACATAATAGAGCTCCTTCTATTGAATTACTATATATAGGAACTACGAAGGATTTGAAGGTATGGACAATCATCTTGAATGTTACAATGAAAATGAAGAGTTGGAGGATGCAATAGTTTCCATCTAGTGTCAGTTGCCTGCACTTGTGTGGCTATTAGGCGCTACACTGTGCTCGGAGCAAACAGGTTTTAAAATAGTGTCAGTTGCATATGCTTGCATTAAGTTATTCATTTGGACTGACCAACGCTGAATTAAAAGGCAGCGATTTTTGGCACTACTTTATGCAGGAAGGCAGTGAAGGCAGTCCATGATCTGCACTAGGTGTCTGTGCTGGTTTTGTTCATTTACAATTAATCAAAAGAATACCACAGCATACTCCGTATGAATTTGACTGTTGATAACTATTAGGAACTAATACTTCGTTCTATAGTACTGTAGTAATATTGATAGTATTCTTATTTGTTCTGTATTTCACTTCAGTACATAATTTATTACTCATTAAATGGTAGTATGTCTTTTTAAAATTATTTCCTTGAAACTTTGGATAACTGGGGAGCTGCTTGTGTCAAAATGTACTGGTCCTGATGTGTCCCCATTAACTGGAATCTACTATATATTTTAAGAGTTATATACTATGTTCCCAAAAATGTTGAGTGTGTGTCTTCAGATTCCTGTACCTCCTCTCTGATGGTAGTAATGAGAAGAGGGCATGTCCTTGGTGGTGGGGATCGTTAATGATGGATGGAGTCTTTATGAGGTATCATCTTTTGAAGATGCTCGTCCATCATGCAACAATGAGAACCACTCTGGTCATCTGAAATGTGTAGGGGCTGGACGGGTCTGTGGGTACACAGATGGCTGGAAGAGGCCAGGTAAAAGGTCTTTGGCACTGTGGATTCCACACTGTGTGGTGGCAGCCACGATTCTGGGCGATATGTTCACACCTGTCTGGGTTAATGCCAATGGCTTTTAATGAAGTTTTCAGGATGTCTTTATAGCATTTTCTTTGGTTTCCATTCTGTAGTTTGCCGTAAAGCTGTCTCTCAGGCAGTCGATGGTCTGACGTACAAGCTACAATGCCCGTCCCGTGTAACTGTGATTGCATCAGGATGGAGTAGATACCGGGCAGGACTGCCTGGTTAAGTACAGGGATCTGTCTTGCTACTTAATGTTGAGGAGCTTTCTGAGGCAGACTGTATGGAAATGGTTCAGTTTCTTGGCATGCCATTGGAATACCGTACATGTTTCGCAGATGTAAAGCAGAGGGGTAAGAACCTTGGCCCAACGCAGCTTCAGCTTCATCTGCAGAACTACGCCTCTTCTGTTCCGGACATTGGTATAAAGTCAGCCAAAGAGCGCACTTGCTTTGGAGTTCCTGGTGTTTACTTCATTATCAATGACTATGCTGTGCGACAGTGTGCTGCCAGGATATGTGAACTGTTCACTGGGTTGAGTCTTTGGCCATTGGTTGTGATGTTTGGCTCAACTTCCCTGTTGGAGTTGAGCTTTCGAATCACCTTTATGATGCAGTGGGAACTGAAGCCTCAAAGGCGTAAGGTGGCTGTGGCGTGATGTACATGGGCCAAATTGAGGTGGTGGGGTCTGGGCTGGAGAGCAGAGAATGAGCCAATGTTTGGCCATTCCTGGAGCAAACTTGGAGGCAATTAGATTCTAACTAACTGAGGTGTGGCAAATGGAAGCAATCCAGAGTCAAGGTGCTGGGGCCTGGACCCAGGCCTGAGAGCAAGGAAATACCCGAGGTTTGATCGATTTAAGCACTGAGCCAAGTTGGAAAAGTTGGGTACTGGTTGAATTGAGGCAGTGGGGCACCGGCCCGAGAGCGTATCAAAGTGGCAAGGTCTGGGTCTGAGAGCAAGCTCTGGATGATTTAAGCACTGGCCCAGATTGAACATGACAAGGTGTCAGGGCCAGAGGTGAGGCATGGGCTGGTTCCAATCACTGCTTCGCGAGGTTCACTGGTCTCCATTGCTGAACTTCAACTCGTTACTCTGCAAGGTTTACTCATCTCTGCACCGAGCTGTGGCCGAGGCCTGCAAACCTCACAGTGTGGACTCACTTTTGTGAACTTCAGTTCTGAATGCTATTTGCTTATTTTTATTGTTTGCAGTTTTTTTTTCCTTTTCTTTTGTCTGCATGTTGGGTGTTTGACGGTCTTCTTTGGTGTTAATGGGTTCTGTTGGATTCCTTTGTTTTGTAGCTCCCTGTAAGAGGACAAATTTCAAGGTTGTATTAAGTATACATTCTTTGATAATAAATGTACTTCAACTTTGCCTTGACATATGATTTCCCTGGAACTAGCATTACTTCAGTCTTTTTGGTGTTGATGAAAAGCCTAAAGTTGGTACACACATCAGAAAGAGCGCTACATGTCATCTTTTAAACCAGCATTGACACCACCCAATCAGCCAGTATATTTCAGTTCCAGACGCTTCCTTGTTGCTACATGTCAGGGCTGTCAATAACCAGATCGTGTTGGAGCTGCAGCAAAGAACATAATGTATTGGCAGGCATCCCACCTACACTGTGCACACTTGCTGAGATTTGAGAAGTCTGCTTCACACCAGGCTGGCACGATTTCACATGACTTTGCGCTGATATAATGGAGACCAGCTTGGAGTGTCAAGTGTGACAAGCACATAAATGGATGCAGCTACCGACAAGGGCTTGCAGACTGACAATGAAGGGTTGAAAATGCTTGTCCTCTCTTCGCCATCCTTAACTCAGTGACACTCAGCAAAATGGTTACTGCCTGTTGCTAGGAGGGAAAGGCAGGTGAGCCGACAAAGAGCAGATGGCGGCAGGGCTGCGGAATTATTGGTTTTGTTCAAAATACAAAGGGAAACCTCAATTTTGCTGCCAGTCTCCACACTGACCTCACCTTCATGTGGTCCATCCCTAGTTCTTCCAGCAAGAGTCCATCTCCATCTCATGTTAGGTTAATCACAAACATCAATGACAAGCCTACAGACACCCACGGGTATCTAGACTGTGCTTCCTTCCACCCTTACATCTGTAAGGACACCATTCATATTTTCCCAATCTCTGTTGTATTTGCATCAATGATAAGGTTTTCTGCAACGCCTCCTCTGACTTGGATGGATTAGGAGAATGAGCAAAGAAGTAACAGGTGGAATACGATGTAGGGAAGTGTATTGTCATGCACTTTGATAGAAGTAATAAAGGCATAGACAATTTTCTAAATGGGGAGCAATTTGAGGTGCAAAGAGACTTGGGAGTAAAGGTTAACTTGCAGGTTGAGTTAGTAATAAGAAGGCAAATATAATATTAGCATATATTTGGAGATGATGAGAATACAAAAACAAAGATGTAATGCTGAGGTTTCATAAGACAACGGCCAGACTGCATTTGAAGTACTGTGAGCAGTTTTGAGCCCCTTATTTAAGAAAGGATGTGGTGCCATTGGAGATGCTCATGAGAATGATCCTGGAAATGAAAGGGTTAGCCTATGAGGAATATTTGATGGCTCTGGGCCTGTATTCACTGGAGTTTAGAAGAATGATGGGTGTTCTCATTGAAACTAATTAAATATTGAAAGGCCAAGGTAGAGTAGAAGTGAAGAGGATGCTTCTTAGCATCAGAAAGTCTAGGACCAGAGGGCACAACCTCAGAATAGAAGTAGTATGCCCCTTTCGAACAGAAGTGAGTAGATGTTTCTTTAGCCAGAGGGTGGCGAGTGTGTGGAATGATAACGCTGGGATATTAAAGTTATTGACCATCTCCACAGCTGATCCTCCAATGAGGAATGGCTCATGGACCTTCAGTTTTCTCCTTCTACAGTCGATAAACAGCTCTTTGGTTTTGTTGACGTTGAGCGGGAGGTTGTTGCTGTGGCACCATTCAGTAAGATGTTCAATCTCTCTCCTATATGTTGATTCATTGCCACCTATGACTGGGCCAACAACATTGGTGTCATCAGCAACCTTAATTAAAGTGAGTGAGCCTAACTTACCCTCACAGTCATAGGCATAATGCTGAGAATTGAAGGATTCATCTTTGAGGATGGGAACCAGAGTGATAAGGCTGAGGATGGGACAGTTGTTATACAAGTAGATGCAGTGTGTAATGAGACTATGAGGAGGGACAGGCAGATGATTGGCCAAAATTACAATTAATGGGATGAGTTAAATGTAATGTGGGAGCAAAATCAAAAATATTTGAATGCATGCAGTATAGAGAATAAATAGAATATCCAGTAGCGCAGTTTAAGGTTCACAGGTATGATGTGTGTGTCACTGAATTGTGGCTGAAAGAAGATCATAGTTAGGAGCTTAACATCAAAGGATACACACTGAATCAAAAGGACAGGCAGATAGGCAGAGGAGGTGGTAAAAAATGAAATCAAGTCCCTGACTTTCCGTGTCAGCCAATGTTGCCTCATCCTCCCTTTATAATATTTCTTATCCTTTGGGAATTATCTATCTTTCACCTTCTGACTAGCCGTTGTTACTCCACCATCATCCCTGCTAATGCTCCCTTCCAATCAACTTTGGACAGCTCATGCCTCTGTAATTCCCTTTAGGCCACTGTAATACTAATTCTTGGTAACTGATATTATGATCATTTCTCCTAAGGGTTTCTTTACCTTAAGCTCCCTAATCAAATCTGGTTCATGATAGAAGATTGAATCCAGAATTGCCTTTTCCTTAGTGGACTCAACCACAAGCTGCTCCAAAAAAAGCCATTTTGTAGTCATTCTACAAATTCCCTCGCTTGGGATAGAGCAGTGTTTCCCAACCTTTTTTAGCCCAATGCCCCCATAAAGTACTTTCATACCTGCCAACACCCTCCCTAAAGCACCTTCATACTTGACAATGCTCTTAGGCACAATATACTTTCCAGCTCCACCATTGTGTAAAAACATGAATACCATATGCTAACATGTGAAAAATGGTTCTGCTTTAATTTTTTATTTGTCTTTAATCTTAGCTTACATAGTACCTGGGCGCCGTACAACAGCTTTCATATCAATGTGGTTCTTAGCAAGAGTTGAAACATCTGGTTCAAGTAGTGGGAGCAAAAGCCTTAAGTGTCCACATGTAACAATGTCCAAGGAGTTTCTGCTTTTTGTGAGTATGTAGTTCACAACACTGAAGCCTCTTTCAACAAGGTAGGAGGATAGAAATGTAATGAAGGGCAGCTTGGCTCTTCTCTGAAGACCAGGGAACTTATCGTGCCCCCCCCCCGCAAGAATCTTGACTGTCCTGATGCCCCCTTAGGACATGTAATCGCCCCCGCTGGGAATGACTGGAATAGAGCAACAACTTGATTTTCCCAATCTACTTGCATATTTAAAATCCTCCACAACTATAGTAACACTGACCTTTTTTCATGCCTTTTCTATCTCCCATTGTAATTTGTACTCCATATCCTGGCTGTTATTTGGAAGTCTTTATATAACTCCCATCAGGGTCTTTTTAGCCTAACTCCACCAATAAGGACGCTATATTTTACATTCTATCTCATCTCTTTCCATCTATCAGTCCAGGAATTATACGCTTGAGGTCCTGCTTTTCAGCTTTCTACATAACTCCCTATATTCTCTCTTAAGGACCTCATCCCTTTCCCTACCTTTGTCGTTAGTAACAATATGTAACATGACTTCTGGCTGTTCACCTTCCTCCTTTAGAATGCTGTGGATCTGGCTGGAGACATCCCTGACCCTGGCAGCTGGAAGACAACATACCATTCCGCTGTTTCTTTTACATCGACAGAATCTCCTGTCTGCTCCTCTAACTATGGAATCCCCTAGCACTTCTCTTCTCTTCTTCCCTCTTCTCCTCTGAGCCACAGGGCCAGACTCAGACTTTATGCTTCTGTGTTGCCTCAAATTTTGAGTTTGGAAATTTTTCGGATTATTTTATCTTTGCATTTGTCCAAGGTTAGTCATCACAAGTATACCTCCTGCACCCACTAACAATAGCATGGGTGAGAGGCTGTGTTAATCATAGTGGATGGCAATGAAATAATCTGAAGAAATAATTTAGCTTGATTAAAATTGATGTTTCTTAATTCATGAGTTTATATGTCAGTATATTAAGCTACCCCTTTTGAGAAATCTGGCTAATTGCTCAGTTCAAGCATTGTAATAAAAATTTTCCAACAGAGAAGTGTTTTTCCTCTGAGAACATCTAAAGTAGGGGTTCCCAAACTTTTGTTATGCCATGAACCCCTACCATTAACTGAGGGGTCCGTGGGCTAAAGGAAACACGTCCTCCCTTTATAGTTTGCCCATATCTTTCTGACTGAGCTAATATTTTCTTTGTTCTTATTAACATTGCATTGCAGTGAGTTTTGGAGTGATGGAACATCATTCGTAAGTCCAGTGATGTTGTGGGGATGGAACTGGACTCTCTGATGGTGGTGTCTGAAAAGAGGATGCTGTCTAAGCTGTATGCCGTCTTGGTCAATATCTCCCATCCACTACATAATGTACTGGGTGGGCACAGGAGTACATTCAGCCAGAGACTCATTCCTCCAAGATGTAGCACTGAGCGGCATAGGAAGTCATTCCTGCCTGTGGCCATCAAACTTTACAACTCCTCCCTTGGAAAGTCAGACATCCTGAGCCAATAGGCTGGTCCTGGAGTTATTTCATAATTTACTGGCATAATTTACATATTACTATTTATGGTTCTATAACTATTTATTATTTATGGAGCAACTGTAATGAAAACCGATTTCGCCCGGGATCAATAAAGTATGATTATGACTATGGTGGAGACAGATGGGCACAGCTCATGCCCCTCTTCATCAAAAGGTATCATCTCCTTCTTGCACCTTTCCGATTCAACACAGTCAAGGCATTGTTGAAGAAACAAAGTCTGAATCTCCATCCAATTTCCTCAAGTCACACTGAGTTCTACTGCAGTTCCTCTTAATGTAAACAGACATTACATTAATGCCTCCCCTTACATTGCCAATGATATCCTGTTGAAGCCATCGATTTTGAAAAATAAATATAATGTTATTATTGTCAAAGGAAATGTACAAATCGATTCAAAAGATAGTTTTTCAAGATTTGCGGCTTTGTATGGCAACTGCTGTGCATGTGACTGCAAGAAAGCGCAGAGTTCTGGTCATAGCTCAGTTCATCTCGGGAACCAGCTTCCCTTCTATGGACTCTGGCTATACTTCTCATAGCCTCGGTAAGGCAATCAGCATAATCAAGAACTCCACCCACCCAAGATATTCTCTCTGCTCCCCTCTCCTCCATCGGGTAAATGATTCAAAAAGTCTGAAAGCACATATCTCCAGGCTCAAGGGCAGCTCCTATCCTGCTCTTATCACACTGTTGAGCGGACTTTTTATAAGATAGACTCTTGACCTCACAATCTACCTCATTTTGATGTTGCACTTTATCGTTTACCTGCATTGCACTTTTTCAGTAGCTCTTACACTTTATTTTGCAGCATTATTGTTTTATCTTATTCTAGCTCATTGCGCTGTGTAATGAACTAATCTGTATAAACAATATGCAAAACAGGCGTTTCACTGTATCTTGGTACGTGACAATAATAAACCAATGTCACAGTCAGTTGATGTCATTGCGCAAACTGGTCAATGACGCAGCTTGGACGCCACTCACGAAGCCAATGCAAGCCACCATGTTAAAAGTACACAGTGAAATGATTGTGTAAAAGATTAATCGTAGAGCACCATGCTCAGAGGAAAATTAACTTTTTTCTTATTTGTATTTCGACTTGCAGAGCACCATTTTTACTGCACTGATTGATTTGTGGCAATGGATTACCCATACTTTCAGAGCACTCTGCCAGATTTTTGAGGTCTGGAGATAGCGCAAAGAGGCTGAGATTTATGTCAGCCGCAGGAAGCTGCAAACATATTTTCACATTTATAAGCACAAGTGCAAATTTATTTCATGAAAATACACACAGAATACCAAACATACAATCACCAGCAGCTGGTAACTGCTTTCTCCAATTGCTTTTTCTCATTTCCCATGAATTGAATTCACTGCAAGATATCAAGGACCATTTTAACTTTGGCTATGACGTGAAATCAGCTGCCCCTTATGCATATCCTTCAATTTTCACTTTTATTGACTTCAGTGTAAATGAAAATCAGGAGAGATGTGTAACAACAGTCTGAACAGCAAATTGTCCATTTTACACCATTCCATCTGGTTAATTCTGATCTCATTAGAAAGACTGAGTAAAAATGTACATCCACTGAAAGACTTCTAAAAATATTTGATATGTCCTCTGGATCACAATTACATAACAAATTTTAAATTGTTTAAAAGAATATTTTAAAATATAAAGGGGTGCTAAAATATATACAAAAGTGAGTCAAACATTGGATATTTCACTGATAAAAACTGAAGTATAATATCCACAGGTTTAGTCTTTAAATCAAAAGAAATCAAAAATACAAGTTTTCATATTGACAAACAATGCCCTTCAAGAGACTTGGGTCTTCAACTACTTCATTAATTTGTATTTTTTTGTTCATCACCTCTTCAACAGAAGACCAATGCAAAGTCTCCTCTTAACCGCATAACGATAGTTATTTAGATAACAGTGCAAAGCTTTATTTATTCGTGAATAATATCTTATACTTCTATGGAGTATTGAAAATGATCAGCGATTAAAATGCAATTAGAAGAATTAAAACTTTGAATTAAGCCACACATTTCACAACATGATGTTTGTTCAAGGTTAATTGACACACTTAATTTGCAAACAGTATGTCATGTCTTCAATAAAACTATACTTCATAATCTCAAATGGTTGACATATATAAAAGAAATACAGAAAGTGTATCAAAGGTTTACAAAGCTCTAAAAGTACATAATTACTTGCATCTTGGGGGAAAATGATCTTTAAAAGTCTAGAAATGTGATGTACATTTTCCTTTTAAGTTTGCTGGAGAGCAACATATTTACTTATTCAAGGGATAGCTTCTGACTTTGCAACAGGATTACTAATGGAAATAAAAAGGAGCTTAGTTAATCAATTTGTGCATTAATTAATAAATATGTGAAGAGAATCACAATTTGTCAGATTAAGGATCAAAATAGCACTATATGTAAGTAGGTTGTTACTGAGAGACATTCCATTGAAAGCACGTAAAGAGCTATGCCGATGTAAAGAGTTAATCCTGTGGAAGTATTGATAAATACACATGCAATGTTCGGTTTGTATTATCACCACATTTTAATATTTGAATTGGCTCTGACAAAATGATCGTGGGCAGAAGTTATTCTTCCAATACAATTTTGCTCTCCACAAACTCTGGTTTTGTTTGAGATGAAGGAATATTTTACAAATAAGATAATCAAGTTATTGGTCTCTGGGAATGCTTAGCTTATAAAAGTGACGATTGATTTACAATAAACTACAACGTTCCTAGAGACCGACTTTCCAATGTGGTGAATTTTGACACTTAATAATCTGTTGGAAATTCTTTACAACACCAAGGACTTTAAAGCAAATCTTTTACAAGTAATTACTGCAAGTACCAAATAGATCGGTTATATTACAGAAGTTCTATCCTTTTCACTACATTTGACCAAACACACTCTCTAGTTGACATGCATTCAGATAAACAGGATTGAGTGCACTCGGGCATCAGCAAAGCATTACTTCTGGTCACCTCCAATAATCAAATAAAAACCATTTTACAATTCCCAACTATAGGGCTTATATAGTCCACCTGTGTTCCTCTATAGATCATCAAATCTTTATTTTTCTTAAATGTGATAGGATATTCTGTCTTGACCAACTGACACACTGTAACAACCAGAATGGATAATTAATCAGTTCCATCCTCCTCCTAAAGCTAATTGCAGATGTAATTGACTCATAAATCACATTTTGTTTTAAACTGTTCAGTTCAACAACTCTTCAACCATTGAGAAAGAGGAAGATAGAATCCATTTTGCATTTTGTGTTATATTCAGTCCACACTATAAATGGTCTATATGCTAAGTGCCCACTTTCTAAGGTACTCATTTTCCAGTTTCTTAATGTTCTCTCCATGTGACCTCTGATGACTTCGGGGAACTCAGATGTTGAGTAGAATCAGCAAGTTCTAGAAGCTTCAGACAGATTAGCTTTCGCTCTTTTCTTGTATCTCCTGAGATCCAGAAGGTTGGTTTGTTGTCTGTGTTTCTTTTTCAGCATCCCCTTCTAATAAAGAGGGACAACAGGTTAGAGTTTTTAAAAATCAAAATTAACTTTATTTATAATATAAAGATATTTGCAAGAAGAAACCATGTAAAATTCCTTTCATTCTGACATTCATAGACAATGTGCTAAGTAGTGTTCAATTACATTCCTTAAAACTAATAGCATCGTTGCCACTCTTGTGGCCCCCTGAAGGGGTACCCTACTACAATGATTAAGTGTCTTTTTCACCTCCCTGTCCAGTAGCAGAAGAACCCAATACTGTTTTCCTTTTGCATAGTAGGGGAATTAAGGGTTGTAGGGAAAAGGTGGGTAGGTGGAGATGAGTCCATGGCCAGATCAGCCATGATCTTATTGAATGGCGGAGCAGGCTCGACAGGCCAGATGGCCGACTCCTGCTCCTATTTCTTGTGCTCTTATGTTCCCAACTGAGCCCTTCAGTGGCTGCACCAAAGTTCAGTTTATCCCTCAGCTTGTACTCTTTTAGCCTAGAATCCACCAGTTAGCAGTAAATCTTTTCAAACACTGCTGAAAGGATTTAGTCTAGGAAATAGATTTTCACCCATTCTGGTCAGTCCCTAATCACATTACAGTAAAACGGGAGGGGGAAAGGGAGGGGAAGAAATTCATGCCATCATGACACTACATTTTACAGGTGACTTCTACAACACTAGTACTTCTCTTTAATTAAGAAATTTCCCACTTTTTCCTAACCCCATCTCCTTCCATATCCACCTCCTGCAAAGTTCAGGCACACACTGATCAACTCTCGATGCATATTCGCAGGTTGATTTGCTTTAAAGTAGAAGCAGCCCAGGAACAGAAGGAGGCAACAAAATGGAGAATTCTTGTAGGCAAAGATGCCTCTTTAGGATGGAGGAAGGCGTCGTTCTCCTCAAACTGCAGAGGCTGACTTCTCCAAAAGCACTATCTACAAGTCAGATCAGCGTCAAAGTTCAAGGTAAATTTATTTTCAAAGTATGGATAATATGTCACCGCATACTACCCTGAGATTCGTTTCCTTGAAGGCATTCACAATAGAACAAAGAAATAATAGAATCAATGGAAAACTACACACAAAGACTGACCAATCTGCAAAAGAAGCCCAACTGTGCAAATAATACTAATAATTAAATGACATTGAGAACGAGTTGCAGACTCCTTGAAAGTGAGTACGTCAGTTGTGACATTCATGTGAACAAGATGTAAGTGAAGTTCAGCATTGAGGTGAGTGAAGTTATGAGATTTGTCAATCAGTTAATGAAATTTTGGAGTGTATTTATGAAGTAAGAAAAAAATAACCTTTCAGTAGTATTGAAGTGAGGAACTCAATGGATTGTCCTCTGTTTCTTTGCAGCTACCAAACAAAATGACCATCACTTTTTATAGCAATCACGTACAATAAAAAATCAGACCAGGAAGGCCTTTAGATCTGTTGTCCCATTCTATAAGATTACAGTTTTTTTTTTGGGTTAATCTGACCCCATAGACTGGTAAGGAAGATAGTGGGATTCATCAATTAACCTTCAGCACACCAGCTGATGCACCATCCCAACATCAACTGCATGGTTGTGGGCCTTAAAGTTTTCAGAGACCTTTTTGGATCCCTGAGAGATATAGGCCTCAGACAGCACTAGGAGACATCTTGTTCAAACAGCTTCAGACATCTTGCGGTGGCTAACAAAGTTTTAGACAATGTTTGCTCTAAGGTGTGCACACAAAGGAATTTAAACTGTAACCCTCTATCCTGTTGGCATGTTAAGTATACTTCACGATGGTACGCAATCACATTTCCTTTTTCGGTTTCTGATGCGGACAGTGTTGACAACGTGGAGTTTACAATGATTTGCCTGCAGATTTTATAACTGGCTTATTGATATTCTTTTTATTGAATTGATTATTTAGTGCACACAAGTTGCTGTCAGTGGGCAAAAAATTGCACAGCACAAGACTTTTGAGCACACTGATCATTACAAATTAGAGGGAACAGTGATTGCAGACTACTTGCCGAAAAGAGGTTTGCTCTGACAATACTGTCAGGATTGTAAGACAAGGGAGGGCAGGGGGAGGAATGGGGAAGAGTGAGGAATATGGAGGGGAGGAAAGAGAGAGGTCTAAGCATGGAACAAAGAGGCTAAGCAGGAAAGAGAGAATGGGGAGAGGAGGGGGACTAGAAGGAGGGTGAAGCAGGACACAAAAGAAATGAAGGATCTCTATGCATGACAACAGGCATCCATGCTTTTGTACTATGATCCATGTCAAAATCAACTTAACTAGAATAGAAGAAAATCATGCTTCTTCTTAAGAGATCATCATTGAAGTAAATATTAGAAGGAAGATCAAACCAGAAGTTCATCTAAATATAGCATTTAACTTCTAGCCTCTTTATTTAACAAACCCTAATTTAAAGACCAAATGTTTCTGGAGTCTTAATTATATTCTGAACTTCTCCATCAGTTTACAGTGATCACTCTACATGTACCTTCAAAGTTTGCTGCTCCCTCATGGCCCAACTTTCTGCCATTGGGAGAGTATTGAGGTTGTTTTCTTACATCTTTTTCTTTGAACAAGCAACATCCTTTCACGCTTGCGTTCAAATTCAACAAAGAATGATGGTATTAAGATCCCCCACTTCCTACTGGCCGCAAGGACCTGTATGTGTTGATTTTCACACTCGTTCGGTCCTTTTACATATTTGTGTTATACAATGTACAAATGCAGATCTTCATCATTACTCAAAGGGAGCTGGAGATGGGAGACACAAAATGTATATCAAAAATATCCCATATCCAGTCAGGCCATAGATCTATACCCAATGTAAAAAACCTTCACTGTCCCCTAGAATACTCCAGTGTTACACATTGGTATGATCAGTATTAATGATCAGTACCTTGTATGAGAATAACTAGTGATAGATCATCTGAACCCCTTGACAGATTTACAATGTTAAACACTGGTTACAGCCTAGCGATGAAAAAAAATTAAGAAAGGTTATAGTATAACCATAAGAATGTGAGATATAAAGTTCAAGGTTCAAAGTAAATTTATTACCAAAGAATGTATAACGTATATAACCTTGAGGTTCAATTCCTTGCAGGTACCCACACGAAAACTGAGAAATACAACAGGAGCAGGATTAGGGGGTTCAGCCCATTGAGTCTATTCTGCCATTCAATTATAGATTTCCCCACAGCCCCATTCTCTTATCTCCTTCCCATAACCCTTAATCCCCTTACCAATTAAGGATCTATTAATCTCTGCTTTAAAAACACCCAATGACTTGACACCCATAGCTATCAGTAGCAATGAATTTCACAGTTTCGCCATACTCTGGCCAAAGAAATTCTCCATCTCAGTTCTAAGCAGACATTCGTTTATTTTGAGGCTGTGCCCTTGGATCTCAGACTGCCCTACGAATAAAAACATCCTTTCCATATCTACTTTATCAAGGCCTTTCTGTGTCCAGTATGCTTGAATAAGATCCCCTCCCACCTCCTCATGCTTCTGAACTCCGTCGATTACATGCCCAGAGACATCAAATGCTACACATATATCAAGCCGTTTGTTCCCAGAATCATTCTTGTGAGGCTCTTGCAGACGTTCTCCAGGGCCAACACATCTTTCCTTAGATATGGACGCAAAAAAATGCTCAGAGATGATTTGCCAAGTGCACCGACAGTTAAAAGAGCTGACATTATGAATAATCCTCACCTTTTTTGTCAATGTTCAGTTCTGCTAATTTAAGGCTTAAATCACTCGTGTTTACACCTGATGGAGAACCCAGGATGTCATGAAGTGCATTTCTCCGGCCTGTCCGTCCTGAAGCAATGAAGTCTGCATACGAGGTTTCAACATCAGTCATTGCTGACGGGTTTCCACATAGCAGTACCTGGAAGTCAAGTGCAGTAAATACACGATCAGAGCTGACGCAGAGTAAACAACAGGCTCACATTCCTGAAATGGAGATACAAAATTAGAAATTTCATGTTTCCCAGAACGATAATTCAGGCAACAGGCTGTCACCATTAGTGGTGGATGCCAAGTCGACTGCAACATTTAAGAGAAATTTAAATAGGCACATGGATGGGAAGTTTATGGAGAGCTATGGTCCAGATCCAGGACCAGGTCCAGGTCGGTGGGACAAAGCAGAATAACAATTCAGCATGGACTAGATGTGCCAAAGGACCTGTTACTCTGCTCTAGTGCTCCATGACTTTACAAACCTAAATCCATTAACCATCACTTCTATAAAATTTATCAGACTGGCAGAAAAGTCTGATATCTGACGATAACACAGAAACAGCTTGTGTTACAGATGTTACTTTAAATTTAATAACTATAGCATTCTGAGAAAACACCAAGAACATTATTAATGAAGTGTACTTTAGGAAATCGTCCTCTGGTATTTGATCTGCAACTGGTAGTTAATTATCTCCACGATAACAAAACAGTGACCTTTCTCTGAAAAACCCTACTTTCATTTTCACCAAAATAATTGATGATCTTCTAATTTAGTGATCCTGATCAACTTTCCTGATGCATCCCCAAATCCTGAGATTCCTTTAACACTGAGAAATATGTCAATCTGTTTAGAATGAAGACAACCACCAGGTCCACACACACCTCCTTTGGAGACTCAGCAGCCTGAAGGATTTCTTCCCATTTCAGTCCTCCAAATAGCAGGGGTGGGGGGGGGGGAGGAGGAGGAGAAGGGGGTGAGGAACATCTTAGAGTCCAAGAGTCATAGAGAAGTACAAGCATTGAACATGTGGACCATGCCAAAACCATTTTTATCTGGCTGCTCCCATTGGCCTGCACTGGAACCATAGCCCTCTGTTGTGTATGTGGCCTGGTTACACAACAATGCTATTAATAAAAATGCTGGCGAAGGGAGCTAAGTTTCATGGTTCTTTACTGGCATAATCCAAACTCAGCACACACGTACAGATCAATACGCACCTAACAGCGCATGCAACAACATGTTACTAAAACGTAAAGTATCCCTTATTATAATGTAGGCCATATGATACACTCCCCTTTTATTTTAATAGTGTATCAACTATTTTTTTTACTGGGACATTATGCTAAACAAATATGTTTACTCTTAACATACAAACGCCTACCATTTGTTTACTTAGCAACTTAATATTATCAAATTATAACAAAGTAACGTAATAATATCGAATTATAACAAGCCTTTTTTTAAACTTTTGGTCTAAGACCAATTTATAACTCAAGTCTCTGCGGGGGGGGGGTCTTCTCTAGATTGTCCGGCACTAAAGCAAATAGGTCTTCACTCTATTGTCTGGAATAAATTGAACAATCCACAAATTGGCAGATTCCAGCCATAAAAAGTAGTTACCTCCATCTTGCAAAGATGGTGAAAGCAAAGTGAAATCCGTGTAAAGGTGACTATTATTCTTAAAAACATGTATAATCATCAAAACTGAGATGGCATTGGAAAGTGTCTTCAAATAGTGTGTTCTTCAGTCTGTCAATAAACTTGTTTGTTTTCATACAGATTTCCATATAAAAGTCATGAAAAGTTCACCTCTGAGTATAGGGAGTTAAGAAGATGTGCGCCTCCAACTTGCTAAGAGTTCTGGGCAGTAGATCGCCTCCGTATAATGAAGACTTCTTTGTGCAGCTGTCCTAGGTATATACACATCTTTGTGCTATCACTTTTCTTCCTTAACCATATCTCATTTGTTCCAACTGAGCTAATTACACAGCCAATCTTCGTATTCTCCTTAGATTCCAAATAGATAGCCTGACCTTTATGATACCAACTCTTATCATAATATAACTTTCCATCTTCTATTCCTGCTTCATATTTTTGTGCTGGTGTTTCAGCGGGAGTGCTGGGAAGATGCTCAGGAGAAGACGGAGATGCTGGTCTTTTTGGAGATTTAAGCTTATTAAGAGTTCGCAGATCTTCCATTATCTGTTCATCTGTTAACAAGTAATTTAACTGTGCAGGTGCAGGTTTTTGTCTTTTGTCTGTAATTGGAGCAGGGTCATTAGGTTTCCTCCCTAGTTTCCTAGTCATTATTGGCTTTACCTCCATAGAACCTCCTGGGAGTTCCATTGTTAGCCTCTCATTTTCAGTCATCTTTTTCTTTTCTTCTAACTCAATCTTTTTATCTTCAAATTCTTTCACTGCTGCTTTCTTCTCTTGAATATACTTCCTTCCCACTTGTTCTGTCTCCAGTTGCAGAAAAAGCTCTGCATTTCGTATTCTTTCCTTGTATTGTTGATCTAGTTTCTTCATCCTTTTCTGCTACTCCTGCAAGGTGCCTTCCTGTAATTGCTGTAGCTGTCTTTTGAGAGATGTCAATTTTTCCTGATACATCTACTTTTTTTACTTCCAGGTAGTCTTCATCATCCTGCTTATTGGCAATATCCGTCTCACTTGCATCCTCTGTATCTTAATTCGGTTCGCGGCCATGGATACTGCATTTGTCCTCATTGTCGATGCTGTCTAGCTCCTCCTCATTGTTGTAATAGTCGACAATAGGTGAGAGGAGAGCTGCAGACATTTTCCCCGCCGAGCTGCCCTCCTTTGTGGACACAACTAGTGCCTTGATGGTGTGCCAATCCAGCTGGATTTTCCTGAGCCACTCACGTCCCAGCAACGGTGGTCCTCCATTTTTCAGTACATGGAGGTTCAGCTGCTGTGTTTTGTCCCCGTGGGTCACTGTCACTTTAATTTTACCTTTGGGACGCACTTTCTGTCCTGTGTAAGTCTTTAGCAGTAGTTTAGTTCGTTTCAGAGGTATGTGAGAATACAGTCGTTTGTAGTCGTATACGGAGATTACTGTTAAAGCTGAGCCTGTGTCCAACTCCATTTTCAGTCTCATGCCCACCACTTGTGGAGTCATCCATATTACTCTTCAATCATCTGTCTCTTTCACGCTGTGAAGTTGCTGACAAGATAATTCACTTTCATCGGAGTCGTTTTCATCAGAACTGCCTTCTTTCATTTTGTGTACATTGTTGTATTTTCCCTTCTGGGGTTTCTTGTTTCTCTGTATTTTGCCCCTTTTCTGTTGGTTACTAGCTTTGCATACTCTGCCAGTGTGGCCCTGTTTGCCACAGTTTCTGCATTCTTTGTCTTTAAACAAACAATCATCAGGGTCATGTGACCTGTTCCCACAACGGTAACATTTCTTTCCTTCATTTCTGTTCAGTGACATTTTATTTGTGGCATATTCCAGAGATTTTTGTTGTATCTTGGAAGCACCCCATGCTACTGTTTCTGTTGATACTGCGATGTTTAGCACTTTCTCGAATGTAAGGTCTCCTTCACACAGAAACTTCTTCTGTGTGGTTTCACAGTGCATGCTACACACTAACCTGTCCCTCAATGTGTCTGATAGACCAGCTCCAAATTGACAATGTTCTGATAATTTGCACAATTCAGCACAATATTCAGAAATGCTTTCATTTTTGCTCTGATTCCGATTGTGAAATTTAAATCTTTCATCAATGACCAGTGGTTTGGGGGTTAAATGCTGTTGGAGAGTGTCTACTATTTGCTTGAACATTTTGTCAGTTGGCTTTTCAGGGGTTAACAAGCTCCGTAGCAGCCCATATGTTTTTGCTCCCATAATACTGAGTAAGACGCTGGCTTTCTTTTCATCCTTAACACCGTTAGCCTCACAATATCACTCCACTCTTTCAATGTAAGTTGCCTAGTCGTCAATGCCCCTATCAAATGCTGTGATGGTTCCAATCATTGCCATCTTTGTTAAGTTAATTAAGCCCCGTTTTCCCCTTTTCTTCTATTATTTTTGACTCACGTGTCCTTTTTGCTAGCGCCACGAGTGCACTCTGTCTAGATGCGTGTGTCGCTCCATTTTATCTCCCTTCTGGGGCAGGCAGACCCTCAGCCCCTGGGGGTCAGCGCCGACTGTGGTCTCGGCTGGATGTGCTGCGGCTCCGACTGTGTCTCTTGGTCTCCTGATGTTCCCAACCCCGGCTGTGCTCCCGCTTCCTTTCAGACTCGCGGCCTCGCTCTGCCTCCTTCTTCCGCTCCTTGGCTCGTTCCTTGCGCTCTTCTTCTGAGTGTCATTATCAATTAAAACACGGCGTTCCCATACAATGTAGGTTCATTAACCTCGTCGCCAATTTGCTGTGTTGTTACACAACAATGCTATTAATAAAAACGCTGGAGATGGGAGCTAAGTTTTATGGTTCTTTACTGGCATAATCCGAACTCAGCACGCCGGGCAGTGCAGCGCGGCAGATTTAAAAGGAACAGAGCCTCAGAGAGCGGGCAGCGTAGTTTGCGGGCTGCGGAGTGAGCCGGGAGCAGAGTGAAGACTTAAGGGCTTCGGCTCACCGGGCTTAGGCAGAAGCGGGCGAGGCGAGGAAGGTTTGACATTCATTTTCTGTTGCTATTTGAGGAGAGGGGCATTATGACTGTGAGGGCAGTTTGCTGTTCTCGGTGTCGGATGTGGGAGGCCCTGGAGTCTCCAAGCCTCCCGGACGTCTACATCTGCGCCAAGTGCATCAAGATGCAGCTCCTAAGGGACCGCGTTACGGAACTGGAGCTGCAGCTCGATGACCTTCGTCTGGTCAGGGAGAGCGAGGAGGTGATAGAGAGGAGTGGAAGGCAGGTGGTCACGCCGGGGCCACGGGAGGCAGACAAGTGGGTCACGGTTAGGAGGGGGAAAGGGGAAAAGGCAGGTGATGGGGAGTACCCCGGCGGCTGTGCCCCTTAACAACAGGTACTCCTGTTTGAGTACTGTTGGGGGGGACAGCTTACCCGGGGGAAGCGACAGTGGCCCTGCCTCCGGCACAGAGTCTGGCCCTGTAGCTCAGAAGGGTAGGGCAAGGAAGAGGAGGGCAGTTGTGATAGGGGACTCGATAGTAAGGGGGTCAGATAGGCGATTCTGTGGACGCAGTCCAGAGACTCGGATGGTAGTTTGCCTCCCTGGTGCCAGGGTCCGGGATATTTCTGATCGTGTCCAAGATATCCTGAAGTGGGAGGGTGAAGAGCCAGAGGTCCTGGTACATATAGGTACCAATGACATAGGTAGGAAAAGGGATGAGGTCCTGAAAGAAGAATATAGGGAGCTAGGAAGGGAGTTGAGAAAAAGAACCGCAAAGGTAGTAATCTCGGGATTACTGCCTGTGCCACGCGACAGTGAGAGTAGGAATGCGATGAGGTGGAGGATAAATGCGTGGCTGAGGGATTGGAGCAGGGGGCAGGGATTCAAGTTTTTGGATCATTGGGACCTCTTTTGGCGCAGGTGTGACCTGTACAAAAAGGACGGGTTACACTTAAAACCTAGGGGGACCAATATCCTGGCAGGGAGATTAGCGGGGGCTACTGAGGTGACTTTAAACTAGAATGGTTGGGGGGTGGGAATCAAATTAAAGCGGCTAGGTGTGAGGAGGTTAGTTCACAACAGAGGGATGGGAACCAGTGCAGAGAGACAGAGGGGTGTAAAGTGAGCGTAGAAGCAAAAAGTACAAAGGGGAAAAGTAAAAGTGGCAGGCCGACAAATCCAGGGCAAGCATTAAAAAGGGCTAAGAGAGTTGTAAAAGAGCGCCTGAAGGCTTTATGTGTCAATGCAAGGAGCATTCGTAATAAGGTGGATGAATTGAAAGTGCAGATTGTTATTAATGATTATGATATAGTTGGGATCACGGAGACATGGCTCCAGGGTGACCAGGGATGGGAGCTCAACGTTCAGGGATATTCAATATTCAGGAGGGATAGACATGAAGGAAGGGGAGGTGGGGTGGCGTTGCTGGTTAAAAAAGAGATTAACGCAATAGAAAGGAAGGACATAAGCCGGGAAGATGTGGAATCGATATGGGTAGAGCTGCGTAACACTAAGGGGCAGAAGACGCTGGTGGGAGTTGTGTACAGGCCACCCCAACAGTAGTAGTGAGGTCGGAGATGGTATTAAACAGGAAATTAGAAATGTGTGCAATAAAGGAACAGCAGTTATAATGGGTGACTTCAATCTACATGTAGACTGGGTGAACCAAATTGGTAAAGGTGCTGAGGAAGAGGATTTCTTGGAATGTATGCGGGATGGTTTTTTGAACCAACATGTCGAGGAACCGACTAGAGTGCAGGCTATTCTGGACTGGGTTTTGAGCAATGAGGAAGGGTTAATTAGCGATCTTGTCGTGAGAGGCCCCTTGGGTAAGAGTGACCATAATATGGTGGAATTCTTCATTAACATGGAGAGTGACGTAGTTAATTCAGAAACAAAGGTTCTGAACTTAAAGAGGGGTAACTTTGAAGGTATGAGACGTGAATTAGCTAAGATAGACTGGCAAATGACACTTAAAGGATTGACGGTGGATATGCAATGGCAGGCATTTAAAGGTTGCATGGATGAACTACAACAATTGTTCATCCCAGTTTGGCAAAAGAATAAATCAAGGAAGGTAGTGCACCCGTGGCTGACAAGAGAAATTAGGGATAGTATCAATTCCAAAGAAGTAGCATACAAATTAGCCAGAGAAAGTGGCTCACCTGAGGACTGGGAGAAATTCAGAGTTCAGCAGAGGAGGACAAAGGGCTTAATTAGGAAGGGGAAAAAAGATTATGAGAGAAAACTGGCAGAGAACATAAAAACGGACTGTAAAAGCTTTTATAGATATGTAAAAAGGAAAAGACTGATAAAGACAAATGTAGGTCCCCTGCAAACAGAAACAGGTGAATTGATTATGGGGAGCAAGGACATGGCAGACCAATTGAATAATTACTTTGGTTCTGTCTTCACTAAGGAGGACATAAATAATCTTCCAGAAATAGTAAGGGACAGAGGGTCCAGTGAGATGGAGGAACTGAGCGAAATACATGTTAGTAGGGAAGTGGTGTTAGGTAAATTGAAGGGATTGAAGGCAGATAAATCCCCAGGGCCAGATGGTCTGCATCCCAGAGTGCTTAAGGAAGTGGCCCAAGAAATAGTGGATGCATTAGTGATGATTTTTCAAAACTCGTTAGATTCTGGACTAGTTCCTGAGGATTGGAGGGTGGCTAATGTAACCCCACTTTTTAAAAAAGGAGGGAGAGAGAAACCGGGGAATTATAGGCCGGTTAGCCTAACGTCAGTGGTGGGGAAACTGCTGGAGTCAGTTATCAAGGATGTGATAACAGCACATTTGGAAAGCGGTGAAATGATCGGACAAAGTCAGCATGGATTTGTGAAAGGAAAATCATGTCTGACAAATCTCATAGAATTTTTTGAGGATGTAACTAGTAGAGTGGATAGGGGAGAACCAGTGGATGTGGTATATTTGGATTTTCAAAAGGCTTTTGACAAGGTCCCACACAGGAGATTAGTGTGCAAACTTAAAGCACACGGTATTGGGGGTAAGGTATTGGTGTGGGTGGAGAATTGGTTAGCAGACAGGAAGCAAAGAGTGGGAATAAACGGGACCTTTTCAGAATGGCAGGCGGTGACTAGTGGGGTACCGCAAGGCTCAGTGCTGGGACCCCAGTTGTTTACAATATATATTAATGACTTGGATGAGGGAATTAAATGCAGCATCTCCAAGTTTGCGGATGACACGAAGCTGGGTGGCAGTGTTAGCAGTGAGGAGGATGCTAAGAGGATGCAGGGTGACTTGGATAGGTTGGGTGAGTGGGCAAACTCATGGCAGATGCAATTTAATGTGGATAAATGTGAAGTTATCCACTTTGGTGGCAAAAATAGGAAAACAGATTATTATCTGAATGGTGGCCGATTAGGAAAAGGGGAGGTGCAACGAGACCTGGGTGTCATTATACACCAGTCATTGAAAGTGGGCATGCAGGTCCAGCAGGCGGTGAAAAAGGCGAACGGTATGCTGGCATTTATAGCGAGAGGATTCGAGGACAGGAGCAGGGAGGTACTACTGCAGTTGTACAAGGCCTTGGTGAGACCACACCTGGAGTATTGTGTGCAGTTTTGGTCCCCTAATCTGAGGAAAGACATCTTTGCCATAGAGGGAGTACAAAGAAGGTTCACCAGATTGATTCCTGGGATGGCAGGTCTTTCATATGAAGAAAGACTGGATGAACTGGGCTTGTACTCGTTGGAATTTAGAAGATTGAGGGGGGATCTGATTGAAACGTATAAGATCCTAAAGGGATTGGACAGGCTAGATGCGGGAAGATTGTTCCCGATGTTGGGGAGGTCTAGAACGAGGGGTCACAGTTTGAGGATAGAGGGGAAGCCTTTTAGGACCGAGGTTAGGAAAAACTTCTTCACACAGAGAGTGGTGAATCTGTGGAATTCTCTGCCACAGCAAACTGTTGAGGCCAGTTCATTAGCTATGTTTAAAAGGAAGTTAGATATGGCCCTTGTGGCTACAGGGGTCAGGGGGTATGGAGGGAAGGCTGGGTTCTGAGTTGGATGATCAGCCATGATCATAATAAATGGCGGTGCAGGCTCGAAGGGCCGAATGGCCTACTCCTGCACCTATTTTCTATGTTTCTATGTTTCTATGTTTTAACCCATGACCTCTGGTTGTAGTCCCACCCAACTTCAGTGGAAAAAGCCTGCTTGCATTTACTCTATCTATATCCCTCATAATTTTGTATAGCTCTCTCAAATCTCCTCTCAAGCTTCCATGTTCTAAAGAATACAGTCCTACCCTATTCAATCCTTCCTTATATTCCTCAGGTCCTCCAGACCCAGCAACATCCTTGTAAATTTTCTCTGTACTCTTTCAAACCTTGTTTACATCTTTCCTGTAAGTAGGTGATCAAAACTGCACACAATAGCTCAGATTAGGCCTCACCAATGTCTTATACAACTTCGACATAACATCTCATCGTTCATACTCAGTACATTGATTTACGAAGGCCAACGTGTCAAAGGCTTTCTTTACGACCCTATGGAACCTTGATTCCATCATTCTCATCAGAAGTGGAAAAGTGAGGAAACAAGTGTGTTACGTGTTATAAAGCAGAGATTGGGTGGAGACTGGGTGAAGAACACTCTCTTCATGTGCCATTCACCCTACCTCCAGGAATATGATTTCCCCTTGTCATGGTCTTCCCCTCCATCCCTCTACTCCTGCAACAAACTCAAGAGAAAATCTGCAGATGCTGGAAATCTGAGCAACACACACAAAATGCTGGAGGAACGCAGCAGGTCAGGCACAATCTATGGAAAAGAGTACTGTTGACATTTCGGGCTGAGACCCTGCAGCAGGACTGGAGAAAAAAAAAATGACGAGTAGATTTAAAAGGTGGGGGAAGGGAAAGAGAAACACATGGTGATAGGTGAAACTGGGGGTGGAGGGGGCAGGAGGGATGAAGTAAGGAACTGGGAAGTTGATTGGTGAAAGAGATACAGGACTGGAGAAAGGGGAATCTAATAGGAGAGGACAGAAGGCCATGAAGAAAGAAAAGGGGCGAGGAGCACCAGCGTGGCATGGTGAGGGAAGGGGGCATTACTGGAAGTCTGAGCAATTGATGTTCATGTCACCAGGTTGGAAGCTACCCAGATGAAACATAAGGTGTTGTTCCTCCAACCTGAGTGTGGCCTCACTGTGACAGTAAAGGAGGCCATGGATCTATACGTCGGAATGGGAATGGGAAGTGGAATTAAAATGGGTACCCACTGGAACATCCCACTTTTTCTGGCGGACAGAGCATGGGTGCTGGGCGAAGTGGTCTTTGTGCCAATCAGTGGCAGATTGAATATAATGGTCATGCACTTTGCTAGAAGGAATAAATATATATTTTCTGACCGGAGAGAAAATTCAAGGATTTGAGGTGCAAAGGGACTTGGGGATCCTTGTGCAAGATTTCTTAAAGGTTAACTTGCAGGTTGAGTTTGATGGCAAGGAAGGCAAATGCAATGTTAAAATTTATTTTGAGAGGACTAGAATATAAAAGCAAGGATATAATGCTGTTCGCACTTGGAGTACCGTGAGCAGTTTTTGGCCCCTTATCTCAGAAAAGACATGCTTGCATTGGACAGAGTCCAGAGAATGTTTCTGGGAATGAAAGGATTAACATTTGATAGCTCTGGGCCTGTACTCACCGGAGTTTTGACGAATGAGGGAGTATCTTATTGAAACCTATTGAATATGGAAAGTAACATTCGAGCCACACAAGTGCCAGGCAATGACCATCTCTGACAAGAGCAGCTCTAACAATCGTTCCTTGACATTCAGCAGCATCGCCATCACTGAATCCCCTACTATCAACATCCTGGGGATTACCATTGATAGGTAACTGAACTGGTCTAGCCGTATAAACACGGTGGCTACCAGAGCAGGTCAAAGGCTAGGAATTCTGCGGCGTGTAACTCACCTCCTGACTCCCCAAAGCCTGTGTACCATCTACATGGCTCAGGCCAGGAGTGTAATGGAATACTTGCCATTTGCCTGGATGAGAGCAGCTCTACCAACACTCAAGAAGCTCGACACTATCCAGTACAAGTCAGCCCACTTGATTAATACCCCTTCCACAAGTATCCAATCCCTCCACCATCGACGAACAGTTGCAGCAGTGTGTACTATCTACAAGATGCACGCCAACAAAACACCGAAGTTCTTAAGGCAGCACCGTCCAGACACACAACCACTATCGTCTAGAAGGACAAGAACAGCAGATACCTGGGAACACTATCACTTGAAAACCCCCTTCCAAGTCCTCATCATCCTGACCTGGAAACATATCGCCATCCCTTCATTGTCGCTGGCTTAAAATCACGGAATTGCCTCCCTAACAGCACCGTGGGTGTACCTACACCTCAGGGACTGCAGCAGTTCACCACCTTCACAAGGGCAGCTAGGGATGAGAAATAAATGCTGGCTCAGCTGGCAATTCCCACATCCCATAAATGATTAAATAAAATAAAATGTTGAAAGGCCTAGGTAGAGTGGATATGGAGAGGAGATTTCCTATAATGGGGGAGTCTAGGACAGAGGGCACAGCCTCAGAAGGGAGGGACGTCCCTTTAGAACAGAGTTGAGAAGGAATTTGTTTTGCCAGAGGGATGATGAATAAGTAGAATTTTGATTCTATGGGTGGTGAATCTATGGAATTCATTGCCACAGATGGTTCTGGAGGCCAAGTCATTGGGTATATTTGAAGTGGAGCTTGATAGATTCTTGATTTTTTCAGGGCATCACAGAGAGAAGGCAGGAGAATGGGGTTAAGAAATCAGCCATGATGGAATGGTGGGAAAGACACGATGGGTTGAATGGCCTAATTCTGCTCCTATATCTTATATACTTATTGTATTATGGTTTTCTGATTGTTAATATCATATTTTTTGAAGAAATGACCATGATCATTTGAGAGACAGAGAGGATGGTAAGCCCGCTTTGACTACATTTTTGGTATAATTCCCATTCGCTACACATGGCTATTTGCCGGCCATCGTTGTAGTGACATCAGCACTGGACTTCCAGGCAAATGGTCCCTGGTTCGAATCTGGCTGGCTCTTTCCATCGTGCTAGGCTGAATGCCGAGCTAGCAACTAGCCCCGTAATAAATAGACAACTGTTCAGGGAACGGCAAAAATAAAAGCCACCCAATGTGCCACAAGGTGCGGAAAGGAACAACACATGATTATTCACAACTACTTGACTACTGTACAAGGCATGACCACAAGAATGAAGGTTCAAAAATATATTTTAAAATGAAAATTTCAAAACCTCACCAAAATTATAGACAATTAAATAGCGATGGGAAAATAAATACAAATGATGTATCAAGACAACTCAGTTTAGAAACATATATCAGAATATTCAGAATATAGTTACTTTGCCTTCAATATCTGGTAAGTGCTTTGAGAAGATCCACTAACTAACTGTTGATGCAACATGCAAAGGATTACTTCCCCACTGTTTAATTTGTTATTTTGCAAAGGATCCTGTTGTTCGTGACCTGTGGTCTTGAGATATCAATTTTCTAACCATTCAGTGTGGGATTGTGTTAAACTTCGACAATCAGTGAAGTATAGAAAAATAACTACTGCCTTTTCTACACTTCTGTGCTAGAAGATGAGAATGTTCTGGGACTAATCAACCAAACCTGGCCCATTTTATGCCCAGTAATCATACAGTTCTCAATATCTGCAAGGCTCTCCCAGCAGTACTCAGAGACCAGCACCTAAGCTGTTTTTTCTGACCTTGGACTTGAGATTGGATTTTTAGCTGTCTACATGTTTGGTTTTATTACCATCATCATTTTTTTTCCAGGTATAATTAATTTATTTTCCTCTATTTTTGCACTGTGTTTAATGTAGAACTTTGGAGTGAATCACCTATAGCAGGCAGTCCCCACCTGGGGTCTATGGACCCCTTGCTTAATGGTATTGGTCCATGGCATAAAAAAGGTCGAGAGCCCTGATTTATAGCTCCAGGCATCATCAGGACTTTGTGTTCAGGTCCTTTAGTGGATTTTCACTTATGTCTTTCTTATCCTTTCACCCAATAGCAATAGTTTTGTCTATTGACCCTCTACTGGTTCAGGGATCTTCCTGTTCTATAGCACTGCTCATTGTGATTCAACTTGCAAGTCCTACCAACAATAAGCTCCTCCTGCATCCAGTCTTCTACTGTTAAATTGACTTTATTTCTTACATCCTTCACATACATGAGTTAAAATATTTACTTTATGTCTCCATCTAAATGTGCAATCATAGTAATTTATAATAATTTATATTAAATAGAACAGTCAATGTAACATAGAAATACACTTAAATCAGCGTGAGTTAATCAGTCTGGTGGCCTGGTGGAAGAAGCTGTCCCACAGCCTGTTTGTCTAGGCTTTTATGCTGTGGTATTGTTTCCCGGATGGTAGCAGCTGGACTGGATTGTGGTTGGGGTGACTCAGGTCCCCAATAATTCTTCAGGCCCTTTTCTCACACCTGTCTTTGTAAATGTCCTGAACCATGGGAAGTTCACAACTACAGATGTCCGCACCACTCTCTGCAGATTCCTGCGATTGAGGGAAGTACAGTTCCCATACCAGGCAGTGATGCAGCCAGTCAGGATGCTCTCAATTGTGCCCCTGTAGAAAGTTCTTAGGATTTGGGGGCCCATACCAAATTTCCTCAACTGTCTGAGGTGAAAGAGGCGCTGTTGTGCCTTTTTCACCACACAGCTGGTGTGTACAGACCATGTGAGGTCCTCGGAGATGTGGATGCCGAGGAACTTAAAGCTGTTTACTCTCTCAACCCCAGATCCACTGATGTCAGTAGGGGTTAGCCCATCTCCATTCCTCCTGTAATCCACAACCAGTTCCTTTGCTTTTGTGACATTGAGGGAGAGGTTGTTTTCTTGACACCACTGTGTCAGAGAGATAACTTCTTCCTTGTAGACCATCTCGTTATTGTTTGAGATTAGGTCAATCAATGTAGTATCATCAGCAAATTTAATTAGCAGATTAGAGCTGTGGGTGGTGACACAGTCATGGGTATACAGGGAGTAAAGGAGAGGACTCAGTACACAGCGCTGAGGGGCTCCTGTGTTGAGAGTCAGAGGGGTGGAGATGAAGGCCCCACTCTTACGACCTGCAAGCGTTCTAAGCTACTATTGCCTTCCTGTCAGCTTGAACCAGTCTGGCCATTCTCCTCTGACCTTTCTCGTTAACAAGGTGCTTTTGCTCACAGAATTGCTGCTCACTGGATAGTTTTTGTTTCTCGCACCACTCTCCGTAAACTCTAGAAACAGTTGTATGTGCAAGTTACAGCAGATCAGCAGTCTCTGAGATACTCAGGCCACCCCATCTGGCACCAGCTTTCATTCCACAGTCAAAGTCACTTAGATAACATTTCACCGCCATTCTGATGTTTGGTCTAAACACCAGCTGAATCTCTTTTATCCATTGAGTTGCTGCCAGAAGGTTTGCTAATTAGATATTTGCATTACAAGCAGGTGTACTGGTGCACCTAATGAAGTGGCACTGTGTATATTGTGAGATTTGTTGTTTGCTGCAGCAGTAGAGTACAAAAAGTATTATAATTTACATTAGATGCAAAGTGGTCCCCTAACTAAACTTCTGTCACCTGCCCTATTCCATTCGCTAATAGGAGATCTAGTACTACACTCGCTCTAGTTGGGACTTCTATGTACTTATTAAGGAAACTTCCTGGAACATATTTGACAAACTCGTTCCCATCCAGCCCTTTTACAATATGGAGTCCCAGTCAATATGCGGAAAGTTAAAAGCACCTTATGTTTCTTGCAACAGCCTGCGATCTCTCTACAAATTTGTTCCTCTAAATCCTGGGTGGTCTATAATATAATCCCATTCATGTGGTCATACCTTTTTTATTCCAAAGTTCTATTCATAAAGCCTCACTAGATGAGTTCGCCATTCTGTCTTGAGCACTGCCATGATATTTTCCCTGATTAATAATTCCACCCCTTCCCCTTTAATCCCTCCTGCTCTGTCAGGTCTAAAATAATGGAATCCCAGAACACTAAGCTGCCAGTCCTCCTTCTCCTGTAAACAAGTCTCACTAATGACTACAGTACAATAATTCCACGTGCTGATCCATGCCCTAAATTCATCCACCTTACCTGCAATACTCCTTGCTCAGAACATTCGTCCCACCATGCTCGATCCTTTGATTCCTGACTTTGTATGTAGGCATAACAATGTCTTTCTCCACAACCACCATCTCTTCTGCTGTTGGTTCCCATCCCTCTGCAACTCAAGTTTAAACCCTCCCGTGCAGCACTAGCAAACCCGCCCGCTAGGACATTTGTCCCTGAGGATATATGATCTCTGTGACCTGTCATCTCTATGAGATGATGTGAGGATACATCATCTCTGTGATATATCCCCAGAAATCTTCAGCCCAGAAACTTGAACTTGTTCATCCTTTCCATTGCTGACCCCTTGATAAGGATTAGTGTGTATACTCCCGACTTCCCCTTTCTGTGTAATGAGCTGTTAATTCAGAGGTCAGATTGAGATTCATTTATTTCTCATATGTACATTGAAACATACCGTGAAATGCGTTGTTTGCATTAACAACCAACATAACCTAAGGATGTGCTGGGGGCAGACTGCAAGTGTCACCACACGTTTCGGCACCAACATATACGTTATGGCGTCAACAAGGGAGGGAAGGAGTGAAAACAAATCTCGTGTCCATTGACGATGAACTATTGAAGGCTAAGTAAGATACAGATCAAGAAGAAAGGTTAGTGGAATGGAGTTTAATGGTCAAGGCAGCCAGCGTTATGTTTCTGGTGCAATTTGATCTTTCAGAGTTTGCAGAAGGAGAAAGGAAAGCGACACAGGTTTAGGTATCCCACTCCACTTTAGTGGAACTGCAAAACTTGTTAGTGATTTCAACCAGTCACTAACTAAGGAAGATTTAGCATCGGTCAGTACAGATACTCTTTGGTCTAACTTCCAAGAGGTCCTTCAAGTAGCAATTGACGAGTATGTCCCCTCTAAAATGACTCTTCCAGGTTCAACTTACCGTGGGTAAACCAGTCCACCCGGCGTGCGATACGTAGAAAGCAATGAGTCTATAATAAAGCTAGGAAATCCGGTCATAGTGAAGACTGGCAAAAGTTTAAATCCTTGCGCTGACTTATTGATAGAAACATCAGGAAAGCTCACCATCAGTATGTTAATGAGGTAATAGGTGAGAGCTTAAAGACTGACAACACCAAACCCTTCTGGAGCTTTATTAAATCTACAAGGCAAGAAGTTTTTGGAATTTCTTCTCTCTCATCCGAGGGCCGTGTTGTATCTCTTGCTGCAGACAAAGCACAAGCACTTAGCCAGCAGTTTTGCTCTGTGTTTACAAGGGAAAATTTGAATGAACTCCCCACTTTAGACCCCTGCAATACCCCAGACTTGCCAGATCTCATTATAACTGTAACAGGTGTTAAGAAGCTTCTTGAGGAATTACAGCCTAAGAAAGCACCAGGACCTGATCAAATACCAGCTATGATTGTAAAGAGTTGTGCTTCCAGTCTAGCTCTCGTTTTGCAAAAGATATTCCAGAAGTCTATTGATACTGGGACATTACTGCACGATCGGTTGAAAGCGAATGTTGTTCCAATTTATAAGGGCAAGTGTACAAACCTGGGAAGTTACAGACCGGTTCCACTCACTTCCATCCCTTGTAAAATTCTTGACCATATTATTCACTGTCACATTATGGACCATCTAGACAGACACAATGCTCTTACTCATCATCAACATGGATTCCGTCAGGGCAGATCTTGTGACACACAACTTGCAGGGTTGATCAACGACCTAGCAAAGATCCTTGACAATAGAAGCCAAGCAGACTTGATCATACTCGACTTCAGTAAGGCATTTGACACGGCCCCTCACCAGAGATTACTACGTAAGCTTGAACATGTGGGCATTAACAACAGCCTTCTACATTGGTTAAACATGTTCCTTACCAACAGACAGCAACGTGTGCTTCTTGAGGGGGCAGAGTCCCCTGAATCTCCAGTAACATCTGGAGTGCCCCAGGGGACCGTGTTGGGACCCTTACTTTTTCTCATTTACATCAACGACTTGCCAAATATAGTCAAGTCCAAAGTCAGACTTTTTGCAGATGACTGCATAATCTACTATGAGAGAAAAAATAACCAAGATGCTCAGCTGCTGCAAAACGATATTGATTCATTATGTCAATGGGAGTCTCAATGGCAAATGTCCTTCAACTCATCTAAATGTTATGCTATGTATGTCAGTCACAAAGTTAAACCAATCAACACGACATATGACATGAATGGACAGATTCTTGAAACAGTCACCCAGCACCAATATCTTGGTGTTGAAATTAGCCAGGATCTTAACTGGACATGCCACATCAATCAGATTACACCAAAACAAATAAAATGCTGGGTATCCTGAGAAGAAACCTCCACTCATGTAGTAAATCCGTCAAGGACCTGGCATACAAGACACTCGTCCGCCCAAAGCTTGAGTATTGCGCAGCCTTATGGGATCCCCATCAAGCTAACAACAAGAAGTCCATCGAAAAAATCCAACACCGTGCTGCTCGCTTTGTGTTAAACAATTACAGCAGGAAATCCAGTGTCACCAACATGCTCTCTAACCTTCACCGGGAACCACTTGAAAACCGACGTATTAAACTATGGTTAATTTTCATTTTCAAAGAAGTTCACAACATCACTCCATCAAACATCCAAATCCGTCACAGGGTCAGTTCAACTCGACAGCAAACTGGACCTCACATATTGGAAACTCCTTCATTCAATAAGATTTGCTACCAGTACTCCCTCTGCCCAAGATCAACAAGAGAGTGGAATCTTCTGCCGCCAGACCTGCGCAGTATTTCTGACATTAATATTTTTAAAGATGACTCAATCAAATTGATTTCAGGGATCTAGTCAAAAAAGCTTACTTTACAATTTAACTCCCACGCTGTTCACACCGACTGCACGTTATAACAGCCGCCTGGCAGTGCTGGCGCAGTACCAAGCAGAAGCAGAGAGTCAGAAATGGGGAGTTCATTGATGAGTAATTGGTAATGGAAGAAGTGGGTCTGAAATTTATGAAGTATAGAGGTTCATCATGTTTGGAGTTAGATACTAAGCTGCATAGGCCAAGAAATGGCTGTACCAGAGATAAGTGGTTACCTGGTATATGACTTTGCCAAGCTGTTGTAAATGGTGAATAGTTGAGAGAAACTTCATGGGATACCAGGAAAGGGAGCCCGGCTGAGGGAAGCAGGGACAACACGGACCAGGATGACCTGTACCATTAAGGTTAATGATCCTAGACAAGGAAGCGGGGCAATGTTACAGTAATTCCTGTCCATGACATGTTGAATGGAAATCTAGTCAACTGGAAAGACTGTACATGCATACTTTAACAATAAAACGGACCTTTGTTGGATGACATTCTCACATATAAAGTCTAACTACTGCAAGGCTTACTATCACCATTGATTGATTATTAATAGATGCATGGCAATAATCATTCAATAGCTATTAAATTTATCTCTCCAGAACACATCTTCTTTTCAGCACTGCGAGCACCTTTAACCATTTTGTAGAAATGCTTCCTTCTGTAGGAATAAAATATCCGATGCCGTAGCAGACATTTACCAGCAGAGGGAGCTCTTTGCTGAGCTGCTCCTCTAGTGTCACTATTCAGATGTTCAAAATGGGAGACAATACCCTAGTGGCTGTCTGATTAACTGGTTTAGGTCTCCACCACTGCTCACCTCTTCAATGTATGAAAATCCAGTCTGTTAGTTATCAGCGTCAGCACTCAATTCTGCCAACACTGAGTGCTTGGGCTACGACTAGGGCAGAATTCCTAACTGTGGCAAGGACAGTGGATTTTTGCCTGACTGTTGCGATGTGCACAAGTTCCAAGTTCCATATGGCTCTCTAATTCCTTGAGAAATGGCTCCGCAGCAGAGCAGGCTATTTGGCCTATTAAATTTGTGCTAGTTATTTCAAACAGCGATGCAGTTAGTCTGAGTATCCAGTATCACTGCAATTATCTGTAAGTATTCACCTTACTTCCTTTCCCAGGCAGCAATTGATTCTTTTTCCAGCTCCCTATCAAGCAGAGCATTCAGAACCACAGGGAATGCTTTCTCCTCATGTTTTGGCCACTTATGTTAAACAGATTATTCTTCTAATTATTAAACCTCCAGACACCGGTAATAGAATGAATAAAGAGAAGCTGTTGGAACCTGTTATTACTTTAAACACTTCAACTGAATTGAATCTTCTCTTAGCTCCTCAACAACTAGCTGAACTTCTCCAGTTTATTTCCGTGTCACTGTAGCCTGCAACCCTAAAGTAATCTGTGCAAATTGCTTGTTTCTCTCCAAGCTTTTGCCTCTGGTGATACCGTGCTCAGAAATATTCAAAATGCCTCAACTGTATCATACATTTAATCAGAAGCTGTGTTAACTAGTCCTATCAGACTCAGAGGTTAATGCTCAAGATGACCCCAAGACATTTGCAATTACTTTTGAAATCATATCCTAGCACAGGCTACCTTTTGGATTCCCACACATCTTCTTACACAGAAATTCTTCTGCCGTGCTTTAGTTCATTGCTTTCAACTGTATATCTGGAGTATTCTGAGCAGTTTTGGGCCCCTCGTCCCAAGAAAGGAAGTGCTGGCTTTGGAACAACCCAGAGGACGTTCACGAGAATGACCCTAGGAATGAAAGGCTCAACATGTGAGGAGCGTTTGATAGCTCTGTACCTGTGCTCACTGGAGTTCAGAGAACAAGGGTGATCTCGCTGAGACCTATCAAAGATCGAAAAGCCTAGATAGAGTGTACTCCAAGAGAATGTTTCCAATAGTGAGAGAGGCTGGCACCAAAGGGCACAGCCTCAGAATAGAAGGATTTCTCTTTAGATCTGAAATGAGAAGGGATTTCTTTAGGCAGAGGGTGGTGTATCTGTGGAATTCACTGCAACACACACAATATACTGGAGGAACTCAGCAGGTCAGGCAGCATCTATGGAAATGAATAAGCAGCCAATGTTTTGGGTTGAGACCCTTCTTCAGAACTGGAACAGACGGGGGAAGATGCCAGAGTAAAAAGGTCGGGGCAAAGGAGAGTAGCTAGGAGGTGACAGGTGAAGCCAGGTGGGCAGGGAAGGTAAAGGGTAGGCGAAGAAAGAACCTGATGGGAGAGGAGAGTGGACCATAGGGGAAAGGGAAGGAGGAGGGAACCTGGGGAAGTTACAGGCAGGTGAGAAGAGGTAAAAGGCCAGAGTGGGGAACAGAAGAGGGAAGAAGAAGGGAAAGTTTTTTTTACTGGAAGGAGAAATCGATATTCATGCCATCGGGTTGGAGGCTACTCAGATGGAATGTAAAGTGTTGTTCCTCCACCCTGAGGGTGGCCTCATCTTGGGAATTCATTGCCACAGGCGGCTGTGGATACCAAGTTATCAGATAAATGTCATGGTAGGGTAGCAGATAGCTCAGTGCTGTTACAATCCGGAGTTCGGGTTCAAAGTTCAATTTCGGCAGCGTTCCGCAAGAAATCTCTGTATGTCCCTCTCGTGGAATGTGTGGGTTTCCTCTGGGTCCTCCAGATTCCTCCCACAGTCCAAAGACGCACCGTGTAGGTTAATTGGTCATTGTAAATTGTGCCTTGATTAGGTTAGGGTTAGTTGGATTTTTGGGGGCTGCTGTGGCCACTACCTTCGAGAGATGGGGAAAGATCGATGGCTGTCAAAGGAAGTCAGGGAAGCAGAGGATAATAACATCACAGTCAACTGGATAATGAAATGGTACCTGAGCATCTGCCTCTGGATTGTCAGAAAGACGTCCATGTTCAAGAGGTATTTGCTTTGTTTGCTGCAAATGTGAGTTTGTCAATCCCACTCACAGGCAAATTCGTCACTAGCGCTTTCCTGTGGTTGCTAAGCAACACCAGAATCAACCTACAGTTGCATTTGCAGAAACACAAGGTTAAAGTGTTGCCTTCTCAGATCGGTTGGCTCAGCTCACCGTCCCACGTTGAGACAATGCAGAAGAGGTTGGTGGGCATGGCAGCAGTTTACCAAGCGTAAAATTGTAGAAACCACACAGTTTGACAGTAATGGCCTGCATCCTATTTGTGCACACACACAGGCCCCTCTGTTAAAAATGTGGGTCCCAGATTTTAGGCATCCTAGACACGAGTGCATACTTTTGAAATACTGGTGAGTGGGACCCAGTTCAGGATCCTGTGTACAGCAAGGGAAAGCAGGCAATTCTTTTTGTGTAAGAAGTAAATAAAATCACATTGTTCTTGGGTAGCTGGAGAAGAGCTGTACCAGACTCAAGAGGAATCACAATTATTCTCTCCCTATTCTGCCCCCATCCGCGCACAGATTGCTCAAAAGCCTCACTTCCTCCAATACTCTCCATACCCTCTGCCAACTCCACAACCGAGGAGGACCACCATTTTTGAGGCAGGTAACCTAGAACTGATGCAAGTTCAAGGATAATCCCTCTGATTTGTACAGAATGTGACTAACTCCCTGGAACAATCTACACTTATAGAACATGGAAAATTGAATACTACAGCACAGTCCTGGCCCTTCAGCCCACCAGATTGTGCCAACCCTTTGATCTACTCTAAGATCAAACTAATGTTTCTCTCCTACATAACACTCCATTTTTCTATCACCCATGTGTCTACCTAAGAGGTTCTTAAATACCCCTAATACCTCCACCACCACCTCGGTGATGTGTTCCGTGCACCCACCGCTCTTGGTGTCAAAAAAAATACCTTTGACATCCCCCCTTATACTGTCCTTCAATGACTTTTAAATTATACACCCTGTACTAGCCTTTTCCACCATGGGAATAAGTCTCTGGTTATCTCCTCGATCTGTGCCTCTTATCATCATATCCATCTCCACCATGCCTCCTGATTGGCGAATTGCATGCGACAAGTCTGTGTCTATTAAAATGTTCAAAATTTACTTTAATGTGGAGGTGGGATCCAGGTCAACCAAAACCTACATGGGGTGGGTGGGAAGGGGGTGGAAGTTCTAAAAATGATCCCACTCATCCCTTTAAGACTCTGACACGAAGGCTACAGAAATAGAAACCCCGGGGTCAACTACTCTCTTGCCCTTTTTCCAAGCCTCTTCACTTGCAGCTACAGCAAATGAGTGGGAGACCCCTTTGGACACTCACAGAAAATTCTGGATTGACAGGATTCAAGAAGGAATCAGATATCTGGTAATGCAATGCTAAATACCAATACTAAATATAGGAACATGTTACTCGGGACGATACACAACAAACATAATTTACGATCAGCCAGCTGCTGAAATGGGCCACAAGAGATCCGAGTGATCCATGATGGGAAGCCATGCTTATAAATGAAGTAAGGGATTTCCCAATGACCCTGGTTAATAGCACTACCTATACTTGAATGTGCACTGAATCTTTTTTTGAGTGGGGGGGGGGAGGGTACAGCATCTTGGTGTTCTGTGGAAGAACACCAGAGTGTGCTGAACTTACATGTACTCTAACGGACTGCTCAACCAGTCCGGGCTTCCTGTTTTACTCCTCTTGGCTTTGAGAGCCAGTGTGCAGTTTTAGTTTGTTTTAAAAATATGTTTTTGCTGCTTCTGTACTTGTTGCTGGTTGAAGTTGGTAATTTATAGTTGGTGACAGAAGCAGTGTTCCTATTCTGCCAGACTCACTGTGCTTCCATTGCGATGTGGCAGAGTGGGAAGGGGTTGTAAACCAAATCAGCAGCAAGGAACACACAACAGATAGTAACTTTACATATGTTTGTAAATCATGAAGTTTGCTCTCCGAAGCAAAGAACTTTAAGTCAGTTGGCTTCTTGATAACCTTCATAAGAAACATATAGTACTGTGCAGAAATCTTAGGCACATATGGTGTCTAAGTCTTTTGCACAGTACAGTATTTGTCAACATGGACTGGAGAGTGAGTCTGTAAATCTGGCGGGAGCAAAGGATGTTGGAAATGGTGAGGGAGCAGCACTGCGGGAGGGGTGTTAGACAGTTGGCAGGGAAGGGGGAGAGGTTGGAGCAGGTGCAGACACACCCAGCCCCGAGACGCCAGGCAAGGACATTTGATTCCAAATAATTGGTTTATTTATCATTAGCAAATATCTCTCTGGTAATTCCCACTCCCTACCCCCCTCCCACTCTCAATCCACAACACAGACCCATATCAGAATCACTCACGTATGTCATGAAATATTGTTTTTTTTTGCGGCAGCAGTACAGTGCAATACATAAAGTTACTACAGTACTGTGCAAAAGTCTTAGGCACACACACACACACACACACACACACACACACACACATATACACAGGGTGCCTAAGACATTTACATAGTACTGTAGAATCAGCAAAAAAAGCCAGGAAAACCTGAATATTTGTCTAATGTTAAAGCTTAAATAACTGCACTTTCCACAGCACACTACAAATGTTGCAGGTTTGTGAGATTCACATCTCATTAACATGGATGGAACAGTGACTAACTAAGGATTAATTTCATTTAAAACATTACATCCATCTATGCTGTGTCACGTATGGTATGAACTCATTATGAATTGGCATTGGGGGTGGGGATGCTTTCCTGTTGGTCTATTAAAGGAGATTGATGTGAGTCTCTTCCTTGATAGGTTCAGGTGAGCATGTTGCTCAAATGTGAAGTTCCATAGTACACCTGTAATTACACGAGACAAGAAATTTTTTCAGAAGTGTTGCTTCCTTAGAATTTTAATTTGTTTATGATAGACTGCTTAAAGCTGAACACAAATATAATTTCAGACTACTTGTATCACGTAAGAATTTGGAGAAACAAGAAATTAATTTTCATTGAACATAATCATAAATAATAAATATAATATAATCATAAATACTAGTAGTAGTAGTAGTGGTAGAATATAATGCGTTTAATTGCATGATGGTTCTGACGCTTTGCAATAGTTCAATTCAGCTATAGTTTTGTTGATGATTTTCATTTGTACTCAAGTGTCTGAGGCTTCTTGCTTAAATATCCAACAATAAACAGCTTGCACTGATGGATTCCAGTTGCCCTGATACCGTTGCTCCATGTCCGAAATGTCCTGGTGAAACCTTTCACCATGCTCGTCACAGACAGTGCCAAGTTTTGCAGGGAAGAAGTCTAAATGGGAATGCGGAAAGTGAATCTTCAGTGTCATGTTGTACTTCATGGTCTTGTGTGCTTGAAGCATGTAGTTTGGTGCTCTGTAGTTGCCAAGAAAGTTTTCAACAACATCCTTGAATGCCTTCCATGCCATTTTCTCTAGATCCACGAGAAGTTCTTCGAATTGCCTGTCATTGATGACCTGTTTGATTTGTAGACCAACAAAAATCCCGTCCTCAATCTTGCCCTCCATTATTCTGACTTGAACTATGAATTGAAATAACAAATATAGGTGATTTTTTTTTTAAAAAAGGTGCGTTAATAGGGAAAGTTCACGGCGACTTTCGTGATCAGCAGTCCAAAATCCATAAGATATACCCAAAAGTATTCAGGAAGCAAGACCTTTGTTGTCCAGTGGAAATGCATATGTCCTAAGCTCTTGAAACTGATTAGAGTGTATAGCACATGCAGCCTCTTAATGGCAAGGGAGGGTCCCCAGACTAATGATGCACCAAGCTTAGGTTGCCAATGGTGATTAGCAAAAGGACAACATAGCTACCCATGAATGGATCTATCGGGAGTCTCCATATTAATGACTGAGCCTAAGTAATATTCTGTTCTTATGTTGAACGAATTCACTAATGCTTCAAAGTAGTAGAAATTGAACGAGGTAATGACATTGAGAACCCAAAGTGATGGAACATGTAACACAGTGAAGTGGTACAGTTGCACAGCAGTTAGCGTTATGCCAGCCATTAAGCTTCAATTCTCACTGTTGACTGTGGGGAATTGTACACTCTCCTTGTGACCGTGTGGATTTCCTCTGGGTGCTCTGGTATTCTACTACATTTCAAAGACGTACGGGTTAGGATTACAAATCCGGTGGCATGTGGTGTCGGTGCCAGAAGGACGGCAACACTTGCGGGCTGCCCCCGGCACGTCCTCGGACTGTGTTGATCATCGACACAAACCACGCACTTCGCTGTAGGTTTTGTCATTTTAATGTACATATGACACATGAAGATAATCCTTCAATGAACAGGCTACGACTAGGAAATGACACGCTGTGAAATCTTATTGAGCAAAGCAACATTAGGAATGTCACGTTTAAAGATGTTGTGCGAGGATCTGGATCTGTTGAAGCAGCTGAAGTATGACCGTGATGAGAAAGTTATGAGTACGTTGACTCATTAAGGAACTTAGCCCTGCAGAGCCACTTGAGATTTTGTTGTGTACGGGTTTACATGGAGATAGGGTAACGAATGCATTCAGCCACAGTTGAGTATGCAAAGCTTTTCATGTGAATTTGTATATAAAATGATGGAATTGGTATCCGAGGATATTAGGGAATGTTGTCACCATTGAGCGACTGGTATAACAAGTACACAGAAAAGAGTAGCAAGCTACAAAACAGAGTTTGAAGTATACAGGTAGGATCAGTTCAGTCAGTAGCGACTGTTACGACGGATATTTCCCACAACACTATTGTCTGTCTGGAACAGAAAAGTGTTGTTACCAAAGGATCACATTTCAGCAACCTGCAGATCTAAGTCTAAGACCAGCACTCAAAAGAATTTAAGTGGTAATATGAAAGGAAGAGCTCAGTTTGGAAGTACATTCAATAAGGAACTGGAATTATATTTAAGCCAGAGGCAGTACTGGGTGACAAAAAAAAGATTTTCAAATCAAGATTTTGATTTAGAATTATTATATTGACATGTTAATTGATATTTCACCAGACTGTTTGCTAATGAGTTAATAAACCCTAGCAAATTTAGCCAGATCCATTGATGGAAAGTACCCATTATATTGGAACTTGTTGTGTTTTGCAACTCCAAAATATAAACCTAACTAGAAGAAAAACAAGGGAGTACATAAAGTGAGTCGAACTCCGTACTTACACAGTTATGACATGGTAGTGTATGCATTTCACGATATTTTTACATATAACCTTAATGAACTATTTAAAGCAACAAAAATGCTTAGTCAAAGAATATATTTGCAATAATACTCAAATATTACTGGAATATTAAATATGCAACACTGCTCCTTGCTTAGCTATAAACTCAACATAGACTACAACTCAAATTACCTATTTAATGTATTGTTCTAAAAATCACACAGTGTACTATATGATCAACTACTATATACATAACCACAGCATAGTAAATTTTAAATTGTCCCATAAAGACCTAAAGGTTAAATCAATGTGGAGGGTTTGTTACTCTTGTGGGATAAGAACTTTCTTGATGGGTGGGGCATGAGTTTCACTCTGCTTGGCGGTTCTGGGGCCTCCTCTGTGGTGGTTCTAGGAGTTGACTCTGAGACTGCAGGAAGTGGTTCTGACAGCTCCAGCCACCTTTTATCTGGACCTGTTTGCAACTGGAACAGTGCATGGCAAGCTTCCCTGATTATGTGAATCACAACGTGTGAATACAGTGCCCGACGTCATCACTTCTTTTACCCTTTGGAAAGCGATCTCACTCTGCTTTATCCGTTGCCGTTTCTTCCTGATCTGTAGTACTGTAATGAGTTCAAAGGGTGCAACAGAGTAGCCAGATTAGGCAGGAGCCTGATATTGTAAATGATAAATCCTAAAAAGGACCGCAACTGTGACATGTCCTTTTGGCCTTGGAGCATCCACCAATGCTTACATTTTCTCAGCACACTTGGGTAATGGTGTGACCACAGTAAGTGATGCTTGGTTTAAAGAATTTATACATGTTGTGTCATGCTCCGAGCCCATAATCTTCTAATCTTTTTAACACTAACTTGAGGTTTTGGAGTTGTTCCTTGTCATCCTTACCAGTAACAATGATGTCATCCCAGTAACACTGAGTGCCTGGGCAATCTTGCAGTACCTGGTCCATATCCTTCTGCCATACCGCAGGGGCAGATGTTACTCCAAAAATAAGCCTATTATAATGATAGATCCCTTTGTGAATGGTTATGGTGAGAAAAACTATGGATTCTTCTTCCATCTCCATCCCTAGGTAGGCCACAGCTAAGTCCAGTTTGCTGAAGTGTTTCCTCGAGAAAGCTTGAAAGATATCCTCTATCCTGGGCAGAGAGTATTGATCAGCCTGGATGAAGGGCGCCTTTGGGGTGTGGCCTGGTGTGGCCTAGTGTGGCCCTGTGGATGCAATTTCTCGCCAGTGTCACAAACTGAGCCACAACATTGAGACAATGAGTGCGGCCGTCGGAGGCCTCTGCCCTCGGGTGATCGCTCTCGCTCTTTTTGTCTCTCGACGGTGAGTGAGAGTTTGCTGCTGGTTCTCCAGTCGGGGGAACTCAAAATAAAAGAGCACTACAGACTGTAACATTGAAACAGCGACTGCTTGTCTCCCCTCACGCTGTAGAAGCAGTGATATTTCTCTCTCCCCTGTTAGCGAGAGAGAGAGAGAGAGAGAGCCTGAGGGACGTTGAACAGTTGGGATGAACTGTAGATGGACTGCAGACCACGGTCTCTCTTTGGGGCTTTGCTGTTGCTTGCATGGTGGGTGGCGGGAATGCTGACGCTGCTTACACATGCAAAGAAGGCAGGGGGCTTTGGGGTTCTTCTGTTTTTTTCTGTCATTCACTTTTTCTTTCTGTTTTGAGGATATCTGTGGAGAATAAGATTTTCAGGCTGTATACATTCACTGACATTGGAACCATTGAACTGACTTGATGGTGGCCTTAAAATCACCACAGATCCTGATAGAGCCATTCCTCTTCTCTAACAGGGCCACTGGCATTGCTCATAGGCTCCACCTCAACCGTGGAAAGAACTTGTTCAGCCTCCACGTGATCTAGTTCACTGGTTACTTTATCACTGATGGTATAAGGAACCAGACGGACTTTACAAAACTTGGGTGTGACACTTTCATTTAACACTATTTTACCCTTGATATTTTTGAGTTTTCCAATGCCATCCTTGAACATTGCTGTGGCATCATCCAGTACCTTTCTTAATTCATTTTAGGTTGACTCTGTTACAGGGCATGTGGCATGCAAATTGTGGATGGATCTCCAATCAAGTTGTGGTTGTCTCAGCCAATTACATCCCTGCAATGCTGGCCCTCCTGTTTTCACTACATACAAGTCCAATGTGGCTTGTTGGTTGTTGTATTTCACTGTTGTGAATGTCATCACACCAGAATCATCTTTTCTCCAATATAACTTCTTAGTTGGATATCTGCAGGCTTCAGTTCAGTATCTTTGAAGTGCTTATCACCTGCCACCTTGTGCATCTTCTGCCACTCCTCGCCAACTTCTTGCTCCGACTTCTCATCCTGATGAAGAGTCTTGGCCCAAAACATCGACTGTTTTTTCATTTTCATAGATGCTACCTGACCTGCCAAGTTCGTCTAGCATTTTGTGATTTCCAACATCTGCAGATTTTCTTGTGTTTGAAATGCCTTTCAAACTCATTTTGTGGAATAACTGAAACAGCCAAGCCAGCATCCAATTCCATTTTAATTGATTTTTTGTTCACTTCTGGTGTAAGCCATATTGCTTGTCTGTTGTTAGTTTTCACATTGTAAATCTCCAGGCTACTCAGTCCTCTGCCACTCTCATCATTATCAGATTTTTCATCAATAGCATGCTGATTATTGCTCTTTTTGAAACTGCAACTTGACTTTTTATTTTTCTTCCATGAGCAGTCCATTTATTTTTGTCTGCCTGACATACTATTTTAATGTGTCCTACTTTGTTATATTTTCTGTAAGATTTGCCTTCAAACCTGCATTAGTTTCTGTTTAGACACTGCAATTTTGTTCACACTCACTTTCATTCCTGACTGCAACTCAACTCTGACTCTGTCTGCTGTTTCCATTTATACAGTTATTTTAAAGATTCAAAGTACATTTATTATCAAAGTATGTATGCACTATACGCCCCTGAGATTTGTCTTCCCCAGAAAGTCCTAAAACAAAGAAAACTATGGAACCCCTGCAAAGAAAAACATCAGATTCCCTTCTTGACCTCCAGCCCGCACCCTCTGCTCGAACTCTCATTGAACCCCCTCGGAGACAGCAAAGCGCCAGATCATTCGATCGGCCCAAAAACACATACCCAACAGATAGATCATAGGCTCCAACAGTAGCAGAACCAAAGGTAAAAGGAAAAAAAAAGTGGAAGTAGTAAAAGTAGTAGTTTTGTGAACTGTCTAAAGAATGTTACCTTGGTCACCTTGTCTGCTGGCGCCATCTTCTTCAAGCGATTCCTTCAACTGTTAAGTTGTGCTTCAGTTAGGAACTGTTATTAAATGATCTATATACTACTAAAACTCTCATGGTCTGTTTGTCTGTTTGTGACCTCCAATTAGCGCAAACGGTGCATTACAGTGGCACTATTTTTGGCTAAATCGACTTAAAATGCACTAACTTACAGAATGCAGGCAAAGTTCAGGGGTTATATATTCATATAAAATTGCTCACTCGCCAAAATCTACAGCCCCGCTTTCACCCAAGAGCGGATGTCAGCCATGATGGAAACTGTGACGCGACACCACAAAGCATGCGCATGGCCAGCCTCAGAAGTGACTCACGATGCTCACAGTAGTGACACCAACCAGAGCAAAAGGGCAGGGCAGCTCTATTTCGAGTGGTCACATTCTGCTAATCACCACCAGCATGTGCGGGATTGGGACAGATCAAACTGAGACCCATCAATAAGGGATAATTAAATCTTATTGTAATGACGTACTTTGAGACACTCATCAAACCCTTTGCTGCAGTCAAAGGACAGCGGTGACTATATCACATCCATTTAGGAGAGTGCCAACCACATCATCAGAATAATCAGCATCCTGGAGGCTTTGGTGTTACTGCTTCATATCTTCTATCCAGCATTAGGGTAAAAAAAAAATATGGACAGCCTAATTATGCCGTGTGGAAAGAGAAGGGGGACATTATGGTCAAGAGATGATGCCAAACATCGTCGGGAAGTGGCAAGGAGAAGGAGAGAACAAGAATCGGATGAGGCACGATTCCAGGATCAAAGAGTCAGGATGTAAAAGATGAGAGAAGAGACACAGGAGGAGAGGCATGCAATATCCAAAATGACAACAACTGGCATAGAAGGAGGAGAGACGAAGAGACAAAGGAGCTGAGAAACGCACCTCCAGGATCAGAGACAAACAACAAACAGCAGAAGAGATGAAGAGACGGGGGATGAAAGGGCTGCACGTCTCCAGAATGACAAAAACAGGCACAGGAGGAGGAGAGAGGAAGAGACAAAGGAGCAGAGAAATGGACGTCTCCAAGATCAGAGACAAAGAATAAACAGCAGAAGAGATGAAAAGATGGCGGATGAAAGGACTGCACGTCTCCAGAATGACAACAAGAGGCACAAGCGTGGCAGATCAACCAGAAATGATGCCATCAAAAGTGTCCTTCATTAAATGAGGAGGAGTTATATTTGCCTTGCTATGCGTCTTTCTTTTTTAATAAACTGAGGTTTTCTTCTTCAATTTTCAAAGCAAAGCAATAGCATTCAGGAAAATTTAATGTTCATTCTGGTCACATCAGACTGCACTACCCTTCGATCAAAGGGTGCCCCAACGGGTCACCCCGTTGTCTAGTTTCTTGTAAAATTCTACAAACTAAATGATCTCTCAGCGCATCATCAAGCTCATCACTGAACTAACAATACTCAGACAACTTCTTCAATTCAGCCATGTATGCTCAAATGGACTCACCTTCCTTTTGATTTTCAAGGGTACTAAAGTTCATTTTATTGTCAGAGTATGTATGCAGAATACAGTTCTGAAATTTGTCTTCTCCAAATAGCCATAAAATACAGAAAACCATATAAGTAGTTAAAAGAAAGAGATCAATCCCCTGCACGAAAAGAGAAAGAAAAGAAATCTTGCAAACCCCAAACACCCCAACCCCTTCCTCACACAAAACTAAAAGATCACCCAAGGCCCCAGCCCACTGGCCCGCAGCAAGAAAGAATGGGCAAGAACACAAAAAAAGTAGATCTGAAAGAGGGCAATATGAACTACAGCTGGTTTGAACTGCAACCAATTCACAAATCTCAGAATTTCAATAATATCTCAAAGGGCAGTGACTTGAACGAGTGACTCCTCTGACAGCAGAGACTCGAACCAGTGGCCATTCATCTATTCGATCCATTCTGTTCTGCAATCAACAATCATTTTGGTTCTATATTCTCCTGCATTACTTTCACGATATTAGCAAAGCTCATTTTGGCTCGTTTGGTTGGAGCAGTTAAACTTCTAAGCAAATTTTATGCTTTTCCACCCAATGCATCAAGAAAACTGGTATCTTGTTTCACATTGGCTATTCAGTTTGCTTTAAAATACTGCTCAATTTGCTCAGTATATAACAACCAGTTATCTTTTGTGCAATTGAACATGTCTATTTTTCCAATGTAGCCAGCCATTTCTGCTCTTTTATTTATTAATATCATCCTGTACTCACTCTTTATGAACCCGAGAATTTGTCTGTATTTTGTCTTTTTTTTCAAAACTCAACTGTGTCTTCCCTCCCAAAGAACACGTGCTGTGATATATTTTTTAACTTGATTGTCTCACTGCGCTTCAAGAGGTAGGAAGCCATCTTGGGTTAGTTTTAAATATTACGCTTCACCACTTTTAAGTTTTGTAACGCCAAAACATAAAACTAATTGGAGGAATAATAAAGGAAACTGGGATGTGAGTCTGACTTCGTTTTTACTTTAAGCAAGGCACACACATGATGTGGTAACGTCATGACTTATGCAATTTACATATTTTTACATATAACCTGCAATGAATTATTTAAAAGAACAAGAATACTTAATCAAAAATATATTTAAAATATTACTCAAATGTGACTGCAATATTAAAAGCAAAACAGAAACCTCATCAGGATGAGTTTCTGCAGACAGGAGGATTGTATAATGCATTATATGGACATCACTGCAGAAACCTGCGAAAGCTGTCCATGATAATGGAGAAGGGCGGGTTGAAGGGTTGTACTGCTGCCCAAAAAAAAACAAATTTCCTGACATAAGCCCAGTATAACACCCACAATGATTAACAAGTAGTATTCCACAGGGGTCTGTATTGTGTCTGCTTCTTTTCACGTCAACGATTTGGATAACAAAATTGATTGGCTTTGTGGTTACGTTTGCAGGTGATACAAAGAAAGGTGGAGGTTCAGGTAGTGTTGAGGAAGCAGAGGGTCTGCAGAAGGATGTGGAAAGATTGGGAGAATGGCTAAAGAAGTAGCAGATGGAATATAGTGTAGGGAAATGCACGATCACACACTTTGGTAGAAGGAATACACGCATAGATTTTTCTCTAAATGGGGAGCAAATTCAAAAATCAGATCTGCAAAGGGACTTGTGAGTCCATGTGCAGGATTCCCTAAAGGTTAACTTGCAAGTTGAGTCAGTGGTAAGGAAGGCAAATGTAATGTTCCATTCATTTTGAGAGGACTAGAATATAACAGCAAGGATGTGATGCTGAGGCTTTATAAAACATTGGTTAGACTGTACTTGAAGTACTTTGAACTGCCCTGGGCACTTTATCCAAGAAAGGATGTACTGACACTGGAAAGGGTACAGGGGAGGCTCATGGGAATTACAGGTTTAGTGTAGATAGATAGATATACTTTATTGATCCCAAGGGAAATTGGGTTTCGTTACAGCCGCACCAACCAAGAACAGAGCATAAATATAGCAATACAAAAATCACAAACAATCAAGCAACAAAATGCAAACTATGCCAGATGGAAAAAAGTCCAGGACCAGTCTATTGGCTCAGGGTGTCTGACCCTCCATGGGAGGAGCTGCAAGTTCGATGGCCACAGGCAGGAACGACCTCCCGTGCCGCCCAGTGTTGTATCTCGGTGAAATGTGGCCGAAGTCCAATAGTAAAAAGTTCAATATCTGGTCTACAAACACGTTCCTCGACCCGACCCGTAATATGACCCAGATAGCAACATCTGTTGTTAACCAGAACAGTAAGCACCCAACTCCTTTACGCTTACCACTCTCTGTGCACTTCTAGTCAGCAAAATAAGCTGCAGAAAGTTATAAAATTAGTCAGCTCCATTACAGAGGCACTATCCTCCGTAGCAACCAAGACATCTTCAAGGAGCGATGCCTCAAAAAGGTGGTTTCCATCATTAAGGACCCCGAACACCCAAGACATATATTGTTCTCATCAGGAAGCAGGTACAAAAACCTGAAGGCACACACTCAACAATTCAGGAACAGCTCCTTCTGCTCTGCCATCCAATTTCTGAATGCATGTTGAGCCCATGAACACTACCTCACTTCTTGTTTTATTTCTGTTTTTTCTTTACTTATTTAATTATTTAATATATATACTTAATGTAATTCAGTTTTTTTCTATCATGTATTGCATTGTACTGCTGCTGCAAAGACAACAAATTTCACAACACAAACATGAGAAAATCTGCAGATGCTGGAAATTCAAGCAACATGCACAAAATGCTGGTGAACACAGCAGGCCAGGCAGCATCTCTAGGAAGAAGTACAGTCGACGTTTCGGGCCGAGACCCTTCGTCAGGACTAACTGAAAGCAGAGATAGTAAGCGATTTGAAAGTGGGAGGGGGAGATCCGAAATGATAGGAGACAGGAGGGGGAGGGAAGAAGCTAAGAGCTGGAAAGTTGATTGGCAGAAGGGATACAAGGCTGGAGAAGGGGGACGATCATGGGATGGGAGGCCTAGGGAGAAAGAAAGGGGGAGGGGAGTCCAGAGGAAGATGGAGAGCAGGCAAGGAGTGATTGTGAGAGAGACAGAGAGAGAAGAAGAAAAAAAAGGGGGGGGGAATAAAAATAAATAAGGGATGGGGGAAGAAGGGGAAGAAGGGGAGGAGGGGCATTAACAGAAGTTAGAGAAATCAATGTTCATGCCATCAGGTTGGAGGCTACCCAGACGGTATATAAGGTGTCGTTCCTCCAAACTGAGTGTGGCTTCATCTTGACAGTAGAGGAGGCCGTGGACAGACATATCAGAATGGGAATGGGAATGGGACGTGGAATTAAAATGTGTGGCCACTGGGAGATTCTGCTTTCTCTGGCGGACAGAGCATAGGTGTTCAGCAAAACGGTCTCCCAGTCTGTGTCGGGTCTCACAACATATGCCAGTGACATTAAACCCGATTCTCATTCGGATTCTGACTATTCTCCTCCACTGGTAGTGTCTCAGTAAGGTTTCCCACCTTCTTATTCTGCTTCCCCCTTGCTTTCCAGTCTTGATGAAGGGTCTTGGCTCAAAATGTCAACTATTTATTCGCCTCCATAGATGCTGCCTGACCTGCTGAGTTCCTCCATAATTTTGCGTGTGTTGCTCTGGATTGCCAGCATCTGCAGAAAATACTGTGTTTAATATTTATGATGTGACCATAATTTGGAATCATTTATCGGATTTCTTTAATCTCCAGAGATTAAGTCAAATAAAGGAATGCTTCCAAATATAATCAAATTAATTAATCAAAAACAATAAGCTGCCATTTTGAGGATGAGCATGGATGCCCCTCTACAAATCAGATCCAGCTATTTAGGTTTCAAATGTGTCAAAATGTTACCAGACTGCTTCAAAAATTCTGCAGGTTTCTTATAAATATTTTTCTCTTCAGTCAAGTCCAAAGCTCCTGTTCTATTTTAATTTATTAAGATTTCATCGCCTTCCCTTAAATTTGATGCAGCTGTCTCCATAACTTGCCAACAATCATCTAAAATAGTAACACCTCTGGACAAATCACCTCATCGCACGAAGCTGTTTTCAACATTGAAAAACGTTTGTTTATTCCAACAGATAGATTGCTTCACAGAAAATGGAGTTTAAGCAAATTCTATAAAAATATTTATGAATGGAGAAAGGCTGAGAATAGTTATAAATAATTACCTTCTGACACAGGCAATCCTCTATTTCTGATCTCTACATTTAATAATTAATGATTCCAATGTTTTACACTCGTTTCATCTGTCCTGTATTTTATATAATTGAGCTACAAGACACAACTATTCTGGAAAATTAAGGTATTTACATTTGCTGGGTGTTTGCATCTGGATTAAATAAATATACTTAGTATTACAGAAATCTGATGCTACTTTGTCACCTAGGTAACTGGTTCTACTTCATAATAATTAGGGCAGCATAGTAGCGTAGTGGTTAGCACAACGCTCTACAGTACAGGTGACCAGGGTTCAATTCTCACTGCCGCCTGTAAGCAGCTTGTATGTTCTCCCTGTGATTTCATGGGTTTCCTCTGGGTGCTCCAGTTTCCTCCCACAGTTCAAAGATGTGCCGGCTGGTAGGTTAATTGGTCACTGTATATTGCCCCATGAGTAGGGTAGGATTAAAATCGGGGGATTGTTGGATCGAAGGGCCACAAGGGGCTATTCCATGCTGCATCTTAATAATAATAAAAAATTAAGAGACTGATTGTGGAGTAAATGTGTATGAAACATTATCAATCTCAAAGCTTGCGTGCAAGGTATAGGAAACATTTTAAAGCTACCAACAGAGATAAAAGGGCATTATTATTGCAGAACAGTACCAAGTGCAGTGGTTTTAACGAAGTACAATGCAGCAATATAACTGGTAAAAATATTGTTATATACTTTTGGGATTAAGTCCAGCCATTTTCTGCTTTACTGGAATTTCCCTGTTACAGAACCAGTATAACGCAAGATAAGATGTGACCCTGAAGGATATCTGGAGGAACCACAGCAATGCAGAAACACAGCACAGCTGACAAGGGTAATGAATGCCTTGGATCACACCTGGGGTTTGTTATTTTTAGCTAATAAAGTTAATCTAAAATTTCAGCCTGTTAATGTACTAGAGTTGGAGGCAGGGCAGTATAGATTCACAAATTCCTGGTATAAGTGCGGTTGCTCTTTGAGGACAGTGAGTGACATTTGTGGAGTTTAGAAGAATTAGAGGTGATCTTATTGAGATACACAAGATTCTGAGTGAAACAGACATGTTGGGTACACAGAGGCCATTTCCTTTAGAACTTGACGGCAAAGGATAAGAGGTCAGCCACAAGACATGGTGGGGGGAGGGGAAATTGTAGAGAATAGTTAATCTTTGCAGCTCACTATCCAAGAGGGCACTGGATAGAACTCCCAAACAGCAAGTGAATAAGAATATGGCAAGTGGACAGCAGAAAGGATGAGGCAAAAATCAGCCATAATGATGTTGAAGCAGACTGGAGTGGATATACGGCCAACTCTTGCTTCTGCTTTTAACAGGCTTTAAATTTGGGGTCACCAAAGGGTCACTGAGCAGCCAGCAGCAGTGTGGGACCAAGAAGAACACTAGTGGTAGAATCCCAATCCCTCAGGAGTATGGGTTATAGACTTTAGAACCAATTGATTTAGAATAAAAAAGTAAAGCTACTGTACCTCAATTATGCTGGAGACAAGTTCAGAAACTGTAAAACTGAAGACATTTCCAAACGGGCTATTTCTCCTCCTAAAAATCTTGATATCAGAATATTGTTTAATTTGCCACATTAGATGCTTCTCAACCCATCATGAAAGGCTTGTGACATCTCATTTATTCGATCATTAAAATGCACAAGTACAATCTATTATCCCAAAATCAGACATATTATCCCTGGTATGTCTGTATTTCCTCAGTTTCACTGAGTTGGCATTGTTACCCCAGTGTCTCACTCATCCTCTCTTTCCTGGACCCTCCACCACTTGTCCACAACGCTAAACCACTTCCCAATCCCGTATCTACTTCAACCCTGAAACAGTGAAAACTTCAGCATCCCTAAAATAGGTGGTTTTGATGACATGGATTGTGGAAATATTTAAAAACAATTCGAGTCCAATTTAACTTGAAGCCAAACATGTGATTTTAAATGTGCTAGAACAGGAATAGATTATAGTAATCCAATTTTGGGAAACTGCTAGAAAAGGCTGTACTGTATAACCCATTGCCACACTGTGGTTCATTTGCCTAGAGCCACCAAGGCTTAAGATGCCCTTCCACCAGTTGGTGAGGACTGCAGTGAGTTTCTCCCAACATACCTTGAGGTCAGGAGCTGCAATGTCTCCTCTTATCCCTCCAGGTTTACAGAAGATTTTTACCCTCACCACTATTCTTATACCCATCCTCAGCCAGGATCATATAACCATATAGCAATTACAGCATGGAAACAGGCCATCTCGGCCCTTCTAGTCCGTGCCGAACTCTAACTCTCACAAACCCAATCAGATTCAATTGAGAATCCCCTGCCAGCCAAAACTCCTGAGCTCCAGGCACACTGATTAATCCAGCTGCAGACTCCTGACCTGCTCAGAGTTATGGCCCCTGAACAATCCCCACTCAAGTCAGAGGCAAGCCTACCTGTGCGGTCCTAAATAATATTGTGGTGAGCATTCAGTCCATGACGACAGACGGGAAAAGCTCGTTTAACTCAACAGCCACTTTTTTTGCGAAAAGCACAAAACCAGACCAGGTGCTATGACATGGGAAGGGAACCCACTCAGTCACACGCAGATAGGGGAGGTGTTTATTGCACAGCCCGGTTACAGTCAGGGTAACCCACAAACACACCGGTAAATAACTGTGTAACCCAAGCTAAAATGTAACAATAAATGAACTTGAATGTCCCACCACAATCCCACATACACATTTTCAAACAAAATCAATAAATAGCGCTGGCCCCTCGGAATGCAGGAGTGGGCTGTCGACCATGGCTCCCCTCCCCCCACCCCCGGAGAGCTACACCTACCCGACCTGAGAGTTCAGTAATGCGGCAAATGAGGTTATCCCCTCTGGTTCAAGAGCCTGATGGTTGAGGGGCAATAACTGCTCTGAACCCGGTGCGGTGAGGCCTGAGGCTCCAGTACCTTCTCCTTGAAAGCAGCAGCAGGAAGGGAGCGTGGTCTGGATGGTGGGGGTCCTGGATGATGGCTGCTGCTTTCCTGCGACAATGCTCCATGCAGATGTGCTCAATAGTGGTGGTAGGTGTGGGCTTCACCCGTGACAGACTAGGCCATATCCACTACTTTTTGTAGGATTTTCCACGTAACGGAATTAGTGATTAGGTACTTGGCTTTTATGCAACTAGTAATATACTCTTCACCACACATCTATAGAAGTTTATCGGAGTTTTAGATGTCAAGTTAAACTTACGGACTTTTATGTAGCTGTTCAGTCTACTTAAGAACCAAGAATGTTACAGTTGCAGTCTGCCTCCCTCACCCTCACCCAACAAGCCATTTAGTATCCTAAGGAACACAAAAGCAAGAGACAGTTCTTCTATGAGAATCTTACTGATATCTTAGAAGGTCAGTATGGTTAGTCCAGCGAATATTAAGGCAACCATTTATATAAAATCTTGAAAATAAAATCTATTGGAGCTTGTGCTAGATCTGAGACACGCACAGACTCAATCTGTTATACAAAATAGCTTTTCAGGGCTGTTAATCTGTCATTCATTTAATATATCTAATCCAGAATTAACAACAGCAATTTACTGCATGCCAATCTCAGGCACTGATCTGAATTGCTAACTTCCTACCAACACACAGCTACTGCTGATTTTTGTAGGACAGGCTCTCTTTGCAACTTTCACATATAATGCCATTCTTACATTCATATCATTATTTAACATTGAACAGCAATGTACTCATGACTTTGATTATTAATTTACATTAATTTCTGATAATTTAATGCTAACCTGTTCTTTTTTGTCTTCTTTCTTTAATGATATCATTCTCTCATTAGCATTCTAGTTAGAGGTTGGGTGTATAAATGTAAATATAAAAATAATCACTATGAAATAAAAAATAAATTCCACCATTGTTGGGTTCGTAATCCCAACGTCATTCTTTGAATTTCTATTGTTGTTCCTAATAAATATGAGGCATGAATTTCAGTTTCCCTTTATCCTGGTATCTCAGTATCACGTAACTCCCAGTTACACAACGTGATTCACTGGGCTCCACTTCAGCCAATCTAGCGATCATATCCTGCATACTGTCACAGCTATCAATCAAAACCATCAAACTAAATCCCCAAACTACACTTGCTAAATTCTTTCCTCACTATTATCAACAGCTATATCCTTTTTTCCCTCTACAATTAATGTTGGTTCTCAAATCCATGAAGACGTATCCTGCAGCACGTATTTTAGTCGTGAGAGGAGGCCGGATAGCCAGAGCAGACCAGCAATGTCAGAAGGAACATCCAAATTCCACACAGGCGGGCCACAAGGTCAAGATTGAACAACAGATTACTGGATATATGAGGCAGCAACTCAGTGAGCTGCATCATTGTGTCAACGCCAAAATTCTCCACGTAGACTCTTTCTCTTGTCTTGACATTCAAATCGCTGGAGCTGCCTTTAACTGCGCAGTAAGTCTGCCTAATTGTCCGTCCATCGCTTTTGTTTGTCCTCTGGTCTTTCACCAGCAAAACAGTGAAAGAGTGAATCATCATGTTTAGTCTCTGCCGTATATTCCATAACTGGTCAGAGTCACCAGCTCAGACTAAGTAGATTACTGAAGTTCAGTCGTCTCATGATCCCAGGCTGAGCTTCTGTTTTACATGTAAACAACAAAATGCTGGACAAACTCCAGGGATCAGGAAACAACTGTAGAGAGAGAAACAGAGTTAATATTTCAGGTAGCTGACCTTTCCAGAACATTGATCTGAAACGTGAACACTTTCACTTCATGGATAGCAACACACTCACAAGATACTGGAGGAACTCAGCAGGCCAGGAAGCATCTATGGAAAAGAGTAAAAAAAAGTAAACCCTTCAGTCCTCATGAAGGATCTCGGCCCAAAACATTTTCTCTATTCCACAGATGCTGCCTGGCCTGCTGAGTTCCTCCAGAATTCTGTGTGTGTTGCTTTGGATTTCCAGAATCTGCAGATTTCCTCATGTTTGTGTTTCTCTTCATAGATGTTGACTGACCTGTTGTGCATCTTTGACATTTTTAAAGTTGCAGATTTCTAGCATCCGCTTACTTTACAATTTCTCATTTTGTACTTCTCCATCACAATGACTTACTACTTTTGCTCCACAGACCGCTGACCTATTGCTATTGAATAACCCACCATATTGATCCAATTCTGAAGAAGGCACTCCAACGGCTACGCTTCATGAGAAATTGAGGAGATTTGTCATGTCATCAAAGGTGAATTTCTTCAGATGTACTAGGGGGACCATTCCGACTGGCTGCATCACCATCTGCTATGGAGACACCAATGTGTAGAGGCTTCAGAGATTTGTAGACTCAACCATTTCCATCACGGGCCCAAACCTTTCCACCATTGAGGAATCTTCAAAGGATGGTGCCTCGAGAAAGGGCATCTACCACGAAGGACCCTCACCATCTGGGACACGCCCTTTTTCCTCATTGCTGCCAGGAGCCTGAAGACCCACATTCAATATTTCAAGAACAGCTTCTCCCCTTTTGCCATCAGATTTCTTAATGGACAATAAACACTAGGTCACTAATCTTTCTACACTACTTATTTAACTTTGTATATTATATATTTGTTACTGTAATTTACAGTTTTATTATGTATTGCAATGTACTACTGCTACATAACAACAAATTTCACTACATATCCAATGATATTGAACCTAATTCTGATTCTAATATGCTTGTCCTGTACTGCTGCCAACAAACAACAAATATCAGTTAATCACCTGAAAACGCTCCCATCACTGAGCATATTTACAGGGAGCGCTGCCACAACATAGTGGCATCCATCAACAAAGGCCCTCACCATCCAAGACATACACTCTTCTCGCTGCTGCCATTGGGAAGGAGGTAAATCCCTCACCACCGGGTTCAGGAATAGTTAATAACTTTCAACCATCAGACCGTTGAACCATCATGGATAATTTCACTCACCTCAACAATGAAGTGATTCCAGAACCTACTGGTTCACTTTCATGGACGCTGCAACTCCTGTTCTCAATATTTATTATTTGTTGTATTTGCTCAGTTTGTCTTCCTTTGCACATTGGTTGTCTGTCTATCTTTGTTTGTGTGTAGTTTTTCATTGACTTTATTATGTTTCTTTGTATCTACTGTGAATAGCCCCAAGAAAATTAGTCTCTGGATAGTATGTGGTGTTATATACGTCCTTTGTTAATAAATTTACTTTGAACTTTGAATATCATGACAAATGTCAGTGATAATGAATCTGATTCTGATCTTCTCATTCAGAACATCATCACTTCCAACTTTATTATTCCAGCATTTTGCTCAGAACCAAGTTTCATATCAATGGCATATGTCATAAACTTTGTTGTTTTGTAGCAGTAGTACATTGCAATACATGTATATAATAAAAATTATAAATTACAATAAGAAATATATACAGTGAATTCAGTTAATTGAGGCAGCCGGTCATTTGGGACAAATCTTAAGGAACAAAAGCTAATGAAAAAAATAGACGGTATTCCCTTCATTTATTTGGAACACTATGCTGTTTAATTTGGACACTATTCCATGCTTAGAACAAACAATTTTGAAATAGCGTCAGTTGCATGATTTTTGTCACTGCTAGTTGGTAAGCAATAAGCAGTAATATAATTCAGAACTATTTTCCTCTCTGTGGTTTCAAACATTCAGATCTGGAGATGCCAGAAAAGGCTGGGAGTGAAAATGAAACAATTTCACTACTTCAACAAGTTAGGAAATATGAAGAATTTGTAGGTATGTCTGGGAGTGAAAATGAAACTATTTCACTACTTCAACAAATTAGAAACTACGAAGAATTTGAATGCTACAACCTTGAACGTAATCATCTTGAATGTTACAATCAAAATGAATATTTGGAGGATGCAATAATTAATAGAAATGTATGAAGACAGTCAATTGTCTGCACTGTGTCTACAATGATTTTATTCATTTATAGTCAATTGAAAGAACATGGCAGTGTACACTGGATGAATTCCTCTGTCAATAACTATTAAGAACTAATACACAGTTTTATAATAGTGTAGTGGTATTGGTGGTGTTCTAATTTGTTCTGCATTTCATTTAAATACATAATTTATTACTCAGGTAAACAGTAACTTAACTTTTTTATATCTTTTTAACTATTTCCGTGAAACTTTGGCAAATTGGGGCAGCTGCTTAATTGGGACAAAATGTACTGGTGACAATGTTGCCCAAGTAACTGGAATCACTGAATTAAAAAAAATAAATTAAATAAGAGGTGCAAAAAGAGAGTAAAAATAGTGAGGTAGTGTGAATGGACTCTCTGTGCACTCAGAAACCTGAAACTCCTGACTGACTTTCTATTTCCCTTATCCAGCTGCTGCCTATTCACCATCTCATATAAGACCAACACAAAACATGCATCTTGATAATGAATATGGCAAGTTTTATAGAGACACAATCATTATTTTTACAAAGCTTTTAAGGTGCTTGTTACTATTCCATAACACTAAAACATTATTGTCTGGTAAGCCGTGAATTCATACTTGGACCACATGCACTACACCCCAAGGATCTGAAAGAAGGAGCTGATGACATTGTGGAGACTTTAGATTGGCTGACTGGCAGGAAGCAAAGAGTGGGAATAAAGGGAGAAAATTCAGAAAATAGAGAAGTAAAGGCACTTGGGAGTCCTCATACAGAATTACTAAAGACTAAATTTTAGGTTGAGTCAGTGGTATGGAAGGCAAATAAAATGTTGGCATCTGATCTTCTATCCATATTTGTATCTTTCCTGCAATACCATGGAATCTTATCTTATTTAGTACCCTCATATGTGACACCTGAAAATCCAAGTAAACAACATCCAATGAATTTCTTAAAGAAACCATGCTGACTCTAGCCTATTTCATCTTGTGTCCCCAATGACCCTGAAACCTCATCCTTAATAATCAACTCCAACATTTTCCCAACCACTGGTCTATAATTTCCTGGCTTTTCCTTCCATCCCTTCTTAAAGAGTGATGTAACATTTGCAATTTTCCATTCTTCTGGAATCATTCTAGTTTCCAGTGATTCTGGAAGATCACTACAAGTGCCTCCACATTCTCTTTACAGGACCCTGGGGTGTAGTCCATCTGGTCCAGGTGGCTTATCTACCTTCAGACCTTTCAACTTCCCAAGCACTTTATTCTTAGCAATAGCAACTACACTTACCCTGCCCCCTGACACTCTTGAATTTCTGGCATACTGTTGGTGTCTTCCACGGTGAAAGGTGATGCCAAGTACAGATGAATTCGATCATTTTAGGATGACTGTTTCTTAGGAGTTCCTTTACCTGAAGCTCCCTAATCAAATCTGAATTATTATACAACACATCTGCCTTTTTCCCAGTGGGCTCAACCACAAGCTGCTCTAAAAAGCCAACAGGACTGATGAAGTGTCTCGGCTCGAAAAGTTGACTCTTTATTCCTTTTCACAGTTGCTGGCTGACCTGATAACTTCCTCCAGAATGTTATGTGGATTACTCTGGATCTCCAGCGTCCGCATAATCCCTTGTGTTTGAACATTTTCAGCCTTGTTTCCAATCTCTCCAGAGTGCTGCTCCTCCCCCTCTCTCTGGATACTCAAGCTCTGTAAAATATACATTGCCCTGAATCTGGGCACTTAATCATCTCTGAAAGCAAAATTATTCAACTGTTGGCATGCTTGGGTACTGAGCTTTCTAATGTGGCAGATGACACTATAGAAGTCAAAGAGTTCTTTTTGAGTAAGTTAAACTTCCAATCCACATACTTCGTTCAGCTTCTTGTCATAAACGCGAGCCAGTCTTCAGTTCTTAATGTAAATGGCAAGTAATAATCAGACTGAAGGACAGCTTTGCAAACAAACAACACTGACTATATAACATGGACTGCTGGCCCACAGCATGAAGCTCACAGCTCAAGAGATGCAGTGTAAGACAATGGCTTATATTAATTGGCCTGTTTTGAACCAGACAACACTGGCTAAGTTATTTAATTCAAGGAATCTTGCAGGCCAGGTGGATACTACCACTTAGCACATCAAATAACTGATCCATTGATAGTTGGAAGGTTTGTATACTCAGAGCTTCGCAGCATTAATTGTAGTTATCTGGGAACTCCGTCTCCCAAAACTTTTATATCATTCGTGTAAAAAGTTATATGAAAAAAAAATCATGTGTGAAGTCACCCAATTTGCAAAAAATGCATTAATGCTGGAGTAGTCAGACTTGTTAGAAACGATCAAGAAACAACAAGGAGAATGACAGAAAGGTGGGGTGACTAGAGTCCATTCTTCTGTCTTCGACTTTTGTGATGGACGACTCTGTCGTCTGTAACTTGTTGGTATGTTTTTCAGCTTATGGGAATTGTACCTGTGTGTTTTGGAAATCCTTTTAAATATCATTTGTAATTTGGAAGTCTTTTAAAGACAGAAAACCTCTGAATGTGTTTCAAGAATTTTCCCTGGATTTAAATGTGTGTCACTAAAAATAAATGAACTGTGTTTAAACTACTTTGGTGTCTGGAAGCATCTCTTTCTTGCTGGTTAGGGAGGGGAAGCCATCAGTCAAATAGTGGGTACTGGCAGCTAAACTCACCGTGGAGGATAAACAGGGGAGTGAACTAGCTTTTGAAGTGTAGGTGGTCACAGTATAACCTCCCTTTAGTGAGGGTACCCATAGCTATCTATATCAGACAGGGCTTAAGGTCTTTGTTTCAGTTTAGAACTTTGCAGTCACAGAGCAAAAATAATGTGCCAAAACGCCACAACTGACTGATGGTGTTTACCTTGTACAACACAAATGGTTACTTGTATAAGCCAAGAGGACTTTACAGAAGTGTTTTTGTGATAAATGCAACTTCTTGTAACAATATGACAGCTCAATCAATTTAAGGAAGAAGTAGCATTAATGTAAGATGACACCTAATGGACTGTTTAAGTTTCAGAGCCACAGTAACCACTAGAAGGATTGCAGAGCAAGGCATTTGTACAGTGGAGAGCGTAATGCCTGGTTGCAGTGCTGCCTGGTATGGAAGCTCCAATCGGCAAGATTGAAAGAGGCTGCAGAGTGTTGTGGACTCAAGACACCTCCATCGAGGACATGGTGGTGTCTCAAGAAGGTGATATCCATCATTAAGGACCTCAGCATCTGGGACATGCCCTCTTCTCATCACTACCATCGGAGACAGGGTGCCGGAGCCTGAAAACCTACACGGAATATCTTAAGAACACCGAGTCTGAGTCTTCAAGCTCCTGTACCCCTCCATCAGCAGATTTCTTAATGGTCAATTAACTCATGAACACTATCTCACTGTTCTGCTTTCACAATATTTATTGTAAATTATTTTTTTAAATGTCTTGCACTATACTGCTGCTACAAAAAAAATCTAAGATCCTGACATTACTCAGTGATAATAAACTTGAATCTGATTCTGAGGCAGCTCACTGCCACCTTCTCAAGGAGAGGACAAGTGTTGGTGAGGTCCAGATCCTACAAAGAATAAATAAATTATAGGTTGTTGAGCTCTTTTGGTCGGTCCAAGGTTGTGAAATGCACAAATCTGTTTTTAAAAGAAATGGCAGTAATCAGTTTCTTTCGACATACATCAGGCTGTTAAGAAACAAAATTACTGTTGAATGTGGAATTGGAGGTACAGCTGCAGCCAATACCCCAGTAAGCATCAAATAATAAATCCACTATTGGCTCTTGTACTTCTAAACAGATTGTAAACCATGCATCTTAAGTTTGCTTTCACTTCACTGCCATATTAGGTAATAGAACTAAGGTCATCTGTACTTCCTGCTACATTGGACCCTTTCCAGTTTGCTTATCACTCAAATTGGTCCCCTGATGATGCTTTCCACTCTATCCTGTCCAACCTGGAAAATGGTAGCTCATTAGCCAGGATGTTGTTCATTGACTTCAGCTCAGCACTAAATATGATCTTCCCTCAGAATCTGGTGGGTAAACTGTCCTCATTGGGTCTCAACACCTCTCCCTGTAACTGGATCCCAGACGTCTTGACAGAAAGGCAACAGTCAGTCCCTGTTGGCAGAAATATCTCTAAGCTCTATCACACTGAGCACTGGTGCTCCCCAGGGCTGTTTGCCTGGCCCACAGCTGTTCAGGCTGCTGACGCACGACGGCTTCGCTAGATCCTGTTCAAAAGCAATCATCGAGTTCGCTGTTGACACAACAGTGGCTGGACTCACCAACAACGCCTTCAGAAGATGACAAGCAGATGGTAGAATGGTGTGAGCACAACAGCTTGAGTCTCAATGTGGACAAGACCAAGGAGATGGTTGTGGACCATAGGAAGGTGCAGGCTGACCACTCCTCACTACACATACACGGCTCCTCCGTGAAGAGACTTAGGAGAACCAAGTTTCTGGGAGTGCACATAACGGATGATTCCAACTGGCCCCTCAACTTCAACTTTTTGGTCAAGAAGGCACACTAATGTTTCCACTTCCTGATGAGATTGAGGTGACTGAGGCTCTGCACCCCCTCCCAATTTAACCAATTTTTGCAGAAGCACCATTGAGTGTGTATTGACCGGCTTTATCGTCGTCTGGTAGGGGAACTGCAAAGCATCTGACCACAAGTCCCTACAAAGGATTGCGAGGAAAGCTGAGAGGATCATTGAGGTGTCTCTTCAACTCATTAGAGATATTTATGTATTCGTTTATTTATTTATTGAGGTTCAGTATGGAGTAGGCCCTTCTGGCCCTTCAAAGCATTCTGTGCAGCAATCCCCCAATTTTTTTAATGCCAGCCTAATCTCAGGACAATTTTACAATGACCAATTAGTCTATCAACTGGCATGTCTTTGGACTGTGGGAGGAAACCAGAGCACCCAGCGGAAACCTGCGCGGTCACAGGGAGAAGGTACAAACTCCTGACAAGCAGCAGTGGGGATTCAATCCCATTCACCTACACTGTAAAGCGTTGTACTACTCTGCCACCCCAAATCAGGATTGCTGTGTATGCAGGGCCCTTGGCATTATCGGTGATCCTTCCCATCCATCGTACAATCTCCTTGACCGCCCCCCCCCCCCCCCCCTACCAGTATGCAGGAAGTAAGGAAGTACCATAGCATTAGGACAAGAACTGATAGGATGGGAAACAACTTCGTCTCCCAGGCCGTAAGACTACTGAACCCCTTGCCACCACCCAGGTCTCATCACATATGAAATGCCAGTAGTGTTATACTGTTTACATTTTAACTTGTCATATATGTACCTTATTGTTTGTTAATCTATTTGTGGTAATATTATATTATGTGTTATGTGTGTGAGTTATATGGAGTGCATAGTCTCGTTTGGCAGTATACGTGTGTATGGTTGAATGACAATAAACTTGAAATTATTTCATTGGTATTATTCAAAATACTCACACTACATACTGGCATTGAGAGGGTCCAGAGGAGATTCATGAGAATGATTCTGGGAATGAAAGAGTTAACATTTTAAAAATTTTCCCAATATTGATTGGCATCTTTCTAGAGCAAGGGGTTGAGATGGGGTGAGGTTTGTTAGGTGTGTTCAGGAAGGTTTCCTGACATAATATGTAGATAAGTCTACAAACGGAAAGGCTGTACTTGATCTGGTATTGGGAAATGATCCTGGTTAGGTGTCAGGTCTCTCAGTGGGAGAATATTTTGGAGATAGTGATCATAATTCTATCTCCTTCACCGTAGCATTGGAGAGGGATAGGAACAGGCAAGTTAGGAAAGCGTTTAATTGGAGTAAGGGGAAATATGAAGCTGTCAGGCAGGAACTTGGAAACATAAATTGGGAACAGATGTTCTCAGGGAAATGTACAGCAGAAATGTGGTAAATGTTCAACAGATATTTGCGTGAACATTCTGCATAGGTACGTTCCAATCGGACAGGGAAAGGATGGTAGGATACAGGAACTGTGGTGTACAAAAGCTGTTGAAAATCTAGTCAAGAAGAAAAGCTTACGAAAGGTTCAAAAAACCAGGTACTGTAGTTGTAGAGATCTAGAAAATTATAAGGTTAGCAAGAAGGAGCTTAAGAATGAAATTAGGGGAACCAGAAGGGGCCCTGAGAAGACCTTGGCAAGCAGGATCAAGGAAAACCCCAAGGCATTCTACAAGTTTGTGAAGAACAAAAGGATAAGACGTGGGAGAATAGGACCAATCAAACGTGACAGTGGAAAAGTGTGTATGGAACCGGAGGAGATAGCAGAGATACTTAATGAATACTTTGCTTCAGTATTCACTACGGAAAAGGACCTTGGCAATTGTAGGGATGACTTAGAGTGGACTGTAAAGCTTGAGCATATAGACATTAAGAAAGAGGATGTGCTGTAGCTTTTGGAAAACATCAAGTTGGATAAGTCACCGGGACCGGACAAGATATACCCCAGGCTACTGTGGAAGGCGAGGGAGGAGATTGCTGAGCCTCTGGCAATACTTTTTGCATTATCAATGGGGATGGGAGAGGTTCCATAGGGTTGGAGGGTTGCGGATATTGTTCCATTGTTCAGGAAAGGGAGTAGAGAGAGCCCAGGAAATTATAAACCAGTGAGTCTTACTTCAGTGGTTGGTAATTTGATGGAGAAGATCCTGAGAGGCAGGATTTATGAACATTTGGAGAGGCAGAACATGATTAGGAATAGTCAGCATGGCTTTGTCAAGGGCAGGTCGTGCCTTACGAGCCTGTTTGAATTTCTTGAGGATGTGACTAAACACACCGATAAAGGTAGAGCAGTAGATGTAGTGTATATGGATTTCAGCAAGGTATTTGATAAGCCCCATGCAAGGCTTATTGAGAAAGTAAAGGAGCATGGGATCCAAGGGGATCTCGCTTTGTGGGTCAAGAATTGGCTTCCCCACAGAAGGCAAAGAGTGGTTGTAGACGGGTCATATTCTGTATGGAGGTCGGTCACCAGTGGTGTGTCTCAGGGATCTGTTCTGGGACCCCTTTTCCAAAAGCTACAGCACATCCTCTTTCTTAATGTCTATATGCTCAAGCTTTACAGTCCACTCTAAGTCATCCCTACAATTGCCAAGGTCCTTTTCCGTAGTGAATACTGAAGCAAAGTATTCATTAAGTATCTCTGCTATCTCCTCCGGTTCCATACACACTTTTCCACTGTCACGTTTGATTGGTCCTATTCTCCCACGTCTTATCCTTTTGTTCTTCACAAACTTGTAGAATGTCTTGGGGTTTTCCTTGATCCTGCTTGCCAAGGTCTTCTCATGGCCCCTTCTGGTTCCCCTAATTTCATTCTTAAGCTCCTTCTTGCTAACCTTATAATTTTCTAGATCTCTACAACTACAGTACCTGGTTTTTTGAGCCTTTCGTAAGCTTTTCTTCTTGACTAGATTTTTATAAATGGCCTGGATGAGGAAGAGGAGGGATGGGTTAATAAATTTGCTGATGACGCCAAGTTTGGGGGTGTTGTGGCTAGTGTAGAGGGCTGACAGAGGTTACAGTGGGACATCAATAGGTTGCAAAACTGGGCTGATAAGTGTGAGGTGGTTCATTTTGGTAGGTGAAGTATGATGGCAAAATATAGTATAAATGGTAACACTCTTCGCAGTCTGGAGGATCAGAGCGATATTGGGTCTGAGCTCAGAGCACAATCATGCTGCCGTGCAGGTTGATTCTGTGGTTAAGAAGGCATACGGTGCATTGGCCTTCATCAACCGTGGGATTGAATTTAGGAGCTGACAGGTAATGTTGCCCCTATATAGGACCCTCGTCAGACCCCACTTGGAGTGCTGTGCTCAATTTTGGTCGCCTCACTACAGGGAAGATGTGGAAACTATACAAAGGGTGCAGAGGAGATTTGCAAGGATGTTGCCTGGATTGGGGAACATGCCCTATGAGAGTAAGTTGAGTAAACTTGGACTTTTCTCCTTGGAGTGACGGAGGATAAAAAGTGACCTGATAGAGGTGTATAAGATGATGAGAGGCATTGATCATGTGGATAGCCAGAGGCTTTTTCCCAGGGCTGTAATGGCTAGCACGGGAGGACACAGTTTTAAGGTGCTTGGAAGCGGGTACAGAGGAGATGTCAGGGATAAGTTTTTTATGCAGAGAGTGGTGAGTGTGTGGAATGGGCTGCTGGCAACAGTGGTGGAGGCAGACACAATAGGGTCTTTTAGGAGACTCTTGGATAGGTATATGTAGCTTAGAAAATAGAGGGCTATGGGTAACCCTAGGTAATTTCTAAAGTAAGTATATGTTCGGCACAGCATCGTGGGCCAAAAGGCCTATATTGTGCCGTAAGTTTTCTATGTTTCTATGTTCTATGTGTTACGATTTCGTAACGTATATTTATTTACATCTGCTCAAAAATATAGAAAATTAAATAAACGACTTTCTTAAACAGAAGTTAACAGTGTTATGCGTCTATAGCTCCCTTACAGTCAAACTTAGAACCCGTTCTTAACAAATCTTACTCAAGCACAGTCTTAAAGTGGCAGCTCAGAGAGTCCCAGTAATTCACAAAATAGGTGAGGGGAGAGACTTGTGGATTCACAGTGCAGCGACGAGGCGATCACGATGAATTCCAAAGTTTCCACGGCTAGCGAACGAAGAAACGGTTACCGAAGATCCCAGCCGAGGAATACTGTTCCGAAATCCACGAAGAGCGATTTCACAAAGTGACTGTTAAGAAATCCACGGCCATGGATCATACGAAGATCAGACACGTCTCCACAATGCACAGTGTGCCACAGATTAACACAATCCTTTGGGTATGGGTAAGCAATGGACGATCTTGAGCTGTTCCCTTATAGCTCGAAGCCTGCAATCTCCACTCTCTCTCTTTCCTTCGACTCCTTCTCGGCACTATGCCCACATTTCTTTTATACAGTTGGCATACGTCATAAGGTAACGCTCACAGAAACAAAACTGTGCACTCCCAGTAAAACGAAACTGGGGACACGTGATGCCCACAGTAAACAAAACTATGGACTCCCAGGAAAACAAAACTGTGGACACGTAACATATGTAACATATGAGAAGCGTTTGATAGCTCTGGGCCTGTACTCACGGGACTTTAGAAGAATGACGGGGGATCTCTCAGCCTAGTTTTGCATCCTATCAATGTCCCACTGTATCCTCTGACAGCCCTCCATACTATCCACAACACCTCCAACCTTTGTGTCATCGGCAAATTTACAGAGATCTCGGGGGTAAGTTTTTTACGCAGAGAGTGGTGAATGCGTGGAATGGGCTGCCGGCGACGGTGGTGGAGGCAGATACAATAGGGTCTTTTAAGAGACTCCTGGACAGGTACATGGAGCTCAGAAAAATAGAGGGCTATGGGTAACCCTAGGTAATTTCTAAGGTAAGGACATATTCAGCACAGCTTTGTGGGCCGAAGGGCCTGTATTGTGCTGTAGGTTTTCTATGTTTCTACGTTTCTATCTCATTGAAACCAATCGAATATTAAAAGGTCTGGATAGAGTGGATGTGGAAAAAAACCTTTTGCCAGAGGGTGGTGAATCTGTGGAATCATTGCCATGGATAGCTGTGAAGGACAAGTCATTGAGTAAACTTAAAGCAAAGGTTAATCGATACTTGAATTCTTGTTTAGTCAGGGCGTCACAGGTTATGGACAGAAGTCAGGAGAATGGGGTTGAGAGGGATAATAAACCAGACACGATGGAATAGAAGAGTACACTCGATGGGCCAAATAGCCTAATTCTGGTTTTACAAAGTATATTGGCTGGGACAGACAACATCTTTTGTTGTTTCACTGAATGTCCTCAATCCAGTGAATATACTGAGAAATGTTGAAATACTTTTCATCACAAACTGGGCAGGAAATGTGGATTGGGTTAATCTATACATGGTTTAATATACTCTCAGTATTAATAGATAGAGTATGTAATTTATGCCCAGAAGAAATATATTATTGACACTTGCCTCAAACTACTGATCCATCTCCAATCTTTCCATCCTTGATGTATTATCCTTCCTAAACTATGATCATCATTTCCACAAATCAGTCTGCGAATCTCTCATATCAGGTTTCTACCCCATTACAACGCTGAAATTTGAGAAAAAATAGAAAAAGAGGAGGTAATTCTGGTTTTTGAACATGTTTCTTTCCTCAGTAAAGTCATAGCTGATCCATGAGCTAACTCAGAAAGCCTTTGTCTCAAGTTTCTTTTTGCCTTTGATAAATAAAAATCTGTCTCAGGTTACATAGAAACATAGAAAATAGGTGCAGGAGTAGGCCATTCGGCCCTTTGAGCCTGCACCGCCATTCAGTATGATCATGGCTGATCATCCAACTCAGAACCCTGTACCTGCCTTCTCTCCATACCCCCTGATCCCTTTAGCCACAAGGGCCATATCTAACTCCCTCTTAAATATAGCCAATGAACTGGCCTCAACTGTTTCCTGTGGCAGAGAATTCCACAGAATCACCACTCTCTGTGTGAAGAAGTTTTTCCTCATCTTGGTCCTAAAAGGCTTCCCCTTTATCCTCAAACTGTGACCCCTCGTTCTGGACTTCCCCAACATCGGGAACAATCTTCCTTCATCTAGCCTGTCCAATCCCTTTAGAATTTTATACGTTTCAATAAGATCCCCCCTCGATCTTCTAAATTCCAGTGAGTATATGCCTAGTCGATCCAATCTTTCTTCATATGAAAGTCCTGCCATCCCAGGAATCAATCTGGTGAACCTTCTTTGTACTCCCTCTATGGCAAGAATGTCTTTCCTCAGGTTAGGGGACCAAAACTGCACACAATACTCCAGGTGTCATCTCACCAAGGCCTTGTACAACTGCAGTAGAACCTCCCTGCTCCTGTACTCGAATCCTCTTGCTATGAATGCCAACATACCATTTGCCTTTTACACTGCCTGCTGTACCTGCATGCCCACTTTCAATGACTGGTGTACAATGACACCCAGGTCTCATTGCACCTCTCCTTTTCCTAATCGGCCCATTCAAATAATAATCTGTTTTCCTGTTCTTGCCACCAAAGTGGATAGCCTCACACTTATCCACATTAAATTGCATCTGCTATGAATTTGCCCACTCACCTAACCTATCCAAGTCACCCTGCATCCTCTTAGCATCCTCCTCACAGCTAACACTGCCGCCCAGCTTTGTGTCATCTGCAAACTTGGAAAAACTGCATTTAATTCCCTCGTCTAAATCATTAATATATATTGTAAACAACTGGGATCCCAGCACTGGGCCTTGCGGTACCCCACTAGTCACTGCCTGCCATTCTGAAAAGGTCCCATTTATTCCCACTCTTTTCTTCCTGTCTGCCAACCAATTCTCTATCCACATCAATACCTTACCCCCAATACCGTGTGCTTTAAGTTTGCACACAGTTTCCTGTGTGGGACCTTGTCAAAAGCCTTTTGGAAATCCAAATATACCACATCCACTGGTTCTCCCCTATCCACTCTACTAGTTACATCCTCAAAAAATTCTGTAAGATTCGTCAGACATGATTTTCCTTTCACAAATCCATGCTGACTTTGTCCGATCATTTCACTGCTTTCCAAATGTGCTGTTATCACATCTTTGATAACTGACTCCAGCAGTTTCCCCACCATTGATGTTAGGCTAACTGGTCTATAATTCCCCAGTTTCTCTCTCCCTCCTTTTATAAAAAGTGGGGTTACATTAGCCACCCTCCAATCTTCAGGAACTAGTCCAGAATCTGAAGAGTTTTGAAAAATTATCACTAATGCATCCACTATTTCTTGGGCTACTTCCTTAAGCACTCTGGGATGCAGACCATCTGGTCTGGGGATTTATCTGCCTTTAAACCCTTCAATTTACCTAACACCACTTCCCTACTAATATGTATTTCCCTCAGTTCCTCCATCTCACTAGACCCTCGGTCCCCTACTATTCCCCGAAGATTATTTATGTTCTCCTTAGTGAAGACAGAACCAAAGTAGTTATTCAATTGGTCTGCCATGTCCTTGTTCCCCATGATCAATTCACCTGTTTCTGACTGTAAGGGACCTACATTTGTCTTAACCATTTTTTTTTCTTTTCACATACAGTATCTATAAAAGCTTTTACAGTTTTTTACAGGTTATACATACTACAATTCTAAAGCCCTGCTTCTGAATTTAATTTTGGAATTAGTCATCAATCACCCGCACTGAATATGGATGAGAGTATCTGTTGCAGGTTTGGTTCTTCTGGAACTGAACATCTTGGGATAGAGTACAACTGATATACTATGCTGGGGCATGCATTCAAGGTTCATAAGGAAATTTCTGCCCCATAGTGAGAAGGTTAGGAATTGCTTTGCTCATTAATCGAAGGGTTACTGCATGGTGGTTCATCTGTGCTGGAGAATAAGGTGCTGAGGTCATGATCCTGGCTTAATCGGCAATGCAATGGGCAAGATATGCATGGGGTGATACACTGTCATTGAGTTACCTCTGGCTTCCTGCATTTAACCTCAGATCTAACACACCAGCTTGAGGAATGGTCATCTCCATGAAGCTCCCGTGTGAGCCCTGCTAATGCCCTTCTGTTAGGAGTAGCAAGTGAGAGCAAATGACATCTTGCAGGGTGGGAGCCATTTGAAAATTGTAAGTCTAGCCTGGAATTAGTTACTGATTGAAGCATTGAGTAAGAGAGTAGCATCTTGAAGTGTGGGAGCCACCTGAAAACTACAAGTCTTGTTGGGAGTGAGTCACTGTTTGAGCTAAGAAAAAGGAAGGAAGTGTAAGCGGAAAGGCCATCGTTGGAGTGGGACAGTGTTAGAGTGGGTTGGCTTTGGTGCTCACTGGGCTTCGGCAAAAACAGGCGTGGATAATCACAAACACAGGCTCTAAGTAAGTTTCCAGTATTTTTCTTTCTGTGTTAGTACATAGCTAGTATGCTGGGAATTGGTCCAGAGTTAGTGATATGTTCCTTGTTTGAGATTTGGGAACTTTGGGGAAGTCCAGTCTCCCTGATAACTAAATCTGCACGAAGAACACTGACCTGCCTTTCGTCAGAGACCGTGTTAAGGAACTGGAGGTGCAGCTCGATGACCTTCAGCTCATATGGGAGAAAGAGGTGGTGACTGATGGACCTACATGGAGGTAGTCACTCCTAAGTTGCAGGACGCAGGTACGTGGCTAACTGTCAGGAGAGGGAAAGGAAGTAGGCAACCATTGCAGAATATGCCTGTGTCTGTTCTCATCATTAAAATGTATACCGCTTTGGATACTGTCGGGGGGGAGAGTGGGGGTTGACCTACCAGGAAGAAACCACAGTGAGCATGTTTCTGGCACCGAGTTTAGCTCTGTGGCTCAGAAGGGAAGGTTGGGAAGAACAGATGAGCCGTAGTGATAGGGGATGATTCGTTGGTTGGAGAACAGAAATGGGGTTCTGTGGATGAGAAACCGATTCCTGGATGGTTTGCTGTATCCTGGGTGTCAAGGTCAGGGGCATCCTGGATCGAGTCCACAGCATTCTAAAGTAGAAGAGTGAATAGTCAGGTTGTGCTCCACGTAGGCACCAATGATATGGGTAGGAGTGGCGACAAGGTCCTGCAAAGTGACTTCAGGGAGTTAGGTGCTAAGTTAAAGGATAGGACCTCCAGGATTGTGATTTTAGGATTGCTACCTGTGCCACGTGCTAGCGAGTCTAGAAATAGGAAGAACACACAGTTTAACACATGGCTAAGGAGTTGGTGTATGAGGCAGGGCTCCAGACTATTAGATCATTGGGCTCTCCTCCAGGTAATGTGGGATTTGGACAGAAAGGATGGTTTGTACCTGAACTGGAGGGGGGAATAATAAGACTGGGGGTGTAGTGAACAGCAAAGAAAACTATCAAAGCTTACAGCATAATCTGGACCAGTTGGAAAAATGGGTTGAAGCAGATTAAATTTAAAACAGACAAATGTGAGGTATTGCTCTTTAGGAGGACCAGCCAGGGTAGGTCTTACATGGCGAACGGAAGGGCACTGGTGAGAGTGGTGTGATAGAGGGATCCAGGAATACAGATCCATAATTCCTTGAAAGTGGTGACACTGGTAGATAGGGTAGCAAAGAAAGCTTTTGGCACTTTGGTCTTCATAGATCAATGTACTGAATACAGGAGTTGGTATGTTATATTGAAAATGTATAAGACGTTGGTGAGACTTAATATGGAGAATTGTGTCCCGTTTTGGTCACCTACTTACCTACAGGAAAGATGCAAGTAAGATTGAAAGAGTACAAACAAAATTTACAAGGATGTTGCTTGGACTTGAGGACCTAAGTTATAGGGTAAGTTTGAATATGTTAAGACTTTATTCCCCATAACATAGAAGATTGAGGGGAGATTTGATAGTGTATACAAAATTACGGGGAGTAAATGTAGGCAGTCTTTTTCCACTAAGGTTGACAACTATAGGTCATAGGTTAAGGGTGAGAGTGGTGTGAGTGTGGAACAAGCTGCCAGTGCAAATGCTGAATGTGGGGTTGATTTCAACATTTCAGAGAAATTTGGATAGGTACAAGGATGGGAGGAGTATGGAGAGCTATGATCTAGGTACAGGTCAATGGGACTGGACAGATTCATGGGCTGAAGGGCTTGTTTCTGTGCTGTAGTGTTCTATGACTATGACTATTCTGAGAGAAGACCTAGTGGACAGATGATACCTCTGGTCCTATGGCCGATGAAACACAAAGGTTTTCCTTCCAATACTGCCCCTTCTCCAGCCTTCTCATTTGATTATGTTGAAAGACTCCAATGTCAGTGACTCATCTGTTCATGCGAGTCGATCCACAGAGGTTGCTGATTTGTAATAACAAGCCTAATAAACATGGGTTACTATTTTAATTTCCTCAGCCTGTTTTGAAGGACCTGAGTTTTGTCTAGGGCCTAAAGATGGCAAAGAGAATGCCTCAATGAGGCTTTTTAATATTTTTTCATACGTGTTGGATTGACAAACTCAAGGTTAGCCAAGTAAATTATTTACCATTTGCCCATTATGATCTGAGGAGCCATTATTTGAAATATTTTTCTATAGAAAGCCTCGTGATCCATCTTAATGGCAATTGCTTATCTGGTAATATCTGGTACTGCAGACAATTTTACATTCTTTTGATTTGTCACATTTATGAAAAGTTTCTGCATCATTTTGTTCCAAATGCTGATTGCTATCTTGACAGCTTTGGTGTGTAGATACATTCCCCTGTTCTTTACATCTCTGCCTCTCTGCAACTTCACATTTCTTCCACTTCTGAAGAAGGATCCTGATTGAAAAGTCAAGGTGGTTTTTCTATTTGCCCTGCTGAGTTTTTTTCCAGCATTTTCTGTTTTGTCTATCATGTCTGACTGAATTCCTTACGGCTGCGCAACGGAGAGAAGTAAATAATTTGAAACAATGCACTTTGGCTGATGAGAAACCACACTGCATTTTTCCAAGGTTGATGAGCTATGGTTCTGAATGATTTTGAGAAGTCTCTCCATAATTAACAGCCATGGTGAATTGAGAGCTGTATCTTGGTGGATGGGGCTGAACAAATGGGCAATGTTATTTTTATGCACATTAGTCAACAGAGAAACATATCACTTGACAACATTAATTAAAGTCTCCCAAGTCAGACCTTCAGCATTCCCAAGTGTCATACATGAGCATATTCTTTTTCCAAATATTAAACAGGAAATAACTGGGTTTCTTCTTTCCTTTTTAATTACATATTTTGAATGAACTGTCAACAATTCCCAAAATATCTGGAAATGCAGTAGATGTTCGTAAATCACTGAAGCAGCTAGCTTTCACTTTCCTGGGTTGTTAACACTTCAAAGTAATACCATTAAGATACAGGAGCAGAATTAGGCCATTCAGCCCATCAAGTTTGCTGATTTATTATATTTTTTAATATTCTAGTCCTCTTGAAATGAATGCATTTGCCTTCCTTACCACTGACTCCCTGCTTCCTCAACATTACTTGCCTGTACACCTATTTTCATATTGTCTGCAAACATGAACACAAAGCCATCAATTCCATCATCAAAATTGTTGACATACAGTGCCCATAAAAAATATTCACCTCCCCTGCTTGGAAGTTTTCACGCTTTATTGTTTAACAACATTGAATCATAGTGGATTTAATTTGGCTTTTTTGACAATTGGTTTTAGAAGCCACATAATTAGTTAAATAAAGATCTGTTTTAGGAGACCTGTGTGTAGTCAAGGTGTTTCTATGGACTGTGGTAAAAATATACCTGTATCTGGAAGATCCACCTCCTGATGAGTTAGTATTCTGCCAAAAACTACACCATGAAGACAAAAGAACACTCCAAGCAACTCCTCAAAAAGATTTGTGAAAAGCACAAGTCAGTAAATGGATACAAGAAAACTTCCAAGTCACTGACTATCCGTTGGAGTATAGTTAAGTCAATGATCAAGAAATGCAAAGAATATGACACAGCCATAAATCTGCCTAGAGCAAGCCGTCCTCAAAACTGAGTGACCATACAAGGAGGGGACTGGTAAAGGAGGCCACCAAGAGACCTATGACAACTCTGGAGGAGTTACAAGCTTCAATGGCTGAGGTGGGAGGGACTGTGCATCTGTTGCCTGGGTGCATCGCCAATTGCAGCTTTATGGGAGAGTGGCAAAGAGAAAGCCACTGTTGAAAAAAAAACTCTCATGAAATCTCAGTTAGAGTTTGCCAGAAGGCACGTGAGAGACTCTGAAGTCAACTGGAAGAAGCTTCTACAGTCTGATGAAAGCAAAACTGATATTTTTGGCCATCAGACTAAACACTATGTCTGGTACAATCCAAACACTACACATCATCAAAAACACACCATCCCTACTGTGAAGCATGGTGGTGGCTGCATCATGCTGTGGGGATGCTTCACTGCAGCAGGCCTGGAAAGCTTGTGTAGGTAGAGGGTAAAATGAATTCAGCAAAACACAGGGAAATCCTGGAGGAAAACCTGAGGCAGTCTGCAAGAGCACTATGACTTGGGAAAAGATCTGTTTTCCGGCAAGACAATGACTCCAAGCATAAAACACAGGAAACATAGAATCATAGAAATCTACAGCACATTACAAGCCCTTCGGCCCACAATGAGAAATCCTAGAAACTACCTAGGATTTCCCTGCCACACAGCCTTCTGTTTTCCTAAGCTCCATGTACCTAGCTAAGAATCTCTTAAAATACTCTATTGTATCCGCCTCTACCACCTTCACCAGCACAATTTTTCTTAGATAAGGGGCCCAAAACTGATCACAATACTCCAAGTGAGGCCTCACCAGTGCCTCATAAAGCCTTAAAGTTACATCCTTGCAGTTATATTTTAGTCCTCTCGAAACAAGTACTAACATTGCATTTGCCTTCCTTACCAGTGACTCAACCTTTAGGGAATCCTGCACAAGGACTTCTAAGCCCCTTTGCATCTCTGACTTTTTGAATTTTCCCCTCTGTTCAGGAAATAATTTACGCCTTTATTCCTTCTGCCAAAGAATATGGCCATACATTTTCCTACACTATGTTCCATCTGCCATTTCTTTGCCCATTATTGCAATCCAGTCAAGTCCTTCTGCAGCCGCTCTGCTTCCGCAACACCACCTGTCTCTCCACCTATCATTGTATTGTCTGCAAATGCCGCCATAAAGCCATCACTTCCATCATGTAAGTTGTTGATATATAACTTGAAGTGAAGCTGTCCCAGTACAGACCATGCAGAACACCACCTGCCACCCGCAACCAACCAGAACAGACCCCCTTTATTCTGCCTCTTTGCCTCCTGCCAATCTTTCCTGCAATGCCATGGGCTCTTATCTTCCGAGCAGCCTCATGTGTGGCACCTTGTCAAAGGCCTTCTGAAAATCCAAATAAAACAATATCTACTGACTCTTCTTTGTCTGACCTGCCTTTTATTTACTCAAAGAATTCTAACAGAATTATCAGGCAAGATTCCCCCTTAAGGAAACCATGTTGCTTTTGGCCTACTTTATCATGCGCCTCCAAATCCCGTGATACCGCATGCTTTTAATGGACTTCAATATCTTCGCAACCACTGAAGTCAGGCTAACTGGTCTATAACGTCATTTCTTCTGCCTCCCTCCATGCTTAAGAGTGGATTGACATTTGCAATTTTCCAGTCCTCTGGAACCATCGCAGAATCTAGAGATTCCTGGAATATCAACTGTCTTCTCAATCTTTTTAGCTATCTCTTTCAGAACCCTGGGGTGTAGTCCATCTGGTCCGGGTGACTTATCCACCTTCAGACATTTCAGCTTCCCAAGCACTTTCTCCTTAGTAATAGCAACTACACTCACTTTGACCTTCTGTTACTCTTGAATTTCTGGCATACTGCTAGTGTCTTCCGCGGAGAAAACTGATGCAAAATACTTATTAAATTTGTCCACCATTTCTTTGCTCACCATCACTACCTCTGCAGTGTTATTTTCTAGCAGTCTGATATCCACTTTCGTCTCTCTTTTAATCTTTATACATCTGAAAAAAATTTGGTATCCTCTTTTACATCATTGGCTAGCTTACCTTCATATTTCATCTTGTCTTTCTATATGGCTTATTTTAGTTGCCTACTGTTGGTTTTTAAAGCTTCCCAATCCTCTAACTACCCACTAATCTTTGCTAAACTGATGTCTTCTCTTTGACTTTTATGCTGTCTTTGCTTCCCTCGATTAAAATTGATTAAAATCCCTAATCAAATCTGGTTTAATCCAGAATTTCCTTTTCCCTAGTGGGCTCAACCACAAGTCTCTCTGACAAACCATCTCATAGGCATTCTACAATTTCATCTCTTGGAATCCAGCAGCAATCTAATTTTCCCAATCTACAGCTCAGCATTTAATACCATCATTCCCACAATCCTGATTGAGAAGTTATAGAACATGGGCCTTTGTACCTCCCTCTGCAATTGGATCCTTGACTTTCTAACCGGAAGACCACAACCTGTGTGGATTGGTGATAACATCTCCTTCTCGCTAACGATCAATACTGGTGCACCTCAGGGTTGTGTGCTTAGCTAACTGCTCTACTCTCTCTATAGCCATGACTGTATAGCTCAATTACCATCTATAACATTTCTGATGATGCAACCATTGTTGGTAGAATCTCAGGTGGTGATGAGAGGGCGTACAGGAGTGAGATATGCCAACTAGTGGAGTGGTGTTGCAACAACAACCTGGCACCAACGTCAGTAAGACGAAAGAGCTGATTGTGGACTTCAGGAAGGGTAAGACGAAGGAACACATACCAATCCTCATAGAGGGATCAGAAGTGGGAGAGAGTGAGCAGCTTCGAGATCTCTGAGGATCAAGTTCCTGGGTGTCAAGATCTCTGAGGATCTAACCTTGTCCCAACATATCGATGCAGTTATAAAGAAGGCAAGATAGTACTATACTTCATTAGGAGTTTGAAGAGATTTGGCATGTCAACAAATACACTCAAAAACTTTTATAGTTGTACTGTGGAGAGCATTTTGACAGGCTGCATCACTGTCGGGTATGGAGGGGCTACTGTACAGGACTGAAAGAAGCTGCAGAGGGTGGTAAATCTAGTCAGCTGCATCTTGGGCACTTGCCTACAAAGTACCCAGGACATCTTCAAGGAGTGGTGTCTCAGAAAGGCAGTGTCCATTATTAAGGATCTCCAGCACCCAGGGCATGACCTTTTCTCACTGTTACCATCAGGTAGGAGGTACAGACGCCTGAAGGCACACACTCAGTGATTCAGGAACAGCTTCTTCCCCTCTGTCATCTGATTCCTAAATGGACATTGAACCCTTGAACACTACCTCACTTTTTTAATATATATATTCTTTCTGATTTTTGCATGATTTTTAATATATTCAATATACATACACTTATTTATTTATTCTATATTATGCATTGCATTGAACTGCTGCTGCTAAATTAACAAATTTCATGACACATGCCGGTAATAATAAACCTGATTCTGATTCTGATTCTAACAGCATATTGAAATCCCCCATGACTGTTGTAACATTGCCCTTTTCCATGCTTTTTCTATCTCCCATTGCAATTTGCACCCCACATTCTAGCTACTATTTGGGGGGCCTGTTGATAACTCCCTTCATGGTCTTTTTACCCTTGCAGTTTCTTTACTCAACCCTCAAGGATTCTACATCCTCATCAGATGACACCTCTTACTAAGGATTTGATTTAAATTTTACCAACAGATCCACCCCACCCCCTCTGCTCACCCCCTTGACCTTTTGAGACAATGAGAATCCTCTGCTCCCAACTATGACCTTCTGCTGTCCATTAATTTATATATTTGGTTTACTGTGGATTACGCACTGAAAATATTTTACGTCAATATGGAAAACTAATTCTGTAATTTTTAGTTCAGGAAATTTACCCCTGGGGAGGAATCACAGCATGACAGCTCGAAGAATGCCAGTACCTCTATTCCCAGTGTAATAAAAGCTTTAAATACAGTAAACACTTGCAAGAATCCACTGAAAAATAAATCAGTGTCTCCTCAACTATTATGGCAGCCAGAGAAGATTAACATGTCTCGAGAGTCAGGTGCACAATGGGGATTTATACAGCATGTTAATGAATGCTTCATCATAGGCCTGCTGCTGGGAACCTCAGTAGCAGCAGCAGGGAATCAGCCACGGCCTTGAAGGCACTAGAAGTGAGTTGCTCTTTTACAGTGCGGAACTCTTGCCGCAGAGACTCAGGCTGGATCCTAGGAGCTGGGCAAGGCAGCCAGAAAGGTGGGAGGCGGAGAAAAGAGGATTGGTGGCCATCGGCTGGAGATCAAGTTATATCACCAGGATGAGGATCAGAAAGATCAAAAGCCAGCAATGAGCTTTCATGGATTGGGCCCCGAGTACAGAGACTTGTGAATAGTTGAGAATCAATCACTATGGATAGGTGAAAGGGTAGTGCTGTTGCCATGGTAGTGAAGGGATCAAATCTTGGTATGGGACTTAAATTTACTGGAGCTTAAAAGCAGAACTGGTCTATTAAAACTGTGCTGTGCCAAGCATGGCCAATGATGGAACACCATATAAATTCCTCCGTGCTCCTAAAGGACTACACTGTGGGTTGTGAGATTACCTGATACAAAAGAAGATCACAGTAGAAGAATGGGAATTAATCTGGGAAATGTCCAATTTTTGGAGCAACTTGAAAGGACCAATATTGGTTCCCATAGCAATTAACTTTTAGAGCCACTTTTCAATTGCACAGAGATGGCAAAGTGCAGCAGCCAACATATCATTCTCCGCAACTTCCTCCACCTTCAACAGGATCCTACCACCAAGCACATCTTCACCTCCCCTCCACTCTCTGCTTTCTGCAGGGATTGCACCCTCCGTGATTCCCTTGTCCATTTGTCCCTCACCATTAATCTCCCTCCTGGCATATACTCCCTACAAATGACAGAAATGCTGTACTTGCCCATTTACCTCCTCCCTTACCTCCATTCAAGGCCCCAAACGGCCCTTCCAAGTGAGGCAACACCTCACCTTCAAAGCTGTTGCGTTCATCTATTGCATCCGGTGCTCCCCACACGGTCTGCTGCACATTGGTGAGACCTGACATAAATTGGGGGGGAATCGCTTTGTCGAACACAGAATTTGCTGGTGGCCAACTGTTTTAATTCCTACCCCTCCCCACTTCCTCTTTTGCTACGATGAGGCCACTCTCAGGGTGGAGGGGCAACACCTCATATTCCATTGAAGGAGCTTCCAACCTGATGGCATGAACATGGACTTCTATTTATTTGCTGAGATACAACACAGAACAGGTCCTTCTGGCCCTTCAAGCCACACCACCCAGCAACCCCGGCTTGACCCTAGCCTAATCATCACTCTGCAATGACCTACCAACTGGTACTGGACACTGGAGCATCCAGAGAAAATTCATGCAGTCAAGGGCAGACCATGCAAACTCCTTACAGAAGCAGCGGAATTGAACCTGGGTCACAGTTACTGTATAGCGTTGTGCTAACTATTGTGCTACCATGCCACCCTGTTCCTCATCCAGTAAATTTTATTTTTCCTTCCCCTTTCTTTCTTCTTCTATTCCCCACTCTGGCCTCTTAACTCTTCTCCTCGCCTGCCTATCACCTCCCCCTGATGCCCCTCCTTCTTCCCTTTCTCCCATGGTGCACTCTCCTCTCCTATCAGATTCCTTCTTCTCCAGCCCTTTACCTTTCCCACCCACCTGGCTTCACCTATCACATTCTAGCCAAATCCAACCTTCCCCCCCCCTCCAACTTTTTTATTGTGATTTCTTCTCCCTTCTTTTCCAGTCCTGAAGAAGGGTCTCGGCCCAAAACGTCTACTGTTCATTCGTTTCCATAGGTGCTGCCTGACCTGCTGAGTTCCTCCAGCATGTTGTGTGTGTTGCTGTGGAAAAAAAAATACTATTCTGTTGAATCTAAAAGGCTTTTGCATATTTGGGTGGGATCCTTGGACACTTCTGACAGTATGGGGTAACTCAGATAGATTGCCTGACTGCCAATGTATCTACAGATAAACTAATTGCTTCAGTCAAAAAACAGTGTTAACAGCTAATAATATGCATTATTAAAAATTAGATTTTTCTCCCACTTTTCAGTCATACAATTCATGTCTATGAAATACATTTTAGGATGAATAAAGGTGGAATTAAAGAACAATTCTTTTGCTTCTGGGATTCAAACCAAAGGCATTTAAGTCTGAAACACTGCAACTTCACTCTCCAAATTGAACAATAAATCAGGGTCTGAGTTTAGTTATTTATATTCTCTAAATTACAGCGGGATTAAATGGAGTAAATGAGGGCAGCAGCACTTTGGGAACTTATGGATCAGAGCTAGAGGGCTGTTTCCCTACGAGTTCTCGAGCTTTACTTGGCCAATACACAAGCCGTTTTCAGTTGGGGCTGCATTTATTGGACCAAGGTTCCTTGGAAACTAACAATGCATTAACAGTATTAGTCATTATCACTTTGCTAAAAATACATCAATTTGCAAAAAAGGTTTGGCATGAGCTGTGATTTACCGCAAATTGTTGGTCAACTTGCATCACTCCTTTCTTGTCCTCACCAAATCTAATTTAAGAAATCTGCTTTTACCATTATGTTTTCCCATAAATTGCTGATTATGAAATGTAAATCTGAATTATACAGGAATTTAGGGCTGGTTACTGATATAGTGAATGCCCCTACTAAGCACCTTGGGCTGTATGTAGCCCACTGCCCAAAACTGCCCTTGCTTGTCTGCACTAACCTCAAGGTTATGGAGGGTGCATCAAGCTACCCATTTCATCAAACCGTATTTAGTAGTGAGTAGAGTGTAGATGGGAAAATCCAGGGGCTCTTGATAGGACCACAAGGCCATAGGGCAACAATGATGTCACTCAGCCTATTGAGTCTGCTCCGCCATTCCATCATGGCTGATTTATTATCCTTCACAATCCCCTTCCTCCACCTTCTCCCTGCAACCTTTGACGTCCTGATTAATCAAGAACCTATCAACCTCCATCTTAAATATACCCAATGACTTGCCCTGAACAGCCATCTGCAGCAATGAATTCCACAGATTCACCACCCTCTGGCTGAAGAAATCTTTCTTCATCTCTGTTCTAAATGGATGTCTCTCTTCTGAAGCAGTGCCCTCTGGATGCTCTCCACATCCACTCTATCTAGGTCTTTCAATATTTGACAAGGTTCAATGAAATCTCCCCTCATTCTTCTAAATGTCAGCAAGTACAGGCCCAGAGCCATCAAAGGCTCTTCATATGCTAACCCTTTCATTTCTGGGATAATTCTTGTGAAACCCCTCTGGACCATCTCCAATGCCAGCACATCTTCTCTTACACAAGGGGCCCAAAAGTGTTCAAAATATTCAAGTGCAGTCTGACCATTGCCTTATAAAGACTCATCATTACATCCTTGCTTTTGTGTTCCAGTCATCTCAAAATGAATGCTCACATTGCATTTGCCTTCCTTACCAATGACTCAACCTGCAATTTAAACTTTAGGGAATCCTGCACAAGGACCCTCAAGTCCCTTTGAACCTCTGATTTTTGAATTTTCTCCCCACTTAGAAAATAGTTCACTCCTTTATACCTTAGAAAACATAGAAAATCTACAGCACAATACAGGCCCTTTGGCCCTCAAAGCTGTGCTGAACATGTACTTACTTTAGAAACTACCTGGGGTTACCCATAGCCCTCTATTTTTCTAAACTCCATGTACCTATCCAGGAGTCTCTTAAAAGACCCTATCGTATCCGCCTCCACCACCATCATTGACAGCCCATTCCGCGCACTCAGCACTCTCTGCATAAAAAACTTGCCTCTGACATCCCCTCTGTACCTACTTCCAAGCACCTTAAAGCTGTGCCCTGTCGTGTTAGCCAGTTCAGCCCTGGGAAAAAGCTCCTGACTATCCACATGATTAATGCCTCTCATCATCTTATACACCTCAATCAGGTCACCTCACATCTTCCGCCGCTCATACCACAGTGCACAGCCATGCTCTTCCTTACACCTCCACGTCTGTGAGAAGAAGCATTGCTAACATTGACCCCTGCAGAACACCACTAGTCACTGGCAGTCAACCAGAAAAGGCTCCCCTTATTCCAATCCTTTGCCTCATGTCAGTTAGTCAACCTTGTATCCAAGCTAGTATCTTTCCTGTAACACCATGAGCTCCTATCTTGTTCAGCAACGTTAAGTGCAGCACCTTGTCAAAGTCCTTCTGAAAATCCAGATAAGCAACATCCACTGACTCTCCTGTCATTTCCTCAAAGAATTCCAACAAAGTTGTCAGTAATAATTTCCCTTTAAGGCTTTAAGATTCCCCTCTAAATAGGTCAACTTTGGCCTATTTTATCTTGTGCCTACTCGTATACTAAAACCTCATCTTTAGTAATAGATTCCAGCATCTTTCCAGCTACTGAGGTTAAGCTAACTGGCCTATAATTTCATTTCTCCTGCTTCTCTCCCTTCTTAAAAAATGGAGTGACATTTGCAGTTTTCTAATCCTCTTGTACCATTCCAGAATCTGGTGATTTTTGAAAGATCATTACTAACGCTTCCACAATCTCTTCAGCTACTTCCTTCAGAACCCTGGGGTGCAGTCCATCTGGTCCGGGTGTCTTATTTACCTTCAGTCTTTTCAGCTTCACAAGCACCTTCTCCTTAGTAATAGCAACAAACACTTACTTCTGCCTTCTGACACTTGCACATTTCTGGCATTCTGCTGGTAAAGACTGACACAAAATACTTATTAAGTTTGGCTTTCATTTCTCTGTCACCCATTGCATAATTTTCCAGCGGATTCATCTCTCTTTTATGCTATATAGCTGAAAAATCTTTTATATTATTGGCTAGTTTACCTTTGTATTTCATCTTTTCTCTCTATGGCTTTTTTATTTGCCTTCTGATGGTTTTCTAAAGCTTCCCTATCTTCTACCTTCTCACTAATTTTTTTCTATATTATATTCCCTCTCGTTTGCTTTCATGCGGTCTTTGACTTCTTTTGTCAGCCATGACTGCCCCATCCTCCCTTTAGAATACTTTTCACCTTTGGGACATAGCTATCCTGTGCCTTCTGAATTGCTCCCAGAAACTCCAGCTACTGCTATTCTGCCATCATCCCTGCTAAACAACTTCGTCAGCTCCCATCTCATGGCTATGTAATTCCCTTTACTCCAATGCAATACTGAGACATCTAATTTTAACTTCACCTTCGCAAACTGCATGTTATGATCACTGCCTCCTCAGTGTTCCTTTACCTTAACTTCCCCTAATCAAATATGGGTAATTACAGAATACCCAATCCGGAATTGCCATTCCCCCAGTGGGCTCAACCATAGACTGCTCTAAAAGCCATCTCGTAGGCATTCTACAAATTTCCTCTTGATCTGCTCCTTTGGCAGCTCACTGTTGTCGCTTAAATAGTTTTAAAATTTACAGACCAGTAAATCTTTCTAAGGTCAGACTTAGTTGGAAAGTTTGAGGGTAGTGTTGCGTTCAGCTGTCTCTTGTCCAAATGTTGCTGTGGGTCCAATGGCAGCTGTGGAATTTGGACAAATGGGGTATGGCTAGGGTGCTGATGTTGTGGAAGATAGGCACTGACTGAATTGACAGCTGGAGTAGGTGCGGCAGATTAGAGCCCAGAACTCAGTCAATTTTGAGATTAAGATTGGGCAGTGTTGGTGGTTGGTGAAATGCAGGATGGAAGGGGTCGGATGCAAATTAGGAAGGTTCCCAAAAGTTTCTCTAACTGAGATCTTCCTGTTGTCAGAGACAATCGGCATGGTAACATGTCTACCTTGCCTATGCTTTCCATCAAGAAGAATCAGTTTCAAAATCAGAATCAGCTTTATTACCACTGGCATGTGACGTGAAATTTGTTAACTTAGCAGCAACAGTTCAATGCAATACATAATATAGAAGAGAAAAATAACAATAATTAAAATAAAAATAATAAATAAATAAATAAATAGATAAATCATGTGGCACATGGCCAAGTGGTTAGGGTGTTGAACTAGCGATCTGAAGGTCGTGGGTTCGAGCCTTGGCCGAGGTAGCGTGTGTGTCCTTGAGCAAGGCAGTTAACCACACAATGCTCCAGTCTACCTAGCTGAGAATGGGTACTGGCAAAAATGCTGGGGTTAACCTAGCGATAGACTGGCGTCCTATCCGGGGGTGGGGGGAAGTCTCGTACTCTCAGTCACTTCACGCCATGGAAACCGGCATAAGCACTGGCCTGATGGGCCACAAGGCTCGGGACAGACTTTAATCAAAAAATAAGTAAATCAATGTGTATATTGAATAGATTTTAAAAAGTGCAAAAAACAGAAATACTGTTTATTAAGTGAGGTAGTGTCCAAGGTCCATTTACAAATCAGATGGCAGAAGGGAAGAAGCTGTTCCTCAGTCACTGAGTGTGTGCCTTCAGGCTTCTGTACTTACTACCTGATGGTAACAGTGAGAAAAGGGCATGTCCTGGGTGCTGGAGGTCCTTAATAACAGATGCTGCCTTTCTGAGACACCACTTCCTGAAGATGTCCTGGGTACTCTGTAGGCTAGTACCCAAGATGGAGCTGACTAGATTTACAACCCTCTGCAGCTTCTTTCGGTCCTGTGCAGTAGCCCCTCCATACCAGACAGTGATGCAGCCTGTCAGAATGCTCTCCACGGTACCTCTACAGAAGTTTTTGAGTGTATTTGTTGACATGCCAAATCTCTTCAAACTCTAAATGAAGTATAGCTGCTGCCTTGCCTTCTTTATAACTACATCGATATGTTGGGACCAGGTTAGATCCTCAGAGATCCTGACACCCAGGAACTTGAAACTGCTCACTCTCTCCACTTCTGATCCCTCTGTGAGGTTTGGTATGTGTTTTACGTGTACTGGTTGATTGTTCCCACAGTTGGCCCATAGCCTTCTATGTCTCGGTGTTTCAAATATTCATCTAAATATTTCTGAAATGTTGTAGAGTACTTGCTTTCAACTCTCAAAAGTCAATGCATTCCAAATCTTCTCTCTGCTTCAAATCGCCTCTTCATTTCCGGCCTTGCACTCTAATTACTGCCATCTCGGCACAAATTATATTGATGCATTGGAGAGATGGAATTTACGTTTTAGAAGGACTAATATAGGAAACAATGACTAATAGGATTATATACAATAAATGGTGGGATCCTAGAATGTATTGAGGAACAGAGGAACCTTGATGTACATGCCTAAAACTTCTTAAAAGAGGCAGGACAGCTAGTTGTGGTGATAAAAATATACTTGAAGGTTGCTTGCCTTCGTTACTCTGGGCACAGGAGATGAGACAAGAAAAATTATGGAATGGCTTTATAAGTCATTAGTTATACCAGAGTTGAAGTTTTCTATGAGTTTTTTTTTTAACTTTATACCCTTGGTCTGCTCCTTATAATTTGAATACAGTTTTCTCCCATCCGACGAAAACAAACCCAGCCTACCCAGTGTCTCCTCATAAATTAAACACTCTATCCCAGGGAATATCCTGATGATTGACTCCTCTGCACCTTCTCCAGTGCATTCACCATCCTATAATCAGGTGGCCAGAACTGCATGCAATACTCAAGTTGCGGCCCAAATTATTACTTGTAAATTTGTTCCATAATCTTTCTTCTTCCATATTTTAAGCTAATGAAGGCAAGTATCTTTCAAGAACATGAGAGATTCTATAGATGCTGGAAATCCAGAGCAACACACGTAAAGTGTTGGAGGAAGTCAACAGGCCAGGTTTTGAGGAAGTCAACAGGCCAGGCAGCGTCTATGGAAATGAATGAACAGTCGACGTTTTGGGCCGAGACTCTTCATCAGGCCAGGAAAGGAAGGGGGATGATATCAGAATAAGAAGGTTGGGGAGAAGGGAAAGAGGACAAGCTAGAAGGCGATAGGGGAAGTCAGGTGGCTGAGGGAGGGGATGAAGTAAGAGCTACGAAGTGATAGGAGGAGAAGACAAAGTACTGGAGAAAAAAGAATCTGATAGGAGAAAGAGTGGACCAGAGAGAAAAGGGAGGAGGAGGGGCATCAGGGGGAGGTGATAGGCAGCTGAGGAGAAGAGGCAAGAGACCAGATTGAGGAATAGAAGAAGAGGGAAGGGAGAAGGAATAAAGTTACCAGAAGGAGAAATCGATGTCCATGCCATCAGGTTGGAGGCTACCTAGATGGAATATGAGGTGCTGCTCTTCCAAAGTAACTTTCAAATATGCCTTCTTTATCACCTTATCTATCTACCCTGCCTCCTTTAGGAATTCTTAGGCATGTACATTAAGGCTCCACTGTTCATCAATACATTCTAGGATCCAATCATTTATTGTATATATACTTTATATCCTAACCTTGTTAGTCCTTCCAAAATGTAAATTCCACCCCTCCAACACATTAGTATCACTCTCTAATCAATATTTACCCTCCTCTTCATCAACACCATCACTTTCTGTGCTATTTGCAGACTAAAGACCATAAGATATAGCAGAATTAGGCCATTTGGTCCATCAAGTCTATCCTGCCATTTAATCATAGCTGATTCATTTTCCCTCTTAGCGCCAATTTTCTCTCCATATCCCTTCATGCCTTGACTAATCAAGAATCTATCAAACTCTGCCTTAAATATACCAATGACTTGGCCTCCACAGCCACCCGTGGCAATGAATTCCACAGAATCACCACTCTTTGGCTCAAGAAATTTCTTCTCATCTCCATTACAAAAGGATGCCCCTCTTTCTGAGGCTGTGCGCTCTGGTCTTAAGCTCTCCAACAGCCTGTCCACGCCCACTTTACCGAGACCTTTCGCCATTCGATAGACTTAGTAATCATACCTAGATTTATGTTATATCATTAATGCATATAACGAACAGCAGAGTTCGCAACACTGGTCAATGTGGTGCATCACTGGTCACAGGCTTCCAACTGCAAAACCAACCCCCAGCCATCATCCTCTGTGTCCCATTACCAAGCCAATTCTGGACAAAATTTGCTAAGCTGACCCACTGGCATTGGTTTATTATTGTCACATGTACCAAGAGATAAAGAAAAGCTTGCCTTGCATACGGCTCATACAAATCAAATCATTACACAGTGCGGTGGGGCAGAACAATAAAAGTGTAGAATAAATGTAAAAGTGACAGAGAAGGTGCAGTGCGGATAAACAATAAAGAGCAAGATCATAATGAAATGTGATCTACCTTGATCCTAAATCCTATGGCCGCTTCAAAATTTAAATTTACCAAGGTATTTATAACATGCACACTGAAACATACAATGAAATGTGTCACACACAAAATGCTGGAGGAAATCCGCAGGCCAGGCGGCATCGATGGAAAAGTGCAAACAGTCGACATTTCCGGCTGAGATCGTTCATCAGGACTGTGGAGGAAAGACGAGGTCAGAGTGAGAAGGCGGTGGGGGGCGGGGGGGAAGGGGAGGAAGAAGTACTGACATGTTGGAACGGGAATGGGATGTGGAATTAAAATGGGTGGCCACCGGGAGATCATGCTTTTTCTGGCAGACAGAGAGTAGGTGCTCGACGAAGCAATATCCCAATCTACATTGGGTCTCACTGATATATAGAAGGCCACACTGGGAGCACCGGACACAGTATATAATCCCAAGAGACTCATGGGTGAAGTGTCCCCTCACCTGGAAGCCCTGAATGGTAGTGAGGGAGGTGGTGTAGGGGCAGTGTGGCACTTGTTCCGCTTGCAAGGATAATTACCGGGAGGGAGAGCAGTGGGGAGGGGTGAACGGACATGAAGTCGTGTAGGGAGCGATCCCTGCTGAAAGCAGAAAATGAGGGGAGGGAAAGATGTGCTTGGTGGTGGGATCCAGTTGGATATGGCGGATGTTATGGAGAAATATGTGCTGGATGCGGAGTCTGTCCGGGTGGTAGGTTTTCTCTTGTTAATGAAATGTGTCATTTTGTTTAACCACTAACACAACAGATGAGCTGGAGGCAACCTGCAAATGTCATCACATGTTCCATTGGCAACACAGCATGCCCACAATGTCCAGCACAACAACACAAACAACAGCACAACAGCAACAAAACAACAGCAGCAAGACAAGCTCATTTTCTGCTGCTGCCCACTCACTCATACACAAAGGCCTTGAACTCCTCGGCAAGGCACCATGGGCCTCTGACTCCCAGACACACCTACCAAGGGGCCTCCATTTCCTTTGTTTCCCTTCAGAGCACATCGAAAACATTACGGATGTCATGTGAGATTTTTGATTGCCGGGATTGTGGCAGGAAAGCATGAAACCAACGGAATGGTGAAGATTTGTAGTATATACTTAACATAGGAGAAATGAATGCTGGTATCACAGTGTAATAGGAACAACAGGACACAGAGAAGAAAGGCCTAAAATAATGAAGAGAAACAAAAAAAAAATCCAGCACAGATTAATAAACTGAATGCGTGTTAGAAATCATGGACATATGTGATCTAAAAGTATTCATCATACTAGGGAAACATTGAATACATTCACAATTTCGGTGCTGTATGGATTACTCACGGCGGCCGAGCGGTTACATCAGGTGCTTCCCATAGTACAGAAAAAGCAAGTTATTGAGTCAGAGACTGTACAACAAACAGCTGGTTAAAATGCAGCACGGTGTAAGCATCTCTTCACATGAAATGCTCCAAAAACTATACACAAAGTTCGTGCAATGCACACAAAATGCCGGAAGAACTCAGCAGGCCAAGCAGCATCTATGGAAAGGGGCAAACGGTTCGCGTTTTGGGCCGAGACACTTCATCAGGACTGGAAAAAAAAGGTGAGGAGACAGAGTAAGAAAGTGGGGGGAGGGGAGGAAGAACCACAAGGTGATAGGTGAAACTTGGGGTGGTGGGTGAGAGGTGAAGTAAAGAGCTGGAAAGTTGATTAGTGAAAGATACAGGGCTGGAGAAGGGGGAGTCTGATAGGACAGGACAGAAGGCCATGGAAGAAAGAAAAGGAGGACATATACCAGAGGGAGGTGATGCCTAGCCTGCTGAGTTCTTCCAGTATATCGTGTGTGTTGCACGGATTTCCAGCATCTGCAGATTTTCTCTTGTTTGTGATTACACAAAGTTCATGCAATTTTCTCTAATTTTCATGACTAGGTCTAATGTAATATACGATATATTAGTTATAAAAATTCTAAATTTAAAATATAAATTACAGCTCTGAAATATTTCAATTAACATTAAGTATAGAATGATAGCAACAATTGTTTCAGGAGAAATTAATGGTTAGTCCTTCAAAAGCAATCAAGCACATCCTTTCTCGTGTTCAATCTGATACTGTCTATGTAATTGTGGAAAACACTGAGAAAAGACAGATGATACATGTCTTCTTCTCCCCTTAAGACAAAGTAATCATGTGGCAATTCTTTCTGAAACCATACACTGCTGTGATATTAGTAAATGGAGCTTGAGGCTCTGACCTCGTGGAATCAAGAGTAAACTTTGGAACTCTGAAACATGAGTAAAGCATTGGGTAATTGACAAACTATTTCACATTAACTGAGCAGCAAATAAAAATCAATGTTTTGGCTCAAGATTCTTTGATCTTACTTAGGAAAAGTAGTTTTAACAAGGTGGTGAGGCTCTGAATTAAACTCCAAGGCCTTTTGTAACTCATTAGAACTGCATTCTTCAACTTTCAAACTGTGTGGCTGAAGATTTTAGCAATGCTTGCTGCTATATTTTGTAACGCTATATCAAAGGAAAAACACGGGAGATCTGGGATAAAGGTGTGCTTCACTTTTACTTTAGTGAGGCACGCAGTTATGAAGTGGTGGCGTAATGACATATGGGATTCACACACATAACCTGTAATGAATTACGTAAACAACCAAGAATGCTTAATAAAACAATATATTTACAATATTACTCAAATATTACTGATATATTAAGTACACAACAGCTGCCAGAAGGATTAACTACCCATATCAACAGGTTGAACATCTGTGCAAGCACCATGCAACAGTTCTTGCTCTAAGTAAGAACTAGAATTCGATTATAAACAAGGTGGGAAAGTGGAAACCTGACTAACCAATCAGGAGGGATGGACTACGGGGGTATAAATACCACTGGTCGAGATGTATCCAGGCATCATCTCTGAAGAAGGTGGCAGAGTTCGTCATCGAAGCATTAGTTATAATCTATATTTGTACCTGACTGGAAGCCCAAGAAGAATTTATGCACCATGCAACAGTTCAAGTCAACAATCCCAAAAAAGGACCAAAAGTTAAATATCCCAGTAAGCTTTGCTGATAACACAAAGGTTGGGGGTGTTGTAGATAGTGTGGAGGGCTGTCAGAGGTTACAGCAGGACATCGATAGGATGCAAAACTGGGCTGAGAAGTGGCAGATGGAGTTCAACCCAGATAAGTGTGAGGTGGTTCATATTGGTAGGTCAAATATGATGGCAGAATATAGTATTAATGGTAAGACTCTTGGCAGTGTGGATGATCAGAGGGATATTGGGGTCCGAGTCCATAGGACACTCAAAGCAGCTGCGCAGGTTGACTCTGTGGTTAAGAAGGCGTACGGTGTACTGGCCTTCAACAATCGTGGAATTGAATTTAGCAGCCGAGAGGTAATGTTGCAGCTATATAGGACCCTGGTCAGACCCCACTTGGAGTACCGTGCTTAGTTCTGGTCGCCTCATTACAGGAAGGATGTGGAAGCCATAGAAAGGGTGTAGAGGAGATTTACAAGGATGTTGCCTGGATTGGGGAGCATGCCTTTTGAGAATAGGTTGAGTGAACTTGGCTTTTTCTCCTTGGAGCGGGGGAGGATGAGAGGTAACCTGATAGAGGTGTATAAGATGATGAGAGGCATTGATCGTGTGGATAGTCAGAGGCTTTTTTCCCAGGGCTGAAATGGTTGCCACAAGAGGACACAGGTTTAAGGTGCTGGGGGTAAGTTTTTTACTCAGAGAGTGGTGAGTGCCTTGAATGAGCTGCCGGCAACCGTGGTGGAGGCGGATACGATAGGGTCTTTTAAGAGACTTTTGGATAGGTACATGGAGCTTAGAAAAATAGAGGGCTATAGGTAAGCCTAGAAATTTCTAAGGTAGGGACATTTTCGGCACAGCTTTGTGGGCCGAAGGGCCTGTATTGTGCTGTAGGTTTTCTATGTTTCTATGTTTTGAGGAAACACTGTGTGTGTGAAAGATGTGTGCCTGCTTGCCAGTGCAGGGAGAGGGGGAGGATGGAAGGGAAGGAACGAGGAGGGAGAGGCAAGGGGAACAGACAGACATACGCTCTGTTTTTCATTGCCAACAGACCTTGAGAGTTCACCATAATCAGAATCAGAAGCAGGTTTATTATCACTGGCATGTGATGTGAAATTTGTTAACTTAGCAGCAATGCAATACATAATCTAGAATAGAAAAATATAACAAAAATAGAATAATAATAATTAATAAGTAAATCAATTAAAGTATACGTATATTGAATAGATTAAAAACATGCAATAAACAGAAATACTGTATATTACAAAAAGTGAGGTAATGTCCAAGGGTTCAATGTCCATTTACAAATCGGATGGCAGAAGGGAAGAAGCTGTTCCTGAATTGCTGAGTGTGTGCCTTCCGGCTTTTGTACCTCCCTCCTGATAGTAACAGTGAGAAAAGGGCATGCACTGGGTGCTGGAGGTCCTTAATAATTGACACTGCCTTTCTCAGACACCGCTCCCTGAAGATGCCCTGGGTACTTTGTAGGCTAGTGCCCAAGATGGAGCTGACTAGATTTACAACCCTCTGCAGCTTCTTCCAGTCCCGTGCAGTAGCACTCCCAGACCAGACAGTGATGCAGCCTGTCAGAATGCTCTCCACGGTACATCTATAGAAGTTTTTGAGTGTATTTGTTGACATGCCAAATCTCTTCAAACTCTAAATGAAGTATAGCTGCTGTCTTGTCTTCTTTATAACTACATCGATATGTTGGGGCCAGGTTAGATTCTCAGAGATCTTGACACCCAGGAACTTGAAACTGCTCAGTCTCTCCACTTCTGATCCCCCTATGAGGATTGGTATGTGTTCCTTCGTCTTACCCTTCCTGAAGTCCACAATCAGCTCTTTCATCTTACTGACGTTGAGTGTCAGGATGTTGCTGTGACACTGCTCCACGAGTTGGCTTATTACAATAGTAATGTTTGGTATTCATGTATGAACGCTATCCTAAGGAGCTTTTAAAAAAGTTGACATGTAGGAATGGTATGATTTCACTGAGTGTGGCTTTAGTTTGTTTGAACAACAAACAAGATTCTTAGGGGATTTAAAATTCTTATATCCTCACCTAAAAATATATTTAAAATATATATTTTAAATGTTCATTTTTATTGATTCACTTTCATATCTGAGAAGAATAATTTATGTAATCTATTTACCTCCTGAAATATACTTGATCATCAAGAATATGAAATTAAGATTCGGTTGGATTAAGTAACATATTGAACAATTTACAGCAAAGACTAGAGGAGCTGAAGACTACTGGCTTATGCCAGGAGCAGAGAGCGACTGCAATACAATCTCAAGTAAGACTAGCCTTCTCATGTCATTTAATAAAACCCTTAGTCATGACTTATGCACAGTCAGTGGGAATTCAATTACCGCACTGATGTAAACATACACAGGCAGGAGGAGTCTGGAAGCAAAACTTGGCCTCCTGTACGGGAGGCTGGGCACTTTGCAAGCATATCAGAACCAGAACTGCAGCAGAAGCTCCACATACATTTCGATTAAAACCTCAAGTACCCAGCATTTAGGAAAAAATAGAAACACGTTAATTTTATTTGGAGTCACTGAAAAGACAAGATGACCCCAGTTCTACAAAATCACCGAAGGCCACGATCTCACCCTTTGCTTTACATTTCTCCAATTACTGGCTGGTGTCCCAGCTGACCAGCTTTTCTGCGGATGGAAATCTGCCCAGAACAAAATTGTCATCTGTAGGGATCCAAAGCATACCTTCCAACTGAAATGAGGCTGAGGCCTCAAAGCTCAGAGCTGGATCTTTGTTTAGTAGTAGCAGTCGATTAACAGACGACTTAAGGACAAAACTAAGTCTAACTGATCTTGTGTATTATTCAAAACCAGTAAGAAATAAGAGTTCAAAATAAAGCACATTGCATATTTCCTCAAAGCTTTGATTTTCTTCTCGTTGTAACTTTGCGCTCCCAGCATTGCACTCCAACCTTACGAGGCAGGTTGCAGACAGGGCTTGTTGTGGATGGAATCTTACCCAGCTAGGTTGAGCAAGGTATGTCATTTCTCTTTGGAGTGAAAGAGGATAAGAGATGACTTGATATAGGCATACAAGATGATAAGAGGCATAGATAGAGTGAACAGTCAGAGACTTTTTCCCCAGGGCAGAAATGACTAATGGCATAATTTCAAGGTGACAGGAGGAAAGTATTCTTTTACACAGAGAGTGGCGAGACCATTAAAAATCCTGTCAGCAGTGGTGGTAGAGAAAAATACATTAAAGAATTAAGAGACTATAGATGATAGGAACATGGAGGGTTATGTGGGAGGGAAGAGCTTTATTGATCTTAGAACAGGTCGAAAGGTTGGCACAACATTGTAGGCCAAATGTTCCATGTCCTATACCTCCTGTTCTCAGGAGAAAGAAATTCTGAATTACTTTGGTGATCATTGGTACTTGAGGCTTTTTCCAATGGGAAGTCATGGAACTGCTGCCGGCACCTAGTTGTGGCAAATCATCAACCTCTTGAGCCACAGTGCACCAAACAGACAGGGATTTCACTGTCCTGCTGAACTCTCCATAGGGAAGACCTCTCACCACTCAAACTCACACCTGGTCTACCGATTTCAAGCAAAAGCAGCCGACTCTCCCAAATGCCACCTCCTCCATAGACCTCCCCTATGCTCAACAGCGGGCATACCCTGATCTTCTACACACTGGCCACTCTGCAGGTGCTCCACTGCCTTGGGCACATCTGGCCTTGACCATGAGAAAGTAAATTAAGCCACAACAGCAATATACAGAATGAGCACAAGCATGGGGAGAATTCAGGGTGTCTAACAGCAAATAGCAAAGCAACTGTAAGATTAATTGATACTTAATCTTTATAGTTGTTCAGCCCATCACTTATGCTTGCTTTTAGAAGACTTCTATCATTCCCATTCCTCCATTAATTTCCCTGTCATCTGCCTACACTAGGAGCACCTGGAGAAAACCCACCCCGGGAGAACATGTAATGGAGGTCTAGTCCTAGGTTGAAGAAGTTATGCAGAAATTGCTCCTCTGAATTCCCTAGTTGTTTTCAGGTGCACCCACACTTCACACAAGTAATCCTGACAACATTCACTCTAAACTCTGTGGTTGTTCCTTTTATGGTGCTTGGAGGATCCCTGGGATCATCAGATGAGAAAACTGCTGTTCCAGATCCAAATAATATGGGCCAGCCAAATTTTCTTAACTCCATTTAGATAACTAAACTACAATTTCAAAAATCACATCAGTTTTCTGATAGGATTACCTCAAAAATCCACCCCAAGATCATATATTATAAAATACACTGCAATTAATAAGGCACATTAGCCAAGAAAGGCTTATGCTTCCAAACTGCAAACTTTGCACCCTTACTAAGAGGCCACAGTCAAAGAGAATCCCACATCCTTTCCTCAAACATTCATGCTGGTAACACTTAACAGTTGTTGGCCACTCTCTCATTTGCTCTTTTTCCTTTTCCTATATTATCAAAGGAGCTTTTTAATTAACTACTGCAAGTACTGGAGGAACTCAGCAGGTCAGGTAGTACCTACAGAAAAGAGTAAACAGTTAATGTTTTGGGCCAAGACCTTTCTTCTTTCTGAGATGCCCCTCCCTGACCTGGAAGAAGATTCTGTTTTGGGTCAGTTTGTATTCATTTTCAGGATGGCTGATGAGGCTGAAAGAGAAATGATGGGGTTCTTGCAATAAACCCTTGTAATCAGAAGAAATAGAATTTAGGAACAAAACTATCTAAACACTTTACATGCCCTTTTCTCACTGTTACCATCAGGTAGGAGGTACAGAAGCCTGAAGGCGCACACTCAGTGATTTAGGAACAGCTTCTTCCCCTCTGCCATCCAATTCCTAAATGGACATTGAATCTTTGGACACTACCTCACCTTTAAAAAAAAATAAATTATTTCTGTTTTTGCACTTTTTAAAAAATCAATTCAATATACGTAGAGTAATTGATTTACAATACTTGTTTATTTATTATTATTTTTAAAATTTTATTTATTATTTTTTTCTCTGCTAGATTTTGCATTACATTGAACTGCTGCTGCTAAGTTAACAAATTTCACGTCACATGCTGGTGATAATAAACCTGATTCTGATTCTGCAGACGTCATACCAGCTTCACTGATCAGACAGATGAACATTGCTCATGGCGATTCCCATTTATCAAGTAAATGCTATGTACTTTGAGTGAGAAGAACCCAGATGTCAATACCAATTATGCCTTACCAGACCCATTGTGGTGGCATGTGTTCCCTACCACCCAATGTGGTATCTGTCACTCGATAACATGGTACCTCCGGTCTTTATATTTCTATGTAGGACTATTTTAATGCCTTTCCTTGCATTTCATTTTGTGGATGACTCTTATTTTACCCATGACTCTGAAAAATGCTTCAATGAAGTCAACGTACATTTTTCCCTTTCTCTTGTGGCTCAAGTGCAATGGAACAATAGACATGTGTCATTTCTTACATCCACACACAAGCTGATAAATTGCAGCAGTTTACACTTGCTTTGCTTCCATAACTCCCAAAAGGACCACAACCTGGAGGCTGGAGTCAGGACATTATGCTTTGGCTCTTAGTAGGGTCACCCAGGTCAAAAAAGTCAAAGGATGGCATCCAGACTAAGAGTGGTTCACTGGTCCTCCAGGATCAGGGGTTCAGCTCAGGGTTAAGAAACAAAACTGTTACCCAAACAGCAATGAAGAATCTTTCTCATTGTATGCAATGGTATTCCTGAGTCTCCACCTGGGACCTGCATGACTGACAGTAATGAAAACAGAGAGGAAGCTTCTGGCATGACAAAGGAAGCCCTGAACACTGCCAAGAAGATGGAGGAACTTCATTGCTGTCCTGAACACCAGCTACATAATGGGAGGTAAATAAGGAAGTACGTTGCTTCCATAAATCACTCATACGATCCCTTTGCCTATGTTTTGACGTGATAGTGACAATTTTCAGTGGAAGCTCTGTCCAGCAGAAGACTGGACCAGATACTTCTGGGCATGAATTCACACCGACTATTGTGGGATATTATTGGCGTGGCGTTGGTGGAAGTGCGGCCACCTATACTGAAGGCACGTACACACCTTCTTTAGGTTTTCTCTTCGTCCCACGGCAGCTTTCTTCTGTAGGACTGAGGCTGCCATGGAGAATTCTTTCAGACTGTGATCTCCTTCCCTAGAACTACAGTGGCAAAGGACCAACAGCTGCTCATTTCATACAGCAGATAGTGTGGGTTGATCAGATAACTTCATTGTTAATGACGACTGTTGCACTTTCCTGTCAGTAGCCATACTGACCTGAAGCACTGGATCGCTTGTGCAGCTGTCCTCCATTTTTTGCAAGCTTACGTCCTGCTGAAATGGTCTTGCTTTCGATGAATGGAGCAGAATTAGGCCATTTGAGTCTGCTTTGCCATGCAACCGTGGGTGATTTATTATTCCTCTCAACCCTATTCCACAGCTTTCTCCTCAGAACCTTTGACATCCTTACTAATCAAGAACCTATCAATCTCCAAGAGGACCATAAAACATAGGAGCAGAATTAGGCCATTTGGCTCATTGGATCTTTTGTAGCTAGTCTGTTTTCTCCACTCTTTAATTCGACTCTCCTTTTGTGCAAATTGACCTGGTTTGCTGGAGAATGGACAGTTTATTCTGATTTTCCACATTTACCCTATCCACTACCAACTCAAGGGTACTACAGGATTTTCAATTGGCCCTAAAATATTAAGATTGTGGGAATTAATTGTATCAACTAACTGAATCTAACAGAGAGCCAATATAAGCATGGGGGCCTTAATAGCCTCCTCTATCCTATATCATTCTATGATTTCAAACAACCTTTTAAAATTTGTCTTCAATTCTGGCAATTTAAATGTTATCACTGTAATTATTAATGAAGCTTATTAAGTGGCTCAAGCCCATATGAAGAAGACTTCTGATTACTTTTAGATGCCCTTTCAAAAAAATCAATTAGGTTAATTAGACATGATCAATCTTTCACAAATCAATGTCATCTCTCTGTAAACAGCTGCAGTTTCTAAGTGTTTGGGTCCTCTAACCTTAATTATATAATCTAGTAATTTACCCAGGATGGATTTTTGAGCAACATATCAAAAATGCTTTGACGTGTGAATGTTTATGCAGCAATACGCCCAAGTTTTTACTCGTTACTTGCCTTGATATTTTTCTCCATTAATGTAATGACAGTCAATCGCATATTAGGCCGAATTAGGCAAGGATGCCAGTCATCCTTCCTCTAAGGACATTAAAGAATTTATTTACTCAGATCAAGCATCAATATTTTCGACATTCTAATAAAATTTTAACTTAGTACAGAAAAAAAGAAACCCAAGTGTTGGCCCTTAAGATTTTGAAAATGAATAGAGGTAGAGGGTATTATTATTTGAAGACATTGAAGAATGTCTGTATATACTGTACATACAAAATTAAATAAGCAGAGCCAAAAGAGGAAAATATAGTGAAGTACTGTTCATAGGTTTCATTGTCCATTCAGAAGTCTGATAGAAGAGGGCAAGAAGCTGTTCCTAAAACATTGAGTGTGTGTCTTCAGGCTCCCTGCTGGTAGTAATGAGCGGTGGGCACGTCCTGGGTGAAGGGGGTCCTTAATGATGGATACAACAGGAATTCTGCAGATGCTGGAAATTCAAGCAACACACATAAAAGTTGCTGGTGAACGCAGCAGGCCAGGCAGCAACTTTTATGTGTGCTCCTTAATGATGGATGCTGGCTTTCTGAGGCATCGCCTTCTGAGGGCGTCCCTGTTGCCAGGGAGGCAAGTGCCCATGATGAATCTGGCCGAGTTTGCAACCCTCTGCAGCTTTTTCCAATCTTGTGCTGTGGCTCCTCCATACCAGACAGTGATGCAACCAGTTGGAATGCTCTCCACAATACAGCTGCAGACATTTGAAAGTGCTCAGTGACATACCAAATCTCCTCAAACTCCCAGTGAAATATAACCACTGACATGTCCTCTTTCAACCTCCTTTGGATCCTGCCAGCACATCCTTTCTTAGATATAGGGCCCCAACTGCTCAGGTACTCCAAATGTGGTCTGACGAATGCCTTATAAAGTCTGAGCATTACATTGCTGCTTGTCAGTGGGGATGTTGTGCTTCTTTAAGGAATTTTGAATACATCGTTTCATCTTTTTCCCTGTCTGCTCGGTATATTTTCTCAAGATAGAGCTCACAACAGAGAACTTCTTTCAGGAGTCAATGTAGCCTGCCCAATGTTACCAATTGAGGGTAACTCAGGCATAAATGCTGGGGACATTAGCCGGAGAGAAGAGCTGATGTCTGTTTGGTTATCTTCCTGGTCAGTTTGGAGGGTTTTGAGGAGCTATTTTCTAGTGCCTTGAAGCGACTGCTGGAGGTAGCCCAAACATCACAAGCATATAAGAGGGCATGAACTTCTGAACATGAGACAATGAGATTGATGCCAGGTCTTTAGAATTGGAATTGGAATTTTGTTGATTGTCACATACAATGAAAAGCTTGTTTTGTATGTCGTTCGTACAGAGACCATTAGATAATGCATTGAATCAGAACAAGGTAAAACAATAGTAAGGTAGAATGAAGAAAGTATCAGCTACAAAGAAAGTTCAGTGCAGTAAACAGTAAGGCGCAAGATCAGGATGGGGTAGAATGTGAGGACAAGAGGTTAAGAGACCATCTTACCATACTATGTGACCATTTAATAGTCTAATAAAAGTGGGGATGAAACTGTCATAGACCCTGGTTGTATGTGCTTTCAGGCTTTTGTAACTTCTGCCCAATGGAAGAGGGGAGAAGGGAGAATTTCTAGAGTGAGTGGGGTCTTTGATTCTGCTGGCTGCTTTAGTGAAACTGCAAGAAGTATAGACAGAGTCCAAGAAGGGGGATGGTTTCATGGATACAAAGGAGAGCTCTTTGGGATTTAAACTTGAGACCTCTCACACCCAAAGTGAGAATCATACCCCTAACCATACTCCTAAACTGTTTTCAAATACTCTTTTCCGTAATTGACCAAAGGCTCTACTGGCATTTTAGACAGGGGGAGTGATTATCAATATCTGCTGTTGTTGAAAAGTGGCTCCACAACCTGAGAGGTAGAGCGTGCATTTCAGGGTCTTGTCATGAACCCATACTATCAAACAACAGTTTATTGTGTGTCGGTAGACTGGTCAGGGTCTTGCAGGTGTTGTGTGTGAGGCAATTCTCTTACATACTACAATTAATTCGATCTCAACAATTTTTATGACTTTAAAGATTGTAGAAAATGTTTAAGTATGTCCTCTGGATTTTACCTAATAAATTAATAGTTTGTGCTAATGTTTCTTATTTAACCGTATAGCTTAGGTGATAATTAATCATCAGGTTTGAGTATTACATCAAGCTAAGGCTCCTTCCGCAGAAACCTGGATGCTATTATTGAAACCAGTCTTCATCAGGGGATCAGAGGTGGAGAGGGTCAGCAACTTCAAATTCCTCAGTATTATCATTTCGGAGGATCTGCCCTGAGTCCAGCATGTAAGTATCATTACAAAGAGAGCATGGCAGTGTTTCCACTTCCACAGAAGTTTGCGAAGGTTCAGCATGACATTTAAAAATTTGATAAACTTTTATGGTCATGTGGTGGAGAGTATCTTGACTGGTTGCATCACAGCTTGGTATGGAAACACCCAATACCCTTGAATGGAAAATCCGACAAAGAGTAATGAATATAGCCCAGTCCATCATGGGTAAATCCCTCCCTACCATTGAGCACATCTACATGGAGCACTGTCACAGGAAAGCAACATCCATCATCAAGGGCTCCCCACCATCCAAGCTATGCACTCATTTCACTGCTGGCATCAGAAAGAAGGTACAGGAGCCTCAGGACTCACACCACCATGTTCAGGAACAGTTATTACCCCTCAACTATCAGGCTCTTGAACGAAAGGGGGTTATTTTCCTCAATTTCACTCACCCTATCTCAGAACTGTTCCTGCAGCCTATGGACTTATTTTCAAGAACTCTTCTGGATATTTAATGCTTATTTATTATTATTTTTTTAATTTGCAGGTTGTTGTCTTTTGTCCATCCTGCTGGGTGTGGTCTTCATTAATTATTTATTAATTTTATTGTGCTTCTTGGATTTACTGTGTATGCCCCACATGAAAACAAATCTCAGTGTTGAATATGGTGACGAATACTTTAATAATAAATTTAATTTGAATTTTGAATATTATTGCTACTTAATGGTAGAGAACTTGGTGTAGATCATAGTTACTTTTTCTGTTTAGTTTCAATAGCTTCCACAATCCCTTTTAAAATCTAAACTTCCTTCTGACTTCTAAAGTAAAGTTGACAGTTGACAGTTTTACATTAGCTTCTCAACATCAAAGCATTGCTGGAAGCAGTCTGATCAAACAGTAACTTCTAATCAGTGTTGGAGATTCCACTTCTAAGTCTGTGAACATAGAAACATAGAAACATAGAAAATAGGAGCAGGAGTAGGCCATTCGGCCCTTCGAGCCTGCACCGCCATTTATTATGATCATGGCTGATCCTCCAACTCAGAACCCTGCCCAGCCTTCCCTCCATACCCCCTGACCCCCGTAGCCACAAGGGCCATATCTAACTCCCTCTTAAATATAGCCAATGAACTGGCCTCAACTGTTTCCTGTGGCAGAGAATTCCACAGATTCACCACTCTCTGTGTGAAGAAGTTTTTCCTAATCTCGGTCCTAAAAGGCTTCCCCTCTATCCTCAAACTGTGGCCCCTCGTTCTGGACTTCCCCAACATTGGGAACAATCTTCCTGCATCTAGCCTGTCCAATCCCTTTAGGATCTTATATGTTTCAATCAGATCCCCCCTCAATCTTCTAAATTCCAACGAGTACAAGCCCAGTTCATCCAGTCATTCTTCATATGGAAGTCCTGCCATCCCAGGAATCAATCTGGTGAACCTTCTTTGTACTCCCTCTATGGCAAGGATGTCTTTCCTCAGATTAGGGGACCAAAACTGCACACAATACTCCAGGTGTGGTCTCACCAAGGCCTTGTACAACTGCAGTAGTACCTCCCTACTCGAATCCTCTCGCTATAAATGCCAGCATACCATTCGCCTTTTTCACCGCCTGCTGTACCTGCATGCCCACTTTCAATGACTGGTGTATAATGACACCCAGGTCTTGTTGCACCTCCCCTTTTCCTAATCGGCCACCATTCAGATAATAATCTGTTTTCCTATTTTTGCCACCAAAGTGGATAACCTCACATTTATCCACATTAAATTGCATCTGCCATGAATTTGCCCACTCACCCAACCTATCCAAGTCACCCTGCATCCTCTTAGCATCCTCCTCACTGCTAACACTGCCACCCAGCTTCGTGTCATCCGCAAACTTGGAGATGCTGCATTTAATTCCCTCATCCAAGTCATTAATATATATTGTAAACAACTGGGGTCCCAGCACTGAGCCTTGCGGTACCCCACTAGTCACCGCCTGCCATTCTGAAAAGGTCCCGTTTATTCCCACTCTTTGCTTCCTGTCTGCTAACCAATTCTCCACCCACACCAATACCTTACCCCCAATACCGTGTGCTTTAAGTTTGCACACTAATCTTCTGTGTGGGACCTTGTCAAAAGCCTTTTGAAAATCCAAATATACCACATCCACTGGTTCTCCCCTATCCACTCTACTAGTTACATCCTCAAAAAATTCTATGAGATTCGTCAGACATGATTTTCCTTTCACAAATCCATGCTGACTTTGTCCGATCATTTCACCGCTTTCCAAATGTGCTGTTATCACATCCTTGATAACTGACTCCAGCAGTTTCCCCACCACCAACGTTAGGCTAACCGGTCTATAATTCCCTGGTTTCTCTCTCCCTCCTTTATTAAAAAGTGGAGTTACATTAGCCACCCTCCAATCCTCAGGAGCTAGTCCAGAATCTAACGAGTTTTGAAAAATTATCACTAATGCATCCACTATTTCTTGGGCTACTTCCTTAAGCACTCTAGGATGCAGACCATCTGGCCCTGGGGATTTATCTGCCTTCAATCCCTTCAATTTACCTAACACCACTTCCCTACTAACATGTATTTCGCTCAGTTCCTCCATCTCACTGGACCCTCTGTCCCCTACTATTTCTGGAAGATTATTTATGTCCTCCTTAGTGAAGACAGAACCAAAGTAATTATTCAATTGGTCTGCCATGTCCTTGCTCCCCATAATCAATTCACCTGTTTCTGTCTGCAGGGGACCTACATTAGTCTTTACCAGTCTTTTCTTTTTACATATCTATAAAAGCTTTTACAGTCCGTTTTTATGTTCCCTGCCAGTTTTCTCTCATAATCTTTTTTCCCCTTCCTAATTAAGCCCTTTGTCCTCCTCTGCTGAACTCTGAATTTCTCCCAGTCCTCAGGTGAGCCACTTTCTCTGGCTAATTTGTATGCTTCTTCTTTGGAATTGATACTCTCCCTAATTTCTCTTGTCAGCCACGGGTGCACTACCTTCCTTGATTTATTCTTTTGCCAAACTGGGATGAACAATTGTTGTAGTTCATCCATGCAACCTTTAAATGCTTGCCATTGCATATCCACCGTCAATCCTTTAAGTGTCATTTGCCAGTCTATCTTAGCTAATTCACGTCTCATACCTTCAAAGTTACCCCTCTTTAAGTTCAGAACCTTTGTTTCTGAATTAACTATGTCACTCTCCATCTTAATGAAGAATTCCACCATATTATGGTCACTCTTACCCAAGGGGCCTCTCATGACAAGATCGCTAATTAACCCTTCCTTATTGCTCAAAACCCAGTCCAGAATAGCCTGCTCTCTAGTTGGTTCCTCGACATGTTGGTTCAAAAAACCATCCCGCATACATTCCAAGAAATCCTCTTCCTCAGCACCTTTACCAATTTGGTTCACCCAATCTACATGTAGATTGAAGTCACCCATTATAACTGCTGTTCCTTTATTGCACACATTTTTAATTTCCTGTTTAATACCATCTCCGACCTCACTACTACTGTTAGGTGGCCTGTACACAACTCCCACCAGCGTCTTCTGCCCCTTAGTGTTACGCAGCTCTACCCATATCGATTCCACATCTTCCCGGCTTATGTCCTTCCTTTCTATTGCGTTAATCTCTTCTTTAACCAGCAACGCCACCCCACCTCCCCTTCCTTCATGTCTATCCCTCCTGATTATTGAATATCCCTGAACGTTGAGCTCCCATCCCTGGTCACCCTGGAGCCATGTCTCTGTGATCCCAACTATATCATAATCATTAATAACAATCTAACAACATGTCTGTCCAAATAATGATCCCCAGGAGATTCATCAAATCCAGCTTTTTTTTAAGGTTGTTCATCATAGATCAATTTTCAGCATTCCAAGGATTAAACCACATGTCCATGTAATATTTTTATACATTGACTGTAAAATGCCAATGCTATGTTTTTGTCAATAATTCTTCAGATAGTAATTCAGGTTAAAGCCAAGAGACAGTGTTGATGGTTTAAGATTGCTAAATTTCTAATGAAGACAAATGTAAAAATTTGCTCATATTTTCTTTTCACTTCACATTGTATTACTGCCAGCCTTTATAAATAGAATTGTTAAAGCAGTGGTGAATGTTGGGAAAAGTCCAACTCAGTGCATAGCAGATTACACTGAAAAGAAGAAACTCACTATTAAACTCATGACAGATATTGAAACACCAGCTAGCTGCACGGAGAGGGGAGACTGCCTTTTATTGCTGGTGAGATTACTCTGCTATGGAGAGAGAAAACGTTGCCCTGGTTTTCTGCGTTTTGGATGTGGACTTGGACTGTAGACTTTTTCCAGTCTTATGGCTTTTTTCTATTCTGTATTTTTTACCTGATCTTTCTCATTTTTCGTTTGCAGGGGAGGGGGATTTGGGGGAGAGTCATGTGCTTGTTGCATTTTTGTTCATTTTTTGTTTAGGAAGGAGGGATTTGGGGGATGATGATCACGCTGCCTTTCTTTTCTTTCTTGGTTTCCTGGCTATCTGGAGAAGAAGAATTTCAGAGTTGTATAGTTTGATAATAAGTGAATCTTTGAACGGCTGAAACTTAATAGAGTACATGGACACTCAGCTAATTACTAAATCTAACCCATTGGAGTGGGAGAGCCATGAGGAGTGCAGAAGGGTCAGAACAAATCAATTCCAGGTTGTGAAATCATCACGCCTTTCTATCGCAAATCAGCTGGCTAGAAATTTGGTATCGTTCCCCCCCCCCCATCGACAAGCTAAGCAGATGCCAAGTTGAGCCCTAACACCCCATTAAGGACCCTTCAAAGAAACTGTTAAATTGGTGAAATCTATCACTTAGAAAAATAAACTTTCTATAGTGCTGTTCCCCTACTTCAGTGCGTTAAATCATGGTCCACATGATCATGGTCCTTGTCTCTGGAGATGGCGGCGGTCTCATCATTGCCACTGGGAATCAAAACAGACCAGCAATTCTACACATGGACAGAAGAGAAAATGCAGAATGTGGGGTTGAGGATGAACATGCATCTCAGCTGTGTCTAGCTAAGACTTGTAAGGTGCCTCCCTGACATGCAGACGCACTTCTTCATTCCCACACTGCACCAGGACCCAACGTGAGCTTTGTTTTCATTATGCAGGCTCAAATCAGGGCAATGAACTGGCTGCAGGGACTCCCTCACACACACGCCTCACAAGTGCACACAGATACACGTGCAGACCTGCATACACGCACACACACAGAGTTGCACAAAGAGGTCACTGATCAGTCAGCCAGACAGGATGAGGAAGGAAAGCACCAATGTCCTTTAAACACTTCAATTCATACATCACTGGCAATGTGGTGGGGAGTCTGTCAGAGAGGGAGAAAGCAAGACATTAAGTGGTATATTGTTGTACCAAGCAACACACATCAAAATTGCTGGTAAACGCAGCAGGCCAGGCAGCATCTCTAGGAGGAGGTACAGTATGCCTGGCCTGCTGCGTTTACCAGCAATTTTGATGTGTGTTGCTTGAATTTCCAGCATCTGCAGAATTTCTGTTGTTGTATTGTTTTACCAATGTCAATTGTTAATAAAGAAAAGGGCATCATGTCTGTGATAATCTCAGGATTGACACAAATGATGCTCAGAAAATGATGGCTGCACTAAGGTGAAGAAGTGCCCAGTCCAATCTCTCAATGGGCAGAGCTTCGACCAGAAATGATTGCTATCAATTTAAGCACGCTTAAGTAGTTTTAATGAACATTTTCTTTTTTGAAAATGGGAACAACTGGGTCACGCAGGCTCCAGTGTATGGCAGAGCTACCTCAACTCATTAAGAACAGCCATATGGGAAGGCTGTCACTCAAAAATCTCTGATAAAATCCCACTTGTGACAATAACTGCAAAGTGAATGTGACAATTATTTTCAACGTAACTTTCGTGTGGCCTCTTTCTAGGCAAGGGCTTTTCAGTAGTCGCTGGTATCCCTATTGATATAGCATACATTTACATACAGTACTGTACAAAAGTCTTAGGCACATGGATGTAGTTAGGGCGCCCAAGACTGTTTCACGGTACTGTAGTAATTTTACGTATTACACTGTACTACTGCCACAAAAAATAAATTGACGACATGTGAGTGATGATAAACCTGATTCTGATATGGGTCTCTGTTGTGGACTGAGAGTGGGAAGGAGGCAGGGAGAGGAAAGTCATGGTTGTGAAAAGGGGGAAGGGAGAGGGGAGGGAGTGAGGAGCACCAGAAAAACATTCTGGATGATGAATAAACCAATTGTTTGGAATCAAATGACCTTGCCTGGTATCTCCGAGCTGGGTGTGTCTGCACAAGCACCATTCCCCACCCCGGCACTCCTTCCCTGCCGCCTGTCCCACATCCCTCCCATGGTGCTCCAGCATCACCATTCCCAACATCCTTATTGGGGAGCCAGATTTACAAACTCGCTCTCTGCTCCACGCTGACAAAGGCAGTACTGTGCAAAAACCTTAGGTACCCTAGCTCCTGTGTGTTTGTGTGTGTGTGTGTGTGTGTGTGTGTGTGTATGTATATATATACACATATATGTCTAATATATATGTCTAAGACTTTTGCGCAGCACTGTATAGGAAATAGAACTAGAAGGTGCAACACAGCACAAAGGTGTTCAAGGAGCTGCAGCTGAGAATTTCAATGCAATACAAGTCAGAGTTCATAGCATCATAGAACAATGCAGTATAGAGATAGGTCTACATACTAACTAGTCCATGCCGACCACAGTGCCCACCCAACAAGTCCCAATTTCCTGTGTTCAGCCCAAATCCCAAGTGCCACCCCGCCATGTACCTATCCAAGTGCTTACTAAATTACACTACTGTGTCTAACTCAACCACTTCTATAATAATAAAAATAATAATAAATAAATAAGCAATAATTATCAAGAACATGAACTGAAGAGTCTTTGAAAGTGAGTCCATAGGTTGTGGGAACATACAGTCACAGAGAAGTACAGCTCCAAAACAGGTCCTTTGACCCATCTAGTCCATGCCGAAACCATTTAAACTGCCTACTCTCATCGAACTGCACTGGGACCAAAGCCCCCATATCCCTACTATCCAAACCTCTCTTAAACTTTGAAACCGAGCTTGCATGCACCACTTACATTGGCAGGTCATTCCACACTCTCACGGCCTTTTGAGTGAAGAAGTTTCCCCTCATGTTCCACTTAAACTTCTCACCTTTCATCCTTAACCCATAACCTCCGGTTGTAGTCCCACCCAACCTCAGTGGAAAAAGCCTGCTTGCATTTACCTTATCTATACATCTCATAATTTTGTATGCCTCTATCAAATCTCCTCTCAATCTTCTACATCCTAAAGAATAGGGTCCTAACCTATTCAAATCTTTCCTCATAACTCAGGACCTCCAGACCCAGCACTCTTTCAACCTTGTTACATCTTTCCTGTAGGTAGATGACCAAAACTGCACACAATACTTCAAACTAGGCCTCACCAACGTCTTAAACAACTTCAACATAACATCCCATCTGCTGTACTCAGTACATTGATTTATGAAAGCCAATGTGCCAAAAGCTTTCTTCATGATCTGATCTACAAGTGATTCCACTTTCAACAAATTACGGACCTGTATTCCCAGATCCCTTTGTTCTACCACACGCCTCAGTGCCCTACCGTTCACTGTGTAAAACCTACCCTGGTTGGTCCTACCAAAGTGCAAAACCTAGACACTTTTCTGCATAAATTTGATCTGCCATTTTTCAGTCCGCTTTTCCAGCCGATGCAGCTCTCTCTGCAAACAATGATAGCCTTCCTCATTGTCCACTACACCACCTATCTTGGTGCTACCCACAAATTTGCTGATCCAGTTAACCACATTATCATCCAGATCATTGATATAGCTGACAAACAACAAAGGACCCAGCACCAATCCCTGTGGCACTCCACTAGTCACATGCTTCCAGTCAGAGAGGCAATCCTCTACTACCACTTGCTGGCTTCTCCCACAAAGCGAACGTCTAATTCAAATTACTACCTTATCCTGAATACTGAGCGACTAAACCCTCTTGATCAATCTCCCACGCGGGACATCAAATGTTCAGTGATGGGGTCAAGTGAAGTTATCCCCCCTGGTTCAAGAACCTGATGGTTGAGGGGTAATAATTGTTCCTGAGCCTGGTGGTGCAGGTACAGAGACTCCTGTACCACCTTCTTGATGGCAGCAGTGAGAGGAGAGCATGGCCTGGACGGTGGATGTTGCTCTCCTGCAACAGTGTTCTTAGTAGATGTGCTCAATGGTGGGAAGGGCTTTACCTGTGATGGACTGGGCTGTATTCACTACTTTTTGTAAGATTTTGCATACAAGGGCATTGGTGTTTTCTTACCAGGTCATGATGCAACCAGTCAATATACTCTTCACCATGCATCAATAGAAGTTTAGAGTTTTAAATGACATTGGATCTGTGCAATCTTCTAAGAAAGTAGAGATGCTGCCATGCTTTCTTCCTAATGGTACTTATGTGCCGGCCTCAGGACAGATTCTCTGAAATGATTACACCATGAAGTTTGGAGTTGCTGACCCTCTCCTCCTCTGATCTCCCGATGAGGACTGGTTCAAGGATCTCCGGTTTCCTCCTCATGATGTCATTCATCATCTCCTTCGTTTTGCTGACATTGAGTGAGAGGCTGTTGTTGTGGCACCAATCAGCCAGATTTTCAATCTTCCTCTTATATGCTGATTCATCACCACCATTGATTTGGCCAATGACAGTAGTGTTCAGGAGTCTTGGCATTGGAGCTGGACTTAGCCTCATAGTTTTAAGTATAAGGTGAATAGAGCAGGGGGCTCAGCACACAGTCTTGTGGTGCACCTGTGCTGATGGAGATTGTGGAGGAAATATTGTTGCCAATCCAAACTGACTGTGGTCTGCAAGTGAGGAAATCAATGATTCAGTTGCACAAAGAGGTATGGAGGCCTATGATTCAAAGCTTATTGATTAGTCTTGAAGGTTTGAAAGTATTGAATGCCGAGCTGTAGTCAATGAAGAGCATCCTGATGTATGCATCTTTGAGTCCAGATGTTCCAGGGTTGAATGAAGAGCCATTAAACCACCATCTGCATGAAAAATTTGCCCCATTGTTTCCTTTAATATCTTTCCTCTCTCATCCTAAATCTATGCTTGTTAGTTTGGACTCCTCTACCCTGGGGAAAAGACTTATTAGCCAGCTTATGTGATTTTCTATAAGGCTTAATATTAGTATTGCTAAGCAGGCCTTGCATGATGAAAGGCCTTTCTTTACTTCCCAGGTTCTCCATGCCCATGCAAGGAGTACTTGGGAAGTAAAGTACAGGTCATGCAATTCACAGTAGGCCTTCATTTTTTTCCATCACCTTTTTGCTTTGCATTGCATTGAATGACACAATGTACAAGACTGTAGTGTTAAGTTTAAGCATTTCACTTTCTAGACAGGGACTATTTTAGAGTGCACAATGTGTTCACTAACATTCTCCACTACTGTTGCTCGCCCATTGTTGAGGTGAATGCATAATCTTTCTGGATGTCTTTGCCTAGAACCTAGAAGATCCTTCATTTTAACAGCAAGTTACAAAGATTATAAGGCGGCTTGCAGAAACCATTCGAAGAGGGAGCAGATACAGGAGGGAGGAAGCAGAGAGCCTAGAAATTCAGTAACTCAGCATGTTTTACTTGTGCTTTAGGACTGATCTAAAGTCAAAAGTGATTGTGAAAATTCCTTTGCATACCATACACAGTGTAGAATTGATGATGAATTACAGCCTCTGTACATAGGAGATATCAATTAGCGTGCAATGCAAGTTTGACATCATTGTTGCAACAGTACAGAATGAGTACACACCAAAGACCATGACTGGAAAGGAGCCCTTAATGATAGAATGACAGCCTGCTTAAACATTCCAGGAAAGCCCATACATAACTGTTGCCAGGGAATTATAAATACAGTCAATCATAAATGCATACTGATGTATCAGATAGTCCAATCGTCAAGGCACAGACTTCTTACTCTGACATGACAGAAGAGGGGTCGGTGAGTTCAGCCTCACTTACACTTCCCTTGGGTACAGTATCTAGGTATTCCATTTCAACATCCATTCATGAATGGGGAACAAGCATTGCATTCCAGATGTCTATCTTGAGACAATTTCCATTGAGAACCACCACTTTAAGAGCTTGTATTTATAAGCTCGTAATTCTGGTGCCAACTTTCAAATTTTGTATGGGTACTGTTCTTGGATGACCCTTTCACTTAAGAGATTCTCATACATTGCAAATTATTTCAGTCTACTTTTCAAAATATACTGTACACTCTAGCATGCCTTGTGTTGGTTTTTAGATGGTTGGAAAAAAAGCTCTCTGTCTTGGTGTTCCATTGCTGAGACATCCAATTAGTCTCTGATTTACAAGTGAAAGAGCAGCAGTTAAAACCTCTCGTTTTCTTGTTACCTATCATTCCTGGCAGAGAGTCTAGATACAAGGCCCAATTATATTTCTAAGGTGTCCATGAAAATTGATGTCCACTGAAAGAATTGTTAATATAGATCCAGTTGATTTTGCCAATCTACTGTTGGATCAATAATTAATGTAAACTTGAAATTTACAGTCAACACACACAAACTGCCGGGGGAACTCAGCGGGTCAGGCCTGCCGACAGGTCTCGGCCTGAAACGTTGACTGTACATTTTTCCATAGATGATGCCTGGCTTGCTGTGTTCCTCCAGCATTTTGTGTGTGTTGCTTGTATTTCCAGCATCCATAGATTTTCTCTTGTTTGTAATTGAAACTTGCAATACTGTGCAAAACTCTAAGACACTGTATTATATATGTATCTCCACATATAGAGTGCCTACGAATTTGCACAGTACTGTAGTAATTTTATGTATTGCACTGTACTGCTGACACAGAAAAAAACAAATGTTGTGACATATGTGAGTGATGATAAACCTGATTCTGATATGGGTCTCTGTTGTGGACCGAGAGTGGGAAGGGAACAAGGAGAGGACAGGGAGTGGGAAGCACCAGAGAGACATTCGGTAGTTGTTTAAAATCATATGACCCCGTTTGGTGTCTCAGGGCTGGGTTTGTCTGCACCCTTGCCAGCCCCCACATCGGCACTCCTCTGCCAGCAGTCCGAGCCCCCACCCCGGCACTCCTCTGTCACCAATCCCATAGCTCTCCCGCAGCACTCCACCCACGCCATTCCCAACATCCTTGGTTCCCACCAGATTCACAGACACACTCTCCACACAAATACAGTACTTTGCAAAAGTCTTGGACACCTTGACTCTATATATGTATGTGCCTAAGATTTTTGCACAGTACTGTATATTAGGATATATACTATTCCATTGATGAATATTTTCATTAGAGGCTCATTTTAAATTTATGTATTGTTTTGATTACAATTTCAAACCACTTACTTTACATCAAAATTGCCAATGTAGGATTTATGCTATTTCATACTCTTAAGTGTGTCATCTATAGAACAACTGCGGCCTTCAAGCATGGAACACAATACTTGCCTATTTAAAGAAAGGACGTCTACAATTACCTATAAAGAATGACAGCTATTTGGCAGCACTGTGATTTGTCAGAAATTAAGTCAGTGAGCTAACAGTGCATAATTGCACTAATTAAAAGGCAAGGGGGCTTTTCACCAGACTGGTGCCAATCCTGGTCTCTACACACTGTTTTTTGGCCTTATGATTGTCCACTTATTGCATTTTCGAACATTAATGTTTCAAGTGGAAGTAGTTTTGATATTTAGCCTCAATTTGACTGTATGGAACAAAGGTTTAAAGAGGACAGTTCCCACAGAGATTAGATAAGGTTTTAGTCTAATGAGCTATCTGGCAGATTAATACCACAGGACAATTTTTAACCAACTGCAAATACAAACATGATTAATGTAGTTCTCAAATATATACCCTGAAGATAAAATAATTTGGAACCCAGTTGTACCACCTCCTGTGTTACATGCAGTTCTCTTTATTCTAATGTGGTAAAATGTTTTGAAAGGTATTTCAATCACAGTGACATCTTTTGTCCTATTCTTAGTATTAAACTAACAGGATGACTAATCTCTGGTAATGTAAATGCCTGCTTTTACTACACAATACAAACATTTCCCAAATGATTTTTCACATTTTCCCTTTTATTTCCCATCTTTTGTGCTCCTTTGGTTAAAATGCTGATGTCTTATAACCTGCAGCTCATCCATCAGTGTCCAAAGAATAAACACTATACCTCTGAATTTAGTTTGGTATTTTTCTCTCTCGTTTTCTTACCTCCTTTTGTCTGGTTATGGTGACTGGATGCCAACTCTTCCAGCACCTGGTCCAGACTGCACTATTCCTGAAAGCAAAAAACTCTGGAACAGCTCCAGGTTTTCATGTTGTACTGCACTAGTGGGGTTTCCATCCTGGGGTCCGCAAACCCCTGGCTTAATGGTATTGGTCCACGGCATTAAAAAGGTTGGGACCCCTCATTGTGGAATGGTAACATCAACTGGACAGAAATTGGGCTGCTTTTATGAGGCATAGGCATAACACAAAAGCAGAGCAGTGCAGTGAGAAGAGCCACAGCCTTACAGTGCCAGAGACCTGAGTTCTGTCCTGACCTCAGGTCCTACCTATTGTTGCATGTTCCCCCTGCAACTCCATGGGCTTCCTTTGGATGCTGTGGTTTCTTCCTACATCCCAAATACTTGTGAGTTAGTAGGTTAATTGACCTCTGTAAATTGTCCCCAAGTGGTGGTATCTATCGGGCTGGGGAGATGATGGGACGATGATAGTTGACATGGACCAAAGGACCTGTATTGTATCTATCAATGACTTTGTGGCAAAGATAAAAGGAGTAATCACCATTTAATATGATCAAGACAAACCTGTCCAAAGCCTCATCACCTTTTTTGTGTCAGTTCCCCATCGCCCTCTATTCCTTAATATTTCAAAAATGTATCTACCTTATTTCTAAATACTCCAGTGATCTCACCTTTACAAACTTCAGGGGTAGAGAATCCCATAGATTCATTCCCCCCTTCAAGCTGTAATTCCTAAACATCTCAGTTTTATGGACTGACCCCTAACTTGTCAATGGGGACACCCCTACTAGTCAAAGCATTTCAAGATTTACCCTAACGTGTCTGCTTAGAAGCTTATATGTTTCAATGCGATCACCCCACTAATTTCTCTCCCAGAAATCAGCCTCATGACCCTCCTCTGAGCTTCCTAATAAACCTCTTCTGTGGAGAAGTTCCACAAGCCCTTCACTGCCAACTCTGAGTTCATACCTCTGGCACTGGTCCGGGTACTCGAATACAAGAGCCTAAGCTGGTGCAGCAATGCATAGTGAGTATGGTTGGAAGTACATTCTTCAGGTGCTCCTGTCAACTTGCTGCAAAACATCTCAAGATGCTACTATAAAAGTTTGCAGGAGGTATTCCTTAATGCTCTGACCAATGGAAAATTGCCATTACCCCCTCTGTTCAACTGCACCCCTCAGTGCACTACCGCTCACCGTGTAAATCCTACCCTGGTTTTTCCTCCCAAAGCGCCACACCTCACACTTGTCAGCATTAAATTCCATCTGCCATTTTTCAGCACATTTTTCCATCTGGTCCAGATCCCGCTACGAGCTTTGATAGTCTTCCCTGCTGTCCACTACACCCCCAACCTCAGTGTTATCCACAAATTTGCTGATCCAGTTTACCACATTAACATCCAGCTCATTGATGCAGATGACAAAGACGAACAAACCCAGCACTGATCCCTGTGGCACTAGTCACAGGCCTCCAGTCAGAGAGGCAACCATTTACTACCACTCTTGCCTTCATCTTGAATGCCAAGGAACTGAACCTTCTTGGCCAACCTCCCATGCGGGACGTTGTCAAAGTCCATGTAGAAAACATCAATTTTCATAGTAACTTCTTGGAAAAACTCTATATGATTGGTTAGACATGACATACCACACTCAGTCCTGCCAAAGGGTCTCGGCCCGAAATGTCGACTGTACTCTTTTCCATAGATGCTACCTGGCCTGCTGAGTTCCTCCAGCATTTTGTGTATGGTACCAATAACTTACCCAAGACTGGTGTCAGGCTCACCAGCCTGCAATTTCCTAGTTTGTTCTTCGAGTATTTCTTTAACAATGGAACTACATTAGCTATCTTTTCATCCTCCAGGATCTCACCCATAGCTAAAGGATGTTTCAAGTACCTCTACTTGGGCTCCTGCAATTTCTGGTCAGGAGGAACACCTTGTCAGGCACTGGGGATTTATCCATCCTAATTTGCCTCAAGACAGCAAGCACCTCCTCCTCTAAAATCTGTTTACAGTCCATGACCTAACTGCTGTTTTGTCACACTTGTATAGTCTCAGTGATTGTCTCCCAAGTAAACACAGATACAAAAAACACACATCAAAGTTGCTGGTGAACGCAGCAGGCCAAGCAGCATCTATAGGAAGAGGCGCAGTCGACGTTTCAGGCCGAGACCCTTCGTCAGGACTAACTGAAGGAAGAGTGAGTAAGGGATTTGAAAGCTGGAGGGGGAGGGGGAGATGCAAAATGATAGGAGAAGACAGGAGGGGGAGGGATAGAGCCAAGAGCTGGACAGGTGATAGGCAAAAGGGGATACGAGAGGATCATGGGACAGGAGGTCCGGGACGAAAGACAGAGTGGGGGGGGGTGACCCAGAGGATGGGCAAGAGGTATATTCAGAGGGACAGAGGGAGAAAAAGGAGAGTGAGAGAAAGAATGTGTGCATAAAAATGAGTAACAGATGGGGTACGAGGGGGAGGTGGGGCCTAGCGGAAGTTAGAGAAGTCAATGTTCATGCTATCAGGTTGGAGGCTACCCAGACGGAATATAAGGTGTTGTTCCTCCAACCTGAGTGCGGCTTCATCTTTACAGTAGAGGAGGCCGTGGATAGACATGTCAGAATGGGAATGGGATGTGGAATTAAAATGTGTGGCCACTGGGAGATCCTGCTTTCTCTGGCGGACAGAGCGTAGATGTTCAGCGAAGCGGTCTCCCAGTCTGCGTCGGGTCTCACCAATATATAAAAGGCCACATCGGGAGCACCAGACGCAGTATATCACCCCAGTCGACTCACAGGTGAAGTGATGCCTCACCTGGAAGGACTGTTTGGGGCCCTGAATGGTGGTAAGGGAGGAAGTGTAAGGGCATGTGTAGCACTTGTTCCGCTTACACGGATAAGTGCCTGGTGGTTTATCAGTGGGGAGGGATGGGGGGGACGAATGGACAAGGGAGTTGTGTAGGGAGCGATCCCTGCAGAATGCAGAGAGAGGTGGGGAGGGAAAGATGTGCTTAGTGGTGGGATCCCGTTGGAGGTGGCGGAAGTTACGGAGAATAATATGTTGGACCCGGAGGCTGGTGGGGTGGTAGGTGAGGACCAGGGGAACCCTATTCCTAGTGGGGTGGTGGGAGGATGGAGTGAGAGCAGATGTACGTGAAATGGGGGAGATGCGTTTAAGAGCAGAGTTGATAGTGGAGGAAGGGAAGCCCCTTTCTTTAAAAAATGAAGACATCTCCCTCGTCCTAGAATGAAAAGCCTCATCCTGAGAGCAGATGCGGCGGAGACGGAGGAATTGCGAGAAGGGGATGGTCTCTTGCAAAAACGCCATCCCCTTCTCGCAATTCCTCCGTCTCCGCCGCATCTGCTCTCAGGATGAGGCTTTTCATTCTAGGACGAGGGAGATGTCTTCATTTTTTAAAGAAAGGGGCTTCCCTTCCTCCACTATCAACTCTGCTCTTAAACGCATCTCCCCCATTTCACGTACATCTGCTCTCACTCCATCCTCCCACCACCCCACTAGGAATAGGGTTCCCCTGGTCCTCACCTACCACCCCACCAGCCTCCGGGTCCAACATATTATTCTCCGTAACTTCCGCCACCTCCAACGGGATCCCACCACTAAGCACATCTTTCCCTCCCCACCTCTCTCTGCATTCTGCAGGGATCGCTCCCTACACAACTCCCTTGTCCATTCGTCCCCCCCATCCCTCCCCACTGATCTCCCTCCTGGCACTTATCCGTGTAAGCGGAACAAGTGCTACACATGCCCTTACACTTCCTCCCTTACCACCATTCAGGGCCCCAAACAGTCCTTCCAGGTGAGGCATCACTTCACCTGTGAGTCGACTGGGGTGATATACTGCGTCTGGTGCTCCCGATGTGGCCTTTTATATATTGGTGAGACCCGACGCAGACTGGGAGACCGCTTCGCTGAACATCTACGCTCTGTCCGCCAGAGAAAGCAGGATCTCCCAGTGGCCACACATTTTAATTCCACATCCCATTCCCATTCTGACATGTCTATCCACGGCCTCCTCTACTGTAAAGATGAAGCCGCACTCAGGTTGGAGGAACAACACCTTATATTCCGTCTGGGTAGCCTCCAACCTGATAGCATGAACATTGACTTCTCTAACTTCCGCTAGGCCCCACCTCCCCCTCGTACCCCATCTGTTACTCATTTTTATGCACACATTCTTTCTCTCACTCTCCTTTTTCTCCCTCTGTCCCTCTGAATATACCTCTTGCCCATCCTCTGGGTCACCCCCCCCACCCTGTCTTTCGTCCCGGACCTCCTGTCCCATGATCCTCTCGTATCCCCTTTTGCCTATCACCTGTCCAGCTCTCGGCTCTATCCCTCCCCCTCCTGTCTTCTCCTATCATTTTGCATCTCCCCCTCCCCCTCCAGCTTTCAAATCCCTTACTCACTCTTCCTTCAGTTAGTCCTGACGAAGGGTCTCGGCCTGAAACGTCGACTGCGCCTCTTCCTATAGATGCTGCTTGGCCTGCTGCGTTCACCAGCAACTTTGATGTGTGTTGCTTGAATTTCCAGCATCTGCAGAATTCCTGTTGTTTACAGATACAAAAAAATCCACTTTAGGTCTCCCCCATCTCTTTCACCTCCATGCAGAGATGGCCACTCTGATCATCAAGAAGATTTTGTCCCTTGCTATTCTCTTGCTCTTAATATATCTGTGGAAGGCCTTGGGATATGTGGAAATAAAAATAAATAAATAATACCAAGATCATGAGTTGTAGTCCTTGAACATTAGTCTGTAAGTTATGGAATCAGTTCAGAGCTGAGATAAAAGAAGTTATCCACACTGGTTTGCAAGCCTGATGGTTGTAGTGTTCCTGAACCTGGTAGTGTGGGACCCAAGGCTCCTGTATCTCCCGCCCAATGGCCATGGTGAGTTGAGAGCAGGGCCAAGATGGTGGGGGTTCTTGATAATGGTTGCTGCTTTATTGAAGTGCTCAGTGGTGGGAAGGGCTTGTCTGTGATGCACTGGGTTGTATCCACCACTTATAACCACATAACAATTACAGCACGGAAACAGGCCATCTCGGCCCTTCTAGTCCATGCCGAACTCTTACTCTCACCTAGTCCCACCAACCTGCACTCAGTCCATAACCCTCCATTCCTTTCCTGTCCATATAGCTGTCCAATTTAACTTTAAATGACAACATCGAACCTGCCTCAACCACTTCTGCTGGAAGCTCGTTCCACTTTCTGTAGTCTTTTCCATTCCAGGGCACTGGTGTTTCCATACCAGGCCATGAGGTGATCAGTTAGAATACTCTTCACTGTGCACCTACAGAAGTACATCTATATAAAGCAAGACCTCCTTTATGACTGGGTTGCTAAAGGAGAAAATTACGCTCTTAAGCTCTTCGCAAAAGCAAAACAAGAAAGTTTGGATGCTTTTAAAGAGTTATCAGTGTGATTCTCAGGAACATCTTAGAAAACATGGACTAATTCCTCCAGCAATTATCCAAGAAGATTGCAAAGGGAATAATGCAATTAACAGTCCTGATGAAGGGTCTTGACCCAAAACATCGACTGTTTATTTCCATAGATGCTGAATTCCTCCAGCATTTTGTGTGTGCTATTAGCTTTCTCTCCGTTAACTCGATTTTGGCCAACTCATCCAGAACTTTCCGGTATGGTTCACAGAGGCTGGTGGAAATTTGAATGTTTGCAAATGACAGTAGATGCAAGGTCATTTTGTTTTAAAATATATATCCGTCTGACAAAATCTTGTAAACAAAAAAGTCTTCAGTAGAAATATTGGGTGCTCAATCATATATTGTCCACTGTTTCATTAAATTTCATAGTGGGATTTGAGATATTTAGCCCATCTGCTAATCTTTCATGAAAGTTAGAGTGATACGATGCTTTTATCAATTCAAAGATATAAAGAGCAAATTCATAGAGGTCATTGAATATTTTGAATAACTCATTAATTGTTTGAAAGGGAGGAATTCAATGTCCCTGTACCTTGCAGTGAATTCTGCAGCTATGTGAGACAAGGCATGCCACTGACAACATTTACAGATAGTTCCTACGGTGGCACAGAAAACATAAGCATCTTCTCCAAATCATTGCTGGACCTGCCACATCATATGTTGGGTTGTTAGCATTCAACAAAAAACTATCATGTATCTTTGGACATGGTAATATTTTAATAAACTGTTATCAGAGTCAGAATCTGGTTTAGTATCACCGATATATGTTATAAAATTTGTTGTCTTTGTGGCAGCAGTACAATACAATATATAATAGAAAAAAAAACTTGAATTTATAGTAAGTGCAGTATACATATAATAAATAGTTAAATTAAATAAGCAGTGCAAAAATAGAAACAAAAAAGGTAGTGAGGTAGTGTTCATGGTTCAATGTCCATTCAGAAATTGGATGGCAGAGGGGAAGAAGCTGTTCCTGAATCGCTGAGTGTGTGCCTTCAGGCTTCTGTACCTCCTACCTGATGGTAGCAATGACAACGAGGCATAACCTTCCAATCCATTTTTAAACTCTTGTACCTTTTTCAAAGGTTACTGCACAGTCATAAGTTAACTTCTAACATATACCACGCTAGGTTTACAATTTACAGAACTCAGCAGGTTAAGGAGTAATTTGCCTGACACTTGTCAGGATGATGATTTGTGTGATTAAAAAGAAACCTTTTCATTGATAATAGTCTTGAAAAGCTCATCGCCGATCACTCAGGAGAAGGGGGAAATACTTCATTGCACAGCTGGTGGTAGGAGTGTGGAACACTCTGCCACAAAGAGCTCTTGTCGATAACTTTAGCTGTGAGGTTGATATAATTTAGTTAGCTGACCATATTAGCTGGATAAATTTGTTGTGATCTTGCATAGTACCATCTACCTGAACTGCACTTCCTCTGCAATGTGACACTTTATTCTGCCTTCTTTGATTTATTTACTTGCTGACCTGAATACACTGTTGTAATGAATTGATCTATATGGATTGTATGCAAGCTTTTCACTGTGACAATAATGAAACATTTTGCCAATTTAATTTAATATCACAGACTTAGAGCTCACAAAGGTCCATGGAGATCAAACGTATCCACATTGAACGACAGAAGAGGGCTGGAATGGTCTACTGCTTTTACACAGAGGCACCATAGTTAGTGCAGCTGCCCCATAGTTTCAGGGACCTTGATTTGCTACTGACCCTGGGTTTCAATGTGTGGAGTGGAGCCTGCACCCTTCTCACTGACCACTCTAAATATTCCTCAGGTAATCCAGCTTCCTCCTACACCTCAAAGAAGTGTTTGTTAGCTCGTCAACATCTTTTTGGCGCCAGAGGGCATCTGTTTAAGATGTGGGAAGGGAGAGGAAAAAGGTATATTTTTACGCACAGACTGCCTGGAATGCACTTCTGGGAATGGGGGCAGAGGCTGAAACAGTAGAAACATTTAAGAGTCTCTTATATAGGCATATGGATGAAAGAGTGAGTATACAGAATAAATTGCCAGACAAGATGGTAAAGGTAGGTACAATTACAACATTTGAAAGACATTTGGACAAGTATATGAATAAGAAAGCTTTAGACCATAAGATATAGGAGCAGAATAAGGCCATTTGGCCCATTGAGTCTGCTCTGCCATTTCAACATATCTGATTCATTTTCCCTCTGAGCCCCTTTCTTCTGCCTTCTTCCCGTAACCCTTCATGCCCTGACTAATCAAGAATCCATCAACTTCTGCTCCATAGCTATATGTGGCAACAAATTCCACGGATTCACCATTCTCTGTCTAGAGAAGTTCCATCTCATCTCTATTCTAAAAGGACACCCCTCTATTCTGAGGCTGTGTCCTCCAAGGCTGGGTCTTAGACTGCCCCACCTTAGGAAACATCCTCTCCACATCCACTCTATCGAGGTCTTTCAACATTCGATAGGTATTAATGAGGTCACCCCTCATTTGTCTGAATTCCAGCGAGTAGAGGCCCAGAGTCATCTAACGCTCCTCACAACACAAGCCTTTCAATCCCGGAACCATTTTTGTGAACTTCCTTTGAATCCTTGCCAATGTCAGCACATCCTTTCTTAGATAAGGGGCCCAAAGCTGCTCACAATACTCCTAGTGCTTTGACATTACATCCTTACTTTTATGTGTGGTCCTCTCAAAATGAACATCGCATATGCCTTCCTCACCACTGACTCAACCTGCAGAAGATTAACCTTTCAGGAATCCACTTTATGTGGAATAGGGCCAAATTGAGTTCAACGTGATTAGGATAGATATACATTTTGGTCACCATAGAGACATTGAGCTAAAGGGGCCCGATTCCATTCTTTGAGGATATAACGAGTGCAGTGGATAAAGGGGCGCATATGGATGTTAATTTACCTGGATTTCCAGAAGGCGTTCGACAAGGTGCTGCATAAAAGACTTATCCATATGATAAGGATACATAGAGTTGGAGGTGATGTATTAGCATGGATAGAGGATTGGTTAACTGATAGAAAACAGAGAGTTGGGATAGATGGGTGTTACTTTGGTTGGCAATCAGTGGTGAGCAGTGTGCCACAGGGGTTGGTGCTGGGCCTGCAACTGTTCACAATATACATTAACAATCTTTATACTTTACTGTCACCAAACAATTGATACTAGAGCGTACAATCATCACAGTGATATTTGATTCTGTGCTTCGTGCTCCCTGGAGGACAAATAGATAGTAAATATTAAAAATTTAAATTATAAATCATAAACAGAAAATAGAAAAGGGAAAGTAAGGTAGTGCAAAAAAACCAAGAGGCAGGTCTGGATATTTGGAGGGTACGGCCCAGATCCAGGTCAGGATCCGTTCAGCAGTCTTATCACAGTTGGAAAGAAGCTGTTCCCAAATCTGGCCGTACGAGTCTTCAAGCTCCTGAGCCTTCTCCTGAAGGGAAGAGGGACGAAAAGTGTATTGGCTGGGTGGGTCGTGTCCTTGTCCTTGGCTTGCGGTGTAAATTGAGTCCATGAACAGAAGATTGGTTTGTGTGATGTGCTAGGCTGTGTTCACGATCTTCTGCAGCTTCTTCCAGTCTTGGACAGGACAGCTTCCATACCAGGTTGTGATGCACCCTAGAAGAATGCTTTCTACAGTGCATCCATAAAAATTAGTGAGGGTTTTAGGGGACAGGCCAAGTTTCTTTAGCTTTCTCAGTAAGTAAAGGTGCTGGTGGGCCTTCTTGGCAGTGGACTCTACTTGGTTGGACCAAGTCAGGTCATTTGTGATATTGACCCTGAGGAACTTAAAGCTTTTGACCTGTTCCACTTGCACACCACTGATGTAAATGGGGTCATGCAGTCCGCTACTCCTTCTGAAGTCAACAACCAATTTCTTTGTCTTGCTGACGTTGAGGGATGGGTTATTGTCTTCGCACCATGCCACCAGGTTCTAAATTTCCTCTCTGCACTCAAACCCATCATTACCCGAGATACGGCCTACAGTTGTGGTACAAACTTGAAGTGGAGACTGGGTGTAGTGTATTTAAGTTTGCTGAGGATACTAAGTTAAGTGGAAAAGCAAATTGTGCCAAAGGTAAAGAGAGTCTGCAGGGAGATACAGATGTTAAGTGAGTGGGCAAGGGTTTGTAAACAAAAGAGAAGATTGTTATTTAAACGGTAAAACAATTGCAGCACGCTGCTGTGCAAAGGGATTTGGGAGTGGTTGTGCATGAATCACAACAGGTTGGATTGCAGGCTATCAAGAAGGCAAATGGAGTGTTGGCCTTCATTACCAGAGGGATTGAATTTAGGAGCAGGGAGGTTATGCTGCAACTGTACAGGGTACTGGAGAGGCCATACCTGGAGAACTGTGTGCAGTTCTGGTCTCCTTACTTGAGGAAGAATATACTGGCTTTGGAGGCGGTGCAGAGGAGGTTCACCAGGTTGATTCCACAGTTGAGGGGGTTACACTATGAGGTGAGATTGAGTCGCCTGGGACTGTACTTGCTGGAATTCAGAAGAATTAGAGGAGATCGCATAGAAACATTAAAAAATTATAAAAGGGATAGGAAAGATAGAGGTAGGAAAGCTGTTTCCTCTGGTAGGTGAGACTACAACTAGAAGACATAGCCTCAAGATTGGGGGGGTAGATTTAGGATGGAGATGAGGAGGAACTGCTTTCCTGTGGAATTCTCTGCCCAGTAAAGCAGTAGAGGCTACCTCAGTAAATAGATTTAAGATGAGTCTGGATAGATTTTTGCATACTAGGGAATTAAGGGTTATGGTGAAAATGCAGGCAGGTGGAGATGAGTCCATGGTCAGATCCTGTTTCTATTTCTTATGTTGTATATAACTCAATGCATCTATTCACAGTATGATTACCCTGGGGAGCTATGCAGAAATCAGAGGGTGAGCAACCAACGGTGGAGACACATATGTCTGGTTCTCAGCAGTCAGGCAAGTGTATGAGGCTGGCTGGCATAAATGAGAATTGGGCAGGAGTTGAGGGCAAAAGAGATTTAATGCTTCCTTGTGATTTTCAGAAGTTGGATCAACAATAGATCACACAGTCGCAAAAATAGCTCAATTTCTTAACCTTTCTTTTTTGGAAGTGCTGAGTTAGCTCTGGCAACACATCACCACATACTGACTATGTAATCATGTTAAATTTGCATCAGGGACTCAATGATATCATCAGCTCTACTGCTTGAGTCAGAGTTCTATAGTACCTGGGGCAAGAACTTCTGGTGAATCTCCAAACACTAGTGCTTCCTGGTTTACTAATAACTTGACTTACAAATATCTAACGAAGTAAGTTCTCCCATACATTTTTAAAGCATTTTTGAAGCTAGTTATAATGATAGTTTCGTATCATATATTAATGATTATATATAGCATACAGTATACTGCATTAACGTAACTATGGGTGGGGTTAGGATGATTATTCAATCAATTAAAAGAATTATAGCAAATGTAAAGAATGCTGAAGGGTACAGCCCTGATGAAGGGTCTCGGTCTGAAACATCGATCGTTCATTTTCCTCCAGACATGTTGCCTGACATGCTGAGTTCCTCCAGCATTTTGTGTGGGTTGCCACAGAAAACAGCTGAATTACAGAGCAAAATCAGCTTAGGGACAGTTCTCAGGAACAGAACCCCTGCGAAACATGGGCTCTGTACATTTGTTAAAATGAATGACAGTATGTGTAAGTGTTGGGGTATTGCTGATAGTTTAGTCATTCAATATCCTGCTCTCACCAGGAATGGAAGGCAAATGTAAGCCTTTTATTGACATTGCGGCAAATTCACTTTTTATGCAATTTGCTCCCTACTTCCTGGGTCTCACTAACAATCTACCAGTAATCACAAAAGACCGGACAAGACCAATTTCCAACCTACGTTACAAATCATCACTCAAATCAGACTGGAAAAAGACATTCACTAAATGATGTAAATATTGAAGACATACCAGATATATTATCTCTTTGAAGTGTCAGACATGGATTTATTGCCCTTAATAATCGCTTCATACACCACCCTTACAAAATCTGACCTATTTATTTGAAGTCATTTGTGTGATACATTTAATTCTTCACAGATCACATATTTATGTCTTTTTCATAACAGCAACATTAAAAGATCCATTATACCATAGCAACAGAATCAGAATCAGGTTTATTATCACCAGCATGTGTCGTGAATTTGTTAACTTAGCAGCATCAGTTCAATGCAATACATAATATAGAAGAAATAAAAAATAATAAAATAATAATACATAAATAATTAAATCAATTACAGTATACGTATATTGAACAGATTAAAATTGTGCAAGAAACAGAAATAATATATTACAAAAGTGAGGTAGTGTTCAAGGGTTCAAAGTTCATTTAGGAATCAGATGGCAGAGGGGAAGAAGCTGTTCCTGAGTCGCTGAGTGTGTGCCTTCAGGCTTCTGTATCTCCCACCTGATGGTAACAGTGAGAAAAGGGCATGCCCTGGGTGCTGGAGGTCCTTAATAATGGATGTTGCCTTTCTGAGACACCACTCCTTGAAGATATCCTGGGTACTTTGTAGGCAAGTACCCAAGATGGAGCCGACTAAATTTACAACCCTCTGCAGCTTCTTTCAGTCCTGTGCCATAGCACGCGCCCCCCCCCACTGACCCCTCAGACCAGACAGTGACGCAGCCTGTCAGAATGCTCTCCATCCTATATCTATAGAAGTTTTTGAGTGTATTTGTTGACATAACAAATCTCTTCAAACTCCTAATGAACAACATGTAAATCCAGAGAAAGCAGATGACCTATAGCACGTGATACAATTTACAAATTTCAAAATTAGCTGAAAATATTACAAACTCAATGAATGTGGAAATTAATTATGTAGTTAACACAATATATGTTATTGATATAGTTGGACCTAACTTTGTTGAATTATGCTGGAATTTTAGGATCATATGTAAAACTTCCAATCTAGTGACGTTGGCTGTTATTTCCAGATGTTTAGCATTACTGACTACTGCACCAATATTCTAGGTTAGTATCTGCTGTGTATGAACATATGTCATCTATATGTTTAATCCAAGGCTTTACTTTAGAGTTGGCCTGTAGATCAGGGGTTCCCAACCTTCTTCTATGCCATGGATCCTGACCATGAACTGAAGGGTCTGAGAACCCCAGGTTGGGAACCTTTGTTGTAGACATATTTCTATTTAGTTACAGCTTATGTAATTGTTGAAACATTAAAGATATACTTTTTGATTGGGCTGAGCTGAAGTAACGTACAGGTATTTTATGACTCATTCATCACACACTGCAGCTGTAGGTGTTTAACATGAGGACATTTCAAACATAGAAACCCCCTCAACATCTCGCCCATTTACTTCATAAACTGGTGGCAAAGTAAAATTACAATTTGCTCAATCCAACTACATCTACATTTTGAATAATTATGATTGATAATCTATCCAGTGTCATGGGATTCCTGATGATATTTCTATTGAAATTAAATTCACAGAAAGCGCAGCAAACAAATCTAGATGTCAGTCCGCTGTGTCTGTGTTGATGAACTATAACAATTCCTATTTTCCTTTCCTCTTTTATGTTTTAATATTCTTCCTTTCCAAATATTCATCCTGTAATAATTACATTATTGCACCTGTAATTATTACTTAAAAATCATTCTACATGCTCATGAAAATAACTTCCTGTCATCTTACCGCTACTACTTTAATTACAGTACATAATTCTTATAATCACAATTATTGTTAACCTATTTTGCTGCAAACTCCAGTCTCAAAAATTCACGACAGTAAACACCGTGCAGCACAGATCACCCTCAGGGCATAATATTTTGCTTTTCTTTTTTGCTTAATGCACCAGAGAAGGTGTAAGTGAGCACAAAAGATTGGCAAGAACAATGAAACCCATTATTAATACATTTAGAATTCAATTTTGAACTATGCCAGGGTATGCTTCATCATTTTAATGGGAGATGATGAATTCTGAAGTTCAACTTTGAACATGACTTATCTTTGATGATGGCAAGTATTTTGGAAACAAATACGTCTTCATTATGGATGAATTAATGGGATAATGAACTAACGCCTCCATGTAATGGCAGAATCCATGCAGCAAAATCTGACTTCACACAAAATATATTCTGAACAATGTCTGGAAAGATCCTTTTAATTAATTAAAAAGTCTGACCTCATCTGGCAATATTATCAATGTCTAGGCTGGTGAAGAAGAAAAAGAAGATTCACTATGAAGTAACAATAGATTAGTGATAGAATTACAAGTTTTTTATCCTCCTCTTTACAATACTTAAATCCACAGAGGATGTTTTTAACTTGCCAAAGTGCTTATTCCTCTAAGGTTAAGGAAAATAGCAGTGTCACATGCAGGATTTTAATTAAAATGATCTCAATCACATTACCTCACTTTACATTAACCATATTCTTCTCCCTTCAATGTCTTTCCAAATTATACTTGCTGTCTTGTAATAAAATTCTACAAACTAAATAAATAAAAATCCTCCAGCTTCCTTTTCCTAATAATGACAACCTTCACTACTTGGGAGTGGACTCATCAACCATTGAATGTAATATTTCAGTAACTTATTACTTGTTCCTATTTCTCATTGGAGTTTTTAAAAAAGATTTTTTTTCATTACAAGCACAAGCCTGGAATCATTCCCAGAAAACCTCTGAATATTCAGGTATCCATCTTACAATTAAGTGACTGAAACTGCAAGCAAAATTTTGGCTGTGGTCTAAATAATGACCTGTAGAGATGACATTTCATTCAATTATCTCTTAATAAATATCTAATCTAGAACAACTATAACAATTCTTGTGAATTTTATGTCTGCATTTTTGCCTTTAAAATGTCCATACTGCAGAGATTCCAAATTCTTTCTTCTCATCCTCTTTCTTAATCGAACCAGTAAGAGCATCTTGCAATGCAACATAATTTTTTAGCCAATGTGCTGCACCGTAATTCTCTGTTAAGCAGCACCCCTATCTCGTTTGCCTCTTGCTGCATATTCTCCCACTGTTTGTTAGCATGCCCTTGCCCAAGAACAGTCAGAAAATTTTAAGCATTCCTCCTGTATGCTGTCTCAAATATTTCCATGAACCTCAAAGCAAACAGATTATATCCTGGAGAACCGTTATGCACTCATGCCAATTGAAATACATTTGCTTCAATCTGTTTCTTGAATTCTTCCCTTTAACTTTGTCTCCATTCATTATTAGTACGCTTTTGGGAAGATGTCCAAAAACCAATGGCTGATCAATAAATTGTAATGGAGTTACATTCAAAGTTCTAAGTAAAATTTATTATCAGAGTACATAATGTCACCACATACGACCCTGAAATACTTAGCAAATCCATAGAAGAGTAACTGTAAACAACAGGAACTGTTGACTGTAAACAAACTGTGCAAATGCAGATACAAATGGATGGAAATAAATAACGAGCATGAAATAACAAGATAATAGAGTACTTAACTGAGTCCTTAAAGGAATGCAGTTATCTCCATTCGTTCAAGAGCCTGATGGTTGAGGGGTAGTAACTGTTCTTGAACCTGGTGGTTTGAGTCCTGAGGCACCTGTACCTTTTACCTGAAGGCAGCAGAGAGAAAAGAGCATGGCCTGGTTGGTGATGATGGATGCTGCTTTTTCACAGCAACATTTCATGTAGATGTGCTCAATGGTTGGGAGGGTTTTACCCATGATGTACCAGGCTGAATCTACTATCTTTTGTAGGATTTTCTACTCAAAGGCATTGGTGTTCCCATACCAGGCCATAATGCAGACAGTCAGCAGCCTTTCCACCACACATCTACAGACGTTTGCAAAGGCTTTCGATGACATGCCAAACTTCTGCAGACTCCTGAGGAAATAGAGGTGCTGTCGTGCTTCCTTTGCAATAACATTTATATGATGGGTCCAGGAAAAGTACTCTGAAATAGTGACACCCAGGGATTTAAAGTTACTGACCCTCTCCACCTTTGATCCTATGATGATTACTGGTTCATGGTCATCTGGTTTTCCTCTCCTGAATCCACAATCAGTTCCTTGGTCTTATTGACATTGTGTGAGAGGTTATTGTTATTACACCACTCAGCCAGGTTTTCTGTCTCCCTCCTATATGCTAATTCATCACCCCCTTTGATACATTCCACAAGAGTGGTGTCGTCAGCAAACTTGTATATGGTTTTGGAGCTATACTTAGCCACACAGACATAGATGTAAAGTGAGTGGAGCAGAGAGCTAAATACACATCTCTGTGGTGCTCCTGTGCTGATGGAGATTGCGGAGGAGATCTTTCTGCCAATCTGAACTGACGGGTCTATAAGTGAGGAAATCCAGGATCTAATTAAACAAGGGGGTATTGATGCCCAGATCCTGGAGTTTACTGATTAGTTTTGAGGGGATGATGGTGTTAAATGCCGAACTGTAATCAATAAAGAGCATCCTGATGTATGCAATTTTGCTGTCCAGGTGTCTCGAGTTGTGTGAGGAGCCGATAAGATAGCATCTACAGCAGATCTGCTGCTTCAGTGTGCGAATTGGAATGGATCCAAGTCACCATTCAGACAGGAGTTGATATGTTTCAAAACCAGCCTCTCAAAACACTTCCACTGTGGACTTAAGTGCCACTGAACGATATTCATTTAGACAGGTTACCATGCTCTTCTTGGGCACCGGATGACTGAAGCCTGCTTGAAGCAGGTGAGTACCACACACTGCTGGAGTGAGAAGCTGAAGATATCCGTGAATACACCAGCCAGTTGATCACCACAGGTCTTCAGTACTCGGCTAGCCACCCCGGCTGGACTGGATTCGTTCCTTGGATTCACTTTCTTGAAGGCAGCTCGCAGGTTGTCTTCAGATACTGAGACCAAAGGATCATCGGGAGACATGGGGCGTGAGTGATTGTTCCTTCCTGTTCTGGTGGTGAAAGCGAGCATAGAAGCCATTGAGCTCACCTGGAAGCGAAGCTCTGTTATCCTCTATGTCACTAGATTTAACTTTGTAGGAGGTTATGGCATTCAAACCCTGCCACAGCTGTTGAGCATCCTTCCTTGATTCCAGTCTAGTCCAGAATCTCCACTTCACCTGAGAGATCATAGCTGCACCTCTTGTAGCATTCTTGATCTCCAGACTTGAATGCCTCTGATCTGGCTCTCAGTAGGTTTGGATTTCATTGTTCATCCATGTGTTAATAAAGTATGTAATGACCCGGGTGCAGTCATTCAGATCCTCAGATCAGTTCTTGAACACAGCCCCGTCCACTGAGTCAAGGCAATCCTGTAACCATTCCTCAGACTTCCATGACTACCTCTTAGTTGTCTTGATCTCTAGAGCCTTGCTCGTGAAGCTTTGTCTGTATGAAGGTAGCAGTAGTATAGCTAAATGATCTGACTTGGCAAAATGCAGTCTCGAGAAAGAACGATAGGCGTTCCTGATCGTAGTGTAGCAGTAATCTGGTGTGTTAGGATCTCTGGTGCAACAGGTTTTGTGCTGGTGATAATTAAGCAGGGCTTTCTTCACACAGGCCTGGTTAAAGTTGCAGACTATAATTTGAAATGCATCGGGATGGGTGGTTTCTTGTTTATAGACACCATCGTGCAGTTTTGTGAGTGCTTACGTATAATCGGCCGCTGGTGGTATGTAAACTGTGGTCAGGATCATGGATGAGAACTCCCAAGGCAAGTAGGATGGTCTACATTTAATCGTCCGTTGTTCTAAGTCAGGGGAACAAGAAGTTGGCATAACCCCAGTGTCTGTGCACCAACAAGAACTGACTCAAAAGCATATACCGCTGCCTTTTTTCTTACCAGGATTCGAGGTTTGATCCATTCTGAAAATCGTAAAGCCTTCTGGTCGTATCACTGCATCTGGTGTATCCACATTTAACCAAGTTTCAGCACAACTAACAACTGAGATCAGCCTCATCTGCCCCTGATTCAGCAGCCTTGCTCTGGGATTGTCAATCTTATTTTCAAGTGACTGTAATTCGCCAACAAGATCTCGGTACAGGAGGCCTCGTCCCCCTGCTCTTCAGCCTGGTTTGAACCCGCGTCTCCTGCCGCGTTTTCAACCATGGCGTTGATCCTTAAAGGTGCCGCACTTAACTGTCAAATGTGAGATCTAAAGATCATTAATGTAATTTCATAGTCTATTGTTCATGGTGTAAACAACCAATGTGCAAAGGACAAACTGAGCAGATTAGAAAAGAAATAACACTAAGACCACAAATTGTAGAGGAAACTTACATGCTGCAGATTGCAGCAAAAGTAGTTCAAATGGAGTATAATTAAGAGGAAAACTGATACAAATTCCTGCAGCCCGCAGAGGGTCGCCAAAGAATACCAGCGCCATCTTGGCTCCATATAGGCTAGACTGGGTGACTCCTATTTTCTTAGCGTATACAAAGATTATTTTTACTATTTATAGACAGTGCACTTTATTTTCTTTTGACTTAAACTATTGAACCAATTTAGTGGAGCCTGATCTGCTGCTTCTAATATCCTGCACAGTTCTCATTTGGTCTCCAATGTTCCATTAACTTAATCCAATATTCTAGGTAATGGGTTTCTCTTCGCTCATCAATATTTTATAATTTATCCATTTCCTACACAAAGGAATAACATTTGCTCCTCTCTAGAATATTTTGGCGATTTGGTCTTTAATCATCATGTCATTCCAAGAACCTAGTTTTCCGGAAGATATAACAGAAAGGTTAGTAAAAGACTTTGATGAATTTAGTCCCTTTTCGATCTTAATTACTCTACTGTTTCAAAGTCCAGTAGTCGGTTATTTTCTGTATCCTAAAATACCTCAATAGTACTTTCTTTATCAAAGTCAATTTATTATCTACGTACGTATACTGAATGTCACCGTGTACTACCTTGAAATTAATTTTCTGCAGGCATTTACAGGAAGATAAAGAAACACAATAGAATTTAGGAAACACTATACACAAAGACTGACAAACAACCAATGTGCAAAGGACAAATTGAGCAGATTAAAATCGAAATAATACTGAGACCACGAATTGTAGAAACCCTTCAAACTGAGTCTGTCAGTTGTGGAATCAGTTCAGAGTTGAGGTGAGTGAAGTTAACCACACTGGTTCGGGAGCCTGATGGTTGAAGGGTAATAACTGTTCTTGAACCTGGTGGTGTGTGACACAAGGGTCCTCTATCTCTTGCCTAATGGTAGCCGTGAGAAGAGAGCATGGCCTGTAAGTGGCTTTTTAAAACAAAATGAATTCACTTTTTGGTGATCACCTGTGCAACCAGTATACAACATACATCTTTAATTGCCCTTAAAGATGAACATATGAAGATAAGAAATAGGAGCAGGAGTAGGCTATCTTGCTCATCGAGCCTGCTCCTCCATTCAATAAGATCATGATGGATCTGCCCACAGACACATCTCCACCTACCTGCTTTTTCCCTGTAACCTTTAATTCCCCTACTATGCAAAAGTCTATCCAACCTTGTCTTAAATATATTTTCTGAGGTAACCTCCAATGTTCATTGGGCAGAGAATTCCACAGATTCACCGATCTCTGAGAAAAGCAGTTGTTCCTCATCTCCAACCTAAATCTATTCCCCCGAGTCATGAGGCTATGTCCCCTAGTTCTAGTCTCACCTGCCAGTGGAAACAACTTTCCTGACTCTATCTTATCTACCCCTTTCAGAATGTTATATGTTTCTATAAGATCTCCTCTCATCCTTCTGAATTCCAGCGAGTATAGTCCCAGGTGGCAAAATCTCTTCCTCATAGTCTAACTCCCTCAGCTCTAGATGAACCTCCTCTGCACCGCCTCCAAAGCCAGTATATCCTTCCTCAAGTCGGGAGACCAGAAATGTATGCAGTACTCCAGGTGTGGCCTCACCAGTGCCCTGTACAGTTGCAGCCTTGCTCCCTGCTCTTAAGTTCAATCTCTCGAGCAATGAAAGCCAACATTCCATTTGCCTTCTTGATAGCCTGCTGCACCTGCAAAACAACTTTTTGTGATTCATGCACAAGCACTCCCAAGTCCCTCTGCATAGTAGCATGCTGCAATTTTTTACCATTTAAATAATAATCTGCTCTTCCATTTTCCTTCCAAAGTGGATGACCACGAATTTACCAACAATGTACTCCGTCTGCCAGATCCTTGCCTACTCACTTCACCTATCTATACATTTCTTTGCAGATTCTCCATATCTCCTGCACAATTTGTTTTTCCACTCAATTTTGTTTTATCAGCAAACTTAGATACACTACACTTGGTCCCCTCTTCCAGATCATTAATGCATATCGTGAACATTTGTAGGCCCAGCACTGACCCCTGCAGCATATCGCTCACCACTGGTTTCCAACCAGATTAACACCCATGTATCCTAACTCTCTGCTTTTTATTAGTTAATGAATCCTCTATCCATGCAAATACATCACCCCCCAACTCTATACATCCTTATCTTATGGATAAGTCTTTTATGTGGTACCTTATTGAGCGCCTTCTGGAACTCCAAGTAAACAACGTCCATCTGTTCCCCTCTATCCACTGCACTCATTATATAAGAACATAAGAAATAGGAGCAGGAGTAGGCCATCCGGCCCATCGAGCCTGCCCCGCCATTCAATAAGATCATGGCTGATCTGTCCGTAAACTCAGCTCCATCTACCTTCCTTTTCCCCATAACCCTCAATTCCCCTACTATGTAAAAATATATCTAACTGTATCTTAAATATATTAAGTGAAGAAGCCTCAACTCCTTCCCTGGGCAGAGAATTCCACAGATTCACCACTCTCTAAGAAAAATAGTTTCTCCTCATCTCCGTCCTAAATCTTCTCCCCTGAATCTGGAGGCAATGTCCCCTAGTTCTAGTCTCACCTAACAATGGAAACAACTTTCCTACTTCTATCTTATCTATCCCTTTTAAAATTTTGTATGTTTCTTTCAGATCCCCTCTCATTCTTCTGAACTCCAGAGAGTATAGTCCCAAGCAACTCAATCTCTCCTCCTAGGTTAACCCCTTCATCTGTGGAATCAACCTAGTGAACCTCCTCTGCACTGCCTCCAAAGCCAGTATATCCCTCCTCAAGTATGGAGACCAGAACTGCACACAATACTCCAGGCGAGGCCTCACCAGTACCCTGTATAGTTACAGCACGACCTCCCTGCTCTTGAATTCAATCCCTCTAGCAATGAAGGCCAACATTCCGTTTGCCTTCTTAATAACCTGTTGTATCTGCAAGCCAACTTTTTGTGATTCATGCACAAGCACTCCCAAGTCCCTCTGCACAACAGCATGCTGCAATCTTTCACCATTTAAATAATAATCTGCTCTTCTATTATTCCTTCCAAAGTGGATGATCTCACATTTACCAAAGTTGTATTCCATCTGCCAGACCTTAGCCCACTCACTTAACCTATCTCTATCCCTCTGCAGACTCTCCACATCCTCCGTACAATTTGCTTTTCCACTCAGATTAGTGTCATCAGCAAATTTTGATATGCTACACTCAGTCCCCTCTTCCAAATCATCAATGTAAATGGTAAACAGCTGCAGGCCCAGCACCGACCCCTGCAGCACCCCACTCACCACTGACTTGCAACTGGAGAAACACCCATTTATACCAACTCCCTGCCTTCTATTGGTTAACCAATCCGCTATCCATGCCAATACACTTCCTCCGACTCCATGCATCCGTATCTTATTTATAAGTCTCTTGTGCGGCACCTGATCGAACACCTTCTGGAAATCCAAGTATACGACATCCACCTGTTCCCCTCTATCCACTGCATTCATTATGTCCTCAAAGAACTCCAGTAAGTTTGTCAAATCTTCCCTTTCTGAATCCATGCTGCGTCTGTCTAATGGAACCAACCACTCCTTTCTAAATGTTTTGCTATTTCTTCCTTAATGACAGCTTCAAGCATTTTCCCGACTATCAGTAAGCTAACTGGCCTATAGTTGCCCATCTTTTACCTATGTCCTTTTTAAAAAAGTGGCGTGGTAGTTGCCATCTTCCAATCCACCGGGACCTGCCCAGAGTCTAGAGAATTTTGGTAAATGATTACCAACGCGTCTACTATAACCTCCGCCAATTCCCTCAGCACCCTGGGATGCATCCCATCAGGACCAGGGGACTTATCTACCTTCAGGCTCTCTAGTTTGCTCATCACTATCTCTTTAGTGACAGTGATTTTATCGAGGTCCTCACCTCCCATTTCGTCTATAACATAATTCTTTGGCATATTAAATGTGTCCTCCACCATGAAGACTGACACAAAATAGTCATTCAATGCCTCAGCCATTTCCTTATCACCCAATATCAATTTCCCCTTCTTGTCTTCCAAGGGGCCTACATTGATTTTAGCCACCCTCTTCCACTTCATATATTTATAAAAACTTTTGCTATCTGTTTTTATATTTTGTGCTAATCTACTTTCATACTCTATCTTCCCTTTCTTTATTTCTTGTTTAGTTGTTCTTTGTTGCTTTTTAAAGTTTTCCCAATCCTCCAGTCTCCCACTACTCTTTGTGACTTTGTACACCTGATCTTTTACTTTGAAACTATCTTTTATTTCCTTAATTATCCAAGGCTGGCTCTCCCCACACTTACTGTCCTTACTTTTGACTGGAATATACTTTTGTTGAGCACTGTGAAAAATCTCTTTGAAAGTATTCCACTGTTCCTCAACTGTCCTACCAAATAGCCTGTGCTCCCAATCCACATTAGCCAACTCCTCCCTCATCCTGTTGTAGTCTCCCTTGTTCAAGCATAGTACACTAGTTTTAGATCTAACTATTTCATCCTCCATCTGTATGTGAAATTCAGTCATACTATGATCACTCTTTCCAAGAGCATCCTTGACTATATGATCATTAATCTTACCTGTCTCATTGCACAGGACTAGATCTAAGATAGCATTTTCCCTTGTAGGTTCACTAACATGCTGCTCAAGAAATCCATCATGGATGCATTCTATGAAGTCTTCCTCAAGACTTCCCTGACTAACCTGATTCACCCAAACTATGTGGAAGTTAAAATCCCCCATGACAACTGCCGTTCCATTCTTACAAGACTCAGTTATTTCTTGGTTAATCGCCTCTGCCATTGCAATATTTTTATTTGGTGGCCTTCAGACAACTCCACCAGTGATTTTTTTTTTCCTTATTCTTAATCTCTACCCAGATGGACTCAACATTCTGCTCCGTAGATCTTATATCGTCTCTCACAATTGCCCTGATCTCATCCTTAATTAAGAGTGCCACCCCACCTCTTTTGCCTTCCTGCCTATCTTTCCGTATTACCTGATACCCTTGGATATTTAATTCCCAGTCATCTCCACCTTGCAACCGGGTTTCTGTATTGGCCACTAAATCATATGCCTTGGTACTGATCTGTGCCACAAGTTCACTAACCTTGTTTCTAATACTAGGGGCATTTAGATAAAGTGCCGTTATACTCATTGTCCTTTTAGAATCTAGTGACCCATGTAATTTTTGCTTTTTACTTCCATGCACTCTATTCTTACTTTTTTCTTCACTAACTCCAGCTTTGGTCTCTGCATCACTTCCCTCTTTTTTTCTGTGTGGGTTCCCATCCCCCTGCCATATTAGTTTAAAACCTCCCCAACAGCACCTCAAACAATCTCCGGAGGACATTGATCTTCAAAGAACTCCAGTAAGTTTGCCAAACAGGACCTGCCTTTGCTGAATCCATGCTGTGTCTGCCTGATAGATCCATTTCTTTCTAGATATCTCGCTGTTTCTTCTTTAATGATAGCTTCAAACATTTTCCCAACCACAGATGTTAAACTAACTGGTCTTTAGTTACCTGCCTTTTGCCTACATCCCTTTTTGAACAGTGGTGTGACATTCGCTGTCTTCCAATCCGCCAGGACTTGCCCAAAGTCCAGAGGATTTTGGTAAATCATCTCCAAACCCTTTACCATTGCTTATGCCATTTTTTTCAGTACCACGGGATGCATTCCATCAGGATCAGGGGACTTACCTATCTTCAAGCCCACAAGTTTGCTCTACACGACCTTTTCAGTGATAGCTATTGTATCGAGGCCATCACCTCCCATCTCACCCATAACATCTCTCTTTGGCATGTTCGACATGTCCTCGACCATGGAGACCTACACAAAGGTCATTCAAAGCCTTTGCCATTTCTCCATCACCCAACATCAATTCCCCTCTCTTGTCCTCTAAGGCACCTACATTCACTTTAGCCACTGAATCAAAGTTCAAACTTCAAAGTAGATTCATTCCTTTACTGAACCTCTGCAGTCCTTCTAGTAATAGGACTCTTACCCATGCTGTTGTCGGAGGTTTTCAACACAGCTTCTACCTCCGTGTTATGTATTTATTTAGCAATACAGCGCAGCAGAGACTGGTCGCAACAGCAATCCCTGACAACCCCAATTTAACCCTAACCTAATCATGGGATAGTCCACAGTGACTAATTAACCTACCTGGTATGTCCTTGGACAGTGGGATGAATCTGGACCCCACACATCCCACCAGGAGGAGATACAAAGACTCCTGACAGAGGATCGTACTCTGACACCCTGAGCTGTAATAGCATCACGCTATCTGCTACACTTCTGTGCTGCCCAAGGATGTTATGGTCAAGAACAGTATCTATCCTGCTGTTATCAGTCTCTTGATCTTACAAATTACCTCGTTATGACCTTGCACTTTGTTTATCTGCACTCTCGCTGTAACTTTTGCACTTCATTCTGCATGAAATTGCTCTATTCGTAACATGTACATTGAAACATACAGTGGAATGTGACAACCAACATAGTCCATGATGTGCCACATAGCATATCCATAACTTGTACATCTTCGTAATGTGGGGGGAGACTCATGCAGTCACAGGGAGAATATACAAAACTCCTCAGTGAGAATCGACCCCCGATCTTACAGCTGGGCTGTAAAGCATTATGGTAAATGCTATGCTACACAACGTTGTTGCTTTATCTTGTTCCGCCTGCATGCACTGTGCAATGATTTCATCTGTAGGAACAGCATACAAGACAAGCTTGATACATGCAACAGTAGTAAACCAATTGCAACATCAACCATGAAGGACAGGCAGAATATTTCTCAAATTAGGGTAGTGCATGACTTGAAGGAGGACCCACAGATGATGGTGTCCCCTTATCTATATGATCACAGTGCAGTAGTATGATAGTATTTATCATGACTACAGGAATGTATATGAATTAATATGCTAGCATTGTTTAATATGGTATTTACACTGTTCTTCCCCCCCACCTCAATACACAAACAGGAAGCGTTATTTTCTGATCTTCTGATATGATGGCATTATCCGTAAGGCCTTCATGTCATAAGGATTCCTGGCCAGGTTGGAGCCAGCTTCACTGAAGAAGTCAACATGATCCAATAAAAGCAGGTGTTGTCTTCGCTGATTATAGGCATCCGTTAGTCTCGTGGGACCATGGATTTGCGCCTTGGAAGGTTTCCAAGGTGCAGGCCTGGGCAAGGTTGTATGGAAGACCGGCAGTTGCCCATGCTGCACGTCTCCCCTCTCCACGCCACCGATGTTGTCCAAGGGAAGGGCACTAGGGCTGATACAGCTTGGCACCGGTGTCGTCGCAGAGCAATGTGTGGTTAAGTGCCTTGCTCAAATCAGCTGAGGCTTGAACTAGCTACCATCAGATCACTAGACTGACGCCTTAACCACTTGGCCACGTGTCTTTGCTGATACGCATGTAGAAAGCTCACTGCTGCCGGAAATCTTTGGGCTTTTGAGTTCTCTGCACAGTAGTGTAGTGGTTAGCACAATGCCTTACAGTATAGGCAACCAGGGTACAAGAGTTTGCACCTTCTCCCCGTGATTGTGTGGGTTTTATAGCATGCTCCGGTTTCCTCCCACAGTCCAAAGACATACCAGTTGGTAGGTTAATGGATCATTGTAAATTGTTCCCATAACTAGGCTGGGATTAAATCGGGGGATTGCCGGGCAGCATTGCTCAAGGGACTGACAGGACCTACTCCGCACTGTATCTCAATAAATATATCAATGCAGAGTCACAAACTTGCCCCAGCAAGGATAGCCATTAGACTATCAAATCTGTACCAGTTCCAGGTACCCCCAGAACAATTCGGCTTCACTCACATCCTTTCCTTTTTCCCTTAAACAGTATGAATTATTTTCTTTTGGATGCTTATTTTTAATGCTATGTATAAATCTGCCTCTACTACTATCCCTGGCTGTGCATTTCAGACCCAGCTCCATACTGCAGTATAAAGCTTTTCCTCATGCCAATTTACATTCTTATGCCAATCATCTTCATTCAATATTCCATTTTCTAGACTTTAATTAACACTATTTAATTTATAAATACTTCAGGCTCTCATTACATTCCCATGCAATTGCTTCTCTAGCTGCTGAAGGTTCCTATTGATAGCTATTATTTCCAATCAATTGAGTCTGCAAGTTGCTCACTATACTTTTTCCTGAATCACTGCCACTTGTAACTCTGGTACTTTGGAAACAAAGATCATTCTGGGTTCTTGACATCTAACTCACAATATGTACAACATTCTCACTGCTTTATTGTTCTTTAATATCATTGTCTCATAACAGTTTGCTTTGTGGAACTGTGGTATTCCTTACAACATCTCCTGCAGGAAATTTTCGTCTTCCTTATCATATAGGTAGCCTCTGCTAACCAGACCATTGACAGAAGAGGGAAGGACGCTAATTGTATTCATTCTACAAAAAGAACCCTACAGTATATTGACCTGGCACTAAACAATGATGTCTTCACCTTAAGAGTCAAAAACTGCTGCTTATTGATGGATGAATATCTAATACCTATTTCTGTTATGATACAGTTTACAAGTTATTTAATATTAATTTAACATTTCCACTAAATATGGATACAGGAATACCAAAACTATAATGCACTAAAAGTACTTGGCAATTACTACAGAATGAATTACTTAAAATTTGTTTAATACGTATACATAAAAACCACAAGCAATTTTACATGATTCTAATATAGTAAAATTATAATGGGAGTTTTTATTTTTGTAGAGTATTTCATTTTTTATGCTGTACAATTAATGGCTTTAGTTTGAAGTGCTTAAAGCAGCAGTAAATATAACAAACTTGGGTTAAAATCCTCTTTATTTCAAATAATCTTGTTTGTGAAGGAGGTCTAGGGTCTAGGGAAACAATAACAATTTTACACTTTTTAAGAAAGGAATAGATCAATAGTTTTAAATTCCTTTCTTTTTAAATCTTTTTATTGAGTAAGTATACAAAAAAGGTAAGCCATATAAACATTAATACAATGTTAAAGTACAATAAAATTCCAAAAGATAACAATACCAAAAAGAAAATACTACAAACAATGTAATTTAAGCATAAGAAACCAAGATAACATAATAGTATACTAGATTTTATATATATCAATGGAAAAAAAAAAGAAAAAAAAACCCCCCAAAAAAAAACCCACCGTGCAACTACCTAAAAGCAAAGCAAAGCAATGGGCTAACTTGAAACCAAACAGAGTTAAACTTAAAATCACGTCCTCAATCCCGACCTCCATTAAAACAGTGAAAAAAAAACAAGAAGGGTAAATATTACATTAAATGAAAATATCGAATAAAAGGTCCCCAAATCTGTTCAAATTTAAATGAAGAATCATAAAGGTTACTTCTAATTTTCTCCAGATTCAAACATAAAATCGTCTGAGAAAACCAAAAAAAGGTAGTTGGAGCATTAAGCTCTTTCCAATGTTGTAAAATACATCTTTTCGCCATTAAAGTAAGAAATGCAATCATTCTACGGGCTGAAGGGGAAAGATTACTAGAAATTTTAGGTAGTCCAAAGATAGCAGTAATAGGGTGAGGAGAGATATCTATATTTAATACCTTAGAAATAATATTGAAAATATCTCTCCAAAAAGTTTCCAAAGTAGGGCAAGACCAAAACATATGAGTTAAAGAGGCTATCTGCCCCGAACATCTATCACAGAAAGGATTAATATGCGAGTAAAAACGCGCTAACTTATCTTTGGACATATGTGCTCTATGAACCACTTTAAATTGAATTAGGGAATGTTTAGCACAAATAGAGGAAGTATTAACTAATTGTAAAATCTGCCCCCAATCATCCACAGAAATGGTAAGCCCCAATTCCTGTTCCCAATCTACCCTAATCTTATCAAATGGAGCTTTCCTAAGTTTCATAATAATATTATAAATCATAGCCGATGCACCTTTCTGACATGGATTAAGGTTAATTATCGAATCTAAAATATATATAGGAGGAAGCATTGGAAAGGAAGAAAGTATAGTACTTAGGAAATTTCTAACTTGTAAATATCTAAAAAAATGTATTCTTGATAAGTTATATTTATTAGATAATTGTTCAAAAGACATAAGGGAACCATCTAAAAATAAATCCAAAATCCAAATACTTTTCATATCTTGGGATTAAAATTACTTGTAAACATAAAGATTTATTTAAGACTAACTTTTTACCATTAATAGACCATATTACTCAACTTTCATCTAAATGGTTTCCCTTATATTTAACTTTGATTGGTCGTATTAATGCAGTTAAGATGTTTTTTTTGCCAAAATTTTTATATGTGTTTCAGGCATTACCAATTTTCGTTCCTAAATCTTTTTTTGATAAAGTTGACTCTAAAATTTCTTCATTTATTTGGCAGAATAAGAATCCGAGACTGGGTAAAATACATTTACAGAAAGCTAAGAGAGATGGAGGTTTAGCATTACCTAACTTTAGATTTTATTATTGGGCTATTAATATTCGACATATGAAATTTTGGTTACTTGACCGGGACATACTATCTATTCCTAAATGGGTAGCATTGGAATTACAATCTGTTCAGGGTTATACACTTGGTTCTATTTTAGGTTCCTCTCTTCCTTTTGATTCGAAACGCCTTAAGCAGGTCTCTAACCCGATAGTTAAATATGCTTTGCGCATTTGGTTTCAATTCAGAAAATTTTTTGATCTTAATCAATTCGGGTTAGCGATTCCTATTTTAGGCAACATATTTTTTCCTCCCTCTTTTACGGATCGCGCTTTTCAAACTTGGAAGACTAAGGGTATTTTACGGTTAATAGTTTTAAATTCCTGAAGTAGGTAGTTGGCATACACAAAATATTTGCTGGATTTATTCAGTAAAAATGTATGCTCTTTACGTAACAATAAAGGAATATCCTGAAAGGGAAACACTAATCGTGTCAGGAATGTGATTTCTATTTATTTGAAGTATTAAGATGGCTGTGATGAGAAGCTAAATTTCCATTTTCACTAAAACCAAACAAATCTCAATTATGAAATACTGAATTACTCTTATTTTTCAAAGGAATTAACAACTAATCCTCTTTCTGTATAGTTCTTAATTCTGTTTGGATTCACGATTGTTATTCAATTGTTCATGAGAAGATCTCTGTCAGGGATTTCTTGCCAAGTATTGCCCCCAGAGATGCAATTGTTTTTTTTAATCTTTGAAGTGCTTGACACGTCTATTAAGAAAAGTATTTCCCCCCTGTAATGGTGCTGGGTTCTCTGGTTCTGTATACTACTTGAAGTATAAACATGCGATTAAAACAGAAAGAGCTGGAAATTCTCAACAGGCCAAACAATATCTACAGAGAGAAAAATAGTACAAACATTTCAGACGTGACCTTTCTTCAGAACTGGTAAATGGAGTACCTACAGCAGTTTTAATTCTGGAACAAGTGTGGTTAGAATCAAGATGGGTATTTTGCATGTTAATATGAAAAGCAAGTTCATTCGGGCTCTCAGAACATTCCCATCGGTTCAACTCACCCATTAATATTCTTGAAATGTGTGCTCCCTCATCCACCCATAAACCTTCTCAATTCCCTCTCACCCACGCACACTAGTAGTTACTCTCAGTGGCCATACTTAAAGTATGGAAAGAATCCAGAGGAGTCGGGAAAAACTCACATGTCTCTGGCTGAATGTGCAAGTTCTACACAGTCAGCAATCAAAGTCAGAATCAAACCCCCGTGTCTGGAGCTGTGCCATTGCAGCTCTATCTGCTGCAGTGCTGTGTGACCATTAGTCATTTTAACTTGCACGAAGCTAGTTCAGTGTTTGTAACTTATTATCATTTCATAGGCTAATAATTGCTGTGGAAACATACGGTACATACTTCATATTAGAACATAGAACATAGAATAGTACAGCACAGTACAGGCCCTTCGGCCCACAGTGTTGTGCCAACCCTCAAATCCTGACTCCCATATAAGCCCCCAACTTAAATTCCTCCATATACCTGTCTAGTAGACTCTTAAACTTCACTAGTGTACCTGCCTCCACCACTGACTCAGGCAGTGCATTCCACGCATCAACCACTCTCTGAGTAAAAAAACCTTCCTCTAATAACCCCCTTGAACTTCCCACCCCTTACCTTAAAGCCATGTCCTCTTATATTGAGCAGTGGTGCCCTGGGGAAGAGGCGCTGGCTATCCACTCTATCTATTCCTCTTATTATCTTTTACACCTCTATCATGTCTCCTCTCATCCTCCTTCTCTCCAAAGAGTAAAGCCCTAGCTCCCTTAATCTCTGATCATAATGCATACTTTCTAAACCAGGCAGCGTCCTGGTAAATCTCCTCTGTACCCTTTCCAATGCTTTCACATCCTTCCTATAGTGAGGTGACCAGAACTGGACACAGTACTCCAAGTGTGGCCTAACCAGAGTTTTATAGAGCTGCATTATTACATCACGACTTTTAAACTCTATCCCTCGACTTATGAAAGCTAACACCCCATACGCTTTCTTAACTACCCTATCCACCTGTGAGGCAACTTTCAGGGATCTGTGGACATGTACCCCGAGATCCCTCTGCTCCTCCACACTACCAAGTATTCTGCCATTTACTTTGTACTCTGCCTTGAATTTTGTCCTTCCAAAGTGTACCACCTCACACTTCTCCGGGTTGAACTCCATCTGCCACTTCTCAGCCCACTTCTGCATCCTATCAATGTCTCTCTGCAATCTGCGACAATATTCTACACTATCTACAACACCACCAACCTTTGTGTCGTCTGCAAACTTGCCAACCCACCCTTCTAACCCCACATCCAGGTCGTTAATAAAAATCACGAAAAGTAGAGGTCCCAGAACAGATCCTTGTGGGACACCACTAGTCACAATCCTCCAAGCTGAATGTACTCCCTCCACCACCACTCTCTGCCTTCTGCAGGCAAGCCAATTCTGAATCCACCTGGCCAAACTTCCCTGGATCCCATGCCTTCTAACTTTCTGAATAAGCCTACCATGTGGAACCTTGTCAAATGCCTTACTAAAATCCATATAGATCACATCCACTGTACTACCCTCATCTATATGCCTGGTCACCTCCTCAATTATTGTTAGAGGCTAATCTATTGTCTAATCTATTGTTAGAGGCAGGTTAGTTTTCTGTCACCAGACTACCCAAATGATTTTTAGACACCCTGAACATCGCTGTGTGCTCTTTCATTAATTTCAGGAATTCATTATTGCACACAGTTCCAACAATTACTCATTCAAATCACACTGAGTAATTATCAAAAGCATAAGTGCATTTGGTGTTTATGCGCATTACAACTTTAATTGTAGTGTCACAACTCCACTTCAACCAGGACATCAGAAAAACTTTATATATTAAATATTTGTGAAAGATGTAGATTGCACAGAATCATAAATTATTTATCGACAACATTTCTAAACTGGTATGGCAGTGCAATGATTAACTTACTGGATTGGGATCCAGAGCCCTGTCTACCACTCTGGAGTCAAGACATTGAATCCTACCAGAGTAACTTAGCAATTTAAATCAAATGAATTAAAGAATTTGGGAATAAAAAATTATACATTTGTTGGTGATGATGATATTACTGGACTATTGAAGGAATCTTTCCAGTGCACTGTTGTCTTTCAGGGCAGGAAGTCCACCATCTTCACCCCGGACTGAACTACAAATCATCCCAGGTCCACAGCCACTGCCCATCTGAACTAAAGAAGATAGCATTGGAAATATTCAACAGGACAGGCAGCATCGATTGAGAGAGAACAAAGCTAACATGCAGATCAATGTCCTGTTAGGAGAACTGAGTAGATGTTGGCCAAACAGGCAATACCTGCCCTTGCTGAATCGTCGCCTTCTGTGAAATTTTGTCAATATCCTGAAGAAGGTAGCAACATCAAAAAACATTATTTGAGAAAACATAACTGATTCTGCTCATCTCTGATCAGCTGTACATCACAGATATCTCCTGTCAAGCTAAAGAACATAAATGTTAGTGTTACTTTTAAAACTTTTTATCCTGTAAATATTCTGATCTATTCTTAACCAGTTACCCAACTATTATTGAACAAAGTCACACTTCATTAGTAGTCATGTACGTTTCACAGGCATTTCTTCCGGCTTTTAGCTTCAAGTTTGTTGTCTGCGGATTCACGTACTTCTTAATTTTGTATGAAAAGCTAATGTCTCTGAACGAAAATGCTGATTATCCATTTGCCACTATAGCTGCTAGTTGATCTGCTGAGTTCTTCCAGCAGTTTATTATGCTTCCAACATTTACAGTCTCTTGTATCTGTATTTTTTTCAAGCTATTAAGTTTATCTGCATTATTGTCTTTCAATAGAATAAAAAGGAACTATATTGTGTCTCCTTTTCAATCTTATTTTCAAGTAACTGCCACTTACATGGAAATAGGTTTCATCAGATCAGTGAGCAGTGCCTCTATGTGATTTAAAATGATCCCCTCTGACTTGATTCGTGATTGTGAAAACTAGACTAAAGCATCGATACGCCTGTTGGGAGATGCCTTTTAAGGTTACAGTTTCATCTCACTGCAGTTATTTATCAATTCATGCCCTTGCCAAGCCTCTAACTGATTCCTTCCCCAAAATTGCTCCAATCTAAAGTTGAGAAGGTAAAGATCAGCTTTATTTGTTACATGTACATTGAAACATCAAAACATACAGTAAAATGTGCTGGTTGCATCAAATCATCGTCGATTGTTTCCGGCAAACTGCAAGTGCTGCCACGCTTCTGGTACCAACTTAGCATACCCATAACTCACTAAAACCCTGACCCATACATCTTCGTAATGTGGGAGGAAAATGGAGTACCCGAAGGAAACATACACAGTCACAGGGAGAACATACAAATTCCTTAAAGACAACAGTGGGTTCAAAACCCAATTTTATTGCTTGCGCGCTGTAGGGTACTGCACTAACCGCTAAGTTACTGTGCTGCCCAGAACCTTAGGCTCATGTGCTGTCCCCAGTGACTGAACCCTGAGCTGCCCCACCTCTCATCACCATTACTACTACAAACCAGGAGACCCTCAGTCACATTCATCACCTCTCTGACTCCAACATGGCATCCTCTACCAGCTCTGCAATGCTGGAGCTAGCAGAGGAGAGGGCTTCATGTTTATCTTCGTCCACAAGGAAGTTCTGTTGTGGATGGGTGGAGAAGAGAAACCACACGTGAACAAAGTGATTTCCTTTCCCCGATTGATCAATGCGCACCAGCAGCTAAACAAATCTTTAGAGATGCAACATTATTCTTAGATCAATGCCAAATAAGGTAGACGCCCAAATTTACACACATTAATCTATATGCCATTACTATTGAGTCGCACCGGATTAAAATAACCTGTGTTAGGTTATAATTGGATATATTGCAACATCATGTGAAGCACTCTAGTGGGTGAGAAGAAGATGCTGTACAGGTTGATTGCAGCTTTGTATGGTGAAATTATTCTGGTGGAGGAGAGGACAGTTGTTTTGCCTTTCAAAGATGGGTGGTGAGTTGGGTGCAGCGGTAAGGATTTGTATGTCAGCAGGGTGGGGAAGTTGGGCTTGGAATTGTAGGATGTGGAAGCATTGGAAAGGGTACAGAGGAGATTTACCAGGATGCTGCCTGGTTTAGAAAGTATGCATTATAATCAGAGATTAAGGGAGCTAGGGCTTTACTCTTTGGAGAGAAGGAGGATGAGAGGAGACATGATAGAGGTGTACAAGATAATAAGAGGAATAGATAGAGTGGATAGCCAGCACCTCTTCCCCAGGGCACCACTGCTCAATACAAGAGGACATGGCTTTAAGGTAAGGGGTGGGAAGTTCAAGGGGGATATTAGAGGAAGGTTTTTTACTCAGAGAGTGGTTCATGCGTGGAATGCACTGCCTGAGTCAGTGGTGGAGGCAGATACACTAGTGAAGTTTAAGAGACTACTAGACAGGTATATGGAGGAATCTAAGGTGGGGGCTTATATGGGAGGCAGGGTTTGAGGGTCGGCACAACATTGTGGGCCAAAGGGCCTGTACTGTGCTGTACTATTCTATGTTCTATATTTAGGGTACTGGTGCAAATTTGAGATCTGTCTGATAGCAGGGTCTTGTTAGCGGCATCAAGGCTAATCTGTTGAGCATCGGGGATGGTCTGTGGGGATTAGATGCACTATCCTTGTTTTAACTGGCAATCTAGTGTCTTGGAGCAGCAGTGCTTCACAGCTTCAGGAAGCTAAGACCTTTTAATCCTGACCTCAACTGCTGTCTGACTGAAGCCTGCACATTTACCTCCATGAACCCAGGGGCTTCCTCCGAGTGCTTCAGTTTCCTCACACACCCCCAGGATCTGCTATTAGCTGAAATATATGGTATAGATTTTCACTTAAACTCAGAATCAAAAAAATACAGATGGCGAAAACCTGCGATACAAAGAACGCTTGTAACAGTGGTAAACCTTTCCACCTTTTAAGCTTTATCATGTATTGAGCTTCTTATAGCTCGGCTTCAGCAACAAATATGTTATATTTGAAATACTTCTCATGCTTCCTGTAAAATAATTGATACCAAGCATAACAGGAGTGGCAATATACTCAATTCGTATCAATGAAAAAGCTGGGATTCTGGAATAGACCTTTCTGCAAGTCAACAACTTTTCACTTTCACAGTGCCTTCCACTGCCAAACCAGCTGCAAGAGTCAATTTAACATCAAGTTCTTGAGCCCTAAATGTCCTTCAACCATCTTTTGGATGAGGTGTCAAATTGCAGCCTAGATTTATTTTTCTAATGGTTCAGACAAACATCATGATCACTTATCACTATTCAAAAGGGGATTTCCCGTCTTGTCCTGGCCAACATTCCTGCCTCAGTCTGATTCAGCAAAAACAGATCAACTGTTCAGGTATCAGGTTGCGAGCATTTCGCAGGAGGCACTTGCCTGTATGACAATCATGGCACTATTTTTGTTATTGAAAATTACCTTCTTGTACTTTGAAAAATGCAAGTAAATTACAGTAATGGCAGCTAATTATACTGATTAAATTCGCTCCTAAGAACGTGCAATATTCATCCATTTCTGCTGCTGCTGCACGAGTCGCCCTAGGCGCCCTGGAAGTGATTTCTTAAATTACAATATTTCCCCTTGGCTCCATGACTAAAAACTCAATGTCCAAAAAAAAATATTTTTCTTGGTTAAGACTCACCACTGTCAAATAAAGCTATCGAAACAGTTAAATTATAACAACCCAATTATGAAAGACGGGGTTGTATTTGCTCAAGATTAGTAAAGACTAAGGGATGATTTTATCTGAAGAATATGAAGAACTAAAGGAAAATAATGAACAAGAGGACATAAATATAGGATTGGTTTCAGGAAGCAGCATTCCATATAAGGTGTCACAGATATACGGAATTCACCGATCTTAAAGATGTGGATGCTGGGTCAAGTGGAGCTAGCAAGACTCGAGGTGGAGATTCACTGTTATGAAATCTTTAGGATCTAACCTAAACAAAACTGAGGCAGTGAGACAGAATTGAGCTACACGCAGAAGAATAGGGTTGATAGGGATAATAAATCTGCCATGACGGAATAGCAGAGCAGACCCAATGGGCTGAATAGCCTAATTCTGCTCCCATGGTCTTATGGCCTTATCCTCCTGAATGGCTGAGGAGGGCTGAGAGACTGAATGGTTTACATATGGGTTCATTCGCACTTTTTATTGCTCGACTCACATCCCATTTCTTTACACATGGTGAGGCTCATTTGCTAATCCAGCATCCTCACACATAGGAAACACTCTGCTTCTTTTGAGTTCATATTTTGTTACAAATCAAGGGCTTCCCTGTTTGAATAGGTGAGTGGCACCTATTAGGTAGAGGAGTGGAACCCAGTGTAGTCACCTGCAGCTGTAGCCCACCCATTGCAAGGTTCCACATGTGCATTCAGAGATGCTCTTCTGCACACTACTGCTATAACGTGTGGTCGTCCGAGTTACCGTCGCCTTCCTGTCAGGTTGGACCAGTCTGGCCATTCTCCTCCGACTTCTCTCATTAACAAGGCACTTTCATCCACAGAATGCCACTCACTGGATGTATTTTGTTTCTCGCACCATTCTCTGTTAACTCTAGGGAAGGGGTTCCCAACCTTTTTCATATTCCATTGACCAATACCATTAAGCAAAGGGTCTGTCGACCCCAGTTGGGAACCCCTACTGGAGACTGTTGAGAATGAAACTCCCAAGAGATCAACAGTTTCTGAAATACTAAATCCACCCCATCTGGCACCAACAACCACTCCACAATCTAAGTCACTTAGATCACATTCTTATGTTTGGTCTGAACAACAAGTGAATATCTTGACTATGTCTGCATGCTTTTATGCATTGAGTTACTGCCACATGATTAGCTGATTAGATATGTGCATTAATGAGCAGGTGTACAGGTGTACCTAATAAAGTGGCCACAGACTGCACATGACCCTCTGCTCTAGAAATAATACTCATTTCATTCGGAATGTCAGCCAAGATCTTTTACTATTCTGCCTCGTCATAATCTTGTAGAAACTGTTGAGAACTCAGCTGACCATGGAGTCACACTGACAGAAAATAGTTAGATAAACAGCAAACTGGCTAAACATTTGCGTAAGCTTAACCCTGCAGCACAGCAAACCAAACATTCTATCACAAGTTCTAGAAATCCATTAGATCACTAGTTATTTTCAGAACAATCCAATTTACGGTAGCAACTATTGTTGCAATAAAACATTTTTATTGATAGTTTATGCTGTGATTCCTGCTAACAATTTATTTTCACCATTTTTGCACACATTTTGAAATATTGAAAACCTCATATGAGGCAGGGCAAATCTTACCAATTGGACAATTAACGGTTGGAAGCGATGTTACATTTATTCGTGTTATACTAGCTCCCAGAAATAACACATGGTATAAATTGTAACTGAAAGTCTTACAGGGTTTTATGTCCAGCTTATTTGGCTAAACACCCAGCTTTGTGTAGTTGAAAAGGGAGAAAATATGGCAACATCAAAATGTAGGTTACCCATCGTGTGGTGCGTTCACATACGCACAGAGCTGACATTACAAAAAAAGTAAATGCATTCGACAGAGGCACTGAAAGCTTGTGACACACTAAGCTTCCCACGGCAAAGAAGCCTTTCTGTTCTAAATTCTAAAATGCGTTATCTCAAACCAGTTCCCCGACACTCTTTGTGCTATGAAACAATAGCCTGCTCACCAGATGTTCTGCTGCAAAACCACGCCTTTAAATTCGCCCCAAATTCCTATAGCACCAACGATGTCCTTTACAAAAAAACAGGAAATAATGACAAAATGTAATGCGAACGCACTGAATTCTTGCTTCGTTAAAATTGCCGCTTAAAAGTATCTGCATTCAATTCCCGAAAGACAAAAAAATGTTGTTTAAAATTATAAACTCACTCACCCCTCTTTGAAAAAGGTTAAATACGCATGTGGATTAAACCATTCCGGATATTTTGTTGACCTGAAAGTCAGCTGCTGTCGGGCTCTGCTATTGCATCTCTTCGCCGTGTTTGGTAATCCAGGGAAGCGGGGCTGTGGGCAGCTGCAAACTGGTTAGCTGCATGACATCAAGTGGGATTCAACCACTCTTCCAGACACTGGGGTTCTCCTCGGCTCTCACACAATGCAACTCATTATCATCCGAGAGCTGCTACAGCTCCTGCGGGTTAGGGGCAGAATTCTACTTTTCATTTGCTCTCCCTTGCTATTTTTCAGTACGCCGAATGCGTTTTTCTTTTATTACACTGGCTCGCTCGCTTTCCTCATCGTTCTCTTTTCCTAATGCGACCGGCCGCGTGGAATCTCTTGCACTTTGTTGGACGAATAAAGAATGGTTACCTCAGAAGGAAGAGATCGTGTGGTATAAAATGAACGAAACCGTTGCACGACGCGCGATTAAGAGAGGATATTTCACTTTAGTGAAGAGTTTAGCAAATTAGCACCTCTCCTATTTGATTGCCCCTCGCGAATGGACAGCCAGCGCAGTGTGTCCCTCTGGCCATTCCCCTCAATTATAAGTAGTACCGTTTTGGGTACTGTTGGGGTGGGTGGGGAAGCCTCACTGAGTCTGGCTCCGTGGCTCAAAAGGGAAGGGGGAAGGAGAGGAGTGCTGTAGTGATGGGGGATTTCATAGATGAGCAGGCAGGAGATTGTGTGGACGTGAAAGAAAAGAAACGCCCGGATGGTATGTTGCCTCCCAGGTGCCAGGGTCAGAGATGGCGCGGATCGGGTCCACAGCTTTCTCAAGGGGGAAGGGGTACATATCGGTACCAACGGCATTGGTAAAGGGACGAGGTCCTGAAGAGAGAATATGGGGAGTTGGGCACAAGGCTGAAAAGCTGGACCTCGAGGGTGGTAATTTCTGGATTGCTGCCTGTGCTGCGCGTCAGTGAGGGTAAAAATAGATGAGGCGGTAGATTAATGCGTTTCTGAGCAATTGGTGCAGGGGGCAGTGTTTCAGATTTTTGGATCATTGGGATCTCTTGGGAAAGTATGACCTTTACAGAAACGACAGGTTACATCCAGCAGCGGGAGCAATATTCTTACGGGCAGGTTTGCTAGGGCTTTTCGGGAGGTTTTAAACTGATTTGGCAGAATGATGGGAACCGGGGGCTGAGGTACTGGGAAGTTGGTATACCAGTGGAGGCAGTGTGTAGTGAGACTGAGGAAGGACAGGCAGATGCAAAATTGCAGTCAGTGGGACGTTAAAGCATAACTTGCGGGCAAAATCAAAAAGTGTGATGAATATAGGACTTAAGGTTTTGCATTTGAATGCACACAGTATGCAGAGTAAAGTAGATGATCTTGTAGCACAGTTAGAGATTGGCAGGTACGATACAGGCATTGCTGAGTCCTGGGTGGAAGAAGATTACAGTTGGGAGCTTAACATCCAAAGATACAGATTGTATCAAAAGGACAGGCAGGTAGTGACAGAGGGGATGGGATGGCTCTGTTGGTAAAAAATGAAATCAAATTCCTACGGGTGATATTGGATTGGAAGATGTAGAATCCTTGTGGGTAGAGTTAGGAAATGGCAAGTGTAAAAAGAGCCAAATGGGACTTATATACAGTCCTGCAAACAGTAGCTGGGATGAAAAGATTATGGAGACATTAGTAATGATCTTTCAAGATCACTAGATTCTGGAATAGTTCCGGAGGACTGGAAAATTGCAAATGTCACTTCTCCCTTTAAGAAGGGAGGGAGGCAGAAGAAAATAAATCAAAAACCAGTTAGCCTGATTTCAATGGTTGGGAAGATGATAAGAGTCTATTATTAAGGATGACGTTTTGGTGTACTTGGAGGCATATGATTAAGTAGGCAAAAGACAGCATGGTTTCCTAAGGGGAAATCATGCTTGAGAAATCTGTTGGAATTCTTTGAAACAGGCAGGATAGGACAAAGAAAATTCAGTGGATGTTGTTCACTTGGATTCTCAGAAGGTGTAGAACATGAGGCTGCTTAACAAGATAAGAGGTAAAATACTAGCATGGATAGAAGATTGGCTGACTAGCAGGAGAAAAAGAGTGGGAATAAAGGGGTCCTTTTCTGGTTGGCTGTGGTCGCTAGAGGTATTTGTGGGGATTGATATTGGGACAGCTTCTTTTCACATTATATGTCAACAATTTGGCTGACATATTTGATGGCTCTGTGACCAAGTTTGCAGACAATACAAAGGTAGGTGGAGAGGCAGATAGTGTTGAGGAAGCAGGCATCTGAAAAAGGACTTGGAGAGATTGGAAGAATGACAAAAATGTGGCAGATGGAATAAAGTGTAAGGAAGTGCACTTATTGATGCACTCTAGTAGAAGAAATAAGGGCGTAGACTATTTTCTAAACAGGGAGAAAGCTCAAAATTCAGAGGTACAAAGGGACTTGGAGTCCTTGTGCAGGATTCCCTAAAGGTTAACTTGCAGGCTGAATTAGTGGTAAGGGAGGCAAGTACAATGTTAACAAATAAGAATACAATATTAGAGTAAGGATGTAATGCTGAGGCTTTATAAGGCATTGGTCAAACTGCACTTGGAATATTGTGAGCTAAGAAAAGGCATGCTGGCATTGGAAAGAGTCCAGAAGAGGTTCATGACAATGATTCTGGGAATGAAAGGGTTAATGTTAAGAGGAGCATTTGATGGCTCTGCATTTGTACTCCTTAGAGTTCAGAAGAATGAGAGGGGGATCTCGTTGAAACCTATTGAATATTGAAAGGCCTAGAAAGAGTGGATGTGGAGAGGATGTTTCCTATAGTCGATGTTTCTAGGGCCAGAGGCACAACCTCAGAATAGAGGGACATCCATTTAGAACAGAGATGAGAAGGAATTTCTTTAGCCAGGTGGTGGTAAAATTCATTACCACAGCCAGCTGTGGAGTCCAAGTTAATGGATATATTTAAAGCAGAGGTTAATGGGATCTTGATTAGTCAGGGCATCGGTTCACAGGGAGAAGGCAGGAGAATGGGGTTGAGAGGGATAATAAATCAGCAATGGTGGACGGGTAGAGCAGATTCAATAGGTTGAATGATCTAGTTCTGCTCCTATGGCTTATGCTCTTATGGGTACAAATTGTAATAGGAGATGGAAAGGGCAATATAATTAAAATCATGTTGGTGCTAGATCCCAAGAGAGGGAATTTGTAGAATGCATATGAGATGGCTTTTTAGAGCAGCTTCTGGTTGAGCTCACTAGGGAAAAGGCAATTCTGGGTAGGATGTGGTGTAATGAACCAGATTTGATTAGGGAGTTTAAGGTAAAGAAATCCATAGGAGGCATTGATTATGGCATGAGAGAATTCTCCGTGCAAGTTAAAAGAGGGGAGGTAAAGTCAGTCATTTCAATATTACAGTGGAAGAAAGGCATGAGAGAGGAGCTGGCCAAGGTTGATTGGGAGGGGAGACTAGCAGGGATGAATGCGCAGCAGCAATGGCTGGAGTTTCTGGGAGCAACTCGGAAGTCAAAGACAGTAAACACGGCATATAATATCGCAAAAATTAGTAGGAGGTTGGAGGATTAGGAAAAACCAACAGAAGGCAAAAGCCATAAGAAGAGAAAATTGAAATATGAAAGCAAGCTAGCCTGTAATATAAAAGAGGTTACCAAATCCAGGTGTCTCTTTCACATCAACAGAATCTCCATAGGAGCAGAATTAGCCCATTTGGCCAATTGTCTGCTCTGCCATTCCATCGTGGCTGATTTATTATCTGCATTCTCACGCCTTCTCTCCGTAACCTCTGACACCCTTATCAATCAAGAACCTATCGACTCCTGTTTTAAATATGCCCGATGACAGCCTCCATAGCAGTCTGTGGCAATGAATTCCACAGATTCACCACCTTCTGGCTGAAGAAATTCATCCTCACCTCTGTTATAAGGGGACATCCTTGTATTCTGACGCTGACCCCTCTGGTCCGAGACAGTAGACACCCCCACTATAGAAAGCATTCTCTCTATGTCCACTCTTTCAATATTCAATAGGCTTCAGTGAGATCGACCTCCTTCTCCCCATTCATCTAAACTCCAGCGAGCTCAGGCCTTTAGCCAAATACGTTAACCCTTTCATTCTTGGAATCATTCTTGTGAACTTCTTCTGGACCCTCTCCAATGCCAGCACATCCATCTATGCTATATTTTAAAATCCAAATGTCACTTCTTTGCCCATTCTCATAATCTGTCTAAGTCCATCTGCAGACTCCTTGCTTCCTCAACACTATCTGGCCCACCTCCTATCTTTGTATCATCTGCAAATTGGCCACAAAGCTATTGATTCAGTCAAACAAATCTTTGACATATAATGTGAAAAGAAGTGGTCCAAACACTGACCCATCCTGAACACTAGTCACTGGCAATCAGCCAGAAATTCCACAGATTCACCACCCTCTAGCTGGTGAAATTGGCCTTCATCTCAGTTTTAAAGTGATATAATAAAATTGTGAGGCTGGAGCCTGAAATTCTCCTATAAAGGAAACATCCTCATTGCATCCATTTTGTCCAAAGTTTTAAGTATCCAGTAGTTTTCAATAAGGATCCCCTCATCTTTCTCAAGTATTATAGAAACATAGAAAATCTACAGCACAATTCAGGCCCTTTGGCCCACAAAGTTGTGCCAAACATGTCCCTATCTTAGGAATTACTAGGGTTACCCATAGCCCTCTATTTTTCTAAGCTCCATGTACCTATCCAAAAGTCTCTTAAAAGACCCTATCATATCGACCTCCACCACCGTTGCCGGTAGCCCATTCCACGCACTCACCACTCTCTGCGTTTTTTTAAAAAAAAACAACTTACCCCTGACATCTCCTCTGTACCTACTCCCAAGCACCTTAAACCTGTGCCCACTTGTGGCAGCCATTTCAGCCCTGGGAAATAGCCTCTGCCTATCCACACAATCAATGCCTCTTATCATCTCATACACCTCTATCAGGTCACATCTCATCCTCCGTCACTCCAAGGAGAAAAGACCAAGTTCACTCAACCTGTTTTCATACGGCATGCTCCCCATTCCAGGCAACATCCTTGTAAATCTCCTCTGCACCCTTTCTATGGTTTCCACAGCCTTCCTGTTGTGAGGCAACCAGAACTGAGCACAGTACTCCAAGTGGGGTCTGACCTGGGTCCTATATAGCTGCAACATTACCTCTTGGCTCCTAAATTCAATTGCATGATTGATGAAGGCCAATACACCGTATGACTTTTTAACTACTGAGCCAACCTGTGCAACTGCTTTGAGTGTCCTATGGATTAAGACCCCGAGATCCCTCTGATCCTCCACACTGCCAAGAGTCTTACCATTAATACTCTATTCTGCCATCATATTTGACCTACCAAAATGAACCACTTCACACTTATCTGGGTTGAACTCCATCTGCCACTTCTCAGCCCAGTTTTGCATCCTATCAATGCCCCACTGTAACCTCTGACAGCCCTCCACACTATCCACAACACCTCCAAACTTTGTGTCATCAGCAAACTTACTAACCCATCCCTCATCCAGGTCATTTAAAAAATTACGAAGAGTAAAGGTCCCAGAACAGATCCCTGAGGCACACCACTGGTCACCGACCTCCATGCAGAAAATGACCTGTCTACAACCACTCTTTACCTTCTGTGGTAAGTATTGTCCCAGTCTCGTCAAATGTTCCACGTACATTAAGACTTTTCATTCCTGGAATCATTCTTGAGAACCTCCTCTGGACATTGTCCCAGTCTTTCCTTATGTACGGACCCCAAAATTGCCCACAATATTTCAAAAGAGGTCCCACCAATGTCTTATAAAAACTCAGCAGTACATCCTTGCTTTTATATTCTAGTCCTCACAAAATAAGCCTAACAGTGGCATTCGCTTTCTCCACTACTGACTTAACCTGCAAATTAATTTTGAAGGGATCTTGAGCTAAAACTCTTAAGTCCCTTTGTACATCTGGTTTCTAAATTCTCATCCCATTTTGAAAATACCTTTTTTCTTCCTACCAAAGTGCATAGCCCCACTCTTACCTATGAAGTAGTCCATCTGCCACTTCTTTGCCCACTTTCCCAAACTATCCAAGTTCTTCTGCAGATTCCCTGCCTCTACGGCACTACCTGCTCCTCTGCTTACCTTTGTATCAACTGCAGACTTAGCTACAATGCCCTCAGTTCCTTCATGCAGGCAAAGAGCTAAATTTTCAGATGAGGTGCAGGTGACTGTCTTGTCATCGAGGTAGCACTGACCTAGAATGGGACCAGGGATTGGAATTAAGGAATGCTTAATTGTTAGAGACATACTGCAGCTGGCACAATGGAAATGCTGTGAATGGTGGAAGGCAGTCAACCCAGTGTATCCCAGCAGGTTCTTCAGGGTAGGTCTCTGAACCTAATTATTACCAGCAATTTCAATGAGTCATAAAGCAGTGGAGCACAGCAACAGCCCCTTTGGCTCATTTAGCCCATACTGAACCATTAATCGGCCTGGTCCCATTGGCCTGAACCCAGACCATAGCCCTCCATACCCCTCTCATCCACATACCTATCCAATTTTTCTCTTCAATGTTGAAATGAAACCCACACCCACCACTTACACTGGCAGCTTGTTCCATACTCTCACCACCCTCTAAGTGAAACTTCCCCCCATGCTCCCCTTAAAACTTTCAACTTTAATCCATGACCTCTAGTAGTCTTACCCAACCTCAGTGGAAAAAGCCTGCTTATATTTACCCTATCTATACCCCTCAATTTTGTACACCTCTATCAAATCTCTCAACCTTCTATGCTCTAGGAAAAAATGTTCCTATTCAACCTTCGCTTATAACTCAGGACCTCAAGTCCTGTCAACATCCTTGTAAAATTTCTCTGCACTCTTTCAATCCTACCTGTAGGTAAATGACAAAAACTGCACACAATACTCCATAATTAGGCCTCACCAAGTTCTTATACTGTTTCAACATAATATCCCAACTCCAGTACTCAGTACTTTGATATATAAAGGTCAATGTGCCAAAAATGTCACCAGAGATTTTCCCTTCAACAGAAAATCATACTACTCCCTGGCTGAGAAATACATTGACTGTTCTTCTTTCACAATATGGTAACAACTTAAAACTCCTTATAAACAATATGCCACATGAACTGGAGCTATTCAATAGTTTACATCAACACCACCAGTAGAACTGCTGGGAGGGTGCACCACATCCAATGAAAGAATACATTGCAAAAATAAATACAACATTAACAGCAAGCTTTCTGTAACTCCTACATCTCACCAAGTCTTTTGATAGAAAGTGCAGCTAGTCATGGCATTGCAATGTGTTGGAGGGATTTGGAAATGCAGGTAACGTAGGTGAATAGATAATTATTCCTTGTGTAATATCATTAGAATTATTCAAATTGCCTTTAAATTAATACAAATAGGGAGTAAAATTTTATTCATAGGTTTATCATTTATCATTTTAATTTTAGAGAAGACAATTTATACTTATTTATCTATTTCATTCACAATTAAACTGTAATCAAGGGTTTAATGGATGTACATTTTAGTTTTAATGCAATGGTATAAACTCACACTATCGCCATCTTGTGGTTATTTATACAAACTCTCAATATGGCCTCACATGATAACAATATACCTGATATTCCTCTTTCTAATGTTTGTCTCTTATCATTGTGTATTATGTATTCAACCAATAATTTAATACATATTCTTAGCAGTGCAATTTGTATTCTCAGGGTGCTAAGAATATGTATTAAATTATTGGTTGAATACATAATACACAATGATAAGAGACAAACATTAGAAAGAGGAAAGAATACAAATTGCACTGAAACATTTGTTAGAACTAGTAAGCTCTTAACAAATGTAGATCTGGGCAAAATTTCCTGCTTCTTTTCCGGTTATTTCACACGTGCAAGGAACAAGTCTGAGCATCCTCATAGGCTATCTCACACACTTCCTTTTTGAGCTAAATGTCCTAAAGATTTTCCTGTTGATTTTGTGCAGTAGTATCACAGCAGATATTGAGAAAACACCTGTCAAAGTTGAGGCCCAAACCAGCTGTCACTTGTGGCAGGGCTTACCCGCTGTAACAGACTAAAAGTATCAGAATCAGGTTTATTGTCACTCACGTACAGTACATTGTAAAATTTGTTTTGCAGCCTGCAATACAGTGCAATACATAAAAAATACTATAAATTACCAAGTTCTTAATCTCTTCTTTAGCCAGAGAGTGGTGAATCTGTCGAATTCGTAGTCACAGGCGGCTGTTGAGGACAAGTCATTGGGTGTACTTAAGGCAGAGATTGTTAGATTCTTGATCAGTCAGGGTTTGAAGAATAGCGGGCAGAAGGCAGGAGATTGGGGCTGAGAGGGAAATTGATCAGCCATGCAGAAATGGTGGAACAGACCCAATTCTGAAGGATGAGGGGGGGATCTCATCGAAACCTTTGGGATGTTGAAAGGCCGAGAGAGAGTAGATGTGGAAAAGATGTTTCCCATGGTGGGGGAGTCCAGGACAAGAGGGCACAGCCTTGAGATAGAGGGGCACCCTTCCCAAACAGAGATGGGGAGAAATTTCTTTAGCCAAGGGATGGTGAATTTGTGAAATTTGTTGCCACATACAGCTGTGGAGGCTAGGTCGTTGGGTGTATTTAAAGCAGAGATTGATAGGTTCTTGATTGGATAAGGCATCAAAGGTTATGGGGAGAAGGCCGGGAACTGGGGTCGAGGAGGAGAAAAGAGAGAGTCAGCCATGATTGAATATTGGAGCAGACTCGATGGGCCAAATGGCCTAATTCTGCTCCTATAGCTTATGGTCTTAATTCCTCGTTGTCCACGGGAATGGTACCGGAGGATTGGAGGGAGACGAATGTTGTCCCCTTGTTCAAAAAAGGTAGTAGGGATAGTCCGGGTAATTATAGACCAGTGAGCCTTACGTCTGTGGTGGGAAAGCTGATAGAAAAGATTCTTAGAGATAGGATCTGTGGGCATTTAGAGAATCACGGTCTGATCAGGGACAGTCAGCATGGCTTTGTGAAGGGCAGATCGTGTCTAACAAGCCTGATAGAGTTCTTTGAGGAGGTGACCAGGCATATAGATGAGGGTAGTGCAGTGGATGTGATCTATATGGATTTTGGTAAGGCATTTGACAAGGTTCCACATGGCAGGGTTATTCAGAAAGTCAGATGGCATGGGAGCCAGGGAAGTTTGGCCAGGTGGATTCAGAATTGGCTTGCCTGCAGAAGGCAGAGGGTTAGATTGGAGGATTGTGACTAGTGGTGTCCCACAATGGTCGTTTCTGGGACCTCTACTTTTCGTGATTTTTATTAACGACCTGGATGTGGGGGTAGAAGGGTGGATTGGCAAGTTGGCAGACGACACAAAGGTTGGTGGTGTTGTAGATAGTGTAGAGGATTGTTGAAGATTGCAGAGAGACATTGATAGGATGCAGAAGTGGGCTGAGAAGTGGCAGATGGAGTTCAACCCAGAGAAATGTGAGGTGGTACACTTTGGAAGGACAAACTCCAAGGCAGAGTACAAAGTAAATGGCAGGATACTTGGTAGTGTGGAGGAGCAGAGGGATCTGGGGGTATATGTCCACAGATTCCTGAAAGTTGCCTGACAGGTGGATAGGGTAGTTAAGAAATCTTTGGGGTGTTAGCTTTCATAAGTCGATGGATAGAGTTTAAGAGTTGCGATGTAATGATGCAGCTCTATAAAACTGTGGTTTGGCCGCACTTGGAGTACTGTGTCCAGTTCTGGTTGCCTCACTATAGGAAGGATGTGGAAGCATTGGAAAGGGTACAGAGGAGACTTACCAGAATGCTGCCTGGTTTAGAGAGTATACATTATGATCAGAGATTAAGGGAGCTAGGGCTTTACTCTTTGGAGAGAAGGAGGATGAGAGGAGACATGATAGAGGTGTACAAGATAATAAGAGGAATAGATAGAGTGGATAGCCAGCGCCTCTTCCCCAGGGCACCACTGCTCAACACAAGAGGACATGGCTTTAAGGTAAGGGATGGGAAGTTCAAGGGGGATATAGAGGAAGGTTTTTTACTCAGAGAGTGGTTGGTGCGTGGAATGCACTGCCTGAGTCAGTGGTGGAGGCAGATACACTAGTGAAGTTTAAGAGACTACTAGACAGATATATGGAGGAATTTAAGGTGGGGGGTTATATGGGAGGCAGGGTTTGATGGTCGGCACAACATTGTGGGGCGAAGGGCCTGTACTGTGATGTACTATTCTATGTTCTATGAAATATATATTAAAATAAGCAAGTAGTGCAAAAATAGTGAGTTAGTGTTCATTGGCTGTTCATAAATGTAATGGAGGAAGCTGCTTCTAAAACATTGAGTATATGTCTTCAAGATCCTGTACTTCTCCCTGATGGTGTCCTGGAAAGGTGGCATTCTTAATGATGGATGCCGCATTTTGAGGCATTGGCTTTTGAAGTTGTCCTTGATGGTGGGAAGCCTCACGCCCATGATGGAGCTGGCTGAGTTTACAAGCCTCTTCAGCTTTTTCCGATCCTGTACAGTGGCCCCTCCGTACCAGACAGTAACGTGACCAGTTAGAATGCTCTCCATGGTATAACAGTAGAAATTTGCTAGAGTTTTTGGTGACATTAGCCGCTGGCAAGCCTTCTCTGCAATAGCATCAACATTAGATTAGATTAGATTCAACTTTATTGTCATTGTGCCGAGTACAGATACAAAGACAATGGAATGCATTCAGCATCTGACCAGAAATGCAAAGGATAGTGTTATTTACAAAATAACTGCGAAGAAAAAAATTGCTATAGCACACAAATATAAAAGTACTGAGACAGTACAATATGGGTGCAATACTGCTTAGCGCTGTGATGAGAGGTTCAGCAGGGTCACAGCCTCAGTGAAGAAGCTCTTCCTGTGCCTGCTGGTGCGGCAGCGGAAGCTCCTGTAGCGCCTACCGGATGGGAGGAGAGTAAAAAGTCCATGGTTAGGGTGAGATGCATCCTGATAATGCTTTTCACCCTGCCCAGGCAGCGTTTATGGTAGATGTTCTCAATGGTGGGCAATTGGGTGCCGATAATCTGCTGGGCAGTTTTCACCACACGCTGGAATGATTTGCGGTCCGATATGGGACAATTGCCATACCACACTGAGATGCAGTTGGTGAGTATGCTCTCAATGGTACAGCGGTAAAAGTCCATCAGTATTCTGGGACAGAGGTGAGCTTTCTTGATGCTCCGCAGGAAATAAAGGCGCTGTTGCTCCTTTTTGATCAGGATGGAGGAGTTCAGGGACCAGGTGAGATCCTCGGAAATGTGGACACCAAGGAATTTGAAGCTTGATACACGCTCCACTACAGTTCCGTTGATGTAGATGGGGACGTGAGTGTGACTTCTGGCATGCCTGAAGTCCACAATGATCTCCTTGGTCTTCTGGGTGTTAAGGGCCAGATTGTTGTCGGCACACCATGCAGGACCTTGTCCCTGTAGGCCGTCTTGTCATTCCCTCTGATCAGACCAACCACCGTGGTGTCATCTGCGAACTTGATTATGGAGTTAGAACCATGTACAGGAATGCAGTCATAGGTGAAAAGGGAGTACAGAAGAGGGCTCAGCACACAGCCTTGAGGCACGCCGTTTTTAGGGTCAGAGTGGAGGAGGAGAGGTTGTCTAACTTAACTGATTGGGATTCTTAACTGATATGTAGGGCCCTCAATGTAACTTCTCACCCACACTTGAATGCTGTCAGGCAGCATTGCTGACAACAGCACATCCCTTCCTGATAAACTTAATGCATTCTATGTATGATTGAACAGAGGAGATTGGAATGTACTTGTAGTAACCCATCTTGACAGCTCTGGTGCACCTGAGCCCACAGTCACCATTGCAGATGAAAGCTCAGTCTTCCAGAGAGTGAATTCAAAGAAAGTTTCTGGCCTCAATGGAGTCCATGGCTCTGTCTGTATATTATACACAGATCAACTTTAAGGTGCATTTGCAGACATTTCTAACCTCTCTCTGCTTCAATCTTTGACTTCCACCTGATTTAAGAAAAACTCTATTATTCGAGTATCTTAAACAAATCAATGGAACTTGCCTTAATGACTACTGCCAGTAGCGCTGACAGCTACCATCAGAAAGTGCCTCAGGAGGCTGGTCGTGGCACACGTCAACTCCAGCTTCCAAGACAACTTCGTCACACTTCAATTCGCCAACTGTTTAAACAGGTCTTTGAAGGGTGCCATTTCCCTGGCCCTACACTCTTCTCAGAAGCATCTGCACAGTAAAGGTGCCTACGTTAGACTATTTTTTTTTGAACTGACTAAAGTTCTGTTTTTCTTTCTTTTCAATCTTTTTATTAATTTCAAAATACAGAAACAGAACATAGCCATAATACAAATAGAAGGAGATGTAATGTTACACTTACAAAAAATTAATTGCAAAACCAAGTAGTGGAACTTAACAAAACCCTCCCAAACATGTAGAACTAATCACGGATAATACAAAATTAAAAAAAAACTGGAAAAAAATGAAAAAGAAAAAAAAACAAAACAAAAAAAAACCCATCCCCAAAGAAAAACAAAATTAATCAACTAACCTAAAAGACTTGGGCAAAACTAACAACTTAAAAATGGAAAAGAAGAAAACCTTAGTGTCGACGACTCCAATCCCCTCCAACAACAGTACAGGGAGATAAAACAAGTTTGGAAATGATCAAATTACATCAAATGAAAATGCTGAATGAATGGCCTCCAAGTTCTGTTTTTAATCCTGTAGTTCCAAGTAAACTTATCTCCGAACTCTCAGGTGTGGGTTTCAACACCATCCTTTGCAAATGGATCCTTGACTCTCTGACCAACAGAACGCAATCAGTAAGGATAGGCGGCAATATCTCTGCAACAACACTGGTGCCCCACAAAGCTGAGTCCTCAGCCTCTATTCCACTCCCTATATACTCACAACTGTGTGGACAGATTCTGCCCTAAATCCATCCACAAGTACACAGATGATGCCACAGTAGTAGGTTGTATTTCAAATAATGATTAGTCAGAGAAGAGGAAGGAAATAGAGAGCATAGTAGCATGGTGTCCTGACATTCTTTTCCTCAATGTCAGTAAAACAAAAGGACTGGTCATTGACTTCAGGAAGGGGGACGGTCTAAATGCTTCTATCTATATCAATGGTGCTGAGGTGGAGATAGTTGAGAACTTCAGGTTCCTAGGAGTGAACATCATCAACAGCTCATCCTGGTTCAACACGTAGATGCCACAGCCAAGAAAGCTCATCAATGTCCCTACTTCCTCAGGGGGCTACAGAACTTTGGCATTTCCCCTTTGACCCTCACCAATGTTTAATCAATGCATCATAGAAAGCATCCTAACTGAATGCATCATGGCTTGGTGTGGCAACTGCTCAGTCCGTGAACACAAGAAACTGTAGAGTGTTGTGGACACAACTCACTACATCACAGAAGCACCCTCCCCTCAGACTCTACGTACATTTCTTGTTGCCTTGGTAAAGCAGCCAGCATAATCAAACACCCCACCTACTATGGGCATAGTTTATCCTCCCCCTTTTGATTGGTTAGAGAATACAAAAGTCTGAAAGCACATACCACTAAGCTCAAGGTCAGCTTCTGTTATATTGTCATGACATCATTGAATGGTTCCCTAGTATGATAAGATGGACTCTTGACCTCATGATCTACCTTGTTACGTCCTTGCACCTCATTGTCTTCCAGCAGTGCACTTTGTAACTGTAACACTTTATTCTGCACTCTGTTATTGTTCTATTTTATTCACTACCTCAATGCACTGTTGTATTGATCTGTAAGAGCAGTATGCAAAACAGGTACATCACTGTACCTCAGCACAAGTGACAATAATAAATCTATTTTCCAATTTAGCAGAAATCTGAGGTTGAGTAGGGCTACAACCACAGGTCATGGGTTAAGGGTGAAATGTGAACATTTTAAGGGGAAAATGAGGGAAAGCTTTTCACTTAGAGGATCATGAGAGTGTAGAATGAGCTGCCAGCACAAGTGATGCATGCAAGCTCGATTTTCAATGTTTAAGAGAAGTTAGGATAGGTACATGGATGGAAGGGGTATGGAGGACTATGGTCCTGGTGATTTAAAAGAGGCTGGAGAAGTAACTTCTTTATGTAGGAGGTAATGAGTACCTGGAATGTGCTGCCAGAGGAAGTGGTTGAGGCAGGTACAATTACAACTTTTAAAAAGCATTTGTATAGATACAAGGAGGGGACTTAAGAGACAGCTTAAAATATCACTTCAAATGACAATTCCACCATGTTGGGGATCAACCTGGAACATTAATTTTGTTGTAAGGATTTCCTTCCTAATGGTAACTGTGGATGGAGAGAAGGGCTTTAAGACCTGAATATATTGGGTATTGAAAACATCATGCTAGTTTTTGAGAAGAGAAATTACACCTCCCTTGATTGCAGAAATAAATCAGTATTCCGCAACAAAAACTTACAAATAAGGCAGAACATCAAACAAAAAACAAAAAGTGAAAACAAAATATGTTATTTTTGCTCCTTTAATAATTCTGTTCTTAACCTGCCCCATCACTGAATTGTTCCCACAACCTAAGGACTCACTGTCAAGCACTTTTCATCTCATGTTCTCGAAATGTATTGCTTATTTATTTATTATTATTACTTTCTTTTTATATTTACACACTAGTTGAATAGCCCATTTGGTATGGCCTTTCATTCATTTTATTATGGTCATTATTCTATTTTGGATTTATTGGGTATGCCCACAAGAAAATGAATCTCTGGGTTGTATATGGTGACATATATATTAAAAAGAATGAAGTTAATAAATAGTTCATTAAACAAATAAATGAAAACAAATAATAAATTGTAACAGAGTAAAGACAAATAATTGAACAAGATCAATTGTTTCTGAGCTGAGAGCCCCATTGAATGAATGGTGTCTCCAATTCTGACACAGGTATACCTGACATAGGATTACACTGGCTGACACAGCAAGACTGGCCTCTAGATTTTGACTTCTTGTAGAAACCAGCAATGAAGTGAAGTGGTGGATGCAGGAACGTCTTTCATTGTGTCTACAATCGTCAGCAGATCTGTGTAAATCCAGGACATACCTGGGCAGGTTAAAAGCAAAAGAAAAAACTGGAAGCAGCCAGCTGCTTAGACATCACCTGTAGAAAGATAAACAGAATTAATATTTCAGGTCAAACACTGGTTTGCAGAACTGACAAATGTAGAAAATAAGTTAATTTTAAATTACAGAGGAGGTGGACAGGAGAGTAGGATGGTTAAGGCAAGGGGAATATACGTATAGGGTGGTGCCAGGATGGTAGGACTTTGATGAATCTATCTGGATCATATATAATTGAGGACAGTTAAAGAGCAAGCAAGCAGATATGTACAAGCTATGAAAGATAGATCAGAGCTTTAGGAAACATCCAACAGAACAGGCAACATCAGTGGAGGAATAAATACAGAGTAATACAGATGGGTAGCTGACTCCAGAGCTCAACGGTTCTGATACAAACTGATAAAGCAAGTTATCTAAATGTTCAAATGGTGAAAAATTAGTACTTCTGGAATACCCCAGGCACAAAATAAGAGGGTGAAATAATGGAAACAACTGTAAAGATCTATTGTCATCTCTTACCTCAACACATTTCAAATTAAATATACTGTACCATATATTAAGAAGTTTCTTTGAATCTTTATGGCTGAAGAATTGGTGCAGCAGGCAAGGGTTCAGATTTATGGATCATTGCTATCATTGCTAAGTAGATGATACAATATGTAACATGAACATAAGGAAGGACAAGCAATGATTGGGTACAACTGCAGACAGAGCAAAGAGTTAAGTTGTACCACAGAAGTTAAATTCATAAGGGCGAAGAATGTAGGACTGAAGGTGCTGTATTTAAATGCATGTAGCATTTGGAATAAGGTAGATGAATCCGTGGCGCAATTAGAGATTGGTCAGTATCACGTTGCGGGCATCACTGGAAGAAAGTCAGTTTTGGGAGTTTAATGTCAAAGGATATACCTTGTATTGAAAGGACAGACAGCAAGGCATAGGGGGTGATGTGGCGCTGTTGGTAAGAGATGGAATTACATCTTTAGAAAGAGGTGACATAGGGTCAGAGAATATTGAATCTTTCTGATGGAGTTAAGAAACTGCAAGGGTAAAAAAAGACATTATGGGAATTATATATAGGCCTCCAAGATGTAGGGTTAAAATTGCAAAGGGAGCCAGAAAGGACATGTAATTAGAGTAAAGGCACAATTTTAATGGGGGACTTCAATATGCAAAGGGATTAGGATTCGGATTGGTGCTGGATCGCAAGAGAAGGAACTTGTTGAATGCCTATGAGATGGCTTTTTAGAGCAGCTTGTGCTTGAGCCCGATTTTATTAGCCAGCTTAACGTAAAGGAACCCATAGGAGCAAATGATCATAATATGATTGAATTCATACTGTAATTTGAGAGGGAGAAGTCCAAGTCACATGTATCGGTATCACAATGGAATTACAGAGGCAAAGAGACAGGAGATTGCCCAGGTGGATTGGAGGGAGATACCAGCAGGGATGACGGCAGAACAGAGATGGCTGAAATTTCTGGGAATAGTTCACAAGGTGCAGAACAGATATGTCCCACAGAAGAAGTTCTCAAATGGTTGGGCAAGGCAACCATGGCTGACAAGGGAAGTTAAGGACTACATAAAAACCAAGGAACGAGTTGCTTGGGAGGGTTTAAACTAATTTGGCAGAGGGGTGGGAACTGGTGTGATCGTGCTGAGAATGAAGTATTTTGTTTACAAATAGTATGTAGTGAGACTGCTAGCAAGGAGTGGCTGATGATAGGGAAAAATTGCAGTCAACAGGATGAGCTGCAATGCAAAAGGCAGACAAAATTGAAAGGGGTGAATATAGGACTGGAAGTGTTATATTTGAATGTGCACACAGGATACAGAAAAAGGTTGATGATCTTGTAGCACAGTTAGAGATTGGCAGGTATAATGGTGTGGGCATCTCTGAGTTGTGGCTGAAAGAAGAATATAGCTGAGAGCTTAATGTCCAAGAAAACACATTGTATCAAAAGTACAGACAGGAAAGGAGAGGTTGTGGCAATGCCCTGCTGTTAAAAAATTAAATCAAATCATTAGAAAGACGTGACATAGGGTCAGAAAGTATTGAATCAATGATGATGAAGCTAAGAAACTGCAAGGGTAAAAAGATCCTGATGGGAATTGTATACAGACCCCCAAATGGTAGTAAGGATGTGGCCAACCACAAACAAGAGAAAATCTGCAGATTCTGGGAATCCGAGGAACACATACGAAATGCCAGAGGAACTCAGCAGGCCAGGCAGCATTTATGGAAAAAAGTACAGTTGATGTTTTGGGCCAAAACCCTTCAGCAGGACTGGAGAAAAAAAAGAAAAATAAAGAGAAAAACAATAAACTTTTTAGAGCAGTTTGTGCTTGAGCCCACTAGGGTATCAGCTATTCTGGCTTGGATGTTGTGCAATGAACTAGAATTGATTATAGAGCTCAAGATAAAAGAACCCTCAGGGGAAAGTGATGATAATATGATAGAATACATTCTGAAATATGGGAAGGAGAAGCTAATGTCAGATGTATCAGTACTCTATTGGAGTAAAGGGTATTAGAGAGGTATGAGAGAGGAGCTAGCCGAAATTGATTGGGAAAGAACACTGTTGGGGATGATGACAGAGCAGCGATGGCTGGAATTTCTGGAAGCAATTCGGAAGGTGCAGGATATATCTATATATTTCTCTGCCACAGGAAACTGTTGAGGCCAGTTCATTGGCTATATTTAAGAGGGAGTTAGATATGGCCCTTGTGGCTATGGGGGTCAGGGGGTATGGAGGGAAGGCTGGGGCGGGGTTCTGAGTTGGATGATCAGCCATGATCATAATAAATGGCGGTGCAGGCTCGAAGGGCCGAATGGCCTACTCCTGCACCTATTTTCTATGTTTCTATATACATCCCAAAGAAGTAGAAGTATTCGATAGGGAACATAACACAACTGTGTCTAGTAAGAGAAATCAAAGCTAACATAAAAGCAAGAGAGAGAGCATATAATAGAGCAAAAATTAATGAGAAGGTAGAGGATTGGGAAGCTTTTAAAAACCAACAGAAAACAACTGATAAAATCATTATGAAGGTAAAGATGGAGTACAAAAGTAAGCTAGCCAATAATATTAAAGAAGATTCCAAAGGTTTCTTCAGATACATAAAGTGTGAAATAGAGGTGAGAGTGGATATCAGACCACTGGAAAACAATGCTGGAGAGCTAGTAAAGGAGGAGAAGTAAATGGGGGATGAACTGAATAAGTATTTTGCATCAGTCTTCTCTGTGGAAGACACTGACAGCATTCCAGAAGTTCAAGAGTGTCGGGGAGTAGAAGTGTATGAAGTTGCAATTACTAGGGAGAAACTTCTTGGGAAACTGAAAGGTCTGAAGATAGATAAGTCACCTGGACCACGTGGTGTACACCCCAGGCTTCTGGAAGAAATGGCTGAAAAGATTGTGAAGGCTTTAGTAATGTTCTTTCAAAAATCACTAGATTCTGAAATGGTTCCGGAAGACTGGAAAATTGCAAATGTCAATCCACTCTTCAAGAAAGGAGGGAGGCAGAAGAAAGGAAATTATAGGCCAGTTAGTCTGACATCAGTGGTTAGGAAGATGTTGGAGTCGATTGTTAAGGATGTGGTTTCTGGGTACTTGGAGGTAGATGATAAAATGGGCCTTAATCAACATGGTAAAATCCTCAAGGTAAAATCTTATCTGACGATCTGTTGGAATTCTTTGAAGAAATAACAAGCAGGATAGACAAAGGAGAATTGGTGGATGTTGTCATAGTCATAGAGAAGTATAGAAATAGGCCCTTCAGCCCATCTAGTCCATGCCGAAACCATGGCTAGTCCATCGACTTGCCATACCCCAACTATCCATGTACCTATCCAAACTTTTCTCGAACTTTGAAATCAAGCTCGCGTGAACCAGAAGTGCTGGTCACTCACTCCACACTCTCACAACCCTCTGAGTGAAGAAGTTTCCCCTCATGTTCCCATTAAACTTAATACCTTTCACCCTCAATCCATGACCTCTGGTTTTAATCCTACCCAACCTCAGTTGAAAAGCCTGCTTACATTTCCCTTATCTATACCCCAAATAATTTTGTATACTTCTATCAAATCTCCTCTGAATCTTTTACACAAAGGAATATAGTTCTAACCTATTTAATCTCAGTTCTTCCAAATCCGGCAACTTCTTTGTAAATCTTCTTTGCATTCTTTCAACCTTATTTACATCTTTCCTATAAGTATGTGAGCAAAACTGCACACAATACTCCAAATTTGGCCTCATCAATGACTTATACAACTTCAACATAACATTCCATCTCACACTTGATCTTACCCAAAAGGCCACTACATCCCCAATCTTGGTGTCATCGCAAATTTGCTGATCCAGTTAACCACATCATCTGGATCATTGATTTAGGTGACAAACAACCATGGACCCAGCACTGATCTCTATGGCACACAGCTAGTCACAGGCCTTCAGTCAGAGAGGCAACCATCTCCTACCACTCTCTGGCTTTTCCCATAAAGTCAATGTCTCATCCAATTTGCTACTGCATCTTGAGTACCAAGGAACTGAGCCTTTGACTATCCTCCCATGCGGAACCTTGTTAAATGCCTTGCTAAAGTCCATGTAGACCACCCCACTGTTTTGCCTTCATTCGCTTTCCTGGTAATTCCCTTGAAAAACTTTATAAGATTGGTTAGACATGACCTACTATGCTCAAAGATATGCTGACTGACCTTAATCAGTCCATGTCCATCCAAATACTTGCACCTTCTCAAGCTTCTGATCTCCAGCTTGGATCTTCAGAAGGCCTTTGACAGGGTGCCATGCATATCCACTCAATATTCCTGGATTTCAGTGCTTTAAAAGGGATAGAGAGGGGGGCAAAAGGGGAGGAGGGGTGGCATTACTGGTCAGAGATACTATTACAGCTACAGAAAGGGTGGGTAATGTAGCAGGATCCTCTTTTGAGTCAGTATGGGTGGAAGTCAGGAACAGGAAGGGAGTAGTTACTCTATTGGGGGTATTCTAAAGACCCCCTGGTAGCAGCAGAGATACAGAGGAGCAGATTGGGAGGCAGATTTTGGAAAGTTGCAAAAATGACAGGGTTGTTATCATGGGTGACTTTAACTTCCCTAATATTGATTGGCACCTAATTAGTTCCAAGGGTTTAGATGGGACAGAGTTTGTTAAGTATGTCCAGGACGGATTCCTGTCACAGTATGTGGACAGGTCGACTAGGGGGAATGCCATACTAGATCTACAGATGTTTGTAGTACTAGGTAATGAACCGGGTCAGGTCACAGATCTCTCAGTGGGTGAGCATCTGGGGGACAGTGACCACTGCTCCCTGGCATTTAGCATTATCTTGGAAAAGGATAGAATCAGAGAGGACAAGAACATTTTTAATTGGGGAAGGGCAAATTATGAGGCTATAAGGCTAGAACTTGCAAGTGTGAATTGGGATGATGTTTTTGCAGGGAAATGTACTATGGACATGTGGTCGATGTTTAGAGATCTCTTGCAGGATGTTAGGGATAAATTTGTCCCGGTGAGGAAGATAAAGAATGGTAGGGTGTAGGAACTATGGGTGACAAGTGAGGTGGAGAATCTAGTCAGGTGGAAGAAGGCAGCATACATGGGGATTAGGAAGCAAGGATGGGTCTATTGAGGAATATAGGGAAGGAGCTTAAGAAGGGGCTGAGAAGAGAAAGAAGGGGACATGAGAAGACATTGGTGAGTAGGGTAAAGGAAAACCCCAAGGCATTCTTCAATTATGTGAAGAAAAAAAGGATGACAGGAGTGAAGGTTGGACCGATTAGTGATAAAGGTGGGAAGATGTGCCTGGAGACTGTGGAAGTGAGCGAGGTCCTCAATGAATACTACTCTTCGGTATTCACCAATGAGAGGGAACTTGATGATGGTGAGGACAATATGAGTGAGGTTGATGTTCTGGAGCATGTTGATATTAAGGGAGAGGAGGTGTTGGAGTTGTTAAAATACATTAGGACGGATAAGTCCCTGGGGCCTGAAGGAATATTCCCCAGGCTGCTCCATGAGGCGAGGGAAGAGATTGCTGAGCCTCTGGCTAGGATCTTTATGTCCTCGTTGTCCACGGGAATGGTATCGGAGGATTGAAGGGTGGCGAATGTTGACCCCTTGTTCAAAAAAGGTAGTAGGGATAGTCCGGGTAATTATAGACCAGTGAGCCTTACGTCATTGGTGGGAAAGCTGTTGGAAAAGATTCTTAGAGATAGGATCTATGGGCATTTAGAGAATCATGGTCTGATCAGGGACAGTCAGCATGGCTTTGTGAAGGGCAGATCATGTGTAACGAGCCTGATTCAGTTCTTTGAGGAGGTGACCAGGCATATAGATGAGGGTAGTGCAGTGGATGTGATCTATATGTATTTTAGTAAGGCATTTGACAAGGTTCCACACGGTAGGCTTATTCAGAAAGTCAGAAGGCATGGGATCCAAGGATGTTTGGCCAGGTGGATTCAGAATTGGCTTGCCTGCAGAAGGCAGAGGGTCATGGTGGAGGGAGTAGATTCAGATTGGAGGATTGTGACCAGTGGTGTCCCACAAGGATCTGTTCTGGGACCTCTACTTTTCGTGATTTTTATTAACGACCTGGATGTGGGGGTAGAAGGGTGGGTTGGCAAGTTTGCGACGACACAAAGGTTGGTGGTGTTGTAGATAGTGTAGAAGATTGTTGAAGATTGCAGTGAGACATTGATAGGATGCGGAAGTGGGCTGAGAAGTGGCAGGCGGAGTTCAACCCGGAGAAGTGTGAGGTGGTACACTTTGGAAGGACAAACTCCAAGGCAGAGTACAAAGTAAATGGCAGGATACTTGGTAGTGTGGAGGAGCAGAGGGATCCAGGGATACATGTCCACAGATCCCTGAAAGTTGCCTCACAGGTAGATAGGGTAGTTAAGAAAGCTTATGGGGTGTTAGTTTTCATAAGTCGAGGGATTGAGTTTAAGAGTCGCGATGTAATGGTGCAGCTCTATAAAACTCTGGTTAGGCCACACTTGGAGTACTGTGTCCAGTTCTGGTCGCCTCACTATAGGAAGAATGTGGAAGCATTGGAAAGGGTACAGAGGAGATTTACCAGGATGCTGCCTGTTTTAGAGAGTATGCATTATGATCAGAGATTAAAGGAGATAGGGCTTTACTCTTTGGAGAGAAGGAGAATGAGAGGAGAAATGATAGAGGTGTGCAAGATAATTAGATGAATAGATAGAGTGGATAGCCAGCGCCTCTTTCCCAGGGCACCACCGCTCAATACAAGAGGACATGGCTTTAAGGTAAGGGGTGGAAAGTTCAAGGGGGATATTAGAGGAAGGTTTTTTACTCAGAGATTGGTTGGTGCGTGGAATGCACTGCCTGAGTTAGTGGTAGAGGAAGATACACTCGTGAAGTTTAAGAGACTACTAGACAGGTATATGGAGGAATTTAAGGTGGGGGGTTATATAGGAGGCAGTGTTTGAGGGCTGGCACAATATTGTGGGCCGAAGGGCCTGTACTGTGCTGTACTATTCTATGTTCTATAAGGCTGCTTAACAAGATAAGAGCCCGTGGTATTACAGGAAAGACACTGGCATAGGCAAAGCAGTGGCTGAGGAGAGGCAGTTAGCTTTGAGGAAATAGGGAATGTACAGAAGGACTTAGACGGATTAGGAGAATGGGTAATGAAGTGCCAGAAAGAATATAGTGTCAGGAAGTATGTGATCATGCACGTTTGTAGAAGAAATAAAAGGGTAAACTATTTTATAAGTCTAGAGAAAATTCAAAAATCTGAGGTGCAGAGAGACTTGAGAGTCCTCGTGCAATATTCCCTAAGGGTTAGTTTTCAAGTTGAGTCAGTGTTGAGGAAGGCAAATGTGATGTGAGCATTCATTTCAAGAGGATTAGAATATCAAAGTGAGGGAGTAATGTTGAGACTTTATAAAGCACTGGTGTGGCCTCATTTGTGGGTATTGTTTGGCCCCTTATCAAAGAAAGGATGTGCTGACTTTGTACAGGGTTCCAAGGAGGTTCACCAAAATGATTCTGGGATTGAAAGGTTCATCATATGAAAGGTTCATGGCTCTGTTCCTGTACTCACTGGAATTCAGATGAAAGAAGGATGACCTAATTGAAAACTATTGAATGCTGAAAGGCCTCGATAGAGTGGACATGGGGAGGATATTACCTATAGTGGTACAATATAAGACCAGAGGACACAGCCTCAGAATTGAGGGGCGTTCTTTTAGAATGGAGATGAGGAGGAATTTCTTTAGCCAGAGAATGGTGAATCTCTGGAATTTGCTACCACAGGCAGCTGTGCAGGTATATTTAAGGCATAAGTTGAAAGATTCTTGATTAGTCAGGGCATGAAACGATACAGGGAGAAGGCTGAGAGCAAAATTAAACCGGCCATGATGAAATGGTGGAGCAATCTCCATGGGCCAAATAGTCCAATTCTGCTTCTATATCTTATAGTCTTATATTAAATTTCCTGCTTCTATTTGGAAAAAAATACAATTTGAAATGTAATTTGCCTTTTTGAGAAAAAAGTAATGCTTTGGAATTTGAACATCATTAAAGAAAATAGACATGTATAATATAATCAGTGCTACATTGTATAATTGAACCAGATTCTGTTTTATCTCCCCTACTGTCTGAAAGGAAAAACTTCTGAAATCTGCCTTGTGACTCTCTTTGGAATTAAAGGTTGAAGGCAACTATGCTGCTTTTTAAAGCTCCTCCATCAGATCAAGTTTCCAAAACTGATATACTGTTCAAGTGTACGCATTGGGTGAAGTCTGGTGCGTTATGGTCCATTCTTTTAGTCTTGCTAGTCTATAATGTGTGATCTATATATTATTATGTTTCAACACTTAAATTCCAGAAAGGAAAAGATTGTTACAGAGAAATTATAATAAATTATTTTTTCAATGCTTGTTGTGCTTCACTCTATGTATCTTTTCTTCAAGATTTCTCTGTTTCTTAATTTAGAAAACTTTGCTGAAGTGAATCTCACTAATCAGTTCCCGATTTGATGCAGAAAGACCTGGACAACTGTCCAGGATGATTGACAAGGACAGTTTGCTTCAGTGCCAGACAATAATCAGTACCAAGTAAGAAGAATCTAATGTCCCACCCATTCACAACATTGATATTGTCCAAGTCCTTTCCTCATTAACTTCCTAAGAAGGATCACAGATAAAAATTTGACTGGTCTGTAACATAAGTTCTGCAGTCGTTCCAAGAGCAGGTAGAGGACTGGGTGGCCTGCAGCAACTGACTGCACAACATCTCTCTAACCATATGGAATATGTTGGTTATGAATTTTATTATTAGTTCAAAAAAGTTCAACTGTAAATTTATTATCAAAATATGTATATGTCATCATATACTACTCGGAGATTTATTTTCTTGCAGGCAGTCACTGTAGATACAAAAAAGTACAATGGAGAAAAGTACATTGAAAAGTACAAGAGTACAAAAGTACAACACACAAAAACAAACATGGACAGATAACCAATGTGCAAAAGAAGATAAAGCTGTGCAAATATAGCACTAATAATAATAATAATAATAATAGGGATGATTTGAAAGTATATACTCCATCAGTAAAGCTAAAGCAATTAATTCAGATAGTACAATTACTTTCTAAAGATATAAATATGAAGGTGCAATGGCGCTAATAGAATACAAAACAGAACAGCAGGATACAATACAACCGATGGATGAATATGAAACACACAAGTATCTGGGATATCAACAAGCAAAGAAAATAGGTCATAATGTGATAAAGGGAAAACTTTTACCTGAATTTACTACAAGGCTTAAGAAAATCTGCCAAACGGAGCTCAACAGTAAAAATATAACAAAGGCTATAAACACTTTCGCTATAACCATAATTAATGTATTTTGTCATAATATCTTGGTCCAAAACAAATCTGGAAAATTTACAAAGGAAAATAAGAACTGAAATGACAGATTTTAGAAAACACACACACACTTGAATGTGCTTTGAACAACATGACCAAGACAGAAGGAGGAAGAGGAACAAGATACATAAAAACATTTACATAACAGTCAGATAAAACTACTAAGGATATAGTTTAATCAACAAAAACAGGATTCAGCACTCCATGCGAGCATATGCAACTCTGATAAGAAGTGCACACCACTAAACTTAAATGAAAGCACAGCCCAGAAAAATGAAGAAATTATTACAATAGAAGAAAAGTTAACCAGTAGAAGAGTATGAACCACCATGGGAGACATCCCCACGAACTGAGCAGACTAGATGTTGACAAGGAAGCATTGAATACTTGGCTCAGAGTTGGAGACCTTTTCCCAGAAACACAAGGGTTTCTTGTTGCAATACAGAACCAGTGGTGAATACAAAAATATTATCAAAAATCCATAATAAAAACCAACAAATTCAAGACAATAAATGCAGAAAATGCCAAGAGAAACTAGAAACAATCCAACACATTACAGGTTCCTGCAGCAGTTTATCTCAATCTGATTACTTACACAAGCGCAGTTAAGTGGCAAACATCATTCACCAAAATCTTGCTTTTATACAAGCTCATAAAAGAAACCATACCTTACTAGAAATAAAAACCTGATCTAGTTTTAAGAGTCTGTGTTTTACACATTATATTATGACCGATCTGTTATTACATTTAGGACATAAATATCTGGATATAGTAAACGATAAACAAGTAAGAACAACTTACTTAATAGATACGGCCATTCCAAACACACATAACGTACAGAAATCAATAAGTAAAAGACCAGAAAGATGCCGAATTATAAGAGGCAATTGGAAGATTATGGAACATGAACAGGGTATATATTATCCCAATAGTAATATCTACAGTTGATATCATACCAAACATACCACACAATAGCATTAAACTATTAGTGCTACACAGCAATATCTAGGTAAACCTCCAGAAAGCCACAATACTAAATACCACTAGAATAGTCCGAAAGTTCCTAGCAATTGAGAAATGAGTGCGCTTGACTGTGTTTAAACCTCAGGTTTTTCCAGCTTCAGTTGATAAAAAATAAAAATAATAAATAAGCAATAAATAATACTGAGTACCTGAGTTGTAGAATCCTTGAAAGTGATTCCATAGGTTGTGGAATCAGTTCAGTGTTGAGGTGAGTGAAATTATCCACACTGGTTCAGGAGCCTGATGGTTGAAGGGTAATAACTGCTCCTGAACCCGGTGATGGAATATTCTCTATTTGTTTTAAGAAACCAATTTAGTTCCTCCACTGCGCATTGCCTTTGCAGTTTGTACTGCCTGCAAGATGCACAGCAGACATTCAAAAAGATGTCTTCAACCGGACCTCCAAGATGCATGATTTCTGTCATGAGGAAGGGCAAGGACAGTAAAGGACATTTTTCACAGCAACTTCCATTCCATCATGGTTGGAAATGTATTCTTCAGTGCGACAGGGTCAGAACTTATTCTGGAACTCTCCACCCAAAAGCATTGTGAAAATAAAACTTTATCATGTGGAGTGTAATGGTTCAAGAAGGTAGCTTGTTGTCACCTTCTCAAGGGAAATCCTGGCTCTGTAGCAATGCCTACAATCTGTGAATGAATATATACAAAATGAATATTATGACTAAACAGTAACAAATGGCATTTATACAACATTCTTAACATATTGAGAATCCTATGACAGTTCCCAGGAAAGTTATCAGACAAAAATTTGATAGTGAGCCATACAAAGTGGTAAGGGGGTGAATCTTAACTTTGGGAATGTCAGGGTAGTTGGGCTTTTAGCTCTTCATAGTACATTGATTAAAATGAGAGATGGGAATAAATATTAATTTTGTCAGCAAATCCAGATGCCAAGTATGAATTACAAAAAAAACTTCCCAGCAAATAAACAATTGTAAGGAATTTTGCAGCATATTTGAGTTGCATTGTTGACCTTTTAATGATATTGTAAAAGAAAAGCAGGCGAGTAATTTTCAAACTGGGGAGAGGAGGGAGTGGGAATATTTTAAAGAAACCCACATCAATTGAAAAGTTGTAAGCAAAATATTCTTAGGCGTCTGGTTTTGATTTCCACACATATTAACTCACACACATAGAAAAAAAATCATTCCAGTTACTCCTCTGCAGTGACTATTAAGTGGTGGGGAGGACGGTGGTGGAAGAGAGGGGGAGGAGGGGGGGAGGAGGGGGGGAGGAGGGGGAGGAGGGGGGGAGGAGGGGGGGGAGGAGGGGGGAGGAGGGGGAGGAGGGGGGAGGAGGGGGAGGAGGGGGGAGGAGGAGGAGGGGGGGAGGAGGGGGGAGGAGGGGGAGGAGGGGGGAGGGGGGAGGAGGGGGGGAGGGGGGAGGAGGGGGGAGGGGGGAGGAGGGGGGGGGGGGGAGGAGGGGGGGAGGGGGGAGGAGGGGGAGGAGGGGGGGAGGGGGGGAGGGGGGAGGAGGGGGAGGAGGGGAGGGGGGGGGGGGGGAGGGGGAGGAGGGGGGAGGAGGGGGGAGGGGGGAGGGGGGGGGGGGGGGGGGGGGGGGGGGGGGGGGGGGGGGGGGGAGGGGGGGGGAGGGGGGGGGGGGGGGGGGGGGAGGAGGGGGGAGGAGGGGGGAGGGGGGGAGGGGGGGAGGGGGGGGGGGGAGGAGGGGGGAGGGGGGGGGAGGAGGGGGAGGGGGGAGGGGGGAGGAGGGGGAGGAGGGGGGAGGGGGGAGGAGGGGGAGGGGGGAGGGGGGAGGGGGGAGGAGGGGGAGGGGGGAGGGGGGAGGGGGGGAGGAGGGGGAGGGGGGAGGAGGGGGGAGGAGGGGGAAGGGAGGAGGGGGGAGGGGAGAGGAGGGGGAGGGAGGAGGGGGGAGGGAGGAGGGGGAGGGAGGAGGGGAGGAGGGAGGAGGGGGGGAGGGAGGAGGGAGGGGGGAGGGAGAGGAGGGGGGAGGGGGAGGAGGGGGGAGGGGGGAGGGGGGAGGGGGGAGGGGGGAGGGGGGAGGGGGGAGGGGGGAGGGGGGAGGGGGAGGGGGAGGAGGGGGAGGGGGAGGGGGAGGAGGGGGGAGGGGGAGGGGGAGGAGGGGGGAGGAGGGGGGAGGAGGGGGGAGGAGGGGGGAGGGGAGAGGAGGGGGGAGGGAGGAGGAGGGGGGAGGGAGGAGGGGGAGGGGGAGGCGGGAGGGGGAGAGAGGGGAGGGGGGAGAGAGGGGAGAGGAGGGGGAGAGGAGGGGGAGAGGAGGGGGAGAGGAGGGGGAGGCGGGAGGGGGAGAGAGGGGAGGGGGGAGAGAGGGGAGGAGAGGGGGAGAGAGGGGGAGAGAGGGGAGGAGAGGGGAGGAGAGGGGAGGAGAGGGGAGGAGAGGGGAGGGGAGGGGAGGGGAGGGGGAGGGGAGGGGGAGGGGAGGGGAGGGGAGGGGAGGGGGGGGAGGGAGGGGAGAGGGAGGGGAGGGGAGGGGGGAGAGGGAGGGGAGGGGAGGGGGGAGAGGGAGGGGAGAGAGAGGGAGGGGAGGGGAGAGAGGGGAGGGGGGGAGGGAGAGGGGAGTGGAGGGGGGGAGGGGGGAGAGGAGGGAGGAGGGGGAGGGGGAAGGGGAGGGGGAGGGGGAAGGGAGGGGGAGTGGAGGGGGGAGAGGGGAGGGGAGGGGGGAGGGGGGAGAGGAGGGGGGAGGGGGGAGAGGAGGGGGAGGGGGAGGGGGAAGGGGAGGGGAGGGAAGGGGAGGGGGAGGGGGAAGGGGAGGGGAGGGAAGGGGAGGGGGAGGGGGAAGGGGAGGGGGAGGGGGAGGGAGAAGGGGAGGGGGAAGGGGAGGGGGAGGGGGAGGGGGAGGGGGAGGGGGAGGGGGAGGGGGAAGGGGAGGGGGAAGGGGAGGGGGAAGGGGGAGGGGGAGGGGGAGGGGGGAGGGGGAGAGGAGGGGGAGAGGAGCGGGGAGAGGAGAGGGGAGAGGAGCGGGGGGAGAGGAGAGGGAGAGAGGGGAGGGGGAGAGAGGGGAGGGGGAGAGAGGGGAGGGGGAGAGAGGGGAGGGGGAGGAGGGGGGGAGGGGGGGGAGGGGAGGAGGGAGAGGGGAGGGGAGGGGAGGAGGGAGAGGGGAGGGGAGGGGAGGAGGGAGAGGGGAGGGGAGGAGGGAGGGGAGGAGGGAGAGGGGAGGGGAGGGGGGGAGGGAGAGGGGAGGGGAGGGGGGGAGGGGGGAGAGGAGGGAGGAGGGGGAGGGGGGGGAGGGGGAGGGGGAGGGGGAAGGGGAGGGGGAGGGGGGAGGGGGAAGGGGGAAGGGGAGGGGGAGGGGGGAGGGGGAGGGGGAGGGAGGGGAGGAGAGGGGGAGAGAGGGGAGGAGAGGGGAGGGGAGGGGGGAGAGGGGAGGGGAGAGGAGGGGAGGGGGAGAGGGAGGGGAGGGGGAGAGGGAGGGGAGGGGAGGGGGGAGAGGGAGGGGAGGGGAGGGGGGAGAGGAGGGGGGAGAGGAGAGGGGGGAGAGGAGAGGGAGAGAGGGGAGGGGGAGAGAGGGGAGGCGAGAGAGAGGGGAGGAGAGGGGGAGAGAGGGGAGGAGAGGGGAAGGGAGGGGGGAGAGGGAGGGGAGGGGAGGGGGGAGAGGGAGGGGAGGGGAGGGGGAGAGGGAGGGGAGGGGAGGGGGGAGAGGGGAGGGAGGGGAGGGGAGGGGGGAGAGGGGAGGGAGGGGAGGGGGAGAGAGGGGAGGGGGAGAGAGGGGAGGGGGAGAGAGGGGAGGAGAGGGGAGGAGGGGGGGAGGGGAGGGGGGGAGGGGAGGGGAGAGGGGGGACGAGGGGGGAGGGGGGAGGGGGAGAGGGGGAGAGGGGGAGGAGGGGGAGGAGAGGGGGAGGAGGGGGAGGAGGGGGAGGAGAGGGGGAGGAGGGGGAGGGGAGTGGGGAGGAGAGGGGGAGGAGGGGGAGGAGAGGGGGAGGAGGGGGAGGAGAGGGGGAGGAGGGGGGAGGAGGGGGAGGGGGTAGGAGGTGAGGACGGGAGGGGGGAGGAGAGGAGGAGAGGAGGGGGAGAGGAGGAGGGAGAGGAGATGGAGAGGAGGGAGAGGAGGGGGAGAGGAAGGGAGGGGAGCGGGGAGGGGAGGGGAGGGGAGAGGAGGGGGGAGGGGAGGGGGAGAGAGGGGAGGGGGAGAGAGGGGAGGGGGAGAGAGGGGAGGAGAGGGGGAGAGAGGGGAGGGGAGGAGAGGGGAGAGAGGGGAGGGGAGGAGAGGGGAGAGAGGGGAGGGGAGGAGAGGGGAGAGAGGGGAGGGGAGGAGAGGGGAGAGAGGGGAGGGGAGGGGAGGGGAGGAGAGGGGAGAGAGGGGAGGTGGGAGAGAGGGAAGGGGAGGGGAGGAGGGAGAGGGGAGGGGAGGAGGGAGAGGGGAGGGGAGGAGGGAGAGGGGAGGGGAGGGGGGAGGGAGAGGGGAGGGGAGGGGGGAGGGAGAGGGGAGGGGAGGGGGGGAGGGAGAGGGGAGGGGAGGGGGGGAGTGAGAGGGGAGGGGAGGGGGGAGGGGGAGGGGAGGGGGGAGGGAGAGGGGAGGGGAGGGGGGAGAGGAGGGGGAGGGGGAGAGGAGGGGGGAGGGGGGAGAGGAGGGGGGAGGGGGAGAGGAGGGGGGAGGGGGAGGGGAGGGGGAGGGGGAAGGGGAAGGGGGAGGGGGAAGGGGAGGGGGAGGGGGGAGTGGGAGGGGGGAGGGGGAGGGGGAGAGAGGGGAGGAGAGGGGAGGAGAGGGGAGGAGAGGGGAGGAGAGGGGAGGGGGAGAGGGAGGAGAGGGGAGGGGGAGAGGGAGGAGAGGGAGGAGAGGGGAGGGGGAGAGGGAGGGGAGGGGAGGGGTGAGAGGGAGGGGAGGGGAGGGGGGAGAGGGAGGGGAGAGGGGAGGGGGAGAGAGGGGAGGGGGAGAGAGGGGAGGGGGAGAGAGGGGAGGGGGAGAGAGGGGAGGGGGAGAGGAGGGGGAGAGGAGGGGGAGAGGAGGGGGGAGGGGGGAGAGGAGGGGGGAGGGGGGAGGGGGGAGAGGAGGGGGGGGGGGGGAGGGGGGAGAGGAGGGGGGAGGGGGAGGGGGTAGAGGAGGGGGGAGGGGAGGGGGTAGAGGGAGGGGGAGGGGAGGGGGAAGGGGAGGGGGAGGGAGGAGGGGGAAGTGGAAGGGGAGGGGGGAGGGGGAGGGAGGAGGGGGAAGTGGAAGGGGAGGGGGGAGGGGGAGGGGGGAGGGGGAGGGGGTGGGGGAGGGGGAGGGGGGAGGGGAGGAGAGGGGGAGAGAGGGGAGGAGAGGGGAGGAGAGGGGAGGGGAGGAGGGGAGGGAGAGGGGAGGGGAGGAGGGGAGGGAGAGGGGAGGAGGGGAGGGAGAGGGGAGGGGAGGAGGGAGAGGGGAGGGGAGGAGGGAGAGGGGAGGGGAGGGGGGGAGGGAGAGGGGAGGGGAGGGGGGGAGGGAGAGGGGAGGGAGGGGGGAGGGGAGAGGGGAGGGGAGGAGGGAGAGGGGAGGGGAGGGGGGAGAGGAGGGGGAGGGGGAGGGGGAGAGGAGGGGGAGGGGGAGGGGGAGAGGAGGGGGAGGGGGAGGGGGAAGGGGGAGGGGGAGGGGGGGGGAGGGGGGAGGAGGGGCGGGGCGGCGGGGGGAGGGGGGGAGAGGGGAGGAGAGGGGAGGAGAGGGGAGGAGAGGGGGAGAGAGGGGAGGAGAGGGGAGGAGAGGGGAGGAGAGGGGAGGAGAGGGGAGGGGGGAGAGGGAGGGGAGGGGGGAGAGGGGAGGGGGGAGAGGGAGGAGAGGGGAGGGGGGAGAGGGAGGAGGGGGAGGGGGAGGGGGGAGGGGGAGGGGGAGGGGGGAGGGGGAGGGGGGAGGGGGAGGGGGAGGGGGGTGGGGGGAGGGGGGAGGGGAGGGGAGGGGAGGGGGAGGGGAGGGGAGGGGGGAGGGGAGGGGAGGGGGGAGGGGGGAGGGGGGAGGAGGGGGGACGAGGGGGGGGGGGGGGGGGAGGGGGGAGAGGGGGAGGAGGGGGGGAGGGGGAGAGGAGGGGGAGAGGAGAGGGGGGAGAGGAGAGGGGGAGAGGGGGAGGAGAGGGGAGGAGAGGGGAGGGGAGGGGGAGAGGGAGGGGAGGGGGAGGAGGGAGAGGGGAGGGGAGGAGGGGAGGGAGAGGGGAGGGGAGGGGAGGAGGGAGAGGGGAGAGGAGGGGGGAGGGAGAGGGGAGGGGAGGGGGGAGAGGAGGGGGAGGGGGGAGAGGAGGGGGGATGGGGGAGAGGAGGGGGAGGGGGAAGGGGGGGAGGGGAAGGGGAGGGGGAGGGGGAAGGGGAAGGGGGAGGGGGAAGGGGAGGGGGAGGGGGGGGAGGGGGAGGGGGAGGGGAGGGGGGGGAGGGGGGTGGGGAGGGGGAGGGGGAGGGGGAGGGGGGGAGGGGGAGGGGAAGGGGAGGGGAGGGGGAGGGGGGGGGAGGGGGAGGGGAGGGGAGGGGAGGGGGAGGGGGGAGGGGAGAGGGGAGAGGGGGGAGGAGGGGGGAGGGGGGAGAGGGGGAGGAGGGGGGGGAGGGGGAGAGGAGGGGGAGAGGAGGGGGAGGGGGGGGAGGGGGGGAGGAGGAGGAGGAGAGGGGGAGGAGAGGAGGAGAGGAGGGGGAGAGGAGGAGGGAGAGGAGGGGTAGAGGAGGGGTAGAGGAGGGGGAGAGGAGGAGGGAGAGGAGGGGGAGAGGAGGGGGGAGGGGGGAGGGGGGGAGGGGAGGGGAGGGGAGGGGAGAGGGGAGGGGGAGGGGAGGGGAGAGGGGAGGGGAGGGGGAGGGGAGGGGAGGGGAGGGGAGGGGGGAGGGGAGGGGAGGGGAGGGGGAGGGGAGGGGAGGGTCGGGGAGGGGAGGGGAGGGGGGAGGAGGGGGGAGGGGAGTGGGAGAGAGGGGAGGGGGGAGGGGAGGAAAAGAGAGGGGAGGGGGGAGGGGAGGGGGAGAGAGGGGAGGGGAGGGGGAGAGAGGGGAGGGGGAGAGAGGGGAGGGGGGAGAGAGGGGAGGGGGAGAGAGGGGAGGGGGGAGAGAGGGGAGGGGGAGAGAGGGGAGGGGGGAGAGAGGGGAGGAGGGGGAGAGAGGGGAGAGGGGAGGGGAGGGGGGAGAGGGGAGGGGAGGAGAGGGGAGAGAGGAGAGGGGAGGAGAGGGGAGAGAGGGGAGGAGAGGGGAGAGAGGGGAAGGGAGAGGGGGAGGGGAGGAGAGGGGGTAGAGGGGAGAAGAGTGGAGCGAGGGGAGGGGAGGGGAGAGGGGAGCGGAGGAGAGGGGAGAGAGGAGAGGGGAGGAGAGGGGAGAGAGGGGAGGGGGAGAGAGGGGAGGGGGAGAGAGGGGAGGAGGGGGGGAGAGAGGGGAGAGGGGAGGGGAGGGGGGAGAGGGGAGGGGAGGAGAGGGGAGAGAGGAGAGGGGAGGAGAGGGGAGAGAGGGGAGGAGAGGGGAGAGAGGGGAAGGGAGAGGGGGAGGGGAGGAGAGGGGGTAGAGGGGAGAAGAGTGGAGCGAGGGGAGGGGAGGAGAGGGGAGCGAGGGGAGGGGAGGAGAGGGGAGAGAGGAGAGGGGAGGAGAGGGGAGAGAGGGGAGGAGAGGGGAGAGAGGGGAAGGGAGAGGGGGAGGGGAGGAGAGGGGGTAGAGGGGAGAAGAGTGGAGCGAGGGGAGGGGAGGAGAGGGGAGCGAGGGGAGGGGAGGAGAGGGGAGAGAGGAGAGGGGAGGAGAGGGGAGAGAGGGGAGGAGAGGGGAGAGAGGGGAGGGGAGAGGGGGAGGGGAGGAGAGGGGAGAGAGGGGAGGAGAGGGGAGAGAGGGGAGGAGAGGGGAGAGAGGGGAGGGGAGGGGAGGAGAGAGAGGGGAGGGGAGGGGAGGAGAGAGAGGGGAGGGGAGGGGAGGAGAGAGAGGGGAGGGGAGGAGGGAGAGGGGAGGGGAGGGGAGGAGGGAGAGGGGAGGGGAGGAGGGAGAGGGGAGGGGAGGAGGGAGAGGGGAGGGGAGGAGGGAGAGGGGAGGGGAGGAGGGGGAGGGGAGGAGGGAGAGGGGAGGGGAGGGGAGGGGAGGGGGGGAGGGAGAGGGGAGGGGGGAGGGGAGGGGAGGGGAGGGGGGAGGGGAGGGGAGGGGAGGGGGGAGGGGAGGGGAGGGGAGGGGGAGAGGGGGAGAGGGGAGAGGGGGGAGAGGAGAGGGGAGAGGGGGGAGAGGAGAGGGGAGAGGGGGGAGAGGGGAGGGGAGGGGAGGGGAGGGGAGGAGAGGGGAGGAGAGGGGGGGGAGAGGGGAGGAGAGGGTAGGGAGGAGAGGGGAGGAGAGGGGAGGAGAGGGGAGGGGGGGAGAGGGGAGGAGAGGGGAGGGAGGAGAGGGGAGGGGGGAGAGGGGAGGGGGGGAGAGGGGAGTGGGGAGAGGGGAGGGGGGAGAGGGGAGGGGAGGGGGGAGAGGGGAGGGAGGAGAGGGGAGAGGGGAGGGGGGAGAGGGGAGGGGGAGGGAGGGGAGGGGGTAGAGGGGGGAGGGGGTAGGGGGAGGGGAGGGGGGAGAGGGGAGAGGAGAGGGGGAGGGGAGGGGGAGAGGAGAGGGGGGAGGGGAGGGGGAGAGGAGAGGGAGAGAGGGGAGGGGGAGAGAGGGGAGGGGGAGAGAGGGGAGGGGGAGAGAGGGGAGGGGGGAGAGAGGGGGAGGAGAGGGGGAGAGAGGGGAGGAGAGGGGGAGAGAGGGGAGGAGAGGGGGAGAGGGGGAGGGGAGGAGAGGGGGAGAGGGGAGGAGAGGGGGAGAGAGGGGAGGGGGAGAGAGGGGAGGAGAGGGGGAGAGAGGGGAGAGGGGAGGGGAGGGGAGAGAGGGGAGAGGGGAGGGGAGAGAGGGGAGAGGGGAGAGAGGGGAGAGGGGAGAGGAGGGGGGAGCGGGGAGGGGAGGGGGGAGAGGGGAGGAGAGGGGAGGGGAGGGGAGGGGGGAGAGGGGAGGGGAGGGGGGAGAGGGGAGGGGGAGAGGGGAGGGGGGAGAGGGGAAGGGAGGGGGGAGAGGGGAGGGGAGGGGAGAGGGGAGGGGAGGGGAGGGGGGAGAGGAGAGGGGAGGGGAGGGGAGGGGGAGAGGGGAGGAGAGGGGGGAGAGGGGAGGAGAGGGGAGGAGAGGGGAGGAGAGGGGAGGGGAGGGGAGGGGAGGAGAGGGGAGGGGAGGGGAGGAGAGGGGAGGGGAGGGGAGGGGAGGGGAGAGGGTAGGGGGGAGGGTAGGGGAGAGGGGAGGGGGAGGAGAGGGGAGGGGGAGGAGAGGGGAGGGGAGGGGGAGAGGGGAGGGGAGGGGAGGGGAGGGGAGTGGAGGGGGGAGAGGGGAGGGGAGTGGAGGGGGGAGAGGGGAGGGGAGGGGAGGGGAGGGGAGGGGAGGGAGGGGAGGGGAGGGGGGAGAGGGGAGGGGGGAGAGGGGAGGGGAGGGGAGGGGAGGCGAGGGGAGGGGGAGGGGATGGGGAGGGGAGGGGGAGGGGATGGGGAGGGGAGGGGGAGGGGAGCGGATGGGGAGAGGAGGGGGGAGATGGGAGGGGAGGGGGAGAGGAGGGGGGAGAGGGGAGGGGAGGGGGAGAGGGGAGAGGGGAGGGGGGAGGGGGAGAGGGGAGAGGGGAGAGGGGAGAGGGGAGAGGGGAGAGGGGGGAGAGGGGAGAGGGGAGAGGGGGAGAGGGGAGGGGGAGGGGGAGGGGGAGGGGGAGGGAGAGGGGAGGGGGAGGGGGGAGGGGGAGGGGAGGGGGAGAGGGAAGGGGGAGGGGAGGGGGAGAGGGGAGGGGGAGGGGGGAGAGGGGAGGGGGGAGGGGGGAGGGGGGAGGGAGAGGGGAGGGGAGGGGGGAGAGGGGAGGGGAGGGGGGAGAGGGGAGGGGAGGGGGAGAGGGGAGAGGGGAGAGGGGAGGGGAGAGGGGAGGGGAGAGGGGAGAGGAGGGGAGGGGAGAGGGGAGAGGAGGGGAGGTGAGAGGGGAGAGGAGGGGAGGGGAGAGGGGAGAGGGGAGAGGGGAGGAGAGGGGAGGGGAGGGGAGGGGGGAGAGGGGAGGGGAGGGGGGAGAGGGGAGGGGAGGGGGGAGATGGGATGGGAGGGGAGGGGAGGGGGGAGAGGAGAGGGGAGGGGAGGGGGGAGAGGAGAGGGGAGGGGAGGGGAGGGGGAGAGGAGAGGGGAGGGGAGGGGAGGGGGAGAGGGGAGGGGAGAGGGGAGGGGGGAGGAGAGGGGAGGGGGAGGAGAGGGGAGGGGAGGGGAGAGAGGGGAGGGGAGGGGAGGGGAGGGGAGGGGAGGGGAGGGAGAGAGGGGAGGGGAGGGGGGGGGAGAGGGGAGGGGAGGGGAGGGGGGAGAGGGGAGGGGGGAGAGGGGAGGGGAGTGGAGGGGAGGGGGAGGGGAGGGGAGGGGATGGGGAGGGGAGGGGGAGGGGAGGGGAGGGGATGGGGAGAGGAGGGGGAGAGGGGAGGGGAGGGGGAGAGGAGGGGGAGAGGAGGGGGAGAGGAGGGGGAGAGGGGAGGGGAGAGGGGAGGGGAGGGGGGAGAGGGGAGGGGAGGGGGAGAGGAGGGGGGAGAGGGGAGGGGAGGGGGAGAGGAGGGGGGAGAGGGGAGGGGAGGGGGAGAGGAGGGGGAGAGGGGAGGGGAGGGGGAGAGGGGAGGGGGAGGGGGAGAGGGGAGAGGGGAGAGGGGAGAGGGGAGAGGGGAGGAGGGGGAGGGAGGGGGAGGGGGAGGGGGAGGGAGAGGGGAGGGGGAGGGGGGAGGGAGAGGGGAGGGGGTGAGGGGAGGGGGAGGGGGGAGGGAGAGGGGAGGGGAGGGGGAGAGGGGAGGGGGAGGTGGGAGAGGGGGGAGGGGGAGAGGGGAGAGGGGAGAGGGGAGGGGAGAGGGGAGGGGAGGGGAGGGGAGGGGAGAGGGGAGGGGGGAGGGGAGGGGAGAGGGGAGGGGAGAGGGGAGGGGGAGGAGAGGGGAGGGGGAGGAGAGGGGGAGAGGGGAGGGGAGGGGAGGGGAGGGGAGGGGAGGGGAGGGGGGGGGAGAGGGGAGGGGAGGGGAGGGGGAGAGGGGAGGGGAGGGGAGGGGGGAGAGGGGAGGGGAGTGGAGGGGAGGGGGAGGGGTGGGGGAGGGGTTGGGGAGGGGAGGGGGAGGGGAGGGGAGGGGATGGGGAGAGGAGGGGGAGAGGGGAGGGGAGGGGGAGAGGAGGGGGAGAGGAGGGGGAGAGGGGAGGGGAGAGGGGAGGGGAGGGGGAGAGGAGGGGGGAGAGGGGAGGGGAGGGGGAGAGGAGGGGGGAGAGGGGAGGGGAGGGGGAGAGGGGAGGGGGGAGGGGGAGAGGGGAGAGGGGAGAGGGGAGAGGGGAGAGGGGAGGAGGGGGGAGGGAGAGGGGAGGGGGAGCGGGGAGGGGGAGGGGAGGGGGTGAGGGGAGGGGGAGGGGGGAGGGAGAGGGGAGGGGAGGGGGGAGAGGGGAGGGGGAGAGGGGAGAGGGGGGAGGGGGAGAGGGGAGAGGGGGGAGGGGGAGAGGGGGGAGGGGGAGAGGGGAGAGGGGGGAGGGGGAGAGGGGGGAGGGGGAGAGGGGAGAGGGGAGAGGGGAGGGGAGAGGGGAGAGGAGGGGAGGGGAGAGGGGAGAGGAGGGGAGGGGAGAGGGGAGAAGCGGGCTCACACCTGGCTGACGTCAGGAAGCGCCGGCTTGCACGCTCGTCCAGTCGCTGCCAGACTGCAACAAACATGGGCTGGCGTCTGGTCTCAACCATCAGCAGCTGGGTGAGTACACGGGGCTTCGCGCGGCCACCCGGGCTCAGGCAGTGAAAAGGACGAGTCTCCATGTGCCGCGGTGTCCCATTTATTTCCTGATACTTTATTGTGTATGTACGTGCATGCCTGTTGTGGCTGGGTGTTTGTATGTGTTTTGGTCATTTTGTGTGTGTGTGTGTGTATGGTTATACGATGTAGTAGTGTGCAGACGTGTTTATACGGTGTGTAAATGTGAGTGTGAAACGTGGACGTGCGTATCTCTGTGACTATGGGGTGTATTTTCGCTGTGGGCGGAGGAGTTGTGTGAGGAGGAGAGTGGACGTGTGTGTCTCACTGTGTGGATGTGGGTGGTGGTGGGTGTTGTGGGGGGGTGTGTATGTGAGGCTATGTGAGTATGGTGTCTGTATTACTGTGAAATTTGGTGTAGGCGAGCATGGGGTATTGAAGTGTGTGTTTTGGAGATTACGGTGACCACGCTCGGTAGGATAGTGTGAGGAGGTGCGTTTTGAAGTCACCTGCCTCTCGTGAAACAATATTGGGAAATAAGGGTGGGGGAGAAAGTGATAGCAAAATTTCAAAATCGAACTTACGTCGGTAGATAATGATCATAAGTTGTTTTCTTTGTTGGTAGAGTTGGATTCTTTATTATATTTATTCTCTGGTCAGTAATGTCTATTTAAATATCTCTACCTTCCTCGAAACCTTAAGTCAGTTGTTTCTAGCCGACAGCTGCCCGGTGAGCGCTGATTTTACCTAAAGCATTGAACAGATCCGTTTTCAATGTCAAGATTTTTTTTTAATGATCAGATTTACGATATTTAAATACGACTACCCATCTGTACTTTCATGACCTACTGATGTTAATGCACCGATTGATTTGGCAGATTCGGTCACCCAACGATATCAAATATAGCGTCCCGTCCTCTGCAGATGTCACCGCTTCGACGTCCTTTTGTGTCTGTTTAAATGCCCGAGATAGAGAACAGGACAATAGCGTCAGACGCCCGGGCAGCTGCTATGTTTGGAATGGTAGTATAATGCTCACTCAGTTCCCGTCTTATTTTGCAACCGTTTTCTTCAGGTCTTTTCTTGAACGCCCTCTTCACGCCCGCTTACTTAGTTTCCCACCTTGATCCACCCTCTCCTGTCTTTCTCTACCTGCTGCGCCCCGCCACCCGCTGAGACCGTGAGCAGGGACCCGCCGTGAGGAAGCTTTCTGCCATCTTCGCGCGGGTGACGGTGTTACCGAAAATACACCGAATTATAACGCCGAGGATACCGGTCATACGTTATTAAAGGAGGAGCTGATACACTGAGGGGTTAAGTTTGCGTCTGGGTGGCATCCGGTTTGGCAATTAAAATGCTCCCCCTCATCTTGTTGCTGTGATGTTTGATAATTACGCTACAGGAAAATAAGCAGGCGTTAGGATAATTTTGCCAGCGAGTTTATCTTTGGGGCAAGTGTGGTGTTCGACGATGACTCGGAGTGGGTTAGGATATTTGTGAGTTCCCTGAGGATCATTTCTTCCTTCCAAGAGTTACAAAGACGTATCAACACTTCTGAGGAGCTCTGAAGTGATCTTATCCTGTGATACAATGCATCTTTGTCGAGGGTCTGAATTAATCTGGTGGATAATCTCAATAAACCTTACTCTAGGTTCTCTCTAAATGAATGTATACCAATAAGGCTATTACCCCTTGTTAAAATTCTCTTGAGACCACACCTTTACTGAAGCCAGTCTCCAGCCAATTCCATTGACGTGTGTCATGGTTGAGAAAATTTGATACAGCAGAGGTATGTGACCAGACAACATCCAGCTGTAGTAATGAAAACCTGCACTCCAGAACTAGCTGCACTCCCATTTAAACCATTACAGTTACAACACTGACATTTACCTGACAAATTGCCCAGGAATATCCCATTTCCCCCCCAAAAAATCCAATCCACCTGATTCCTAAAACCCCACTTGCCAGGATGAGTGCAGTTCCAATAACCTGAAGAAGGTTCACCAGATTGATTCCTGGGATGGCAGGACTTTCATATGATGAAAGACTGGATTGACTAGGCTTATACTCATTGAAATTTAGAAGATTGAGGGGGGATCTTATTGAAACGTATAAAATCTGAAAGAGATTAGACAGGCTAGATGCAGGAAGATTGTTCCCGATGTTGGGGAAGTCCAGAACAAGGGGTCACAATTTAAGGATAAAGGGGAAGCCTTTTAGAACCGAGATGAGGAAAAACTTCTTCACACAGAGAGTGGTGGATCTGTGGAATTCTCTGCCACAGGAAACAGTTGAGGCCAGTTCTTTGGCTATATTTAAGAGGGAGTTAGATATGGCCCTTGTGGCTAAAGGGATCAGGGGTATGGAGAGAAGGCAGGTACAGGGTTCTGAGTTGGATGATCAGCCATGATCATACTGAATGGCGGTACAGGCTCAAAGGGCCGAATGGCCTACTCCTGCACCTATTTTCTATGTTTCTATGTAACCCTCAAGAACGTCACCACTGCTTGGTACTTCATTCAATTGATGGCCCAAGGTCACACTGGCAAGACACGATGACTTTTTGCGGGCAGTTAACAAAACTACCAACTATTCTACTAAATATTTTTTTTTCTGGACTACCATCACTGCAATCTACAGCCTGTAATTTCACTTTGGGAGTTGTGTTTTTGAACCGTCAGTATGACCTGCCATTTTTAGAGTATCCTAAAGGATTTGGCTAACTGGACTTTTGAAAATGCAGGTATGGCTGCATTGTTGGAGAGACTGCAAAGTAAATTTATTATCAAAGTACATATACAGTGGTTCTAGAAAGTTAGTGAACCCTGTAGGATTTTCTCCATTTCTGCATAAAAATGATATAAAATGTTATCAGATCTTCACATAAGTCCAAAAACTAAAGAGAAACCAATTAAATAAGTAACATAAAAAATATTATACTTGTTCATTTATTTATTGAGAAAAATGGTCCAATATTACATGTATTTGTTGGAAAAAGTATGTGAACCATTGCTTTCAGTAACTGGTATGACCCCCTTGTACAGCAATAACTTCAACCAAACTCTCCTGGTAACTGTTGACCAGTCCTGCACATTGGCTTGGAGGAATTTTAGGCCATTCCTACTTACAAAACTGGTAGTGTGGAGGAGCAGAAGGATCTGGGGATACATGTCCACAGATCCCTGAATGTTGCCTCAGAGGTAGATAGGGTAGTTAAGAAAGCTTATGGGGTATTGTCTTTCATAAGTCGAGGGATAGAGTTTAAGAGTCACGAGGTAATGATGCAGCTCTGTAAAACTCTGGTTAGGCCACACTTGGAGTATTGTGTCCAGTTCTGGTTGCCTCACTATAGGAAGGATGTGGAAGCATTAGAAAGGGTACAGAGGAGATTTACCAGGATGCTGCCTGTATTAGACAGTATGCATTATAATCAGAGAATAAGGGAGCTTGGGCTTTACTCTTTGGAGAGAAGGAGGATGAGAGGAGACATGATAGAGGTGTACAAGATATTAAGAGGAATAGACAGAGTGGATAGCCCCAGAAGTGTTATAGAACATCCATGTGGTCTTTTGCAAACTTTAGATGTGCACTAATGTTTTTTTGGAAAGCAATGGTTTCCTCTGTGGTGTCCTTACATGAACACCATTCTTGTTTGGTGTTTTTCTTATAGCAGATGCATGAACAGAGACTTTAGCAAATTCTAGAGATTTCTGCAGGTCTTTTGCTGTTACCCTTGGGTTCTTTTTCACCATTGCACATTGTGCTCATGGTGTGATCTTTGCAGGATGTCCACTGATAGGGAGAGTAGCAACAGTAATAAGTTTGCTCCATTTGTAGACAATTTCTCTTACCATAGACTGATGAACATTCAGATCTTTAGAAATGCTTTGTAGCCTTTTCCAACTTCAAGCATCTCGACAATTCTTCTTCTAAGGTCCTCTGAAAGTTGTTTTGATCAAGGCATGGTGACCTTTCATGAGAAGAGCAGGCTCTGGCAGTATATTGACTTTATGTGTGTGTGTTTTATTTATATAGGACAGGGCAACGCTGCAACGCGCACTTCCAATCTCATCTCATTAATTGGAACACCTGACTCCAAATAGTTTTTCTAGAAGGCATTACCCCAGTGATTCACATACTTTTTTCCAACAAATGTATGTAATATTGGATCATTTTTCTCAATAAATAAATGAACAGGTATAATTTTTATGTTATTTATTTATCTGGGTTCTAGGACTTATGTGAAGATCTGATCACATTTGCAGCCATATTTATGCAAAAATAGGGAAAATTCTGCAGGGTTCACAAACCTTCCTGCACCACTGTATATCACAATATACAACCCTGAGGTTCATTTTCTTGTGGGCATCCTCAATAAATCCATAATCGAATCAATGAAATACCGAACCAATGATCCGTTCAACCAGTATGCAGAAAACACCAAACTGTGTGTACAAGTATGAAAAGAAAGAAATAATAAATAAATAAACAATGAATATTGAGAACATGAGATGAAAGTGAGTCAGTAGGTTGTGGGAATGTTTCAGTGATGGGGCGAGTGAAGTTATCCCCTCTGGTTCAGAAGACTGATGGTTGAGGGGTAATAACTGTTCCTGAATGTAGTGGTCTGAGTCCTGAGTTTCCTGATGGTAGCATTGAGAAGAGAGCACGTCCTGGGTGGTGGGAGTCTCTGAAAATGGATGCTGCTTTCCCGTAACAACGTTTCATGGAGATATGCTTATTGATGGGGAGGGCTTTACCATGATTGAGTGGGCCTTATCCACTACTTTTTGTAGGATTTTTCATTCGAGGGCATTTGTATTTCCATACCAGGCTGTGATGCAACCTGTCAAAATACTTCACCAATACTCTCCACCACACACCTATAGAAGTTTATCAACGTTTTAGATGTCATACTGACAATTTGGCGCAGGATTGAAGTGGCAGGGCCCTTGCCTGAGAATGAAAAACAAATTGATGTTTAGCCACTTTAAGCACTGAGCCGGATTAAAAAAGTTATGTCTTTGAGGCCGAGGGTGAAGGACAAGCTGGTGTTCGGCCCACTACTCTGTGAGGCTTTACTTGCCTCAGCGCTGAACTGACTCAGCAGCTGTGGTGTGGCCTGCAGCCATTGACACTTGCCTCATTGTTGAACAGGCTCCGGGGCAGTCAACTCCATTTCAAGGACTGTGCAATTTATGTTCTGTATATAATTTGTTCACTTTTATTATCATTAAATGGAAAAAACATTTTCACACATTGGCTGGTTTTTGTTGTATGGTTTTTTTCTGGGTTCTATTGTGTTTCTTTGTTTTGTGGCTGCCTGCAAGAAGATGAAGCTCAAGGTTGTATATGGTTTACTGAAGCCCTCTATTGCTTGGGGTCGACTATGGGTATTATGTCCTAGCTGTCTATCTGATCGCAAGCTCATACGCAAGCCAGGACAGTATATATGGAGAGCAAGCTGTTGACCTTTCAGCTGGTTCCCCTTCTCCACACAACTGATGAACCCAAAGGAGCTATGGAGACTGATACAGTTTGGCACCAGCGGCATCGCAGGAGTTGCCAGTCAGTGTTGTAGGAATGCCTTGGGGATTCCAGCTCTGGATTTTTCCTTGTGGTTTACTCCCGAAGTATTCCCCATGAGTGTTATGGCCACAAGGCAGCGGAGGTTTGAGATCAAAGTTATTCTTTTGATCGATAAGCTGCCAGCCACAGCTGATGATCCCATCTACCCAAAGCGATTGGTTTTAAGGTGCCAGTAACCCTGCCTTTGCCCCTTCTCCTGTCAGTAAAACTGTTCTGCTGGGCTTAGTATCTAAGCCACATGTGAAGGCCAGGAGCTGGACGTGGTTGTCAGAGGCTATTTGAGATGCACACCATTAAGAGCATTTTATAGGTATTAGGAGCTTATACCTACTACCTTCCCTAGCTATAACAACCTTAAGAAAAATATGTATATGACATACCTACTTTGATAATAAATGTACTTTGTTTTTGACTTTGACCACTAAGCGCAATGAACTGCAGTGTGTATCATCTACAGAAGGCACTACCATTACCAGTCCAGGTTGCTTTTCACAAACCTGTGATCTTCACATTCACCAAAACACACGGGCATCAAGTGCATGGTACTACTGCCTACCGCTTCATCTCCAAGCTGCTCACCATTCTGACTTGGAATCATATCACCAATCCTACATCATTTCCGCATGTAACCTCCTCCCTGGTGGGAGCTCAACAAACAATTCACGAGAAGGGTGTATGGGATCCTTCATAATCTTACCACTCCTTTTCCAACACCTTTTTGTATATATGTCCTTGATGGCGGGTGGTTGGTGCTGGTGATGCATTGGGCAGTTTTGACTACCTGTTGTGCAGCCTTCCTGTCCACTGTAGTGCAGTTTCCATACCATGATATGATGCAGCTTGTTAGCATGCATTCTGCTGCATATCTGTAGAATGACATGAGTATAGATATGCATAGTCCAGCTCTCCATGGCCTCCTCAGAATGTGGAGATGTTGGTGAACTTTCCTGATTGTGTAGAATGTGTTCTGGGACCATTTTGTACCAACTTCAGGTTGTACTGAAATTTACTGGATTTGTAACTAAAGTGGTCTCTAGCCACTGCTGTAACACCTGTCTAGTTTGAATGGATGGATTAAATCTATTTTACACTCCTTTACTATTAATTCTATTTGCAGTTAGTTCTGGAATCAATGGAATTGATTTTCGTCTGCAGGTTAATCCATATTAAATTAATTAATAACAGCTTAGCTCACCCGAAATATCTTCACTAAGACAAATTCAATTCTTTGCATAAGATAATTTGAGTTAATGTTTACAATCGCAGGTGTAAATACAGGTCTATTAAAAGGGAAATTGCAGGAAAATGAAGTTTAAAGGATGTCATGATTAAAAGAATAAAATAGAACTTTATTGTCAGTGCTCAAGACAAGACTGTGATACAACTCCAGTCCGTTCACAACAGATACTTACAATTCATGTGGTACAACTTAATTAAAAATCCTGTATTTAACAAGTGATTCTAATAGTCCACAACACTCAAAAGGTCATTGGCAAGCTGGGGTGTGACACTGTTCAGCTGCACAACAGCCCTCGAGAATGAGCTGTTTCTCAGTCTTACTGTCTTGGCTAAGATGTCTCTGTATCTCCTACCAATGGCAGGAGATTGAACAGAGACTATCTGGAATAGGATGGGTCTTTAATGACGTTACGAGCGCACTATAGACATCAAGAATTATAGATGGGCTCCAGGTCCAGTAATTGAGTCCCAGTGAAGTGTTGAGCCGTCTTAATCTCCTGCTGGAGAGCTTTGTGATCTGCCTTGCTGTAGCTAGAATACCACACTGTCATTCCATATCTATCGCACATCGATAAAAGTTGGCCAGCAATTTTCAGGGCAGGTTAGCTCTCCTTCAGCACCTCAGATGATATAGTCACTCTTGTGCTTTCCTTACTATTGAAGTAGTGTTGACAGACTAAGAGAGCTCCTCAGTGATGTTCATCCTCAAAAAGTTGAAACATGAGATTCTATCCACTACCACACAGTGGGGCATTGCCTTCCCAAATTCAATTATCACTTCCTTTGTCTTCTTGATTTTGAGTGCTAGGTTGTGGTTCCTGCACCAATCAGACAGTTTCAGAATCTCCTCTCTACATGCAATTTGCTATTGTTTGTGATTAGGCCAATCACAGTTGTGTTGTCTGCAAATTTGATGATTAAGAGTGCAGTCATAGGTCTTGAGGTACTTTTAATGTCAGAGAAATGTATACAATATACATCCTGAAATGTTTTTTCTTCACAATCATCCACAAAAAACAGAGGAATGCCCCAAAGAATGAATGACAGCTAAATGTTAGAACCCCAAAGTCCCCCCCAGCTCTCCTCCCTCCTGCATGTAAGTGGCAGCAAGCAATGATCCCCTCTCACCCCACCAGCGAAAAAAAGCATTAGCACCCACCACCGAGCACTCAAGCGTGAGCAAAGCAACAACAAAGACACAGACTTGCAGTACTCCAAAGACTACATTGTTCACCTGGTGTTTGACATACCACAGGCTCTCTCTCTCCCTAATAAGGAAGAAACACATGTCGCCTTTTCACAGTGAGAGGGGAGACATAACAATCAACTTACTGGTTTATGATGTTGAAAGTCCATTGCGTTGCTTTTTCTGAGCTCTGTGCCCAAAGATCTCAGGTCTCTGGGTACACAACCAAAGATCTTCCGGCTCCCTTGACACACCGGTCTTCAATCCGCCTGTCTCCTGAGATCATAGGGCTCCAAAAGCGAGCCGAGCTCTTAAGCCGTGCCCTAATGTCGGATGACGGCCAGTCGTGAAACCCTGAGAGCGGGTCCCATTCCCGCAAAGAACCAAAGTCAGCGTGTAACTCCGGGTCAGGGTCTTCAAAAGAACCCTGAAAAGGGAAAATAGAGATATTAAAGATGGAAATAGAGCTGTTTCCGAAGATGCAAGCAAAGGAGTTGCCGTTTAGCACCATCTTGACTAAGCTCGGCCCTCCAGGTGAAGAGAGTATGGAGAAGTGGGCTTGGTTTACCGGTGTTCAGGGTTAGTGGGGGGGCTGATCTGCACTAGCCTAGTTTCACCGTCTGGATACGATTAGTGAGGAAGTCACAGTGACTGTGTGGGTTTCCTCTGGGTGCTCCGGTTTCCTCCCGCAGTCTAAAGATGTACCAGTTAGTAGGTTAAATGGTTATTGTTAATTGGCCTATGATTAGTCTAGGGTTAAATCAGGGGATTTCTGGGTCGATCAAAGGGTCGGAAGGGCCTATTCTGCACTGTATCTCAATCAATTAATCAATAAATAAACTCCAAGATCCAAGATACAGGTTGATGTGTCGAATTCTAGACAGTGGAACTTGAGAGTCGGCTTGTTCGGTAAAAGATGCTAAAGGCTGATCTGTAATCAACTAAAAGCATTCTGATGTAGGTGTCTTTGTGCTCCAAGGGTTGTAAGACAGTATGAAGGGCCATAGAAATGCTGTCTTCAGTTGATCTATTTGCCTTGAAGGTGGTCCAAGGTAGCCAGGATTATGTCCTTGATGTGGGAGATGACCAACCTTTCCAAGCACTTGGCCACTTGGGAGTGAGTGCCACTGGTCTGTAGTTATTAAGACATGTTGCTGCTGACATGTTGGGGAATGGTATGGTTGTTGCTGCTTTGAAGCATGCAAGAACCATAACCTGGGACTGGGAGAGTTTATAAATACCCGTCAGAACTTCTGCCATCTGGTCCTGCTGCTTCGCATGTATTGACTTTACAGTGTCGGCACAGCTCCTCCATCCAATAGTAAGGCCCTCATCACTGGTTCCTCATTGTCTACCACCACCCCAAAGCAAGCAGAGAAGCTGTTTAGCTCTTCAGCTAGTTTGGCGACACCATGAGAAGAGCAAGACAAGCGTTTCAGTGAAGCAAAGGAAGCAAGCTTTTGACGGGCTTTAAAAGCAGCTCATTATGCCAGAAGTCTTCACAAAGCAAAGGAAGCTGAAGAAATGGCAGCCCTAGTAACAACATACAGTTCACATGCAAAAGAAAATGTGGCACCAAACAGTGAATGCATTAAGAAAGGTAACAAAACTTGTCAAAGACTTTGTTCAAGAAATTGCTTCAAACCATCTAGTTTTGCTGTTTACAGTGGCATTCCCTCTCACTGTAGCACTGTGAAAGTTGCGTGAAAAGCACAGACTTCAATTGCAAAACTCACAGGACTGTTTGGCTTCCCAGTGTAACTCCATGCTGAAACTTACATTGTTGAGATCAATACATTATTCCCTATTAATGCAAGTTCTCACAGTTGTCTGCATGAGGCAAAACAGGTATGATCTTGATAGCTAAATCTTACAGGTCAATGTTGTAAATTGAGCAAGCAAGGGCTTTTCTCTTTGGAGTGAAGAGCTGACTTGATAAAGGTGTACAAATTGATAGGAAGCATAGATCAAGTAGTCAGCCAGAGACTTTTACCCAGGGCAGAAATGGCTAGTATGAGGGGGCATAATTTTTGGGTCTTTAGTGGAAAGTCTAGGTGGAATGATGGAGTTACATTTTTTACAGAGTGTAGTGAGTGCGTGGACTGTGCTGCCAGGGAGGTGGTAGAGGAAGATATATTGGGGGCATTCAAGGATGATAAAGAAAATGGAGCGCTATGTGGGAGGGAAGGGTTATGTTGAATTTAGGGTAGGTTAACAGTTTGGCACAACATCGTGGGCTGGTGGGCCTATACTGTGCTGTTCTGTGTTCTGTGTTCTACTAGATACAGAGGAGTGCAGCTGTTGACTGAATGGATACAGCAATGATGGAATAAGGTGGCAGAGTACTGTCAGGGGATTAGAAGGATCTGGACAGTCTATTGAAGATCACTGCCCACAGGAGGCATTCCAGAACTAAAGCAGCACCAACTCAGCAGGTCAGGCAGCATCTATGAAATAAACTGGTGATGTTTTGGGCCAAGACCCTTCTTCAGAACTGGAACAGACGGGGGAAGGTGCCAGAATAAAAAAGTGGGGGCAAAGGAGAGTAGCTAGAAGGTGCCAGGTGGGCAGGAAAGGTAAAGGTTTGAAGAGGAGAGTGGGCCATAAGGGAAAGGGAAGGAGGAGAGGAAGCAAGGGAGGTGATAGGCAGGTGAGAAGAGGTGAGGCCATAGTGGGGAATAGAAGAAGAGAGGAGGGAGGAAAAAATTTTTATCGGATAGAGAAATCGATATTTATGCCATCAGGTTGGAGGCTATGCAGACGGAATATAAGGTGCTGCTGCTCCCACCCTGGGGGTTGGCCTCACTGTGGGACAAGAGGAGGCCATAGATCGACATGTCTGAATGAGAATGGGGATTGGAATTAAAATGTTAGGCCACCGGGAACTTCCGCTTTTGACAGATGGTGCAGAGGTGCTTGACGAAGCGGAACCCAATTTACAATGAGTCTCACCAATGTAGAGGAGGCTGCATCGGGAGCACCAGACACAGTGATGACCCCAGCAGATTTGCAGGTGAAGTGTTGTCTTTCAGAACTAAACCTTGGTTCTCCTGGTAAGAAGTTGGCAGAGAAATCCCTGTAAAACCACTAAAACCATGACTAAAATCCATAAATACTTGGTATTTGATGAAGTTGGAAATGTTACCAACACTCCCAGCTCCTGTGGGCTGAAGGAAAAGTACATGAAATCTTTTCTCCTTGGTTATGGATTTTTGTGACCTTCTTAATATATAAAAGAGCAGCAAAATCTGTAATGTGACACAGGATAGTAATAGCAGCCTGGAATAATCATGAGGTAAGGAAGTCAAAGGTGACCACAGGCAAAACAATGAGGGCACAAATTTGTATTTGAAGCTTTAAGGGTGTTATAGATCTAGGGCAGACAAAAATGCTGTTTGACTGTTGGCTTTTTAAATAGCATAGTTTCAGGGATTACTTAATCTTCTCTGTGTGTGGGAATTTTTATTTCTCACACTAAGATCGAGGTCTCACTGCAGATGGATTTTGCATGTTGCCTGAAAGGGGACCTCACATTCGGATGTTTTGCACGAGAAAATCAAGTATTAGGGCAAATGTAAATCCTGTCAGAAAACGGTGAGGCAAATTTCCAGGTGGTTGAATCTCAGAAATGTATGAATTTTGCTCTGCTTAAGTTCATTTTCAACAGCACAACATTTTACTTTCAGGGTGATATGATTGAAAGTGTATCACATTAACTTAAAGAGGCAAATAAACATATGGCAGGGTTAGAAGTTTAGATGGGCAAAGATATTGATGTTTGCTGTGAGACGGATACATATTGGAAGAAATCTGATGCAGTTTTTGGATGCAGTTGCAGAGATTTGATGCAGTTTATGGATGTCATTATTCCCAAGGACGTTCAGCAATTTTGGCTATTATCGAGGCAGTTACTGGGAAATTGAGATGTTTTAAAATTTAAAGTAATTTTCAAGGTACATTTATGTCACCATATACAACTTGGAGATGTATTTTCTTGCAGGCATTCACAGTTAATGCAAAGAAACACAATAAAATCAATGAAACACTTCATACAACACGACAGAAAAGCAAACGATATGTAAAATGCAAAAAAAAGCAAAATAATAATAATAAATAAGCAGTAAATATTGAGAGCATGAAATGAAGAGGCCGTGAAGGTGAGTCCATAGGTTGTGGGAACAGTTCAGTGTTGGAGTAAGTGAGGTTATCCCCTTTGGTTCAAGAGCCTGAGATTTGGCGTGCAGTGAGATTGAATCTGAATTTGTGAATGAACTGGCAGGGCTAGGTATGGAGATTAAAGGATACAAAATGTAGAAAAGTAATTCTGTTCTCTGTACCTTTCCTAAACTTTTGAAAATTGTGCACTCTCTTTACAAGATTGTCAACTATACTGATTCTGTCACCTGATCATAAAGGAACTGCAAACTCAAACCATATTGATGCTTATTAAGATGTTAATTTCCTAAATGTGATCTATGGGTTAGTACTAACATCCCCTTGTCCATCTATGCCATCAGGAATGTAATTCCAGTGGTAGCAACTTATGAGGTATCTATTGATGAAAGGGAATGAGGATTTCTGGGAGCAAGGCTCAGAGTTGGCTTCATTACAGGTTGTGCCTCTTGGGTTCAGGGGCAACTGGCTATGTTGCAGATACACCAATCATTTGTACAAAAATATGGACAGACAATTGAGAAAGAGCAACAGCTTCATCAAAATAACTTTACAAGCATTTGTAGATCATTAAGCTATGGTAACTTCTGAATGTCAGATGAGCAGAGAAAATTAACTGGCCAAATCAGGGCTAAACCTGGGAAATCCCTCTCAACCCTTAAGTCAAAATATGGATGTATAGTAACCATAATTGTTCATGATGCAAGCTCAACTGTCTGTAAGATAGTTTCAGCAACTGGAACACCTTGAGATATATGAACCATTTAACACTTCTACTGGGCCTTAGCAATTTATTCTTGAAGGTGATGTCACTGATTAAGTAAATACATTCTGGCATTCATGTTAAATCTTGCCTTTTACATTTGATATGGATATTCTTTGGTTCCAGTTTAAGTGGTGCTGGTGCTGGCAGCAAACTCAGCTATTAATTACCTTATTACTCACACTTTTTCTCGAAAGCCATCCCTGCAATCAATAGCTTGTTACTTCGCTTTTGGATTTGAGCTTCTGACCCCCCTGTTTTTGCGGTGTGATTTGAAGATTCAAAGGTGCAGGGTAGTCATGGTGTAGTATGCAAGGGCAGAATTGAGGCAGTGGAGCCCGGACCCAAGAGCAAGGAGCAAACCAATGTTTGGCTATTGCTGGAGCAGACTTGGAGGCGATTCGAAGTGGCAGAAGCAAGGCAGGGCAGAGTCCAGGTGGTAGGCCATGCCCAAGAGCGAGGAACATGCTGATGTTTACCAATTTAAGCACAGGGCCAGATTGGAAAGGTGGGTTATGGGCTGGATCGAGGTGGCAGGGCCCGGGCCAGAGACTATATCGAAGTGGCAGGGCCTAGGTCCTGAACTACATCCATGTTATCAGTGAGTCTTTGTATGAGTTCCAACAGAGTCTGTCTCAATTCACAGAGCTCCTCCTGTTGGCTGCATATCATAGAGAGCAACTCCTCCTGTTGGTTTGTGTCGAACTGGTTCTGTTGTTCTGACCTTGGGGGGCTATGTGGTCTCCCCATCTTCCTTTTTACTTTTCCTCTTCAACTTTGGCAAGGATATTGAGGTATTTTTGATTTACAGTTTTTATCTGGAAGTTGATTAGAGACAGATTTTGCATCACAGCTGCACGATGTGGAAGCAAGATGGGCGACGACTTCTTCGTGATCACTCTGTTCAGCACTGGCATCCTGACTGATGTGCTGGTGTAGCTGGTAGGGATGTCCATGGAAGCTGGAGTTCTTGTGCTTCTCTTGCATGACCTCTCTGGATCTCTCATAGATGCTGTTATAAGTTTCTCAAGTTACATCGGGTAAGCATCCGAACCCCTCAAAGACATCTGCGTATTTTTTATTGAGTTTTGCCTGGTCATCTTGGATCTGTAAAGCCACTATGAAAACTCTTTCCTCCAGGTTGAGCCTTTTGCATGTAATCAGACCTAATATTGCCGGTACACTCTTTCAACCATCATTAGCTGTGCCTTTAGGTTCTGTCCCTGGTGCCTGAAGGTCGCTATACAGGCTCCTCTTACTGGAACATTCTCTCCAGTATAGCCTGTCACTTTTAACTTCACTAGGTAAATCGTGCTCCTTACTTTGAGAATCTTGTAATCATCCACCAATAACAGATTTACCTGGGCTCCAGAGTCAAGCTTGAATGGAATTACTGTCTCATTCACAGTCATTGGAATAATCCATTCTGTTCTACCAGCACCAGCAGTGCACAGAGAATCTGCAAAAACTTCCTCAATTTCCTCATCAACAGCATGCACTTTCCTCTTGGTAGCACCAGCTTTGCAGAACTTTGAAAAATCATTTTTCTTCCCAAAATTATTGCAGCACTTTCCATAAGCAAGACATTTTTTTGGGATGTGCCTACCTCCAGATTTGCTGCATTTACCGTTTGATTCTATCTCTTTGCTATGCTGTTATTTTGGGAAATGCTTTGTGCTCTGCCCCGTTGTTTTCACAACATGCTGTGTTGTTTATGTACTGTGCAGCTCCTTAGCTTGTGCTCGTGTGATCTCCGCTGCCCTGCAAATATTCACAGCTTTTCTAGTGTCAAATTTTTTTCACAGGGCAAGTTTTCTCTGAGCCCATCATCTGGGATTCCACAAACTATTTGGTCTCAGACTAGTGAGTCTCTCAAGTCTCCAAATGCACAAGACTTACTCAGTGTGTGAAGCTGAGCTAAGTATTGGTCAAAGCTAACCCCTTGTTTCTGTTCACAGGAAAATAATTTACACCTTGCAAATGTGATGTTTTTACTTGGAAAAAATAATTCTCAAATTTTTGTCAACTTAATGTTTGTCTCATTAATTTGAAAGCTGTTGTAGATGTCCAAAACATCTGGTCCATTTATGTGTAGAAACCTAGATGCTTTCAATTTTTCCTGCACCTTGCGGGCTCTGCTCATGCTAAGTATATACTGAATCGCTGTTTGAAGTGTTTCCCATCAGCTAAATTGCTGGTAAAGTCCATAGCTGTGGGAGGACTTAGATTATCCATTACAGAATTTTAGGGCTCTCACCTGGTACTCTCTTAGTGAATCCGGTGAACTTTGGCAGCTTCAAGATACAACGTGCTCTCTGGTCCACAGCTTCTCTCCGTCGGAACCTAGTGTCTCTTTTTTAGTCACCTCCGGCATTCAGTTACGCTTCGTATTTAGATTTCATACTGATTTCTGACACCATAATATGTTTGTTCTTAATAATGACAAATTTGCATGGGTGAAAAGAATTAACACTCAGTTTATTTACAGAATGGCTTCAGCTCAACCACATTTTACTCGGGACACTCCTGCCTACCAAGAGTGTGTATGACCTGTTCACCAATGTCACTTGCAGTTCTGGCCGAACCGCCCGCACTGCACACTGGGAGCTAAAATTCTTTATAACGTGCACACATAATAACACACTTCACAGCCTGTGAAAGCCTCTTCAAAAGAAGCATGTCAGCCAGTTTTTCTGTGGTGTCATTTTATTAACGGACTGATAAATATTGTCGGCTTGCTGAGGATATGATTAGCTTCTAAATAAAAAGGATGCAGTTCAGATAATTCTGAAATGAGCAAGATGTGACCTCAGGTTATTACTATAAGATCAACAGATGCCAGAAATTAGTTCAAATGGAGGACAACTAGAATAATATCAAAGAGATCACTTTGTTGTCCTACATTGTCAGCCAGGAATTCCACTTGTAGAGAAAGCACATAGTCAGAAAGTAGTCAATGTAAATAAAATAAGAATTCTTCAAACATATTGCATTGCTTCAGTACTGTCTACGAGGACTTTTGGCTCATGAAGTAAGCGATAATGCATTTGCATCTTTAATACTGGGTTCAGATCCAGGTCAGGATATTAATGCCTGGCATAGTTTGAGAGTTGCTGGAAAACCCATTACATTGCACTCATTATATCGCAGTTTTTGTTTACTTTCTCACAAGTATCTCTGGACTGTATACTCATCTGTTCACTGCTTTCCTGATCAACATGGATTATATTTGCTTGTAGTTTAAACTTTCAATTAAGCAGAACCCATTGTTTATAGTTAATGTTCACACTTGTACATCGTTTCCACTGCTCTTGCCAAAGGGGACGCCAGTGCCTTTAAACACCAACAAGCTATGATCCTGTAAAACAACTGATGTCAGTGCTAGCTCTCTGGCCATGAATCCTTCTGTATCAGCGTGCTGCCGAGTACCAGAGGCAAAATTATATCGCCAGAGTTCATAGAAAAGTGAGTAGGCTTCATTCTCCGGACCATCGGGCTCCTCATAGTCGGGGTTGTAGCCTCCAAATATATAAAGTTTTCAATTATCGGCAACACAGCAGTGCCCACTTCGAGTGGGTGGAGCTACATGACCCGGCGGCCTGGCCTGCAGCCTCCCCTGGGGCGCTATGGTAACGTAGTGGTTAGCACGATCCTACTACGGTTCGAGGTGTTGGAGCTTGGAGTTCAATTCTGCCGTTATCTGTAAGGAGTTTGTCCGCCCTACCCCCCCCCCCCCCAATGACCACATCGGTTTTCTCCAGGTGCTCTGGTTTCCACCTACAGTCCAAAACCATACCAACTGGTAGGTTAATTGGTCATTGTAAATTGTCCCATGATTAGGCTCGGGTTGAGTGCGGTGGCATAGCTCAGAAGGGCTTACTCCACGCTGTATCTCTAAATAAATAAAAAAGAATAAATAAAATGTCTTATTCTGGTTAAATGCTTTGCTTTGCTCCAACTTTGGATCTAGGTTACAGAGTTAATATACATACTATGTTAAAATTAATTCTTATTTTCTTGTTTACAGATCCCATGCCTGTGCAGTGGTGCTCCATGTCTGGTGTGCTCCTGTTGCCCGACCGGGAGGACTTCAATTGTAACACGACTGGTGTATACAACTATACTATTAATTGGTACATGTGTTGCTGGCATCATGCTTGTTCCTGGGGTGGAAGATCAATTGATGAAGGTATGGTGCAGGATTATACTTATGAACAATAAGCTATTTGTCTGAAATGATAGTAGATGGAGGGAATTATCCCTAGACGCTTATTAAATGGAGAATGGATTTCATGAACGTGGTTTATGGGTTGCCCACAAACTTGGTTTCTGCATCAGTTTTTAAGCTTAAGGTAGTTTAGAGGGTGCCCATCAGGAAAGCCGCACTATCTGAGTGTGCCTGAAATAACCTGCAGTGCGCAACCTTTTTGTGCTGTTCCTCACACAATGAGCAATACGACAACGTGATGTTCTAAAGGCAATTTTCTAATTTCAGGGGGCTGCAGTATTTCTTCCCAGGCATAAAAAAAACTGGGAGAAAATGATGCCTAATGATACTACATCGCTAACTACAGCTGTCTTCATGAAATGGGTGAAAACTCCTTTAATGTTTTTCTAAAAACATCTGAGACATCATTTGATTAGTTTTATTTTTAGATTAGATTAGATTATTAGATTATGAGGACATGCAATCCTCTTTTATTGTCATTTGGTAATTCATGCATTAAGAAATGATACAATGTTCCTCCAGTATGATATCACAGAAACACAAGACAAACCAAGACTAAAAAACTGACAAAAACCACATAATTATAACATATAGTTACAACAATGCAAAGCAATACCACAATTTGATAAGGAACAGACCATGGGCACGGTAAAAGATTTTTCACATGTGTGTTGGAAATCATAGCATTCGGTGAAGTGTGCCGACACAGTTCGAGGATTGTGTCGCCATGCTTCCGGTCCCAACATTGTATGCCTACAACTTACTAATTCTAACCCGTGCATCTTTGGAATGTGGGAGGAAGTCAGAGCACCTGGAGGAAACCGAGGTGGACACAGGGAGAACGTATATCTCCTTACAGACAGCGGTGGAATAAAACACAGGTCACTGGTGCTGTAATAGCTTGTGCCTAACTGCTATGCTACTGCGCCAGCCTATCTTATGAGGATAATGAACATTCTTGTCTGATTTGACTTGGTTTAGTGGATACAGTTTGGCATACATATACAATGTGGTTGGAAGTATTACATGGATAATAAATGGGGCTGGAGTCACACAACATGGACAAAGTGGATTAAGGCATGGACAGAGTGGATGTGGCAAAGTTGTTTCCCATGATGGGGGAGTCCAGTACGAGAGGGCATGACTTAAGGATTGAATGGCGCCCATTCAAAACAGAAATGCGAAGAAATTTTTTTAGTCAGAGGGTGGTGAATCTATGGAATTTGTTGCCACGGGCAGCAGTGGAGGCCAAGTCCTTGGGTGTAATTAAAGGCAGAGATTGATAGGTATCTGAATAGCCAGGGCATCAAAGGTTATGGTGAGAAGGCAGGGGAATGGGACTAAATAGGAGAATGGATCAACTCATGATAAAATGGCGGAGCAGACTCAATGGGCTGAATGGCCGACTTCTGCTCCTTTGTCTTATGATCTTAACACAGATCCTTCTATGCCCCATGACCATGTCAGCCTTCAACTACCCATCTACTCTGTTCCAATATTTCAGCAATAGGCCCGTGACTTTCTAAGCCTTGGCCTTCCAAGTGGTCAATTAAATGCTGTGAGAGCACTTAACTCCACCATACCCTCTGACAGGGTATTCCCGATTTCTACCACCCTCAGAATGATAAACATTTTCCTCACATTCTTTCCAAATCTCTGAACCCTTGCCTTAAACCTCTGCTCACTGGTTATAAACAGTTTTGCTAAGGGATTAGAAAGTTTTTCACTATTTACCCAACCAATGCCTCTCAGAAGTTTTTATTTGTAATCAGGCCCTCCTACAGCCTTTACCACTCAATGTACCCCAACCAGTGTCTTCTCACAGATGCAATGTTCTGTCCCAGACAACATCCTCAGGCACCTTGTTTGTATCTCTTTTACAGTGTAATGACATCCTTCCTGTGGTGTAGTGATCAGAATTGTGAATGGTATTCTGTCATTGGCCTAAGGTATAGTTGTATCATAGTAGATTTAAAGCTTGGCACAACATTATGGACTGAAAGGCCTGTACTGTAATAAAGTATAGGGGGAGGTTAAAGGTAGGTTTTTTTTAAAATCGGAGAGTGTTAGGAACACATTGCTAGGGGTGGTGGTAGAAGCAGATACATTGGGCACTTTAAACAGGCTCTTAGATAGGCACAGAGATGATAGAAACATGGAGAGCTATGTTTCCATGGAGGGAAGGTTTAGATTGACCTTAGAGTCTTGTTACATACACCTGTTAGGGTGCATTCTCCAGTTACCTTATAAGGTAACCGTAGCCTTCAGCCAAGAGCAGATGTCATCAGGTGGTTCCCAACCTTTTCCGAGTTTCGACCCTTAACCACAACACTCTCCAGTTGGTGGGCCGGCAGTGGTGGCCAAATCACTGCCCATCTGCTCCTGGCTTCCAGCTCCCCTCCTCTCGCCTACTCCAAATCCAACAAGAGGCTCATTCTGCCTCTTCCCCCATCCTACGAGCTGCTTGTTTTTTGCTCCTTTTGTCCAGGCCCAGATCTGACAACAACAGCCATGCTGATTTGGCTGGGAAACCTCTGCAGCCGATCTCCACAGGGAAAAACCATGCCTGCCATCCCTTGTCTTTACACTCCTGCAGTAAGGGCTGGTACTTCAAGGCCTTTCTCTCGTGGGCCTCTTCCCATCCCTCCTCCCACGGCACAGTCAACTCAACCAGAATTATTTTCTTGTCTTCGGTTGACCACAGTACAATATCCGGTTGTAGGGTTGTGTGCACCACATCCGGGAACTGCAACCTCCTTCCCACATCGACCCTCATCTCCCAGGACCTGGCCGTTAGCAGCAGATTGGGCTTTGATTGTTTGGTTACGAAAGGCCTAGCTCTCTCTTTGATGAAGGTGATGGCCTTCCTCATATCTGTGCCAGCCATCCTCTTGCATCTCTCCCGCTCTAGTGTGTCAGCAAGAGCCAGAAACACCTTATCATGGCACCACCTATACCGTCCTTGAGTTAGAGCTTTTTTACACCTGGACAGTATATGAGCCAGTGTCCCCTTTTGACCACAGAGCTTACAGTTTGGGTCCTCTCTCATCCCCCATGTGTACAGATGTAATGGTGAAGGAAGGGTGTCATACACGGATCGCAAGAGGAAGGAAATACGGAAGGGCTCCAGTCTCCATAACTCTGCCCATGAGATCTTGCGGATCCCATTTTGTCCAGGCACCCTGGGATCCTTGTTCCACTGCCTTTGATATCCGCTTCCCTTCATCATGGATCCGTACTTCTGCCTGTATCATATCTTGCCTGTTCCTTATGCTTGCGTTTCCCCACTTCTGGAAGTGAACTGAGCCGAGGCCTTGCCGCCCGATGCAGGGGTTGCCGATGATATCTCACAGCTTCAGAGAACATACTGCCTCCTCCACAGCTGCATTGGCTGCCCAATTGTGCCCAGATCTGGTTGTAATGCCTGCTTGCTTTACCAAGACATCATTGGAATCTCTCGAGCTTAATAAACCTCCGCATTTTGCCACCTTGAATTCCTCCACAACAGATGACAGGGGAAGCTTCAGTTGCCCAGAACGAATGTAGAGGCCCACTGAAGAGAAGCTTGGGGGAACTCCCACCATCTTCGCAGGTGCTTGTTGGTTTTCCTCTCGATGCCCTCTACGGCAGTCATGGGGAACTCATAAAGTGTGAAGAGCCAGAGACGCCTGGGGAGAATGCCGTATTGGTAGAACCAGGTCTTGAATTTATCGGGAAGTCCAGATTTGTCGATCTTCTTCAGCCATTCTTCTGTCTGCTTCACAGCATTGGTGACATTGGCCCCATCTATCAGTGACACATTAAGCCACTTCCCCAAGCGTTTTATCGGGTTATCTTCAATGGAAGGGTTGACTTCACCCTGAACCTGGAGGCTAAACTTGCTAGTAACTTTGCCCTTTCTGATCACCATGCACCTGGACTTCTGAGCCTTGAAGGACATCCTTGCCCAAGTGGCTACATTACCCAGGGTTTCCAATACCCATCTTGCTTGGATGTGTGACACAGTTGTTATAGTTATGTCGCCCATGAACCCTTCAAGGTGCTGCCTAAAGAAGGAGACATTTATCATTTAGGACACTCACCGTCCAGGACATGCCCTCTTCTCAGTACTAGCATCAGGAACCTGAAGACCCACATTCATCTATTCAGAAAGAGCTTCTTCACCACGGCCATCGGAGTGTTGAGTGGTCCACTAACCCTCATTAGTCCTCTTCCTACAGTATTTATTTTGTAATTTGTTGTCATCTCTGTCTTTGCACCCTGCTGCTGCCACAAACCACCAAATTTCATATCATTGAAGATCATGGTGATAAACCTGATCCTAATTGCTAAGGGGAGTCATTGCTCTAAAAGAAATAGATCCATACATTACAACGCTATTTGAATTTTATGAGGAAATACCAACAATTTCACATAGAACCTCCACTATTTCCTTATAGAAGTGCCAGCAGATTGACATTTTGCATAGCTCTGCATCAATGTGGATGTCCCAGACTTGCTAATCACTATTCGCTGGTGCTTTGCTAATTGCATTTGACGTCGGACACCACATCACTACAACCTCAGACTCCCAGAGCATTTGTAGAGACGCCATGCCATTTATGATGGTGAACCTGCACTAGCACATTGGAAATGGCCTAAGAAATTCTCTGACATTCGTATCAGAAGAAGAATAGCGCTAAGTATTAGGAGATCTAACATAATTGCAAAGGAGTAAAGTAGGTGGTAGAATTTAGATTATTTCTTTTTAAGTTTAAGTATTTTAAGTGTTTCAAGTTTTTAATTTGTGATATCATATGTTGTAAATATTTCATTTTTAATATTTGGAATGCTATGTAAACTCTTGGGTGGCGGGATGAAGATATGTTTGTACCAAAGGAGGTTTAAGGTACTCCTTCCCTCTGCTGGCTTGCAGGTTACCCTTGGGCAAGGTGTAGCATCTGCTTAGCAGGTTCCCCTCGCCCCCCCTCCGCCAGTCTGAGTCACATGAAGCCATGCGAGCAAGTGGTGGATGGTCACATGAGCAGCTGGTGCATATCACGAGTCCTGGTTATGCGACCACAGACGCCAGGCATACAACCTTCAGAGTATTGGTGTCATCCATCTGTAAAGACACTGCCCAGAAGAAAGCAACGGCAAACCACTTTTGTAGAACAATTTGCCAAGCACAATCCTGGTAATGGAAAGACCATGATCACCTATGCCATACAACATGGCACATAACAAATGAACGAGGTAAACTCAGACAACACACACAAAATGCTGCAGGAACTCAGCAGGCCAGGCAGCATCTATGGGAAAGAGTATAGTCAACGTTTTGAGCCAAGACCCTTCAGTAGGACAGTCATTGCAGAAGTTGATGATATAACCAGAAAGCACCCAACTGGCTAGAAATACTGGCACTATACCTAGGTGCAATCTGCTAGACATTCAAAGCAGGTTCTGCTATGACAAACTCCTTGACAATATTATCATATTCACGAGTAGTACTTGAAACAGTAAAAAAAAAATTGGAATCTAGTTCAAAATCCAAACAACTCTTGAATATGTAAGAAAAGATTACCTTGAGGGCAGGAACATTTATTTGTAAGAATTGTTATATTTGGGGAAAATAATCAGTGAGTACGTGAAAGAGTTTATTGCATAGAAAGTTATTATCACCCAGTAATATTAATCATACCAATGGAAATCAGAAATTCTAATTTGTCAGGTTTTCCATTATTACACGTATGGTACAATACTATTAAAAGTGGCAGCACGTCGATTAGAAATTGAATAAATTGTGGCTGAAAGTTGGTGACATTGTGTGCAGACTTATAAAATTATATAATTCTACAGCACAATTGGAACCCATTTGTCCCATTCCGTCTATTTGGGGTCTTTGAGGAACTAACTGCTTTACTCTTTCTCTTGTATAAGTCTAATGGCAAGAGAGCAATAGACCATAAATTGATTTAAAATGTTGGGTTGTACTACCCCCTAATAAATCAGATGCATCTTCCAAGAGTGAAACAAGTTTAAATCTGCCATAAATACATCAAGCAACGTAAGGCACCCCCATTTACAATCTCCATCTCCCATGAAGAGTTTCAGCTTGAAGTGCACTCAGCGCTTTGAGTGAGATTCACTGAACATGGTTTTATTAATGCAATTGCAAATGGGGCTAATGAACAAACTTAAAATTCATGTCTAGGCAATGGTTTGATTATTAAAAATTATAAGTGATACTGTAGAATTATTTCTAAAATACAAAAATGTGGAGTGGCTGGATGTTCGGTAAACTGAGCATCCTATTAAGTATCTCTTCATTTGTGTAAGCTGCTGGGTTGCTAATTATTTTGAATTTGGGAGAAACAATTTTCAATTAATCTTATTAGCCATCTTTTATTTACTTTTTTCCATTCAACCTAGCTATCAGCCAACTAGAGTCATTGAGAAGTACAGTGCAAAAACAGGCCCTTCGGCCCATTTTTTCCATGCCTACGCCCATCTACTTGGACCAGAACCACAGCCCTCCATACTCCTACTATCTATGTACCTCTTCAAACTTGATTTAATCATTGAAATCGAGTTCACATGTACTACTTCTGCTGACAGCTCATTCTACACTCTCACAATCCTCTTAGTGAAGAAGTTTCCCTTCATGATCCCCTTAAATTTTTCACCTTTCACACTTAACCCATGGCTGTAGTCCCACCCAACTTCAGTGGAAAAAGCCTTGCATTTACCCTGTCTATAACCTTCATAATTTTGTATATCTCCGTTAAATCTCCTCTCAATCTTCTATGTTCTAAGTAATTCTAACCTATTTTCTACCCATTTTTCTAGCTTATGCAGATCACTCTGCAAGCCATGATAGCCTTCTTTGCTGTCCACTACACCCCAATTTGGTGTCATCTGCAAATTTGCTAATCCAGTTAACTAAACTATCATCCAGATCGTTGATCATAGATGACAAATAACAATGGATTCAGCACTGATCCCTGCGGCACACCACTAGTTACGGGCCTCCAGTCAGCAAGGCAACCATCTACTATCACTCTCTGGCTTCTGCCGTAAAGCCAATGTCTAATCCAGTTTACTACCTTATCCTGAATGCCAAGCAACAGAACTTTCTTGACCAATCTCCCATGCAGGACCACATAAGATGCCATGCTAAAATCCATTCAGACAACCTCCATTGTCTTGCCTTCATCAACATTCCTGGAAACCTTCCTCACAAAGCTCTATAAGATTAGGTAGATGTGACCTATTGTGCATGAAGCCCTGCTGACTGTCCTTAACCAGTCCATCGCTATCTAAATACTTGTATATATAGTCACTTAGAATACCTTCCAATAATTTTCCCACAACTGATATCAGACTCACTGGCCTATAATTTCCTGGTTTATGTTTAGAGCCTTTCTTAAACAATAAAAATCATTGGCTATCCTTCAATCCTCTGGCACCTCTCCTGTTGCTAAGGATGATTTAAATATCTCTGCTAGGGCTCTGGCAATTACCTCACTTGCCTCCCATACAGTCCGAGGGAACACCTTGTTAGGCCATTGAGATCTATCCACCCTGATCTGTCTCGGGATAGCAAACACCTTCTCCTCTATAATCCATACAGGGTCTATGAAGTTAATGCCACTTTGCCTCACTTCAATAGATTCTGTATCCATCTCTTGTGTAAATACAGATGCAAAAAAATTTACTTAAGATCACCCCCATCTGTTTTGGCTCCACACGTGGATTACCATTCTGATCTTCCAGAGAACCAGTTGTGTCCCTTATAATTTGTTTGCTCTGAACATAGCTGTAGAATCCCTTAGAATCATAGAACACTACAGCAAAGAAAACAGGCCATTCGGCCCTTCTATTCTGTGCCGAAACATTATACCGCTAGTCCCATTGACCTGCATCCAGTCCATAACCCTCCAGACCTCTCCCATCCATGTACCTATCCAATTTATTCTTAAAACTTAAGAGTGAGCCTGCATTTACCACGTCAGATGGCAGCTCGTTCCACACTCCCACCACTCTCTGAGTGAAGAAGTTCCCCCTAAACCTTTCCCCTTTCACCCTAAAGCCATGTCCTCTCGTATTTATCTCTCCTAATCTAAGTGGAAAGAGCATATTCACATTTACTCTGTCTGTACCCCTCATAATTTTGTAAACCTCTATCAAATCTCCCCTCATTCTTCTATGCTCCAAGGAATAAAGTTCTAACCTGTTCAATCTTTCCCTGTAACTCAACTCCTGAAGACCTGGCAACATCCTAGTAAAGTCTTCTCTGCACTCTTTCAATCTTACTGATAACCTTCCTATAGTTAGGTGACCAGAACTGTACACAATACTCTAAATTTGGCCTCACCAATGTCTTATACAACCTCCCCATAACACCCCAACCCTTATAATGCTTTGACTTATGAATGCCAGGATGCCAAAAGCCTTTTACGCTACAGGTAGATTCTTAAATTCTAAAAATTTAATCTATTAAAAATTTATTCAGTTTTTTTTGTGGTGAAATGTTCAAACAAAATCCAAAATTTGTTTCTTTCCATTTTATTGTTCTAATTACATTCCATCTTACAACAATTACATAAATTTTTGTTTACCTTATGTTTTTCTTGTGGATGTTGTGTATCTAATGCTACGTTAGCTTATTTAGAACATAGAAACATAGAACATAGAAAACCTACAGCACAATACAGGCCCTTCGGCCCACAATGATGTGCTGAACATGTACTTGCTTTAGAAATTATCTCAGTTACCCATAGCCCTCTATTTTTCTAAGCTCCATGTACCTATCCAAGAATCTCTTAAAAGACCCTATTGTATCCACCTCCACCACTGTCACTGGCAGCCCATTCTATGCACTCACCATTCTCTGCGTAAAAAAATTACCCCTAACATCTCCTCTGTACTTGCTTCCAAGCACCTTAAAACTGTGCCCTCTTGTGTTGGCCATTTCAGTCCTGGGAAAAAGCCTTTGACTATCCACATGATCATTGCCTCTCATCATCTTATAAACCTCTATCAGGTCACCTCTCATCCTCCATTGCTCCAAGGAGAAAAGACCAAGTTCATTCAACCTATTCTCATAAGGCATGCTCCCCAATCCAGGCAACAACCTTGTAAATCTCCCCTGCATCCTTTCTGTAGTTTCCTCATCCTTCCTTTAGTGAGGTGAGCACAGTACTCCAAGTGGGGTCTGACCAGGGTCCTATAAAGCCGGGTAGAGGGGGCTTATCAATCATGGTAGGCTCATCAAGGAGAAGGAAAACTCTGATTTCAAGCCTCCACTAACTTGAGGGAATACCCACTCATGGACTCAATAAGGCAGTCCCACATTGAGTTCAGTGCTGACTGGCAACTGCTGTGACGCTGCTGGTGCCCAACTAGTCTCTGCCTTTGGATTCATCAGCTACATGGAGAGGGGGAGTCTGCTGCATGGGCAACAGCTTGCTCTCGATATTGTACTGCCCTGGCTTGCGTACTTGCGTCATCAGCTAGGACGCAACATCCATGCTCAAACCTGACCAATGGGGGGGCCATCTTCTAATGCTCCGAGCCTGTGATGCTGCTGCAAGGATACTTTTAATTGCGCCTGTACATACACCTGCTTCTGCATTTGACAACAAACCTGATTTTGATGTTGCGTACAAGGAATTTCTGTATCATCAGGTAGGCAAAAGAGTGATAGGTGTTGCATCCAGGGAGACCAGATGTATTGGCTTACGAGTCCATCAGAGATGCGTTTGATCTGAGGTGGTGCAGGAAGAGAGTGGTGTAGTGATGGTCATTGCATGGCAAAATTTAAAATTATGGTCTAGATCCTGAAGAAAGTAATGAATCAAAGAAATTGTAAAACCTTTTCTGAACCCAGCTGGTGACCATCTTAGCAACTGACTGGAAAATCAGATTTGATGTTTTCCCTGAAAAGGAGTATGTCAATATTTTAAGCATCTGCTGCTCTAGTCATTGGACTCCTGTGCACATTAGACAAATTAATTAACTGTACAACATCTCTGCGACCTTCAGCACAACTATTTTTGGAACCAGTTTTGGAAATTGCTTTGCATTGCCTGTAAGATGGGCAGTCAGCATGTTTTCTGGTGCAAATGCATATGAGCAATAAAAAGGAATGAAATTTTATGCATGCATCTCTGAAGTATGTGGAATAAATATGTGACACAGATACTCCAGGCATTTTCAAAATATTTTAAATGGTGTTAGTCTCTGAAATAATGTCCCTGAAATATTGTCTTTTAGATTCCAGGATTCTGCGAGTTTGCTTCTAATACCCAATTGCCTGAAGAGAATCCTGCCATATGCAGAGTGTTAGTTGGTTACAAGTCTGTGTATCGCACCTGTTTTGGAATGGCCACTTTCTTTCTGCTATTAGCTTTGCTTATGATCAATGTGAGAAATAGCAGAGATCCAAGAGCCCTGGTACATAACGGGTAAGTTTTCCTTTGTGAGTTGCCTTTTGTATTAAGATTTGGATCAAGTTTTTAATCATTGCATTGGTTTTAAAAAGAATAGGCCATATATAAAGCCTCATTGTTGACAGAAATCCTTAACTGCATGCAACATAATTTGGAATTTCAATAATTGACTTAGGTTCATGGAGGTCAAAGCTCCTTTCAAAGGTGTAGGATTCACTAAGAATTTGTCAATGCTTATTCTTTATTCTTTAGATTGCCAAACAACTAATATTAAAAGGATATTCATTTTGTATAAAGTTAAAACACATATGAAGTGCGATTGACCTTTGTTAAAATAACCGAAATGTTTCTTTTACTTTTAGAGTATAAACTATGACACATACTTAAAACATTCAGGATAGTATAAGAAGGAATAGTAGATAATATAAACTCATTCATAACTAATAATTCCTTTAACATTTTCTTTTCAGTTTCTGGCTATTCAAGTTTGGAGCACTTGTTTCAATTATGGTTGGTGCATTTTATATCCCTGAAGGATACTTCAGCCGAGGTAAGTATAAAGTTGCTCATCATGAATGGACTTTAAAATACTTTATAGTACTTTTGCATTCAGTATTTGAAACTAAGCCATGTAAAACTCATATGTCTGAAATCAAAGATACTCTGTGCCCCTAAAGCTCTGTGGAGTATTGTAAATCAATTAGTGATTTTAAATATCGGTTGTAATGGCATGAAAGAAATATTTATGGTCTATGGAGCAAGATTGTTCTGGTAAGTGTACATTGATGAAATCAATTTGTGGTTACATCAGATTAAATAGTTTTAATGTTTGATTTCAGTTGTATGGCTTTAATTGGTTATACTATATGTGGCAGAAATAGGAAATATGATGAGCAACCAGGCCACTACACTACTGTGGCACTCTTTGTTTGTCAGAAAGTCCATTTGGTGGATCCCTTCTGATGAAGAAGAAGTTCTTATTTGCATGGTTATACAATTTAGTAATTTATAAGACCATAAGATATAGGAGCAGAATTAGACCATTTGGCCTATCGAGTCTGATCTGCCATTTCTCAGCCCCAATTTCCTGCCTTCT